>NC_137113.1:8586056-9313556 GCF_949357685.1 Gobio gobio | reverse complement strand
AGAATGATGGATCTATGGATGGATGGATGATGGATGGATAGAACTATAGAACGATGGATGGATGGATGATGGATGGATGGATAGAACTATAGGATGATGGATGGATGGATGGATAGGAAGGATAACACACGTGTATTGTCAAGCTCTACTGATGGACACATTGAATGGACTCATTTGCTGAATGTCAGGGAAAAGCTCCGCTGGCTGTATCTGGCATGGTCTGTGCGGCTCACCAGGACAGCAGTGAGCTGAGGTAATCTGGAGTGCTCGTGTCCGGGCTGAGAGGAGGAGACATGACAAATGCAGCAGCTTCCGCCCAGTCTTTGCTCCAGTAGTGCGACCCGTCTGTGCCAAGGCTGGCTGCTATTGGCTCCCCATAGATGACCATGCCTGAGAATGAACCAAAGCACATGACACAAATATTGACTGCCTCTTCTCTTGGCTTTCTGTGTGTTTCTGTTCCAGTGTTTTAGAGCAGCTCTATCAACAGCCGTACCCTTTTTCCTGGCCTTGGCGATGACATCAGCAGCAGGTTTGCTCATCACCTTGGTGATGTACAGAGGGCAGTTGGCCTGTTTAGCAATGGTGATGGCTCGATACACAGCCTCAGTCTCCACCTGGAGAAAAACAGCATTAGTAATGTGGAAGTTCACCAGTGGTAGAACAGATTTGGAATTAAAGTTAGTTATAAAGTTATTATAAATGATTTATCTGATGATTACATCTTTTTTTTTGTCATGTGCCTTCATAATCTTTATATAAAATAACTCTTGCAGAAACATCTGTTCTCTGATGATGTGTTTATTGGCTTGAGGGCGGGATAACCTGTCACTCAAATGAGATCGACCAATAGCAAACCGCAACCATCCAATCAATTCCAGATGGACAAAATCAAGTCTTTTCCATCGGGCCAAACTGTTCTCTTTGTTTATTAACCATTCCATTCCGTGCTGATCTGAGCCGGCCAGTACGGATATGGTTTCGTTATCTACTGTGGTGCTGCGATAATTTTCACACGTTATACGTCAAGTCAGTCGTTGCCTAGGTAACGAAAGTTTACAGACGATATGTGATGTAAATATTGACTGCATTTTGAAGGATGACCTGGTATATATATTTTTAAACTATAATTTATGTGTTCAAATCACTCTAATAGTGCGTTTAGCAAGCGACAGAGCAACTGGCAGCCAGGCGACACGCAAGTGATCGATCCCGAGTGGCAACATACACACATTCTAGTCGGTGGAGGGAAACTCCTCATACCTCTTCGTTTCGAAGTGTGGACCTGAAAAATCTTCGTTTGAAGGGCTATCTGGCCCTTCCCCTTACCCCTACCACTCCAGCCGAAAGAGAATCGAGACACCCCTACCCCTTCACGTGAACGCGCAAAAACGATGAGGTAGGGGAAAGGGAAGGGCTAAGGGGTAGAAATGGGATTGGGCCTAAGACTAACCTCCTCTGGGTGGCTCAGGACATGTCCCTCTGGGCCAGTGATTCCCAGATCCAAAAGCTTCTTCTGTTCCTGCGATTACAAACACAACCAACAATGGATCTTAGTATGGAGGAAAAGACAGCTGGATGGAAAGAACCTTGATAAAAAGACATTATTTAAACGCATTAGCAATTGAAGACTTATAGATTAAAGGGACAGTTCACCCAATTATCAAAATGTTGTCATCATTTACTCACACTCACAAAGATATTTTGAAGAATGCTGGTGAACAGACAGTTGATTGTCCCCGTTGACTTCCATAGTGGGGGGGGGGGGGGTACTATGGAAGTCAGTAGGGTCCATCAACTGTCTGGTCACCGACATTCTTCAAAATATCTTTGTGTTCAGAAGAAGAAAGAAATTCATACAGGTTTGGAACAACTTGAGGGTGAGTAAATGATGACAGAATTTTCATTTTTGGGTAAACTATCCCTTTAAATGGTACACAAAAATAGTACCTCATCAATGATGTCACCGTTTTCAGCATGAACCTGTGCAATGGCCCCCAGTTCTCTCATGGCACTAAACATCTCATAGATCTTCAGACACAGAGAGGGTTAGTTCTTGGAAATAGGATCTATAAACATACATTGCTGTCCAAAAGTTTTGGGTCAGTAAGATTTTTTTTGTGAAGAATTTAGCACTCTCAGAAAAAAAAGGTACAAAAGCTATCACTGGGGCGGTACCTTTTCAAAAGATACACTTTTGTTCCTTTTAGGTACTAATATGTATAATTTAGGTATTAATATGGACCTTTAAGGTACCAATATGCACCCTTTAGGAACAAAAGTGACAGCCCCAGTGACAGCTTTTGGACCTGTTTTTCTGAGATTGATCAAGAGTGCATTTGATCCAAAGTGACAGTAAATACATTTATAATGCCACAATTTCTACTTGAACTACAGTAAATGCTGCGTTTTTATTACTTTGACTGTATGTTTGATCGAATAAATGCTGCCTTGGTGAGCATAAAAGACTTTCAAAAACATCTTTCCCATCCCAAACTTTTGAACGGTGGTGTAAACATTATAAACGTATATGTGACCAACTATAAATTCAGAAAGAATGTAACATGGCCGACAAACCTGCGTATCAGAGCTCTGATACTTGTCCTTATAAGCCATGAAGATGAGGAACGAGTTGACCCCTAAAATGAAAAACAAAAATGTGTTAAAATAATGTAATATATTGTTCTAGAGCTGAATGCTAAATGTGACCTAACCTAATAACTCAGAAAGCAAAAAATATCAAGTCACACCTGAAATCTCACATCACCTTTATCTTTGACCAGAGACTCCAGCTCCTCAAACAGCCCATCATGCCAGCGCGTGATGTCGATGTGCAGAGAGTAATCACAGCACGACCTCTTGTCTGCCGTATCCCTCCACTGGTCATATGCAGCCAGCAAACTAGAACCCGGTTCAGGCACCACATGGTCAACTAAAGGAAGTGAGCGAGACGAGCAGAGCACACTGTTGAAAACGCTGAGAAATAGACTCATGTGTTAAAGTCAACATGGACAAATCTTACCTTTTTTTATTTAAATATTGCATTCATCATATTTACTATAAATGATTTATTCATGCACATTATTTTTTGCCCTCATGAGTCGTAATCTTTAACTAAAATAACTTTGCTTCCTCTTGCAGTGACATCTAACCAACCATCCAATCAATTCCCAAAGGACAAAATCAAGTCCCGTCCTACACTCCCCTAAAGGATTATTAGGAACACCATACTAATACTGTGTTTGACCCCCTTTCGCCTTCAGAACTGCCTTAATTCTACGTGGCATTGATTCAACAAGGTGCTGAAAGCATTCTTTAGAAATGTTGGCCCATATTGATAGGATAGCATCTTGTAGTTGATGGAGATGCCCTATTGGGTTGAGATCTGGTGACTGTGGGGGCCATTTTAGTACAGTGAACTCATTGTCATGTTCAAGAAACCAATTTGAAATGATTCGAGCTTTGTGACATGGTGCATTATCCTGCTGGAAGTAGCCATCAGAGGATGGGTATATGGTGGTCATAAAGGGATGGACATGGTCAGAAACAATGCTCAGGTAGGCCGTGGCATTTAAACGATGCCCAATTGGCACTAAGGGGCCTAAAGTGTGCCAAGAAAACATCCCCCACACCATTACACCACCACCACCAGCCTGCACAGTGGTAACAAGGCATGATGAATCCATGTTCTCATTCTGTTTACGCCAAATTCTGACTCTACCATCTGAATGTCTCAACAGAAATCGAGACTCATCAGACCAGGCAATATTTTTCCAGTCTTCAACTGTCCAATTTTGGTGAACTTGTGCAAATTGTAGCCTATTTTTCCTATTTGTAGTGGAGATGAGTGGTACCCGGTGGGGTCTTCTGCTGTTTTAGCCCATCCGCCTCAAGGTTGTGCGTGTTGTGGCTTCACAAATGCTTTGCTGCATCCCTCGGTTGTCACGAGTGGTTATTTCAGTCAAAAGTTGCTCTTCTATCAGCTTGAATCAGTCGGCCCATTCTCCTCTGACCTCTAGCATCAACAAGGCATTTTCGCCCACAGGACTGCCGCATACTGGAAGTTTTTCCCTTTTCACACCTTTCTTTGTAAACCCTAGAAATGGTTGTGTGTGAAAATCCCAGTAACTGAGCAGATTGTGAAATACTCAGACCGGCCCGTCTGGCACCAACAACCATGCCACGCTCAAAATTGCTTAAATCACCTTTCTTTCCATTCTGAGATTCAGTTTGGTGTTCAGGAGATTGTCTTGACCAGGACCACACCCCTAAATGCCTTGAAGCAACAGCCATGTGATTGGTTGATTAGATAATTGCATTAATGAGAAATTGAACAGGTGTTCCTAATAATCCTTTAGGTGAGTGTATATTTGTCCTTGTTCCAGATGCCGATTCACTCGGATATGTACCACAACTCCCGTTTTATACTGACTTTAAAGGGGTCATGACATGAGAAATCAAATTCGCCTTGATCTTTTTAAGAGGTCTTTAAAACGGTCCCATTTAAAAAGGTCCCATTAAAACATCCTGCAAGTTTCATAGCCTCATTATGCACAAAACATTTATTTAATCAAGCTCCAAAAACAGCTTGTTCGGGTATTATGGGATTTGTGATGTCACACGGGCAAACATTGACGAATAGTTATACATCATCGCACCATAGGCCCCGCCCACTGGCGTTCAGTCGCTTAATGGCTGACACTGGAAGCGAGTGTTGCACAGTCTAATGGAGAGTACCCAAAGAAGCTTTTGTTGAAAGATGAAGCAGCCAGGTGTATTGGATCTGACAGCAGCTACATCATAAACCGTAAGTAAAAGATTTCATAATGCTTTGACTGTGAATGATGGTTTTATATGGATAATGTTTTCAAAACCCCTACTCATGGGCTATAGCGAGTGGGCTTTCGTACTGTTTCCTATGCAGTGTTAGCCAATCATAACAGTGGCCATTCACTGACATGCCTTAAAGGATAGTTCACCCAAAAATGAAAATTAGCCCATGATTTACTCACCCTCAAGCCATCCTAGGTTTATATGACATTCTTCTTTCAGACGAATAGAGTTATATTAAAAAAGTCCTGGCTCTTCCAAGCTTTATAATGGCAGTGACTTGTTGGTTTGTGTTTGAAATACATAAAAGTGCATCTATCCATCATATAACTGCTCCACACGGCTCCAGGGGGTTCATAAAGGCCTTCTGAAGCGAAGCGATGAGTTTGTGTAAGAAAAATATCCATATTTAAAACTTTATAGACTAAAATAACTAGCTTCCGACAGTCAGCGGTACGCAAGTCGACTATAAAAATAAACCCCTGATGCGATGTATAGAAGCATTGCAAGCTTTGACGCCTCTCGCGGATAGTGCTGGACAACAAACTCAAGCCCCTCTTTTATCGAAATCCTCCATTTCTCTGTAAAAATTCTCATTTTAGTCTCTAATTCATGACCAGTGTTTTGCTCTATCCTTTGCTGCTTCTGCGTTTGTAAATACGTAAATCAATGCGTACGGTGGTCCACCAGAAGTTAGAAGTCTAAAATGAGAATTTTTAAAGAGAAATGGCGGAGGATTGCGATATAAGAGAAGAGGGTCTTGAGTTTGTTGCCCAGCACTATCCGCGAGAGGCATCAAAGCTGCGATGCTCCTGTACATCCCGTCAGGGGTCACTGCCGTAAGTCGACTTGCGTACCGCTGACCACAGAAAGTTAGCTATTTTAGTCTATAAAGTTTTAAATATGGATATTTTTCTTACAGAAACTCATCGCTTCGTTTCAGAAGGCCTTGATTAACCCCCGGAGCCGTGTGGAGCAGTTATATGATAGATAGATGCACTTTTATGGACTTCAAAAACGAGTCACTGCCATTATAAAGCTCGGAAGAGCCAGGACTCTTTTTTAAATATAACTCCGACTGAAAGAAGAATGTCATATACACCTAGGATGGCTTGAGGGTGAATAAATCATGAGTTGATTTTCATTTTTGGGTGAACTATCACTTGAAATAATGTCCAGGCACTTCCAAGCTTATATAATGCCAATATAATGGCAGTGAATAGAGGATTAGATTTTGAAGGCCAAAAAAAGTGCATCCATCCATCATAAAAGATATCCACACTGCTCCGGGGGGTTAATAAAGGCCTTCTGAAGCGAAGCGATGTGTTTGAGTAAGATAAATATCCATATTTAAAACTTTATAAACTAAAATAACTAGCTTCCGACAGACGGCCGTACGCATCGATTTACGGCGAAAGAGTAACCCCTGACCTGGCGAATGACAAACTGATGAACGCGGAAGAGCAGAGGATAGAGCAAAACAAAACTCTAAAACAAACATTTTAAAAGATAAATGTCGGAGGATTATGATATAAGAGAAGAGGAGCTTGAATTTGTTGCCCAGCACTATTTGTTTGAACCACGAAAGATGTCAAAGCTTAGCTACTCCTACATCGCGTCAGTGGTTACTCTCTGGCATAAGTCGACTTGCATAGGCCGTCTGTCAAAAGCTAGTTCTTTTAGTTTTTTTTTTTTAATATATGGATATGTTTCTTACTCAAACACATTTGCTTTGCTTCAGAAGGCCTTTATTAACCCCCTGGAGGTGTGTGTGGATATCTTTTATGATGGATGGATGCACTTTTTTGGGCTTCAAAATCTAATCCTCTATTCACTGCCATTATAAAGCATGGATGAGTCAGGACATTATTTAATATATCTCCGATTGCATTTGTCTGAAAGAAGAATGTCATATACACCTAGGATGGCTTGAGGGTGAGTAAATCATGGGGTAATTACTTTTGGGTGAACTAACCCCTTAAAAGAAGCCATGCCTTAAAAATAGATTTCAAACAGAGGCTCAGAAAGAGGGTTGAAAATATTTTTTTTTTAACAAAACTTTATAAACATTATAAGTGAACCTCAAGAAACATATAGAAATAATTTGAAAAAAATCATAACCCCTTTAAATGCTTGTGGTCATAAATGGGTATTTGATGAAATATTGTAAGCAATGAGAGCAGTCTGAGATGCTATAATTCAGCTAAAATTTCATTCTTATATAATTACGCATGCTAATTTTATGAGCTGCTTATAATTGAGTAACTTCATGGATTATTTGCATTCGTGTATATGATCTATTTATGCACGTTTTGAAGCATCCAAGTTTTGGGTGAATATACTTTCAATGGAAAGTCTGTTCTTTCAGAATCTTCATTTAGACTCCGAAGAGGAACGGGATGGAACAACATGAGGGTGAGTGAGGACAGAATTTAGATTTTTTGAGGACAATTCAAATGAAAACTCAAATGCTGTAAAGGAGACACTTCTCTGTCCTAAATTACTTCATAACAATACAGTGGCTAATCTAAGGAAAGTTGAGCAGAAGAGATGAGAACAGGCAGTGACAGCGCTGTGACCCCAATTCAACTGATTTTATGAGTCCCGACAAGCTCTTATACCTTAACACTGTACCACACAAACACACACACTTTTTTAACCAGAGACCCTCCTTTCTGTCCACAGTAATGACTTTCTCTTTCTACTAGATTTCCCCCATGGGTTTAATGATCTGATAACTATTGTAATCTCTTCTTCTCTGTACATATAAGATGCTGATGTAATGACGTACTGATCATGGTGGTTCCTCCGGCCAGAGCAGCACTGGTGCCGTGATAGAAGTCGTCTGCCGGGGTCATGCCCAGGTGAGTGGCCTGTAGACTGGTGTTAACATCGATGCCTCCTGGGATCACAATGTGCCCATAGGCATCCACTGTCTTCACACCAGTAGGTACGATGAGGTTCTCGCCAATCTGCCTGCCAGTCAGAATAATAAAAAATGAACATTTCTGGAGATGTTACACATTTTTTAATTGCTTCGGATTAAAGCATCCGCTAAATGAAATGAATGTATCATATTGCAATTAAAGGAACACTACACTTTTTTTTGAAAATAGGCTCATTTTCCAACTGCCCTAAGAGTTAAACAGTTGAGTTTTACCGTTTTCGAATCCATTCAGCCGATCTCCGGGTCTGGCAGTAGCACTTTTAGCATAGCTTAGCATAGATCATTGAGCATCTCGCTCAAAAAATGAGCAAAGAGTTTCGATATTTTTCATTTTTAAAACTTGACTCTTCTGTAGTCACATCGTGTACTAAGACTGACGGAAAATGAAAAGTTGCGATTTTCTAGGCCAATATGGCTAGGAACTATAATCTCATTCCTGTGTAATAATCAAGGAGCTTTGTGCCGTACCATGGGTGAATCGGTGCAATGATATTACACAGCGCCTGAAAATAGTCCCCAGCGAGCAGTTTGTCACATTGGTTATGTTGACGGAAGTTAGCCTATTTTCAGGCGCGATGTAACTACAGAAGAGTCAAGTTTTAAATAGGAAAAATATCGAAACTCTTTGGTCATTTTTGAGCGAGATGCTAACGGTCTAATCAGATTCAATGATTTATGCTAAGCTATGCTAAAAGTGCTACCGCCAGACCCGGAGATCGGCTGAATGGATTCAAAAATGGTAAAACTCAACTGTTTAAAGGTCCTGTTCTTCGTGATCCCATTTTTCAAACTTTAGTTAGTGTGTAATGTTGCTGTTAGAGCATAAATAATACCTGTAAAATTATAAAGCTCAAAGTTCAATGCCACACAAGATATTTTATTTAACAAAAGATCCCTTTCAAAGCCTACAGCGAACGGCCGGTTTGGACTACATCCCTGTACATCCTGCTTTAATGATGTCAATAGAACAGTTTGTTGACTAACCTCCGCCCACAAGAATACGCAAAAAGGGGGCGTGGTCTTGTTGCTCTCCCACGTGGAGAAGAGGAAGTGTTGCGTTTGTAGAGTGTGTTTTTCGCCATGTCGTTGAGACGCTGTTATTTTCGCATGCATCTCATATTGACGCATGCATCTCTCCGTTATGGTAAGAGGCGTGACCTTTCCGGGCAACGTGCGCTAAGCTGCTGTCGAATCACAACACGGGAACCGCTGGCACAATCAGAACTTGTTACGTGTTTCTGAAGGAGGGACTTCATAGAACAAGGAAATTATCAGGCCGTTTTTAGGACAGTGAAATCAGCGGTATACAGATAAGTAAATTGTGTGAAAAATACTGTTTTTTCACACGCGAAACATGAACACGTTATATTGCACACTGTAAACACAATCAAAGCTTCAAAAACACAGGAAAAACGGGACCTTTAACTCTAGCGGAGTTGGAAAATGAGCCTATTTTCAAAAAAAGTGGAGTGTGCATGATTAATCGTTAAAAGATCGTGATCTTGATTCAAACACCCACGCTATCTCATTCATTCCTAATTTAAATGACAGTGATTCGCCTGTCTATTAAACCTTTGACAAATTCACCTGTGACACCAAAACATTCAGATCTGCGTCAGCGCTGCCCAGAGAGAGCAGTTGTCATGTATAGATATGACACAGCTTCACAAACAACCACACTGTATTATAGGTCATAGGTTTTATAGTTCCGATATAAACACTGATGTCTACGGTCAAAATAGAGCAAAAAATGTAACTGTCATTGAATCATTCATTCAAGAGATTTGTTCAAAAACGCTGAAAGTCTTTAAGGGTGTACTCACACTAGGCTAAGGTGACCAGACGTCCCCGTTTTCCGGGGACAGTCCCGGTTTTTGGTGTTCTGTCCCCGACTGGAGCTGTCCCCGGAAATGTCCCCGTTTTACAGCTCGTTCAAAACAACGCGCATATACATTGCAAAAAAGCCGAACATTTACATGGCCTGCTGGTTATAGGAGCAATCGTGTAGTGATTATTTCACCAGCAGATGGCGCTGTGAGATACGCTGACTCTACCTATTCCAAGAGGGCCAGAGCCGGCTAAACGAACCGCGCCCGGGCACGGTACGGACGGAGCACTCACACTATTCAACCGAACCAGACTTTGGGGGTCGCCTAGTGTGAGAACACCCTAAATGAGTCATTGAATCATTCAGATTTTTAAAAAAATTATTCATTCAGATTAAGTAAACATTTTAAACAGACTGCAGCAACGAACATTTTGTCAGAACCTCTAGTAAATAAATGGCATGTATTTTGTTGAGTTGTCTATTAAGAATCGTGGGAGAATCATTATCTCTGTTTGAAAGAAAAATATTGTGATTCTCAATTTATCCATCTCTAATGTATATGCAATATGTAGATTTGAAAAATAAGGAAATCTTACTTAATGGTTCCATCTTCAATGTAAATGTCGGCATAAAATGACTGGTCATCATTTACGATTTTTCCACCTTTAATGATGAGTTTGTCACTCTGTGGAGAAAAAGAAAGACTGGATATAGTGCAGCATGTCGTGACGTAACTTTAAAGTGACCGTTCACCCTTCAATGGAACATAAAACAATTCAAACTAAAACCATTCACATATGGACGCATTAATACTTTCAACACAGGTTGCACATCACTCACACACAAGATGTGGAGGTGCCAAAAACATTATATTTAACTCAGATTTCACCGAAACTGTGCTGACCCAGTTCCAGAGATCTTTGGTTACAGATTTACAGTGATTTCAAAGGACAAGAGCACAAAGAGGGGTATAATGCATGCAAATCCTCCTATGCAGAATATGCAGGGTTCTTTAAGGAGCTAATCAGAGAGATTATATCATTGGAACCCAGACAGACAATACAAAGGAAAGATAACGGGCAACTCCATTCATCTGTAACAACACTTTTCTATTTACTCTATTATTCACGCATGACTGCTGTGGTTTTGCATAAATGCATAGTGAGGAATGGCACTGACACTTTTCACTGTTCTTTTTTTGCACCATTTCTAATGAGTCCAAATCATGAGCTGAGTTACAGGAGACCACCGCATTCACCACACAATGCCTGTTCACTCTATGCCAGGCAACTGGGCTTGTCAGGGCACCCAGGCATGAAACATCATTCACGTTGCTGTTAGACAATGCCAACCTCGACTCAAAGGCAGGAAACCGAACTCACACACAGCGAAAGTCTAAACAGGCATGGCTGAATAAAGAAATAAATGAAATCAACTTTTCTGCTTAAGGGTATTTCACCACACTCACTGTGCCATGGTGGCGTGCAACCCACAGAGCTTCACTTTAATGCAACGTGACACTTCCATTGGCGGCCCATCACTGGCACTGGCAAAATCCCTGCCGTGTATTTCCGATTCTGGGCCACAATGTTGCTTGAGGAGAGACGAGACAGACAGCGAGGGGTCTAGGAAGTAGTGTGCACCACCAGGACGACCCTTCATGTTACAGTATTGAATATACAGGGTCTTTTATTAATGAATAATAGGATGAATGAATAGGAAAATGTTATTTTCAACATTTTAAACAAAATGCAGATGTTTCCAAAAGTCGTGCTGAGTATACGTGTTTCACTGTGCTTTGAATGTGGGTCAGACAGGGGACTCTAGCGGTCAGGCTGCAGTGCCAAATTGTGCGGAAGGGAATTGGATCCAATTTGGCCGAGTTAACAGCGCTCTTCCCCGGGTTCCCTCGCTCCTGCAGTGCACATGGATGAATCCTCGCTTATTAACCCTTTTATTGTCTAAAGTCATTATATTTGGTACACTTTATAATAGAACTTCACTTTTGTTACTGGAACCAGACATGGTAAAGAACATATAAACAATGTCAAGCACATTTTCATTTCTTTTTTTTTTAATATACATTGTTTATTTATTTTTTTATAACTGACCTGGCAAAAGATACCCCGGGGTAAAAGGCCCCTTTGTAATATTTGACCTATATAAATTAATGTAACATTATATAATTGAATATATTTCATTTTCACAGAGAATGTAAAAATTATCCAATGAAAACCTACTCATTGATTTTATTTTAAAGAGGTGGTTGATTATGATTTCACTTTATTTAGTGAGTAATGTTGCTGTTCGAGCATAAACGACATCTGCAAAGTTGCAATGCTCAAAGTTCAACGCAAAGGGAGATATTTTCTTTTAAATAAATCACTTTTTAAACTACAGCAAACGGCTGGTAGGGACTACAATGAGCTTCTCCCCATCTCTCTGAGTCTCTCAATCATTGTCCGACTAGGTGTTGAACATTGTCTGGCTATCACCAGACCAAGCTCAATTTAAGATTGAACATTGGTCTGGGGTTTCTTGCTCTGTATTTTCTACTGCACAAGAGGCGTGATAAACGAGCATGATTCAAATGACTCTGTACGCAATTGGATAGTCCTTCAACCAATCAGACCACAAGAGGCGTGATCAACGGGCAACGACCCATCACTTCTCTATCCGTCATTGTGTTAAACCCGCCAATAGCGCGTCAAGTGGATAAGCCTGTCTGTGATTGGTTCCCGCAAAAGTGTAACAGAAGCAGTAGAAATGAATGTACAGGTTTCCAGACTGAGTTGCAGGGCGAAATCAAATCGCCGGCAGATCAGGCTGGGTTTACCCAATCTAGATTGAACATAAACGGCTGAACAGTTTCTGACATTTTCAGTGCCTGCCAGGCTGAGCTCTTGAAGCTCCGCCCTCTTCTTTAAAGGGGGCAGGGAACAGCAGCTCATTTGTATTTAAAGGGACCCACCAAAACGGCGCGTTTTTGCCAAGCAGCAACCTCCCGCAGTTTCTCTTGAAGCCAATACGGTGTGTATAAGGGTGCTTTCACACTTGGTTTTGATTGCCTGGACTGAACCCGAGTTCGATTGCTCCCCCCTCCCCCTGCCCCCGCTGGACTGTGTTCATATTATATTATTTGGGTCCGAACCAGGGTGCGTTTGCGTCATCAAAGCAGCAGCTGTTTAGCCGGTTGCTTAGTAACATCAGCAAGCGTGAAGGCGGCGAAATGCATAGCGTTGCTCACCTAACTTTTATATTTTTGTTTTTTAACCATTGGTTTTGTTTCTAAAGCTTCAGTACGTAATGGCACTTGCATCTATATGCCGCAAATGTACTGCAAATGCTCTAAAGAACACTGAAGACGAGCCTCTCTGCTTGCAGTATGTCAGTCACGCTCGTCAGGAAAATGACTGAAACACACACAAACACACATTTTTATCAAATCATACGTCATTAATAGCGGTTCACTTACGCGATTTAGTACAATTGCGTTCACATCAGCAGCGAACCGTACCGGAGTTCACATGAACCGTACCCCAGATTAGTGATGCACCGATCATAATTTTAAATGGCCGATTCCGATTTTTTTTCAAGCAAACTGGCCGATTCCGATACCATTTTCCGATTTTTTTTTTTTCGATTTCCGATCAAATAATGTTAAGTGCAACTAAAAAAACAAAGATGCTACAACAAGTGCTTTTTAAATCAAATTAAGTCAATGTAATTTTAAGGTAAAATAAAAATTATCATCCTATACAGAACTGATAGTATTTCATTTAAAAAATGCATGCATGTTCTTCTTTACAAAAAGAAGTATTTCGGCTTTGTCACAAGATAGTCTGTTTCGTTTTCATCCGTTCCAACACGTGAGAAGCTGAGCTGAACAAACGCTCACTATCTGCTTGTGCAGGGCGGAGAGGTAAGCTCGCGCAGGAAAGCGGCTCTTCATTCCCCGTCTCTTCCCTTAGTTCTCAAGTTTCTGTTTGTAACACACAAGTGACATGTTCGCGAATGATTGCAATATAGGCGTATGTGCACGTGGGCGCACTTCCGGAAAAATCGGCAGAAAAATTCAAAGAAAACCGGCCGGTTGCCGATCGCACGCTAGAAGCGAAAACCTTCCGGTTCCGGTCAACCGGTGCATCCCTACCCCAAACCACCCTTTTTAAGCGGACTCTGGTACGGTTCGCGGGTGCGCACCCAAGCTCGGAAGACCGCGTTCACATTATCCAAACGTACCGAACTCTGACGTCAATCGAACCCGGGTGTGCACCAAAACTGCTAGTGTGAAAGCAGTGTCAATAAGTGACTTAAACTGCAATTCATCGACTGGCCACTAGGGATAGGCTCCAGAAGGGAGCAGAATCTCATTGAGTCCCATGTTAAAATGCCCAAACTTTACAGCAAAACAAATGTTTACAGCCTGGCTAATTTTGCCCTTCATGACAACTGTGAGGGGGGTGCATTTTTTTTATAACTAATTTGTTTATATTATATAAAGCCTTAAAGTTTTGCATAATTAAGGCCGTGGCCACTGAGTGACAGGTGGATTGCCATTTATCTGCTGTCTGTCAGTCATCGCGTCACCTCAGCTCCGCCCACATCCCGCCTCTTTTGCCCATTTTCTATTATCCCTACTTTACGCTTCAAAACGGCTCTTCAGAATCCTATGGGTGACATCATGGACACTACGTCCATATTTTTTTAACAGTCTAGGATTTTTGCTCACACTCAAAATGTGACTATTTTAACATGCTATAAAAAATTATTTTGAGCTAAAACGTCACATACACACTCTGGGGACATCAGAGACTTATTTTTCATATTGTAAAAAGGGGCTTTATAGGACCCCTTTAACATTACATTGTATGACAAAAGGCCTACATGTAATTACGGTAAAATCATTTGGTAAAAAGCTAATAAATAAACCTTATTTACTGAGGATAATTTATTATATTTAAATAGACAATATGTATACATTCATGGTAAAATATTTAAAAAAACTATGAATTGATGAAATTATGAGGAACAGGGAATTTCCAGTGTGATCACATTTGTTTAGATTTATTAAATGTATTACATGATCAATGTGTGTTATGGTGTTTTGTGTGCACAAACGGACGGAATAACTGGAGAGGCCAATGTAGAAGTCATTAATGTGGGTTTTTATTGTGCTGTCTGTATTATTATAAGCATATTTTACAGAAACAAGCTTATTTGGTAACACTTTACAATAAGGTTCATTAGTTAACATTAGTTAAAACATTAATTCATGTTAACTAATGAACCCTTATTGTAAAGTATTACCGCATATTTAATATGTCAAATGATCTGGTACATTTGACATATAGTCATTAAAACCGTAAAATAGGTTTTACATTACGTTCCATGGTGCTTGCCAGGGGCCAGGGCTCATGGGCAGGGCCCCCGATCACACGTCTGCAGGCAAGGGAAGAGATTGAAACGCTCGCGACGCGCGTGTAATTCTGACATTTTGCGCAATGTGCGGAAATGGAACAGCGGTTGCATTACAGAACATATGAAGCCAACCATGTGTATTTTCTATCGACGAAGAAGTCAGAACAACCGGCACCGTTATGAGCCGACATGAATGAATGAAAGGCAGCACAATGGACACGAGAAACCGGAATTAGCCTCCGCCATGGCAGCCTAAACACCGAAGCACAGACCCCTGCTCAGCGTTTATCTACAGTGCATTTGTCGTATCATTAAATGCATTAGTGCAGCTCTTAAATGTTTACCGGCTTTCCGAGCAGTGTTTCGAGGACAGCAGGTTGTTGCCGGCGGCGGCTCACCCATGACTGCACAATAAAACCACCCTCCTCCTCCTCCTCCTCCTCATCATCATCACTGTCTCCGTTATGCAGCCAGCAAACATTCACCGGCGGCCTCGGTTTTTAATCGCTAACATTTCTTACCGTCACGCGAGGGTTGTTCTTCTTGCCTTGGAAAGACATGGCACCGGTCTGGGAGCAGCTTTGATTCCCGAGGACGCGAGCGATGGTGGTGATGATGATGACCGAATCTGTGCTCACGTCAGAGTAAAGGCGCAGCGACGGGGCGCGTGGACGGGTGTCAGTTTTCGGGGTGTACTTTAGTTTAAGATCACCGGGGTTCAATAGTCACAGTAGACAAAAGCCCTGTAGATCCCCCACCCTCTCCGTCTGTGTCTGCTCACCATCTGCCGCTTTAGTATTCACACACTCGGGGCGAGGCGGGACCTTCAGTGCTAGAGTCCAGTCTCTATATAGTTCTTCTTAAAAAATAAATAATTATTTTGGACTTACACACATTAACCAATTTAGTAGTAAGAAAGTATATGTAGGCTATGTAATTTACTATTTCGACAGCTCCGTTTTTTTAAAAAAAAGTTTTAAAAGTGAACATGTTTTATTGGTCACAATCTCAGAAAATGGTTTACTTTATGGTAATACATATTACTATTAATTTAACTCATTGATGCACAAACTATACATCACACAGAAGAAAACATATAGCCAATATCATTTTTGCTCATTGACGTACACTCTAAAAAATGCTGGGTTAAAAAATAACCCAAGTTGGGTTGAAAATGGGCTAACCCAGCAATTTGGGTTGTTTTAACCCAGCGGTTGGGTTACATGTTTGCTTAAACAACCCAATTGCTGGGTTAGTCCATTTTCAACCCAACTTGGGTTATTTTTAACCCAGCATTTTTTAGAGTGAAAAATGCAAGCCGATTGGTTAAAATACTGTACATTTTTACTGACAGAGAAATTGTTAAAAAGTACTTTTTACTTTTATAATTTGACAACAATAACACACACATACACACAACTGTATATTCTCTCCCCTTACACTAACCCTACCCATCACAAAACTTTCTGCATTAAAAAAACCCCGAAATAAAACATAATTCTGTATGATTTATTAGCTTGTTTCCTCATGAAGTCCCCACTGGGATAGAACTCTCTCTCTCACACACACTCACACTCACACTCACACACACACACACACACACACACACACACACACACACACACACACACACACACACACACACACACACACACACACACACACACACACACACACACACACACAATAATTTATATTAGCCAAAACAATCTTATTAGTGCATTATGTTCTAAATATGAAAACTTTCACATGCTTTTTTTTAAATAAAGCTTTGAGACAAACATTAGGTAAATTAAATGGCTGCCTGGTGAATATACTTTAAACTCAGTGAGAGCTGGAGGACACGTTAACAGGGATAGTCGAAGTATAAGTGATTACCTCTCGTCGCCCGTTGTGCACGCGACTGTGTCCGGTGGGGTAAACGAGGGTCTGACCCTGTGAACTGCAGGACGGGGTGGACTGTGTTCGGCTCGGAGGTGTTTTACTCACGCTGGTGAAATCACTCATGCTCGACGTGTCGCTGAAATTGTCCCTCTGATCGTCCACTCGTCCCCGGGGGGTTCTCCTGGCAGAACTGGGGCTGTACGACTCAAAATTCAGGGTTTTATTCTCATAAGCTCCTTCGATGTTACAGAACATCCCCCCGAACTTCACCCGGGGTTTAGGGCTGTCAGTGCCCAGTCTGGACAACAGGGAACCCTGGTCATCGTCCGGAGGAAGGAGTCTTCTCTCAGCCATGGTTCACAGAAGAAATGGGAAGCTTGTTTGAAGAATCTTTGGACTAGGATAGCAGGGACACACTTCTTCCATGAGTGGCAGCGGCTGTGAGAGCGACTGTCATGCGAGCAGGTGCTGTTATAGGAGCTGTCCAGAGAGGCGTGGTGCTGAAATCCTCCAGTCACTGGATTAGGAAATACATGAGCGCTCCCTCGGGATGAAGGAAAATCGATTGTTTCACAAACAGTTCAATCAGAGAGAATCAATACAAAGTCCTGCTTCTGAATCTGACTCTTTAGATAATCCCATTCACAAAAGAGTAAGTGTGAGAAGAGGAACTGGAAAATTACTCTCCTCCATCTATCTATCTATCTATCTATCTATCCATCCATCCATCCACCCACCCATCTATTCATCTATCCATCCATCCATCCACCCACCCATTCATCCATCTATCTATTCATCCATCTATCTATCCATCCACCCACCCATCTATCTATTCATCCATCCATCTATCTATTCATCCATCCATCCACCCATCTATCTATTCATCCATCCATCCATCTATCTATTCATCCATCCATCCATCTATCTATTCATCCATCCATCTATCTATCTATTCACCATCCATCTATCATCGATTGATCCATCTATCTATTCATCCATCCATCTATCTATTCATCCATCCACCCATCTATCTATTCATCCATCCATCTATCTATTCATCCATCCATCCATCTATCTATTCACCATCCATCTATCATCCATCCATCCATCTATCTATTCATCCATCCATCCACCCATCTATCTATTCATCCATCCATCCATTTATCTATTCATCCATCCATCTATCTATCTATTCACCATCCATCTATCATCTATCAATCTATCTATTCATCCATACATCCATCTATCATCCATCCACCCATCTATCTATTCATCCATCATCATCTATCAATCCATCCATCCATCTATCTATCATCCATCCACCCATCTATCTATTCATCCATCCACCCATCTATCATCCATCTATCTATTCATCCATCCAGCCATTCATCTATTCATCCATCCATCTATCCATTCATCAATACACTAATCTATCTATTCACCCATCATCATCTATCTATCCATCCACCCATCTATTTATCCATACATCCACCCATCTATCTATCTAGCCATTCATCCATCCATCTATCCATCCACCCACCTATCATCTATCTATCTATCCATCCACCTATCTATCTATCTATTCACCCATCATCATCATCCATCTATCTATTCATCCATCCACCCATCTATTCATCCATACACCCATCTATCTATTCATCCATCATCATCTATCCATCCACCCATCTATCTATTTATCCATCCATCCACCCATCTATCTATCTAGCCATTCATCCATCTATCTATCCATCCACCCACCTATCTATTCATCCATCATAATCTATCTATCAATCCATCCACCCACCCATCTATCTATCCATCCACCCATCTATCTAGTCATTCATCCACCCATCTATTCATCCATACACCCATCTATCTATTCATCCATCATCATCCATCCACCCATCTTATCTAGCCAGTCATCTATCCATCCATCCACCCACCCATCTATCCATCCACTCATTTATCTATCATCCATTTATGGCATGGCGTTTTATTTTTTATATTTCTTGATTTGAGAATTCATAGAAACATACATTATGAGATTATGCAACTGCATGTATAGTGATACAAATATATAAAAATAAACCCAGAGCAGGTCTCGAACATGTTCAGCACCACACCGCAGCAATAATAATGCATAAGACTGCTCGGAAACTAATAAACAATGCATTTACATTATTTTAAAAGCAAGGTCAGTAAGTCAAGATGATTCACAATTTATGAGGCTAGTAATTAATGAGGTTCAGGTTAGTAATAATGCATAATTACACTGAACTTGGTGCATACATTTTAAACACTGCAAACATTTTCAAATTATTCATTTTTCTAAGCAACTGTATGTTTAATTCTAGTCTGGTCAACTGTTTATGACATAATGCAGTGATGAGGTGTAATGTAAAGCTGTCCGGTAACACTTTACAAATAAGGTTTGTCAAGTTAACTACTTTAGTTAACATGAACTAACAATGTACAATACGCTACCAACTACTTTTAAGAAAAGTAACATCTTCAAAAATTAGTTTTAATAACGAGTGATTTATCAGCTCATGGGTTGCATTAGGAAATTGTGTTGCAATTCATGTTAAACAGACAGATGCGGAATCTACCACGTGCATGCAGATGTCGTGTCCAGTGTGTCTGGTCTCATCTGTGCATGTGGAGATCTGGGAAAGTCCATCTGGAGGGTTGAAGATGTGCCCAAAGGACAGGATATCCTGGCCCATATGCTGAACACCCCTGGGAGTGAATGCGTTAAAACACTTCACAGACAGAATGGCTCATAAAAGCACAATAGCTGAAGTCTAAGAATAGCCTGAGGAAAGAGGGTTTGCATTTCATCCAATCTAACAGATCCACGATTCATCTCCATTCATACCTAACCAAAGAGATGATCTCGCCACTTTTTACATCTAAATGGACCCGTAAAATATTTTGTAATATCTCAATAGTCAAAACAATAAAAACACAGACAGTAACAGACATAATCAATCATAAACTCATAACCAGTTTTAGTAGGAACGTGCGTGTGTGAATAAACGAAACGAAAATGTGTTTTTCCTGCATGTTTTCTAGTTTAGGAGTTCAGCAGAAGCTTCAAAGCCCGTGATGGTAAAAGACATCTACTTCTCATTTCCTTATTTCTGAAAGCACAAAGGACTCCTGGGTATCTGTGAGCCCCAGCCCATATTCCGGAGCATTTTCTTCCTGGCTTTCTCTTTGATTGTAAGGCAGTGGCATTTCTTGTCGCAGATGTAACAGAGTGAGATGGAAGAACCAGCCGGAGGCCAAAACCTAGATTTTACCACTATCTCTCTCGTCCACACCAGAGTTGCATTTTAGCAGAGAGAAAAGTAGGAGCTCAGCGACATGCCAGGTTCATAAAATTACAAATGTCTATGGGTTTAATTTCTAAAACACCAAGCTCAGCTGATCAAGTCTGTGCTAGACCTCACTATTGCTTTAGTACATATTAAAATGGTTACTTAAGTTTTAGACGCTTAAATATTTCTCAAAAAACCCTGAGAATTCAGACTTTACAATATACATTACTTTATTACAAATATTATATATTATTTATATGGTTTTATTTATATTACTTATTTATATGTCTATCTATCTAGATTATTTTTTAAATAAGTTATTATATGTTTGTATTCATATTTATTATTAACACACACACACACACACACACACACACACACACACACACACACACACACACACACACACACACACACACACACACACACACACACACACACACACACACACACACACACACACACACACACACACACACACACACACACACACACACACACTGTATATATAAAGCCATATTAATTCATATAAATTATCTTTATTATTAAAGAGTAAAAATATTATAAAAAAATATTTAGCCTCTGCGTTTCTATATATTTATATTCCCCAACCCTTCATTTTGACATTAATCTAGAGGAATAACTTTTAAATACTGTCTGACTGAAGTAGTATAATATATAATCCTACTAGTAATACAATAAATAATACTATTTTTAAATAAGTCTCATTCTGGCATCTCTGTAGACAGAACTTTGAAATAAGTGTCTTATTTGCAAAAACATTTCGGAATTATGCAAATGTGAAAAAACCCCTCTATCTATCTATCTATCTATCTATCTATCTATCTATCTATCTATCTGTCTGTCTGTCTGTCTGTCTGTCTGTCTGTCTGTCTGTCTGTCTGTCTGTCTGTCTGTCTATCTATCTATCTATCTATCTATCTATCAAGTATTTGATAAACTGCCGATTTTGCAGGTTTTCCTACTTACAAAGCATGTAGAGGTCTGTAATTTTTATCATGGTATTATTCAACTGTGCGAGACGGAAACTAAAAATCCAGAAAATCCCATTGTATGATTTTTAAATAATTAATTTATATTTTATTGCATGACATAAGTATTTGATCATCTACCAACCAGTAAGAATTCCGTTCTCCACTCCATTACCTGTATTAACTGCACCTGTTTGAACTCGTTACCTGTATAAAACACACCTGTCCACACACTCAATCAAACAGACTCCAACCTCTCCAAAATGGCCAAGACCAGAGAGCTGTGTAAGGACATCAGGGATAAAATTGTAGACCTGCACAAGGCTGGGATGGGCTACAGGACAATAGGCAAGCAGCTTGGTGAGAAGGCAACAACTGTTGCTGCAATTAATAGAAAATGGAAGAAGTTCAAGATGACGGTCAATCTCCCTCGGACTGAGGCACCGTGCAAGATCTCACCTCGTGGGGCATCAATGATCATGAGGAAGGTGAGGGATCAGCCCAGAACTACACGGCAGGACCTGGTCAAAGACCTTTAGAGAGCTGGGACCACAGTCTCAAAGAAAACCATTAGTAACACACTATGCCATCATGGATTAAAATCCTGCAGCGCACGCAAGATCCCCCTGCTCAAGCCAGAGCATGACCAGGCCCGTCTGAAGTTTGCCAATGACCATCTGGATGATCCAGAGGAGGAATGGGAGAAGGTCATGTGGTCTGATGAGACAAAAATAGAGCTTTTTGGTCTAAACTCTACTCGCCGTGTTTGGAGGAAGAAGAAGGACGAGCACAACCCCAAGAACACCATCCCAACCGTGAAGCATAGAGGTGGAAACATCATTCTTTAGGGATGCTTTTCTGCAAAGGGGACAGGACGACTGCACCGTATTGAGGGGAGGATGGATGGGGTCATGTATCGTGAGATCTAGACCAACAACCTCCTCCCCCAGTAAGAGCATTGAAGATGGGTCGTGGCTGGGTCTTCCAGCATGACAACGACCCGAAACACACAGCCAGGGCAACTAAGGAGTGGCTCCGTAAGAAGCATCTCCAGTCTCCAGACCTGAACCCAATAGAAAATCTTTGGAGGAGCTGAAAGTCCATATTGCCCAGCGACAGCCCCGAAACCTGAAGGATCTGGAGAAGGGCTGTATGGAGGAGTGGGCCAAAATCCCTGCTGCAGTGTGTGCCAACCTGGTCAAGAACTACAGGAAACGTATGATCTCTGTAATTGCAAACAAAGGTTTCTGTTCATAATTTTTATGGACAGAATTTCTAGGCGCAGCCAGGGGCCGGAGGGTGTCAGGTTGGGGGACCATGCGGTTTCGTCTCTGCTCTTTGCGGATGACGTTGTCGTGTTGGCCCCTTCTAACCAGGACCTTCAGCATGCACTGGGACGGTTTGCAGCCGAGTGTGAAGCGGCTGGGATGAGGATCAGCACCTCCAAATCCGAGGCCATGGTCCTCAGTCGGAAAAGGGTGGTTTGCCCTCTTCAGGTTGGTGGAGAGTTCCTGCCTCAAGTGGAGGAGTTCAAGTATCTAGGGGTCTTGTTCACGAGTGAGGGGAGGATGGAACGGGAGATTGACAAACGGATCGGTGCAGCTTCTGCAGTAATGCGGTCGATGTACCGGTCTGTTGTGGTGAAGAAAGAGCTAAGCCGTAAGGCGAAGCTCTCGATTTACCGGTCAATCTACGTTCCTACTCTCACCTATGGTCATGAGCTTTGGGTCATGACCGAAAGGACAAGATCCCGGATACAGGCGGCCGAAATGAGTTTTCTCCGCAGGGTGGCTGGGCGCTCCCTTAGAGATAGGGTGAGAAGCTCAGTCACTCGGGAGGAACTCAGAGTAGAGCCGCTGCTCCTCCACATCGAGAGGGGTCAGTTGAGGTGGCTCGGGCATCTGTTCCGGATGCCTCCTGAGCGCCTTCCCGGGAAGGTGTTTCGGGCATGTCCAACCGGGAGGAGGCCCCGGGGAAGACCTAGGACACGCTGGAGGGACTATGTCTTCCGGCTGGCTTGGGAACGCCTCGGTGTCCCCCCGGAAGAGCTGGAGGAAGTGTCTAGGGAGAGGGAAGTCTGGGCATCTCTGCTTAGACTGCTGCCCCCGCGACCCGGCCCTGGATAAAGCGGAAGAAGATGGATGGATGGATGGATGGTTTCTGTACCAAATATTAAAGGTAGGGTAGGTAAGAATTGGTTAAAAAACGTTTTTTTCCAAATTTGTTTAAACTTTCTTTATATATCAATACATAATTAAAATGTAAGTACTCAGAAAAAGAAAGTATAAAAATTGAGTGTCTGTAGACCTCTCACGACTGTTTTAAAGACAGCTCATTATTTCCATTCACTCCACCTTCTCCCTTCAAGATTCAAGATTCAAGATTCAAGATTCAAGAGTTTTATTTGTCACATGGGCTCTTTCCAAAGCCACGCCCCCAAAACACATGAACGCGCTACGCCGACCGCTCAGTCTATTTACCTGAGGCGAGCCGAGAAGAAGGAGCGGAGTGCATGTAGTGACATCATGTCAGAATCACATGTAATAAAAATCTAACTTTATCATTATGAATATAAACCAATAAGATGTCTTTTAGTGCTCACTATCAAGCTAGAATACCGATACTGGTAAAGTTTAAAATACACACACAACACAGTGTCTACCACACACAGATACAAGATAAAAACATCAGTAAACATAGGTAGAGAATATAAAAACAAACCAAAGGCGGAAATAAACGTGCAGGTAAAGTTCCCGGTGAACATGGTAGAAGAGTTTAGACAGAGGGCAGTAGCTAAAGCTAACTTAGTTCTAAAAAAAAGTTCCTGGATGCGGTGTACCAGCTTTTACACATGCATTTTGTTATCTAAAGTTACATTTTGCGAAATTCAACGCGACAGCGATCAACTTGAGCTAATCTCTACTAATGGTTCGCTAAGTGTATAACATTGTAACTTTATGCTAAGTAATGTTATGTTAGCTATATTAGGCAGGTACGTGTGCTAGTGAGACATGCTTCATGAAAACATAAACCAAAAAAATGTATAATCAAAATGAAAGACTACCTGTCCAGCAGAAATACAGCCTCCAGAACTCCTCAAATCAAACGGGTGCGCCAGGGTTGCCAGGTTTTCACAACAAAATCCACCCAATCGCTACTCAAAACTAGCCCAAAACAAGCCCAATCGTGTTTCTCCGCATTTGGGGGTAAAATGTGTCCTTTTGGTAGGGCTGCCTGCTAAAATTCGCAAATCCCGGGGCAAAATATCACATAATTGGGGTCGCTTCAACCCGCGGACATCAAAACAGCCCGCGGCAACAGTGTTGAAGTAGCCCGACTTGGCAACAGTGGGGTGTGCGCATGTGGGCAGATCCTGGAGCAAAAGCTGCGGTAGCCATGGTAGCGAGAGAGAGTGACAGGCGCCCAAGCCAATCACTTGTTTCGGCCCGAACGAAAATAATGAGCAGTGTTTATTGCAGATTAAAAAGTCTAGAGTCACTCGATTTTTATACTCTCTTTTTCAGAGTACTTATATTTTAATTATGTATTGACATATAAAGAAAGTTTAAACAAATTTGGACAAAAGTGTTTTAGATCATTCTTACCTACCCTACCTTTAAGTTCTGCTTTTCTGATGTATCAAATACTTATGTCATGCAATAAAATACAAATTAATTACTTAAAAAAATCTTACTAGAAATATAATAAACAACAATAATATTTTTATCCAGAAGTATTATTTTAGACATAAAATAAGGATTTTGAATTATGCAAATGTGAAAAGTGTATCTGTTGCACTTAACAATCACCCTTACACGCACATTATAAGCAAACCATACATGACTTGAAGTGAACCATATTCAAAAGTATATGTGCAGATCAAGCTTACCTTGAGTTTGAGGCTGTTCAGAGGCACTAATTCACCTCAGAATCCACTGTGACACTTAATGATCAACGAACAGAACAAGATGCAGAAACATCCTCTTAGTTTTTCTGTCTTCCTCTGAGAAATTTATTTGAAACACTGCTCCTTTGCATAAAAAAACAGACATAATTTGAATTCCAGGGTTAAACTTTCAGCTCCATTTCTAACAATGCACAGGAGGGGGGGCTAGTGCCACCACGCAAACACCAGACGTGCCACCGGGAACCGAAGCAGAGTGAGTGTAAACAGTGGGAGGAAGGTTTTTTAACGTAACATCTCTCATTCCATCAGGCTTCCAAAGGGAAGCAGCCTCCAGCACCACCTGCTTAGCAGGGAAAGGAGAGAGCGTTTCAATTTAAGAGTCCTTAAATTCCACACGCAAAGAGGTCACACAAAGCATAGTTCAAAAGGTCAGGAGGATAAAAATAGTTTTAAGTCCACAAGATAGACAGCACCATATTCCATTTCCATGTTCCAGAGTTGATGTGAGAGTGAACAGTTTGAAGTCTCGTATCAGCACAGAGGAGATCGCAGGGACCCCTCCTCTGGGACAGAAGAACACTTGAGGCCTGTGATCAACAAAAACACATTTACAGTTACACAACATCCATCCATCCACCGTCCATCCATCTATCCAACCATCCATCCGTCTGTCCATCTTTCCGTCCATCCATCCATACATCCACCGTCCATCAGTCCATCCATCCATCCATCAGTCGTCTGTACATCCATCCATCTGTTAGTCTGCCTGTCCATCCATCCGTCTGTCCGTCCACCCAACCATCCATCCTTCCGTACATCCATATGTCAGTCTGTCCATCCATCCATCCGTCCTTCTGTCCATCCATCCATCTCTCCATCTGTCAGTCTTTCCGTCCGTCCGTCCATCCATCCGTCCTTCCGTCCACCCATCCCTCCATCTGTCAGTCCGTCTGTCCATCCATCCAACCATTCATCAGTTCACCCATCCATCCATCCATCCATCCATCCATCCATCCGTCTGTCAGTCCGTCCGTCCGTCCATCCATCCGTCCATCCATCCATCCATCCATCCATCCATCCATCCGTCTGTCAGTCCGTCCATCCATCCATCCATCCATCTATCCATCCATCCATCCTACTGTCCATCCATTCATCCGTCTGTACATCCATCCATCCATCAATCAACCCAACCATCCATCTATTCATCCATCCGTCTGTCCATCTTTCCTTCCATCCATCCATCCATCCATCTGTCAGTCCATACATCCACTGTCCATCAGTCCATCCATCCATCTGTCCATCTATCCGTCCTTCCATCCATCCATCCGTCGTCTGTACACCATTCCATCCATCCGTCCATCTATCCTTCCGTCCATCTATCCGTCCTTCCAGCCATCCATCAGTATGTCAGTCCATTCATCCATCCATCAGGCTGCATTTATTTTGATTAAAATGTACAGTAAAAATAGTAATATTGTGAACTTTTTTCTATTTGAACATACACAATATTACTATTTTTGTGTAATGTAATTTATTATTTCTGATACAAAGCTGAATTTTCAGCATCATTGTTCCAGTCTTCAGTGTCACATGAACCTTCAGAAATTATTTTAACATGCTGATTTGGTCCTCAAGAAAACATTTCCTATTATTATCAATGTTGAAAAAAGTTGTGCTGCTTTTGTGGAAGCCACGATACCTTTTTGTTTCAGGATTTTGGTGAAAAACATGATTTACCATGGCCAATATTTTGCAAGGGGATGCAATTTCAGCCACAAAAAAAGTTATTTAAGAGGAAAAAGAGAATATATAAAGAGAAATAGAGAGAAGAGAGAAATAAAGAGAGAATATATAAAGAGAAAATAAGACATAAATCCTATGCAAGTCCTATAATCTAGTGTTGTGCATGAAGCTGTCAAGTATTACCAGGGTCCACTGATCTGATGACATCGTTTCCTGCTTTCTGGAAGAGCTACGACCAAAGAATGAAGGCTAAAGAAAAAAATAAAAATAAAAATAAAAACTGAACATGGGAACAAAAACGAAAGCAAAAAACAACACAACGGAACAAAGAGGAGAGAATAAACATTATATTTAGACAGAGACAAAGATATTATTGTAAAAGATGATGGTGCTGACCTTGAAAGAAAATAATCTATATGATTACCTTTTCTTCTAATTCCTTTATCTGTCGTTTCTGTGTCTCTATCCACTCTTCCAGCTCTTTTATCCTCTGTTGAGACAGGGAAACCGGTAGCTAATAAATAGGCAACACTAAATACTGAAGCTTGGTATTTACTGCAGAAAATGTGTTTGTCCATGCAAAATGAATAGTTATTTACTGGTCAAAAGAGCAAATATACAAACGTACAGCATCTATACATACCAGTACAGTGCTCTAGAAATAAGCATGAACTCTTTCACTTATATTTTATAGATGTACACAGACAGGTACCGCTTGAGCATGTTGTAGCAGTTCCATCCTCTCTCTGAGTATCTGCGCATCCCGCTCTCGTAATTCACTCAAGACCTGCCTCTTCCACTGATCGACAGCTTCCCTCAGCGAATCACGGTCCTGCTCGGTCAGCATCTCGGACACCTTACCACCGGTCTCTTCCAGCTGCAAAGCGTCAAACAGCATCGCCTCCAACTCGAGGATACGCTGAGAGAAACACAGAGGGGTGTGGGCCGCGGATGGCCAGCATTCACCACCAGGGGGCACAGGAAGACAGAACTGCATCTCATAATAGAGCAGCACTCCTCTGCAGTGCTGGAGAGTAAACCATATGGATCTTAGGCCATGTTTGATCTCGAAAACATGAGGCACAGTGCTTACCTTATGTGCTTGGTCCAAAGACTGCTTTCTGTAGTCCAATTCATCGTCTAAATATCCTTTCTGTTCGCTAAAGAGCTCCTTCAGAGGAAATTGACAACAGGAAATAATCGTGTTGATATAAAACACTGTATTAACAAAAGTAATCCTGTTAGTGAGAAAAAAAAAAAGTTTTTCTCATGATAGAAATCCTTACCAAATTCTCTAAATAAATAAAAAAAATATGTTATGTTGGCGTTTCTCATTGGTGGATGTATACATACTTTACAGTTTTATTATTTTTATATTTTAGTAAAAACAGTACATTAATTGATTTATCATATATATATATATATATATATATATATATATATATATATATATATATATATATATATATATATATATATATATATATATATATATATATATATATATATATATATATATATATATATGATAAATGAATTAATATATTTTATATATAAAATATATATATATATTTTTTATAAATTATTATATTTTGTTATAAATATAATAAAAATGAATTCATATACTGTATTTATTAAAATATAGAAATAATTTATATTATTTTTAAATAATAATTTATAATAAAAACTTAAAATAAAAACTTAATAAAAATAATAAAAATAAATAATAAATTAATACAAATAAATTAATATACATTATTTACTCAAATATACAAATAATTTATATTATTTTTAAATAATAATTTATAATAAAAACTTAAAATAAATACTTTATAAAAATAATACAAATAAATAATAAATAAATACAAACTAATTAATATACTTTATTTATTAAAATATAAAAATAATTTATATTATTTTTAAATAATAGTTTATAATAAAAAACTTAAAATAAATACTTTATAAATATAATACAAATGAATTAATATACATTATTTACAAAAATATAAAAACAATTTATATTATTTATTTTAAATAATAATTTATAATAATAAAAACCTTAAATAAAAATAAATACTTCATAACAATACTAAAATATTTTTATTATAAATTCTTATATTTAGTTATAAATATAATAAAATTTTTATAATATACCGTATTTACTAAAATATAAAAATAATAAAAAATATGTTATTTTTAAATAATTACTTATAACAAAAAACTTAAATAAAAATAAATACTTTATAAAATAATAAAAATAAATAATAAATGAATAAAAATAAATTAATATACAGTATATACTAAAATATAAAAAAATTATATTATTTTTAAATAATAATTTATAATAATAAAAATTAATAAAAAATAAATACAGTTTATTAATTAATTAATTTATGTAATTAATTAATTAACTGTATTTCCTCAAATATGAAAATAATATAAACTGTAAAGTGTTTATACATGCAATGAGAATCTAATGAGAAACATCAATAAAATCAACAATAAAATGTTTGGAATTTGGGGGAGAAATGTGCTTAATTATAAAAATGTCACAATCTAAAAAATTTTTTTTTTAAATAAATAATTTATATTTTTTGGTTACACTTTAGATTAGGGTAAAATTCTCACTATTAAATTACAACTTTTGCCTCAAACTCCTAATTACTGCTTATTAATAGTTAGTAAGGTAGTTGTTAAGTTTAGGTATTGTGTAGGATTAAGATTTAATAGTAGAATCTGATCATGCAAAATAAGGCATTAATATGTGCTTTATAAGTACTAATAAACAGCCAGTAATATGCATGCTAATAAGCAACTAGTTATTAATAGTGAGAATTGGACCCTTAACTAAAGTGTTACTATTTTTTCAAATAAGAGGACCTTATGGAAAATAAAGTGTGAATTTACCTTTTCACTTTCAATGTCCAACATTTTCTGCTGTAATGCTGATTTGGTGACTTCGATTTGCTCTAACCACTGGACACAACAGAGATGTCAGAAGACAAACACTGGCATTCATGAAAACAGCACGCAAGAAATTCACATGAAATAAAATAATCTTAAAAAGGACATACGGATCATACCTTCTCTGCTAACGTTAATACCGTTCTGGCATGAATAACCACCACCTGCTCCTCATTGGTCAGATTCTGCGCGTGCCATCCAATGAAAAGACGAGACATCAGTGACAGAAATATGCATGTGGAGCAGACACACCCAGGCATGTGTAAACACGCACATTTACATATGAAATCAACATACACTTACGGCGTTATCCCCCAGAATATCGAGTTTCTTCATCAGCTCTGTGATCACAATGTCCTGTAGTGTGAGAAAGACTTTAATTGAGAGATATGAAGAGGCGAATCCTCCGCCAGACATCAGCAGATTAGATCTGATCTGGATCACTCATATCAGTTCCACCTGAAACACTAAACTGAAAACTGTGCGAAAAACAAATGCTATAAACATTAGCAATAACCTTAAAAGAATCAAACCCTAGTCAAGTGTTGTTATCTGTGGCACTTTTTAATGGTTTCTTCAGTGTCTGGAGTTTCAGATATTTGTCAACTTAAAAAAATTGTATTGTCACACTATATGGGGTAAGTTGTTATTTGAAAATATTTTTTTTTCCGAAATATTAAAAACTGTATTGAGTAAAAAGGCACACCATATCTGCATTATGTTGTGTATCTGTGTTATATGGAAGCTTGTTTGTGAAAAATAAAAAAGGTAATTGCGACTCTTTATCTCACAATTCCGACTTTTTTTCTCGCAATTGCATCATAAAGTCAGAATTGCGAGATATAAACTCGTAATTACCTTAATCGACTTTATCACATAACTCTGAGGTAAAAACTCACAACTGTGAGAAAAAATGTCAGAATTGTGAGTTGCAATTATAACAAAGTCACAAAAATTGTATTGTTTTTAATCGGAAATGAGCTTCAATAGTGTTATGTAACAAAAAATATATATTTTTAAAAGGTTTGATGAGTAAAAAAATAATGATTGTATAAAAATTAGGGCTGTCAAAAGATTAATCGCGATTAATCGCATCCAAAATAAAAGTTTGTGTTTACATAATATATGTAAGTATATATAGTATATATATAAGTATATATAAATACACACACAAGCATGTATATATTTAAGAAAAAAATATTATTTTTATATATAAAACATTTATATATATTATAGATTATATAAATGTATATACAGTATATACATGCAAATATTTCTTAAATGTATACATGAATGTGTGTGTATTTATATATAAATAATAATTAACAGAGTACACACACATATATTATGTAAACACAAACCTTTATTTTGGATGCGATTAATCGCGATTAATCTTTTGACAGCCCTAATAAAAATACTTTTTGTATTAAAAAAAAAAAAGTCCCTCCATTGTGCCAACTTACCCCAACCTGATCATTCATTATTAAAACCTTATACAGTTACTCCAGTGTGACAACTAGCCCCGGAGACATGAGGCATGTTGTTCAGGGTAACTCACAGTAACACCCTCTGCCTCACAGTAGATCTGTAGGGGACTCATCCCATCGGAAAAATGAATGCTCTGGAAGTTTATGGCTGGAGATCTTCTCTCTCTTTCCTGGAGAAAAAAGAAGCATCATTATTCATTTTACACATAATCTATGGTTCTGTTCCTGGGGATGCATTACAGAAACGTCTTCACATCTTAATCCTCTCTTATCATTATGAGGAAATAGAACATTTTCAAATCCTAAGTCAAGAATTCAAAAAGGAAGTTTCTGTAATACAGTCCCTTAACCCTCTGGGGTTCTTCATTTATGGGTCACACTCAATCACCCAATAGCAAATTTTTACCACTATAGTGGATCTTGCGTTTTATTAAAAAAATAAAAAAAATCGTAGCTTCATCGGAATGGTCCGAAACTTGGTGACTGTATTGGTACTTGGTATATGAACACCCAAAAAAATGGGGACAGGATTTGAAAAGTCTAAGTGGTCGTAAAAAAAAAAGTCACACTCAGGACCTTCGGGTCAAAAATGACCCCCATAGAAAATTAATGGGAAATTAGTTTTTTTGTGCATACAATCTACAAATCAGCCAGGATGCAGAAAAAAAGGACTCAAAAGTGAAGGGGTGAATCTCTAAAACATCAAGTGCAAAACAGACAAAAAAACTCACCAACACACACACTTATACACACAAAATTACACGCACACACAAATTAACGCGTGCCATTCCAAAAGCTAATTGTGTTTTTGTGTGTGCGTGTGTTAGTTTTTTTGTCTGTTTTGCACTCTTGATGTTTTAGAGATTCACCCCTTCACTGTTGAGTCCTTTTTTTCTGCATCCTGGCTGATTTGTAGATTGTATGCACAAAAAAACTCTGTATTTTCATATTTTTGCCAATTTCCCATTAATTTCCTATGGGGGTCATTTTTGACCTGAAGGTCCTGAGTGTGACTATTTTTTTACGAACACTTAGACTTTTCAAATCCTGTCCCCCTGTCTCCTGTTTTTTGGGTGTTCATATACCAAGTACTAATAAAGTGACCAAGTTTCGGACCATTCCGATGAAGCTACAATTTTTTACATTTTTTATTTTAAATAATTTGGGTCAGAAATTACAGAAGAGCCCCAGAGGGTTAAAGGTGCAATGTGTAAATTTTAGCGGCATCTAGTGGTGAGGTTGCGAATTGCAACAGCTCACCCCTCTCTCTCGAAGCACATAGAGAAGCTACGGGGGCCGACACAGGACAAAAATGCCGTCGTCGGAGAGAGCAGAGTGACTAACGCTCAGTAGAGAAGTTTGTCCTTTTAGGGCTACTGTAGAAACATGGCAGCGCAAAATGGCGACTTCACTGTAAGGGGACCCGCTGTGTAAGGAGATAGAAATGGTTCATTCTAATGCTGCGTTCACACCAAACGCGAATAGAGCGTCTGGCGCGAGTGATTTCAATGTTAAGTCAATGGAAAGGCGCGTTGACGTGCGTCTGGAGGTCCCGCGGTGCGGAAGGCGCGTTGCGCGCGGCGCGAATGACGCGAATTGAGCATCTTGTGCGATACGCGCGTTACACGCGAATTGTGCTTTTGTGCATTCACGCGTTTGAAGCGAATTCGCGTCTGACACCAGAGTTGAAAAATGTGAACTTTGGTGTCAATTCGCGCCGCGGGTCACGTGGTAAAGTGACGTGATGAGAAACCCTGCATAATTTAAAAATACTAGTAGTGTGTCACAAAATGTCGTTTTAAGACTTTTTCAGGTGAGAATGTAGATGTTTAAAGCTCAAATCTGTGGTTTATTCATAAAGAGAACGCATATTTAAAAAAAATAAATCTTGTGTTTTTGGAGTTGTGAGATCCAGGCGATCACCGGGCGCTCAGCGCTCATAACCCCGGCGAGAGCAGCCTTTCCTCGGCCAGTCCTTCAGCCGTTTGCCGCTGGCTCTGATGTCCTGTAGTGGTTCGTCTTGTGTGGATCTAACGGGCGATTTTTGGTGTCATGAATCTATAATTTGTTTTCTGCCAAATCGTTTTGACTGAGGGCAAAGAGAAGTTTCATAACTTTATGTTTTAGGATATTTAAATTTACATGTAGTGAAGATAATGTAGGAGTTGCCTGGACCACATGTGTGTGGCTATTAATGATTAATATATATGTTTAATGAAAATGAAAAGAGGCAGAGTGGTCGTGTTTTATGACATATTTCTCCTGGAGTGCCTTGAACGCGCATCAATTTCGCTTCCAGAGCTCGATTTCTACGCGCGTCCAACTTACTGCGGACGCGCGAATGCATTCAAAATGTTTGCGCGTGAAACTAGACGTGGTAGACACGATTTTGACGCTCTATTCGGGTTTGGTATGAACGCAGCATGAGGTAATAAAAACATAACGGTTCATTATGTAAGGTCTTTAAACACCCCTGCAAACGGAGTTATGTATATTATATTGCATTTCTGGCAATAGATCGTCATAAATACTACACACTGCACCTTTAAATCTGTGTCTGAAATACACACACCAGATCTTCAGTCGGACTTACTTCAAGCTCGAGAATTCTGAACTCCAAGAGTTCGTTTTGGTCTTTTGCATCCTGAATTTCATTTTTCAGTCGTGTCTCCTCCGTCTCCATATTTTTAATCTGGGAACAAAAAACATAAAATGTTGGTTAAAAGAAGTATAATAACTGTCGGGAGATAACAAATGAGCTGCATTCAGAGCCTGAAAGCGCTTGCGAGAAATTAATTAACACCACTATTGAACTACTGAAAGAGGGTCATTTTTGGGTCATTCCCATAATTTGATGGCTGTTAGGCTTTGAAACTGGAACAAAGAAGCAGTTTTTTCTCTTCACACCAAGTTTTTCAAAGTCATACAGGTCAAACTTCAAAAACCTTAAAGGGATAGTCCACCCTAACATTTTTGGCATGGTTATAGATATGACAACGTTGATATGTTTGGCTTTGGCTGAATAGATCTGCTACGATGCTACTGCTGTTATTGCTGCTGCTGCAGAGCAAGTGTGTGACTTGCTACCGCCAATACACACATGACACGCTGCTGTGAGCAAGTAAGACACGCTGCTGCTGTACAATATAGCGCACATGAATTACCCGTAGCAGATCTATACAGGTGGATCTGGGGAGGAGGAGGGTTTCTGAAAGTGCGCTGCAAATGCTTTCAAAAGTTTTAAAAGTTGAAGAGCAAGCTCATTGGCTACTGATACAGAAGGAACCAATCAGCTGTGCCCTATAGAGAACAATGAAATTTCAAGCAGATTGAGTTAAGGACCTATCAGGTTGCGCAAAACTTTGTATGAATTTCTAGATATTTGATATGAAGATGAAGATATTTTGAAGAATGTTGGAAATCAAGCAGTTTTGGTAAAATGGAAAAATATCCTCTTCTGTGTTGCACAGAAGAAGAAAAAAATCATACTTGATTGGAACAACGTATATCATAACAGAATTTTCATTTTTGGATGAACTGTCCCTTTAAACAGTGTAATAGAAACATTTTAATCAAATGACCAGTGAGATTTATGCAATTGAAAACATGCTCTGCTTGTGATGTTCGTCTTCCATTGGTCTGACGAACAGAAACTGCTCCCACCTTTTCTACAAGCTCTTGGTTGCGTTGGTACAAAGCTTGTTTCTCCTCAATCCACTTCATGTCCTGCAAAAACACACATTTTAATGCAAACGATTTGAATAAACAGATCTTATCGTGTAAAATCATCTCAAACTCTCTCCCAGAATCATTCTCCTTCAGTGGCATCTCTGATCCCAGAGCAATTTCAGCCGCGTGAGAAACACTCACAGCCCAGACTGATGTATGAGCAGCACTGCTCTCTAATCAGCTTTCACATTCTCTACACTTAGGGAATACTTTTAGGTTGCCATCATATGTGTGAGTTGCCAAAAAACCCTTTGACTTTACACTATTTGTGGCCCTCAGGTGGAAAGTCACAGCGAAAGATATTTTTCTCTGACAGAAACAAATTTCTTTCAGTGGGACCAAAAGTTTCCCAGCAAAAGTTTCTGTTTGTTTTGTATTATATTCTTTGATGCGGTGGCGTAAAGTATTTGAGTAAATGGAATTAGTTTCAGTACTTAAGTATCTTTTTGGCAACTTTGTAGTTGTACTGAGTATCAAAGATATTGGCAACTTTTACTCTCTACTTGACTACATTTTTGAACAAGTAAATGTACTTTTTACTCCAATACATTTGCGTTGAGTAATTACACATTACATTTTGCATGGCACCTAACTTTTTCTGCAGCAGTTTGTTTCTGCTTTAAAGAAGCGATATCGCCATCTAAGGGCATTGAAGGTACTATTTCTTGAGTGTTTTGCCTTTACTCACCCAAACTAGTCAATGAGGCTACTTTACATGACTGCGAGTGCAATAGCAGGCAGTTTTATGAGATGAGGTCTAGGGTTGGGTACCGAACTGTATGCCGTATACGTGCGGTTTACCTCTCTCTCTCACACACACACACACTCAGAATCGCGCATGATGGTCGCATGTTTCCATCTCTGCTGTCTCATATGAGGACATGAACGCACGAACGTCATCTCCAGAGCCACTGAGTCACTTTATAAACATTTTACTGCTTGTAAAATGTAAAACTGTACAAATAGTCAAATACAACTGTGCTCAATGACATTTTGCAGTTGTAACATGGATTCGGTGCCAGAGCTGGTGTTTTACCTGTCCCTGATGACTCAGAACACACTCCAGATCTGCTATTCTGGTCTGGTATCGGTTCATTTCGGCCTGAAGCTGCTCTCGAGTCTAAAACAGACAACAAAGAACAAAGACCTTGATGTGAAGGTAAGATCATCCTTATGAATCGGACTGGTCATTGTCCTAAATAGTTTTTTTTGCATATTTCTGAGTACAACAAGATATCCAGTTAGGAAGAAAATAATTTTCTGAAAATTTTCTGAAAAAAAGTCCTGAAAAGTGAATTCAAAACCTTTCGATCGCTCTCAGGTGGTTGGTCCCAGTATAGTAATAATAATAATTTATATGGGACGTGAGACAAACTAAACAATATTGGGACATTGGCGGCTTCACTTTTCTACAATGGAAGAGAGCGAATGTACGTCGTCCATATTTTTTTACAGTCTATGGTAGGGCGGAATTTCATGTTTTTGCAAGGAGTGTTGCAAAGTGATTGGAGGAGAGGCGTGGAAAAATTATTTATGTCGTCCCCCAAAAAGAAGGCATTTCATTTTTTTTTAAAACATTTACATTTTCTGTTCTTTAGAAACATGTACATGATGAATTATTCACAATAAGATCAATAACACGCATTAAAAAAAAGTACAAAGCTTTTGTATCAAAGAGATGTCACTATTGGTGGAGTTCCCCAGCTCTACCTTACAGAAAAAGAGACCTAGTGACTGATTGTCACTCATCAAGGTCAAAATAGCTTTTAAAGCTTGACACTTTATTGCATTGCGCTTGGTTATGACACGGTGTAATACTGCAAAAAGAATCATATTCATATGATGAACTATTCAGCCATTTGCTAAGAGGAGAGATGTTGTTGTTAAGAGAGTGTATATATAAATATTTTATGGCTGAGATGTTTAAATGATTTACCTTGACCTCTTTCTCTGCATCAAACGTTCCTCCCACCTGCTCCTGCAGGAGAGCGTAAGCGCGCTGAAGAGCCTGATACTCCATCGTCAGCTGACGGAACCGCAGCTCTGTCTCCTCCTTCTGCATTCCCTAAGCACAGGAAGATGACAAGATTACGGTTAGAGTTTACAGAAACACACTCACCAACACACACGCACCTCTTCGAGATCATCGTCTGGTGTGCAGGGCGTTCGGTCTGTGTGGTAGGAAATGGAGGAGCCGTCCGAGTCTATAGAGCCTTCCTCATCATAGCCAAAAAATGTCTCCACCACCGTCTATGGAGAGAGAGTGAGATAGGATTTACGTTTTAAAACCTTTTTGACTCATGGTTTGTATATAGAAGCAAAAAAAAGAGAAAAAGAACGCACACACGCACACACGCATACGTCTGGTTCACTATCTTTGTGGGGACTCTCCATAGACATAATGGTTTTTATACTAATGTCTTCTAAATAAATAGTTTCTGTGAGAATCAGCCAAAAAATGTCACAATTAATGTTTGTTAATTGTTGCATATTTTTAAAAGAGACATAAACATTCACCAGCCTTAATCAATGCAGTGGAGCTGAATAAAATAACATTGTGTATAAAGTAAATAAATTATATTAAGAACATAAAAATAAGTGCATAATCAATGAATAATTAAATGATAACAATCAATCAATAAAACATAAAATGATAATATTTACATAAAATATTATAATAAAAATAAATGCATAGTTAAAAGTACATCACTATCAAAAATAACTACAGTGCAAACAAATAAAAAATAAAATAACTCGATCACCATCATTATCACCTGTATATTTGTTCGGTTCCGTTTTCAGATTATTGTCCGGTGTCTAATGTCAAGTCAACTTTATTTATATAGCGCTTTTTACAATGCAGATTGTTTCAAAGCAGCTTCACAGTGTTAAACAGGAAAATAATGCAACATAATTTGATTCGGCTGTACAGCCGCTCTGGAGAAAACGGTTATGTCATCTAGCTCATTTCAATTATCATACAGTGACAATGTGGGCAGATCAGTAATTTGGTTTATATAGTTAATTTAGTTTACTAATTAGATTCATTTGGATATTTAATTGAAAATGTATTTGAATATATAGTTGAAAATTTGTGTCCCCAACGGAGCAAGCCAAGCCAAAGGCGACAGTGGCAAGGGACCAAAACTCCATCAGATGGCATAATGAAGAAAAATAAACCTTGGGAGAAACCAGTTCTCCTCTGGCCAATGTGGATGTGTTGTGTGTTGCTCAGTTCCTGTTCTTGTGACTCATAGTGTGGATTTATGAAATATTACAGAGTTTGTTTGTGTTTCTACAACCAGCCCGTGACCATAACATTTGAAAGGTAATAATTTATACAAACTATGATTATACAAATAGATGCATAACCAAGAATAATGTAATGTAGGAGCAATACCATTTTAGTATTATTAATAATAATAGTATACAAGAATAAGATTGAATACCGTATTTAATGTAATAATGTATTTATCTTTTTTTTTTTGCTGATATGGAAATTGAAATGTATTGAAATTATTCAGACACCTTCAACATTTTCTCACATTATCAGTTTATTCGCTATAGTTTAGAAAATGGTAATAAAATATGACAAGAGTTCAGAGTAAAACTGTGTCAGAACAAATTCATCTTGATAATGTCAGATAACTTTGATAGAAAGGTATGTGATGGATTACAATCAACCAATCAGCTGTTAAATTTAAGTACACAATTAGATATGACCAATTACCAAGCAATGCTTCAATTTGTTCAGTCTGTGGTGTAAAAGGTCACATTAGCAATTCAAGAAAAAACACTTTAGCAAAACAAGTGTTTGAATAATTTTGGTCACAAATGTTTTATCAATTTTACTGGTAGTCCACTGTATGAAGAATTTTTGAGTATAATATGTCACAATTTACTTTATTTTGTCCTCACTTACATACAAATGAACTATAGTGTCCGGCACCCACTAGTAAAAAATTATATCTGAATATTTTTTGGTTTTACTGTGTACATATATATATATATATATTTATTCATTATTTCGTTTTTTTGTGTTGTTCAATGTGCATGCGTACCCTACAGGTTCTGAAGGGCTTCTTCCTGCGCAGGCTGTCCTGTCTCCTGTATCTCAGCAGCATGTCTCTCTCCTGAGAAACAAGATTAAATGAAAGAAAAAAACACATGAACTTACATCAGATAGTAAAATAGCATCTTCCTTCTGTGTCTTTAAAGGTGCATTTAATATCAGTTTCCATTACACTTCCAGTTTTATCCATAAAATTATATTTTATCCATAAATCCACTTGTATTTAGATTCTGACTGAACATCACACACACCGCATTGCTCAGTCTTTTCAGTTGCTAATTTCATTCACACTTTGAGAAAACAGATATTTTCATCTGGGTTTTGCTAGCTAACATGTACTGCATTCATATGCAAAAAACATATTTTAGCATTTTACAGTGTGATTATTTCCCAGAGGCAAAATGACTCACTATCACAGTCTTCACATATCCAGCGGTTTCCAGCGCCTGGAAAAATTAAAACAGGCCAATCAGAAAACAATACGACACAGTTTGTATAATTCGTTTACTCCATCAGTTTAATTCTTTATCTAATTGAGGCTTTGTTGACTTTTAAAACACATGTTAGTACGTCCCTGTGAGAAGAAATGCTGATACCCTGGACAGGTCGTCGATTATGTTCTGTTGTTCCAGCACTTGTAGTCTCAGAAACTCAATCTCTCTCTCCTCTTGACTCTGATCCAGATCGTTCAGAGAACTGGGCCGGCGTATCGTCCCAGCCTTCTCTCGCTGCAAAATAAAAACTCATTCCTCACATCAAGAGGCCGGATGTTTGCACAGAGACTGCTGACAGATAATTACTCATGTCTGATGAGTTGCCATAATGATCAGATCATTTAAACATGAGCAATAACAAGGTTGCGTGCTGAACAGCTCGACCGATAAATGTGTTTACATGAAAACATGGCCATGTTACATTAAGATGCATCAGTATTCAAAGCAAATGTTTTATGCAGTTGGTGTGAACTTCACCTGAAAAGAATACTTCAGGATCAAACATATATGGTTTGTGCAGTTGAATAGGCAGACGAATGCTTCTTTTGTCTAGGGCAGTGGTTCCCAACCACATTCCTGGAGGACCCCCAACAGTGCACATTTTGGATGTGTCCTTTGTCTGACACACCCACATCAGGTCTTGGAGTAGCTACTAATGAGCTGATGACCTGAATCAGGTGTGTTTGATTGAGGAGACATGCAAAATGTGCACTGTTGGGGGTCCTCCAGGAACGTGGTTGGGAACCACTGGTCTAGGGAATGAATCAAAATAATACCCTAAAAGCTGGAAATGGCCAATTATGCCTAATGACGGTGGAGTGGTTGTTGGATATAAATTGACCACAGCCTCCCCTCACCATCAGGGAAAGTGTGTATTTTCTAAGATAACTAGATTTCCAAAAGGAATCATTTGGAAAAATCTGTTCATTTGCAGAAAAAAAATACTAATAGCTGCCGGAAAGTTTGTCAACTAGAAAAAAATTCATACTTTTACAGCAAAGATGAATTAAACTAATCAAAAGTGACAGTAAAGACATGACAAATGATTTGTATTTCAAATAAATGCACAACTGTTTTCAACATCGATGATAATATTAATAATTGTTAAGCAGCAAATCAGCATATCAGAGTGATTTCTGAAGGATCATGTGAAACTAAAGACTGTAATGATGCTGAAAATATTTCAAAATATTTCAACTTTATTTTTGATAACGCAAATGTAGCCTTTGTGAGCATAACAGCCTTCTTTAATAATCAATAAAAAAAACGTACAGACCCCAAACATTTGAATGGTAGGGTATAGTGTATAAATTATTAAAATATATATATTTTTAAGTGCTTTAACTGGTCACCATTTGATTTTTCCCCATGTAAACCTTCAATTTTATATATATTTTTTCAAACATTGAATCCCTCTGTTGCTTTGTTCTGTGGTATAATAATGATTTCTTAAAATAAAAATCCCTCCCAATTAATTTGAGCTCATTCTATGCATATACATTTATGTTCACAGTTGTTTTCTGCTTCATTACCATTTCAATGTTCTCCTGAGTGACGAAGTGCAGTTTGTTCTCCATGCGTCTCAATGCATGAGCCAGTTCCTCATTTTTGTGGCTGAGACGTTTGTTCTTGTCCAGTAACGGCTTATACTGGCTCTCAGCTTCACGGAGACGCTTTAACTGGGCGCACAGACATAAACAGATGGTTACAAAAATGTCGGGTTGGCAAAAGAATGCAGTAACCCAGTGAAGTTACGCATTTTAAACACAATGCATACTTTCAGAACGTGGTCAGACTTTGCTAAACTAAACGATAAGACTGTATTTTGAAGAGCTGACTGGCAGTGCAATGCAAATACAAGGATACTCAACTGTCTAACTAGTTGGTAAATTAGTTTAAGACATGAAATCTAGACAAATAGAGAAGCCGACTGGACTATTGCAGTCTACTTGAACATCATGTCATATTTGAGAACGGTACAGAGTGGTTAATTGAGTCCGAACCCTTCCTGAAGGTTTCAGCTGCCATGTTTAAATCACTCTGTCTCTGTATCGATCTTTAAGCCTGTCTGAGCTGAGAGGAGGAAACACTGAAGTCATTCATCACTGCTCAGATACTTACCAACATTACTGAGAACATTTACACCACCACATAACACTTAGAAAGGCAAAGACAATCTTTAATACGCTATGATGTTACAGTAAACATGATACAGAAGACATACACATGTATCGTATGCACAGACACACTTCTTTTGAGCACAATGCAAAGACAGTTTGAGCATTAAAATTATTTATAGGCAAGGAGGCTGAATTATTTTCTGGATATACACTACCAGTCAAAAGTTTGGAAAGAAGTCTCTTATGCTCACCAAGGCTGCATTTATTTGATCCAAAATACAGCAAAAACAGCATTATTGTGTAATACTGTAGTTTTACAATTTAAAATAACTTTTTTTCTATTTGAATGTATTTTAAAATGCAATTTATTTCTGTGATTCAAAGCTGAATTTTTTTGCATCATTACTCCAGTCTTTGAGTAACTAAACGATCACATGATCTTTTAGAAATCATTCTAATATGCCGATTTGCTGCTTAAGAAACATTTATTATTATTATCAATGTTGAAAACAGTTGTGTAGAATTATTTTCAGGATTATTTAATGAATAGAAAGTTCAAAAGAACAGCTTTTATCTGAAATATAAAGCTTTTGCAACATTATAAATGTCTATACTGTCACAATTAAATGCATCCTTGCTGAATTAAATGTATTAATTTCTTTAATTCATTTATTTTATTAAAAAATAAATTTGACCCAAAACTTTTGAACGGTAGTACAAATGTTACAAAAACTTTCTATTTCAGATAAATACTGTTCTTTTGATCTTTCTATTCATCAAAGAATCCTAAAAAAAAAAAAAAATTTTTTACACAACTGTTTTCAACATTGATAATAATCAAAAATGTGTCTTGAGCAGCAAATCAGCATGATTTCTGAAGGATCATGTGACACTGAAGACTGGAGTAATGCTGAAAATTCAGCTTTGCATCACATGAATAAATTACATTTTAAAATATGTTCAAATAGAAACAGTTATTTTACATTTTAATAATATTTCACAATATTACAAATGCAGCCTTGGTGAGCAGAAAAGACTTCTTTAAAAACATAAAAAAATCTTTGCATTCTCAAACTTTTGACAGGTAGTGTGTGTATATGTACACACACACACACCCACACACACACCCACACACACACACACACACACACACACACACACACACACACACACACACACACACACACACACACACACACACACACACACACACACACACACACACACACACACACACACACACACACACACACACACACACACACACACACACACACACACACACACACACACACACACACACACACACACACACACCCACACATGTTTGTTTTTGTGAAATGTGAGGACATTCCATAGGCGTAATGGTTTTTATACCGTACAAACCGTATTTTCTATCCCCTTACACTGCCCCTGTCCCTAAACCTAGCCCTCACAGGAGACTGTACAGTTCACTTTCTGTGAAAAAAAACTCGTTCTGTATGATTTATAAGCATTTTGAAAAGTGAGGACATGGGGAACGTCCTCATATTTCACCCTCTTTTTGTAATACCTATGTCATACCCATGTCATTATACACATTTGTGTCCTGATATTTCACAAAAACATGCCCACACACACACACGCATACACACAGTTAAATAAAAAAAAAAATCAATAAAAATATTGTTTCACCCAAACACCAGCACAGACTCACCAGTTCATTGCGTTCCTCTGACAGCAGTGCGTTGCGGTCCTCTAGTTTGCGGATAATAGCACTCAGTTCTGCAATTTTTAGTTGGAAACGTCGAGCGTCCTTCTCATCCAACTGCTGCATCTGGAAAACAAACCAACTGCAGATAACTGGGGAAAAAATAGCTATTTACTCGTATCATTTTTTCAATGTTGAAATACTTTCTGTCTGTATATATCTTGACTATATATATATATATATATATATATATATATATATATATATATATATATATATATATATATATATAGTCAAAATCTGCTTATTGGTAAAAATTGTATAACGAAACGTGATTTTTCAACAGGATCTGCATTTTCATGAGTTAAAAAAAAGATTTTTGTTATAAGAGACAATAAAATCAACTGTGCATTTTTCCTAATAAAAAAAATTATTTTCAAAAGTCAACAAAGGGGTGAAAGCTATCTGAATGTAAAATTGTTGCCAAACATGTCAGTCTCTGATTAACATGTAATTTATTCGCACCACAAAATCAACATTCTGTGAAATAAGTATAATGAACTAAGCAAAAAGCATTTTGAACGCATTCAGCCCGTTTAGTTCACCCCTCATACACGTTATCACGTCTGTCAAAAACGTAGACGGGCTGTCGGCTGGAATATTAGAACTAAAAACATCGACATGACACACTCATGAGCATCAATCACTTCACTGAATACTTGCCAGTTAAGAAATAAAAATTAACTTACAATCCATCTGTTTCCAAATACACATCATTTGAATATTACATCATGGTCTGTCAAAAAATAACGTGCACAATACAGTGTAGTATTTACGAGAAGCGCGTACATGCACTTCATGGAAAACCCACACTACCGGATATTTTAACTACGTCATCACTTTCCAAAAAGAGGGTGAAAATGCTGTCTGTCAGAGACGATAACATTTGTGATACATAACGCATTAAATTGAATTGCAATGATCAGGGAACTGAGTGAAATACTTCACACAATCTAGTTAGTGAAACGTGTTTTGGTTTTGACGGACATTTTTTATACACAAACTGTGCACACACATAATTTACACGATTTGTTACATTAATTACCCCTTAGCAGATTTTGTCTATATAATGCATATTTTTGTCAATTCTGTTTGGTGCTGTATTTAGAAAATATTCCATTATGTCAGGTAACCGTAGAAACAGAAGTAGGAGGAAACAGAGCCAGAGCACACTGGCGTGTTGTCCACATCTGACAAAGACCTGAAAGGTCACTGATCAAATCCATTTTTCCTCCTGCAGAGAAAATGAAAGCACACCACACAACAGCTGAAGCTGATATCAAACCGACAGCAACACAAATATAGTCAGAGACACGGATGTTCCACTGCTGGGAAACAGGCCTCAGATATGAAAAGGCAAGAATACACCACGGGTGTGAATACAAAGTGTGCGCGCTCACAGATTGTGTTCATCCACAAGCCCTGAGAAGGTGATATGTGAGAAAGATCACACTCTCACATATAGCACACATGAAGAGCCATCTATCCACGAGTGAAAATGCACATGGGCCCTTCTCACAGCTAAATCTATTTTTATATGTGTATATTTATTTCATCATATATTTGACTGAACAATGGAAAACCCAGGAAGAGTTTAAACTTGTTGGAGTCTAGAAGAGCCTAGAAATGGCACAAACATGCTTTAAAGGGATCATGAACTGAGAAATAACATTTGACATAAAAAAGGTCATCATACTATAACAATATCTTGCAAGTTTCAGAATTGAAAACTTTATTAATAATACGTTACATTTATATAGCACTTTTCTGGGTACCCTTTATATGGAAGGGGGGAAAATCCTTAACCACCACTAACTTCTTTTTTTAGTCCAAAACTAAGCTTTTACTGTTACCAAGCCCAGATAACGACTTCTTGTGTAATGTGCCTATCTATGGTGAAAGACCGCCTCTTAAGAAAAAAACCCGGCCTACTTTATCATTGCAACTTTGGCCCCGCCCACTGGCGTGTTAGTAAGATGACAAGGAGAGAAGAGTGCAATAAGCAGCAATACCGGGGCCAAGCGCAACAGAAGCAAACAAAGAAGCTAGCAGCAGACCAATTGGAAAAATTAGTGAAGACATTTTAAGACAATTTTAAGCAAAAATTTTAAAACCCCACATTAAAGGCCCTTTCACACTGGACGAGTAACGAAAAAGCGAACCGGAAAAAGCGAATATTTCGTGTGCGAATAGTTCGCGTCAAAACCATTCACACCAGCCGCGACGTGAGTTTGCGACGTTTCAGAGCTCCAATATTCCAAAACATTCGCGGCGACAGCTGAGAAACATGGACATGTAATCATTCAGTGGAGACAAGCTTTTAATTTTCTTTAAAAGACAGAGAAGAAGGTTTTAGGTGCACACAGTCTTAAAGAACAGAGTCTGAAGGGGAGTATGCTAATCTTGTACAGGAGCTAAAACTTTATCATGGCCGGTTCCGCACGCACTTTCAAATGTCCATGGTACAACTTGAGGATCTCCTCCAGACAGAGACGGTAGCAGCGCATCTGACGACACACACACACACACACACACACACACAAACACAAACACACACAAACACAAACACAAACACAAACACAAACACAAACACACACACACACACACACACACACACACACACACACACACACACACACACACACACACACACACACACACACACACACACACACACACACACACACACACACACACACACACACACACACACACACACACACACACACACACACACACACACACACACACACACGTTTGTTTTTGTGAAATGTGAGGAGCTGCTGTGTTTCCAGTTGAGTCACAATGTAAACATTTAAGTGCCACAGTCGTACTGACGGAAACGCATTCACTTTCTATAGTCGCGGACACCATTAGATTAAAAAAAAAAATCAATGTATTGATTATAATATCTGTAGCCTATAGTGGGCAAACACATCTGCATCTGTACAGCTGTAAACACAACTACAGCTGTAATCTTGTGAGAAATGCCATACCTGGCAAAGGTTAATGTTGATTGAATGGCTAGTGACATCAACTGGACATTTCGTCACCTTTGTTTCCTTGTATGTGATTGGTTTAAGCCTTTTCTGTCGCTGCGAGTGTTAAAAAAAATCGACATCGAAACGAAAAAAATAAACATCGTTTTTTCGCCGCAGCACATTCGCGTTGGGTGTGAAAGCTCTCATTACACAAACAGCTGATCAAAAAATAAAACCATCGCGCGAATTATTCGCGCGTCAAAATCGCGTCCAGTGTGAAAGGACCTTAAAACATTGAGTTGTAAAGAGCCAATGTCATATTTTGTCTGAAGATGATCTGGTTAAATTTTCGTGCAAATCGGTCGAACCGTCTAGGACGAGATAGCAAAAGTAAGTTTTTCGGAAAATTCAAAATGGTGGGAAAATGTTCTAGCTCTTAGGGTTCAAAAGTAATTAGCATAAACATGAGCGCAACTTTGGACAGGTGGTGGCGCTACAGTGATTGAGTTAGAGACTCAAAATTTGTTTTAGTGACATATTTTATTTGTATTCGATACATTTCACTGTGTATTCTTTGGTAAATCAGTCGCAATTTTGGCGCAGGTTTTTCAAACAGACTTTTACGATATAGACTCGACAGTAATGCCACAACATGTAAGTAACCGTGTTAATTCTAATGCCTGATCTGTGACCAGTGATTTGTGATGCAATGATTCATGTACAGTCAGATGTTCTTTGTCTATGTGTCAGTAAATCAAACCAGCGACTAAACACTCAACTTCACATTGTTTCTCTCAGTAATAAATAATCTGTTATTTAAAGGGGCTATATGCAACTTTTTCCCCCAAATAAACGTAACAATAGCCTTTTTATTTTACCATTTATGACTCAAACATCTCCTGATAAGCATACTGACACCTTGTCCGCTCACAGTGGGTGCACCTATAAGCCTGTATCCTATTTTTCCTATTTTCTGGCGAGTCGGATTTTTCCCGCGCTGTCTGCGGATGTGACGTCACCACCGCTGCGAGAGCGAGCAGAAAATAAGAGCAGTTCTGTTTTTTGGCCACAGGTGTCAGTCGCGAGTTTAAATTTCAGAAAAACGCATATAGCCCCTTTAAACTGTGATTAAATTATATAGAACGCTGCCTTTAAAATCAAACAGCGCAAGTTTATCAGTGACTCTCGCCAAAACTCCCGTTATAATCAACGAATCTCTTAATTATGTTGTGTTTGCACTGTTAGTTATGATGAAAGCATTTGTTAGTGTGAAATCGAGTTGCAATGATGAGATCACCGCATTCATGCGCTCAACATGTCTGTGATCGGCTGCTCATCTCTGCAACCTTTCATGCCATGATCTAAATATGAACGAGCTAAACGTTTTTGAGCGAGTTAAACATGTAATACTTAGCTATTTCATATGCAAAGATGTTAGCCAATCACAGCAGGCGGCGTTTACACTGAACTCTCACAACAGCCAATCACAGCAGTATATATACACATCACAACATGTAAATAGGAAAATGTTGGTGTTATTTTGTCACTTATTGAGCAGTAGGCTAGCTGGAGCCATTTACCTCCAGTCTTTGTGCTAAGCTAGGCTAGCGGTGGGTGTGTCAGACAGAGTTATGGCACTCACAGAGATGAGAATGGTGTGTATGGACTTATCTAACTCAGGGGGATAAAGGGAATAAGCTTAAGTCCCCAAAAGTTGGCGTGTTCCTTTAACTCCAATATATTTAACTCATCCTATATGATCTCATGAAACAAACACAAAACACTGTACAACAACAAGAATTGACTTTAAAGTAATTGAAAATGTCATATATTTTAAGTGTATAGCATACTACTCAAACATAGAGATTCAATAGTAATGTGTAGTACACTTTTTCACAAGGACATTGGCTTTTAAACATGACCTTTTTTTTTTAAAATGAACATCCACTTTGGAGCTCATGTTAGGTCTGCCTTGAAAAATGTACGTTATCGCTCACAATCAGTTTCTCCATGGAGAATATGAATGTGATTTATGTTTCTAACTGGGTTGAGGAAAACTGATCCACAGTAAAAGCAGAAGTGCAGCAAGCGGCGAGGTTTAGTAATGAAGGAGATGTGCTTACAGGGTTAGCTGTGTTCTCTGCTGTGTCTCCCGCAGTGGGTGAAAAAGGGCCCTCTCGTCTGGGGCTGGAGTCTCGCAGCAGGGCCAGCTGAGTGTCTACAGCCTGTTTCTGCTGCTGCAGTTTCCACGTGTGGCCCGCCTGAGCGCTGAGCTCTCTCTCCAGCCCACAGACAGCGCGCTCCTTTAGTTTAATCTCATCCATCTACAGGACAGAACACAGCACAGTCACATACTATGCACAAGCTCACACGCCCGGCCACAGTTGTAGGGCACAGTTGTAAGTATACATAAAACATGACTGTCAGTCGGCAGGAGGAAGCGCACACACGTCCAGGACAGGAAACGGTACACACATGCAGAGCAGCAACCCGTACAGTGATGTGCCACGCTACTTAATATTCAGAGATTTTATTGATTTGCCTGCACTGACACTATTGGATGGAAGTGAACTGAGCTGGATGATGACATCATGGTTTTCTCCAGAGCTGCTTTGTAGCTGAACTGAACTCATTCCATACCTGATGAACTTTACACTGTTATTGAACAAAACTGAATCAACACAGAACAGACTTCAGCTGAACTGAATCTATCTATCCCTTCGTCCGTCCATTCATATGTCCACCCCCTATCCATCTATCTGTCCATCCCCTATCCATCTATCTGTCCATCCCCTATCCATCCATCCATCTGTCCATCCCCTATCCATCCATCTATCTGTCCATCCCCTATCCATCCATCTATCTGTCCATCCCCTATCCATCCATCCATCTGTCCATCCCCATCCATCCATCCATCCATCCATCCATCTATCTGTCCATCCCCTATCCATCTATCTGTCCATCCCCAATCCATCTATCTGTCCATCCCCAATCCATCTATCTGTCCATCCCCAATCCATCTATCTGTCCATCCCCTATCCATCCATCCCTCTATCTGTCCATCCCCCATCCATTCATCCATCTATCTGTCCATCCCCTATCCATCCATCCATCTATCTGTCCATCCCCAATCCATCCATCCATCCATCTATCTGCCCATCTCCTATCCATCCATCCATCCATCTGTCCATCCCCTATCCATCCATCCATCCATCCATCCGTCCATCCCCTATCCATCCATCGATCCATCCATCTATCTGTCCATCCCCTATCCATCCGTCCATCTATCTGTCCATCCCCATCCATCCATCCATTCCTCGTCAGTCTGTCCATTTTATCTATCTATCTATCTATCTATCTATCTATCTATCTATCTATCTATCTATCTATCTATCTATCTATCTATCTATCTATCTATCTATCTATCTATCTATCTATCTATCTATCTATCTATCTATCTATCTATCTATCTATCTGTCCATCCCCTATCCATCTATCTATAATCCATCCATCCATCTGTCCATTCCCCATCCGTCCATCCATCCATCCATCTATCTGTTCATCCCCTATCCATCCATCTATCTATCTGTCCATCCCCTATCCATCCATCCATCTATCTGTCCATCCCCTATCCATCCATCCATCTATCTGTCCATCCCCTATCCATCCGTCCATCTATCTGTCCATCCCCATCCATCCATCCATTCCTCGTCAGTCTGTCCATTTTATCTATCTATCTATCTATCTATCTATCTATCTATCTATCTATCTATCTATCTATCTATCTATCTATCTATCTATCTATCTATCTATCTATCTATCTATCTATCTATCTATCTATCCATCCATCTATCTATCTATCTATCTGTCCATCCCCTATCCATCTATCTATAATCCATCCATCCATCTGTCCATTCCCCATCCGTCCGTCCATCCATCCATCCATCCATCCATGTATCTGTTCATCCCCTATCCATCCATCCATCTGTCCATCCCCTATCCATCCATCCATCTATCTGTCCATCCCCTATCCATCCATCTATCTGTCCATCCCCTATCCATCCATCCATCCATCCATCCATCTATCTGTCCATCCCCTATCCATACGTCCATCATCTATCTATCTGTCCATCCCCTATCCATTCATCTCCCATCCATCCATCCTACCCATCCATCTATCCCCATCCATCCATCCATCCATCCATCTGTCCATCCCCTATCCATCCATCTATCCCCATCCATCCATCCATCCATCCATCTGTCCATCCGCTATCCATCCATCCATCCATCCATCCATCCATCTATCTATCTGTCCATCCCCTATCCATACGTCCATCATCTATCTATCTGTCCATCCCCTATCCATTCATCCCCATCCATCCATCCATCCATCCATCCATCTGTCCATCCCCTATCCATCCGTCTATCCATCCATCTATCTGTCCATCCCCTATCCATCCATCCATCCATCTATCTGTCCATCCATCTATCTGTCCATCTCCTATCCATACGTCCATCATCTATCTATCTGTCCATCCCCTATCCATTCATCTCCCATCCATCCATCAATCCTACCCACCCATCCATCCATCTATCCCCATCCATCCATCCATCTGTCCATCCCCTATCCATGCATCTATCTGTCCATCCCCTATCCATCCATCCATCTATCCCCCATCCATCCATCTATCTGTCAATCCGCTATCCATCCATCCATCCATCCATCCATCCATCCATCCATCCATCCATCCATCCATCCATCTGTCCATCCCCTATCCATCTGTCCATCCATCCATCTATCCCCATCCATCCATCCATCTGTCCATCCCCTATCCATACATCTATCTGTCCATCCCCTATCCATCCATCCATCTATCCCCCATCCATCCATCTATCTGTCAATCCGCTATCCATCCATCCATCCATCCATCCATCCATCTATCTGTCCATCCCCTATCCATCTGTCCATCCATCCATCTATCTGTCCATCCGTCTATCCATCCATCTATCTGTCCATCCCCTATCTATCCATCCATCCATCCATCCATCCATCCATCTATCCCCCATCCATCCATCTATCTGTCAATCCGCTATCCATTCATCCCACCCACCCATCCTTTGCATTGCATTTCTCAAAATCCATAAAAAAGCCCTCACAGACCTCACCAGCTCAAAATAATGATCACGCTCTAATTATGCACCGATTCAAACACTGCATAAGATTAAACATCTCAGATGTACCAGTTTCTAAAACCTGCATGGAAATGGTAATTAGCTGATTATCTTTGACTTTTAAGTAAGTGTGAACTTGAATTACTTTTTACTACAGTAAATATTTAACAGGACTATTTTTGAAAGTCCACTTCTGTACAGCAACATGAGTTAAAGTGTTGGTTACAAAAAACAAAAAAATCTATTGAATACTTCCACAGTTATTGCCCAGGAAAAACATCACAGTACACTGAACACACTGAACTCGTATGACAACCAATAGCATGGCATGTTGACACACTATATGGGGAAAGTTGTCACAATGTAAACCAGCCATTAAACAGCCTATCATCTAACTGTACAAACGTTTGGTTTTAGTAAGAATTTTTTTCATACTTTGAATACTTTTATTCAGCAAGGATGCATTAAACTGATCACATTGACAGTAAAGAAACATTACAATGTCACCAAAGATTTCAATGCCAAATAAATGCTGTTATTTTGATATTCATCAAAGAATCCCAAAGTCAAATCAGCATAATAGAATGAAGGATCATGTGACACTAAAGACTGTAGTAATGATGCTGAAAATTCAGCTTTGATCACAGGAATAAATTACATTTTAAAATAGAAAACAGTCATTTTAAATTGTAAAAATATTTCACAATTTTACTGTTTTTACTGTATTTCAGCCTTGGTGAACATAAGAGATTTACTTTTTTTTTTTCATTTTCTAAAATGTTCTTTTTAGTGTATCTTCAGCTAAATTTAAGCCGTACAACAAGGATGAAGCAAAACAATTCAAAAATAGAAAATGTAACATTTACGACAACTAGCCCCGGTCTCACCTATGCATTCCAATTATATATATATATATATATGCGTTATTAACGCCGTTAACGCAAACCTATTTTAACGGCGTTAATTTTTTTATCGCGAGATTAACGTTCTTTTTGGTCTAACAAACTTTGTAGTTTTTTCACATGTTGTTGCAACAACTAGTAACATTAGAAAAACTACAACACCACTCCGGATGTAGCTAGACCAGAAACAAAACATCAGACACGTTGCGGCTGCCCACATTTGTTTCGGCCATTAAAAGAGTAGACGTGGATGGCAAGCGTGAGACGCCGAAATGAGAAACGTATTAAGCCATGGATGAAGCGTTTTGCGCGAGTGATTTAAGTCAATGCAAAGACGCAAATAGACATTCTGCGGCGCAAATTAAGCGGCGTGCATGTCGCGTCATTCGCGTCCGGTGTGAGCGCACCATCAGTCTCTTCTTCACTGCATGCTTGACCGCGCGTCTGGGTCTGAACGTAGTAACAGTGAGCATTGCAACGTTAACTGTTTCATTACGTCAAAAGGCTTCGCGGTCCGGATGGATGCATCTCGCGGGACCGGAGTCCGCTAGTTGGCGACCCCTGGTTTAACTGCACTATAGGCGGAGTCCTAGTTTACCTTGCATGTGCACTTTGTAATTTTATTTTGTATCACCCTGTTTTGATCCCTTAGAAAGGGCTGTTGAAGGGGCTGTTTGTGCAACAAAGTATTTTTTTCACCCTTTTATTGATGGACAGTGTTACATTGTGTGAGCGATTATTTGCTCCAAGTGTGAATGACTGCTTCAAGTGAGAATGTTGGTGTTAAATCGAACTCTACAGTATGCCAATGTTGTTTTCAAAACAAACATTTGAACAAAGCAAGCCGATCCACTTTTCTATGTTGATAAGAGCATTAAAATAAGAAAAAATAATGGGACAAAAAGAAATCAAGGGGCATTTAGAATAAATAAAAATGTGCGATTAATTGTGAGTTAACTATGGCATTAATGCGATTAATCGCGATTATATATATATATATCACGATATATATATATATATATATATATATATATATATATATATATATATATATATATATATATATATATATATATATATATATATATATATATATATATATATATATATATATATATATATATATACAAATCTCTGTAAGAGCACTGTGTGTGCTTCAACCTACTGATGAAGAGAGAACTATTCAGTGAATGAAAGTACAGTATCTCTCTCTTTTTATCTCTTTCTATCTTGGTGTGAGAATGACTCATTCTCTCTGTTTGTCAGGCACGCCCAACGTAGGCGTTACCACGGTGATCAGCGCATCTTGTAGGAAATCTCTGGGTTTATCTGCGTTATATAAAGCACTACATGGTGTGGTGGGAAAGATTAGGTCCTGTTCTCTTATACAGCATCCCTGCGACTAGATGAAGCCCCTTATTCAGCATAAGTGCACATTATAACACATTTTACATTTTCATGAGCTTCATGAATACACCGATTATGATGTATGCCATTACACACGCCTCACAGTTTCCTTGGTAATTCATGTGCATGATAAAATAATTTAATTGAAGAATATCAGCCGTGGACATTTAGTATCCGGGCTCCAGGCCAGACCGCAGGGCTCTAGACCCATGAGGGATGCCGGTGCGCTGCATAACATGGGGGTGAGCACAGTGAGCCCTGCTGCTCCATGGAAATGTCCTAATTTATTAAAACAGCTTTCTCGTAGGACCGTGCTTTGAATGTCAAGCCAACCAAGTTTCTGCTGAGCATGGATATGCATATAAATATTACACGTCACGCCTAGTGCTCATTGGTCAACTGATTCCGTTTCGATTCTGATTGGCAGCATAGAGTGCAACAGTGCCCGCCCCTTTTTCAGCGGCGCTGGTTACGGAAGTATTTTTACCGTTCATTTTTCCTCATAGGGATTTTTAAAAAGTCTTCATGAAAGAGTTATAAGCCACGGACCAAGCCAATCAGCTACGAGGTCAAACTTTGATATGAAGCAAAAAAGTTTTTGAAAATCTGACAAAATGACAAAGGTACAAGACTGTGTACTTAACGGCTATACTGAGGGAAAGTATGAAGCATTGCGAACAGCATAATCAAATTAAAATCAATGGAGAAATATAAAACTTCTCATGTACAAATGTTAATTTTATATAAACAATATATTTAAGATTATTGCAAAGTATGCATATATACAAATATATATTTTGAGAGCTTATTCCCAGTAATTCATGGGAATGGGCGGGGCTAAAGAGCTATGGGTGATGTCGTTCAAAATTAATTTCCCTATGGAGAAAATTAATGTTTTTAATTCTGAAACCCGACTGTTGCAGTCTATTCTGCAGTCTATAGCTGCTTTAACTGGCTGGTTTGGCATCATCCGGTGCTGATGTCATCACTGTAGCTGACCAATCAGAAAATGTCTTGTGTGATGCATCATTCCGCTATTCCATTCTTTTAATCCCGGCTCATTATTCAAACTTTCTGACATCAGGTTCTTTTTTACGTCATTTTATTTATTCATATTTATTGCTATGAGGTTGCTAGGGCACTCTAGGTGGTTGCTAGGGCGTTTTTCTGGGCGAATACTGGGGTGAATGCAGGGGTTTTCAAATGTTTAGATGCCACGGACCCCCAAATATGATCATCCCTGTGTGAGGGACCCCCATTCTAAAATTGATAAGGTATCCGTCTTTTATAAACACTGAATTTATACATTAAAAAATTATATTATAAATCTAAAATTAGTTTGTTACATTATTATATATTTTGTTCTCCTCAATGTAGTAATGTATTGTTATATGTATTATTTATTTTTTGCTTATTTATTTAATTTGAATCAAATTTTTATTTATATTAATATTTTTTTATTTTATAGTATTAATAACTAATATTTATTAAGATCTAATTTATTGCTTTTCTATTTTATTTTAATCAAATTATTATTATTTTACTGTTTTTTTTTTAGACTTTTCCACAGACCCCCTGTCCCTCTCTTGCGGCCCCCTGAGGGTCCCCGGACCCCAGTTTGAAAACCCCTGTTCTATTGTATTATAATTAATACATTTTTATATAGATTTTTAATGATCAGATCAGACTTAACAGATCGCAATTAACTACCATTAATTTGTGTTGTGTATTGTTAACCTAAAAAACCCGAAGTAACTGTGAAAGTTAAGCCTTTCCACAAACAATACACCAGGCTGACCCAAACTCCCTGAAATGGCCGAGGCACGGCTATCTCTGCAGAAAAGGCGGGACAGCTCTAATCCACCTTCCCTCGTGACGAGTCGTGAGCGTCTGAGCCCGTGTCTAATTGACATCTCAACGCCTCAGACGACTCAGTCTCGCTTTTAATGTATCAGACAGCGTCTCCTTCTCTGAAACTAATCCTGTTACGCCCCGTATCCACAGACTCAACGTTATTTACCCAGCCTTTAAACAAAACCCATTCACACATGCTTAATAAACTTACAGTCGGTCTGCATGCAGAGGCACATTATAAAGAACACCTAATTCCAAGTTTCTACATCAGTTGGCATTAAACAAATATTGCTATGATTTATTAAAGGTGATGTGTGCCATTTCTACTTAATATTACAACTTAATATACATAAGTATTATGAATACTTATTATGATACTTATTATGCATAAGTATCGTTTCCATTCCATCTGATCATGCTAGAGGCACAGAGATTACACACTTTACCTTTATAAAATTCACAAACAACACACACACACACACACACACACACACACACACACACACACACACACACACACACACACACACACACACACACACACACACACGCCCACGCACACAGGTTTGTTTTGCTATCTAAGTGAGGACATTCCATAGGCATAATGGTTTTTAAACTGTACAAACTGTATATTCTATCCCCCTACACTACCCCTACCCTAAATATGAAATGTCTTCGTATTTCATGTTTACGTTGTAATACCAGTGTAATACCCATGTCATTATACAAATTTGTGTCCTCATGAATGGACTGCATCTATATAGCGCTTTCAACAGACCCATGGCCACCAAACCGCTTTTTTGCTTTTGAATCACAAACACACACACACACACACACACACACACACACACACACACACACACACACACACACACACACACACACACACACACACACACACACACACACACACACACACACACACACACACACACACACACACACACACACACACACACACACACACACACACACACACACACACACACACACACACACACACACACACACAGAGCATAAAATAAGAATAGTGAACCAAGGTGGCTGGAACTATTGAACACCACATTTTATAAATATTCAATGACAATTTTTTTCCTCCAATTTTTGGACAAAATTTTCCTGAGTGGTGTTTGTTTATGCAAAATTCACTGCCATGATGCTAAAGTTTTTGTGGGTGGTTAACAGTATCGCCATGTCGCTGCAAATGTGTTGCTATGAGGTTGCTAAGGCACTCTAAAGGCCTGTTCACACCGGGACGATTTCCGCGCACGTTTAACGCCTCGTGACTCAACAAAGGGCGCCAATGTGAGTGTGCACACCGACGCGCAAAACGGGAGGCGTAAAAGTGTAATTTTTTAAAAAAAATGCCTCGGGTTCGTTTATTTATTTTGACGTGGCGCGCTAAAAACTGGCCGACCAATGAGATCAGCGCTTTTGTTCACGTGCCTGGAGCTGCTGAAGTTACAGTAAAACACGACTTGATATATAGATATATACATGCATACAAACACACATGCATGCATACATAAATGCATACATACATACATGCATGCATCCAAGAATACATACATAAACTTTAAAGTCTCCATATTATATCGTTTTTTTAAAGGGGAAAAACCAAGGAACCGTACTTCTCTATATCTGTACAATACATGAAAAGTCTGGGCATTTTCTGGAGAGTGAGCACTATTTAAAACAAAAATCCACTACTCAATGCTCAACATTCCCCTGTGAATTGCAGTTGGCCTCCCAACAATTTCAGTAATCACTGAATCAGTTCTTCACTTCTCACACTGGTGTACCAACAATGCATATAAATGCAGTAATGCACTTACAGCAAGACCTTCCACGTTCGCATAATATGAGAAAATTGTCTTGATTGATGTTTCGCTTCAGCCCAGACCAGAATAAATCCCTTTATTTAATTTAACCGAGATCGGAGCATCTCTTTCATTTGAAATCACAAGCACAGTGTCTCTCCCTCCCATCAGATCATTACTATAGCTGCTTTAACTGGCTGCTTTGGCATCCTGTCAACTGGTGCTGATGTCATCACTGTAGCTGACCAATCAGGAAATGTATTGTGTGATTCATCTTTTCACTATTTCACTCTTTTAATATACCGACTCATTATTCCAACATTCTCTTTTTCTACCTTTTATCTATACATATTTGCTGCTATGAGGTTGCAAGGGCACTCTGGGCGGTTGCTAGGGTGTTGCTAGGTGGATACTGGGGTCCGTTACACAAACAGCGCTTGCCTCAGCAAGAATCACTAATGATGGGCTGGCTTTGTTGTTTTGGTTGGGTGATCTGTCCCGTGCACAAAGGACAGTCGTGGACTTGTATCAGCAAATAGGCACGCACACACACACACACACACTCTCTCTCACACACACACACACACACACACACACACACACACACACACACACACACACACACACACACACACACACACACACACACACACACACACACACACACACACACACACACACACACACACACACACACACACACACACACACACACACACACACACACACACACACACACACACACACACACACACACACACACACACACACACACACACACACACACACACACACACACACACACACACACACACACACACACAGTGTTCACCTTGGCATGCCCTGCCACTCTGCTTTCTAAATGCTATTACATCCCCAGCCGGCCCTCCAATACAATAAATAACCCAAAGATCAATACCTCCTCAACACACAACAACGACACAGGCCTCTAATAACATGCAAACCTCCTGCATTCACAACCCACCAGATACACATCAGTAACATTTATTCAATAGCTCTGCAATGAGTTAAAAGAATGGAATAAGATAAGATTAGGGACAGACAGAGACACAAGGACATGAACGTTTTTAGGGGATAAACGTTAATATCACCAAAATCTTATATAATGGTATAAGTAATTGTATAATCCTGGTATTATGCACAAAAGCCTTATGTAAACCACATTTACGTACAAACATATATCTGCCGTGACATTGCACAGTCCTAAATATCAACGCTTCTCAGAAGAGAGTGAAGCTTCCTGTATCTTTCCATCACTCTGGTCATCTACACATATCATTCAGAGACCTGGCTCAAGTCTGTTTTCCACAGTATTTCTCACATTCAGCAAGTCCTGAAGCGATATAGTGTAGAACGCTCGACCACATGAGAGAGATCCATACAAGCAGGCACTGACTGCAGTGATATTATCATACTCCAGGAAAAACGGATGGCAAAAAGCCCAGAACAAGAGAGAACGGAAGACAGCAGCTTCACTTTAAAGTGTAGTACAGAAAGACACCCACTGCCATTTTGAGATACACACACATATGGCTAAAAATAAAATGTTACCCACTGATATAGAACCTTGAAGCTTTAGTAGGGGATCTGGAGGGAAAGTCTTCACTAAGCCCCGGTTAACCTGTTAAGGTTAAGGTTAAAACATTACTGAACAATACCACATTAGCAACTGTTGCCGTCCTCCATATCAGACAAGCTGTTACTCCTTTCTAACGCAAGTCTCTGAAAATCTTGTGTTCGAATCATTTTGATTGGAATTTAACTAAAAAAAAAAAGTCTAAATAATACAAAATGCATGACAAGGAATTATACACAGTTTCAACTCTTATCAACACCTACACTGAAAAAAAAGGTGTTGGATTTACATGTTTTAATCATGTACATCGGTTCCACATGAATCAATTAATCAAACATAATTTGTTCACATAGTTTCAACATCATAGAATCAAGTGATTTTTAAGTAACCAAATTGAGTATTCTCACAATGATTTTAAAATGGCTCCATAACAACAGTGGGGCACAGGAGGGCTTGAGACCCTGCCTCTTAGTGATGTGTCGTTCATGAACGATTCGTTCATTTTGAACGAATCTTTAATATGACTCGGGACTACCGTTGTCTCAGAGAGTGATTCGTTCATTTTGTGTTGACCGCGCATGCGCATTACGCTGAATCTGTACTGGAAAGAACAAAAATGATTAGTTCATCTTTCGAGTCTCGAGTCTCGAGTTCGGGTTTGAGTCTTTCGTTCTTCCTGTCAGTCCCATAGAGTCTATGCTGTCAGTAGCGGAAACAGAAAAGATTCGTTCTTTCGAGTTCAGGTTTGAGTCTTTCGTTCTTCCTGTCAGTCCCACAGAGTCTATGCTGTCAGTAGCGGAAACAGAAAAGATTCGTTCTTACGAGTCTTTCGGGTTTGACGTTTGAGTCGTTCTTTTGACACGTGACTTTGTCACTGTATTGAACACTAGTTCACAACCTTTTTACTAACAAGCACGTAGTTATTTTTTTATTTTATTTTTATTTTTTATATATAATTCTCAGTTAATATCAGACATATACAAATATGGGAAATATATTGACTATTCAAGTCTAACATCACAAAATCAAGTCAATTAGACTATTACTCGTTTTGAATCAACTGTATTTTATTTTTCTCTATTGAGTTATATTATTTTTTGTCCTTGTGTTATTAATGAATAAAAATCAGTTTAAAAATGTTACCTAAACCTTTGTAACATAGCTTATAGGCCTATAGCACCTATACAAAAACATATTACACACACACACTATCTATCTATCTATCTATCTATCTATCTATCTATCTATCTATCTATCTATCTATCTATCTATCTATCTATCTATCTATCTATCTATCTATCTATCTATCTATCTATCTATCTATCTATCTATCTATCTATCTATCTATCTATCTATATGTATGTATATGTGTGTGTGTGTGTTTGCGCTATATGATTCAAAATGAGTAATAGTCTAATTGACTTGAATTTGTGATGTTAGACTTGAATAGTCAATATATTTCCCATATTTGTTTATGTCTGATATTAACTGAGAATATGACAGGAAGAACGAAAGACTCAAACCCGAACTCGAGACTCGAAAGAACGAATCTTTTCTGTTTCCGCTACTGACAGCATAGACTCTATGGGACTGACAGGAAGAACGAAAGACTCAAACCTGAACTCGAAAGAACGAATCTTTTCTGTTTCCGCTACTGACAGCATAGACTCTATGGGACTGACAGGAAGAACGAAAGACTCAAACCCGAACTCGAAAGAACGAATCTTTTCTGTTTAATCTATAAAGCTGTACTAACTTTCATTCAATTAGCCAGCAATATCACATAATGAACATGCCAAGTGCTAAGTATGAAATGCTCTTTAATGACATATGCTGTATCATTCCACAGCCTAAGCGATTTCTCCACTATGGTAACCCAGTTTAATTTAAATGGTTCAAATAATTCCAACATAATTAAACATTAAACACTAATAAACAATATAAAGTCTCCCCCTTTTTTCATTTTGCGCCCAAAACACATAAAATAACACTTGAGTTCAACAATTTTACTCTCGTCATCAAGTCCCAAGCAAAGCATGCTGGGAACTACAGTTTCAGCAAAAATCATTTTCGAGTACTTAATTGGTTCACATTCACCCTAAATAATGTAATCTAGTATATTGCACATTTTAGAGAATTACATTAATCGAAAGCAAAGAAATCAGGTTTAGAAGAGAAAAACAATTTTGTTGAATAGATCGCAAATAATATGATTAAGTAAATTGGACAATATGTGTTTTCCTGTTTTTTTTCAGTGTACATTTGCGCCCATAAATGTTTTCTTGATTCTGATTTGCAGTGCCTGCTGTTTTAATCATGTTACTGAATGTAACTATTTATTTAAAGACAAAATGCATAATGTCAGAATGCATTCTAGCCCATATAAAAATAATATCCAAACTATTTTCACACCTTATGAGCACATTTCACTTTGCATTAAAACTCTCTTGTTTATTCCTATGGATTGGTTCATAAAGCTCATCTAAGGCCACATCCACACGAAGCCAGAGCTTTCCCTATCCAATCTTTTTCCCCCTGGTCTCCAGAAATATCTCCGTACACACGAAACCACTGATACTGACTCAAAACGATGTAGTATACATGCCAGGCCAGTATGTGGCGCTGTAATTCCGCCGCTACAGAGATACACTAAAAACGGAGAAGAAGACTTTGAGCATGCGCGAGACGGCTAAACGCGTCTCCGTGTGGACAGAGCCTAAGAGACCCTTTTCAAATTTCCGGGTTTCTCAGAGCGGAAGTCGTCATGGTTGGGTTAAATTTTATAGCGGTAAATGAGACAATATATTAAATATATTTTTTGTGTGCCCATTTGCTCAAATATCAACAAAAAATCCCTCCACAATGGTGATTTCACAACTTTCAAAAAAGAGGGAAAATATGGAGTGAGATTGATAACGGTAGTCAAAAGAGAGAAATATGTTCATTTTTACCATCACTCCCAAAAGAACTCCCTAACTCCCATAGAAACACCCTCACAGCAGCAGTAACTTGATTTTTTTGTAATTTGATGCAGTATTAGTGTTATAAATATATTTAAAAAATGAAAATACAAAAAAACTTTGCAGGATTTAAGTTAAAATACATCATCACATTGATGGATGGATGGATGGATGGATGGATGGATGGATGGATGGATGGATGGATGGATGGATGGATGGATGGATGGATGGATGGATGGATGGATGGATGGATGGATGGATGGATGGATGGATGGATGGATGGATGGATGGATGGATGGATGGATGGATGGATGGATGGATGGATGGATGGATGGATGGATGGATGGATGGATGGATGGATGGATGGATGGATGGATGGATGGATGGATGGATGGATGGATAGAAGGGGATGGATGATGGATGGATGAATAGAAGAGATAGATAGATAGATAGATAGATAGATAGATAGATAGATAGATAGATAGATAGATAGATAGATAGATAGATAGATAGATAATGGATGGATGGATGGATGGATGGATGGATGGATGGATAGTTGGAGATGGATAATAAATGCAACTGAATAATTCATTGCTTCGAATTAAATGACTGACTAATCCACCGTATTTCTGGGGGCGCTGCTGTAGAAATGATTATGGGTGAAACTTCCGGTTAGAGAGCAGAAGTAGTTAGTCCCAGTGGCTAATAATGCGTGGCTAACCGTTATAAGCAGCTCTTTTCTGAAGTAAGTCTTTCTAGATTAAAAAAATAACTGCAATTTGACAAATACTGTTTTATTTTGTTTTTTATTATTTTGTGGTTTATTATTGTGCAATGTCATTGCGGAGCTCTGGTACCTGTTGCGCTGTTCGCGGCTGTACTAACAATCAGACTAAGTTAAATCTGTGGCTTCAACAACAGTGCGTTGAACATAAGCCCAGAACAAAAAGAGATTTTCCTTGTGACAAACGGTACAGTTTCCATCGCCTACCAACAGACGAGGAATGCAAAAAAATGTGGCTGAAAAAACAAAACTTGAAGAGACCACCCAAAACACTGTATGTGTGTTCATTTCATTTTGTCAACAAAAAACCAACGGAGGAAAACCTGCATCCTACTTTGTGGTTGGGCTACGAAAGACCACCAGAAAAGAGACGTCGGGTCCTCAGAAGGGTTGACAGCAGTGCCACGAGAACATCAGGTATGATTTCAGACGCAGAGAGAATACAGCATTGTAGCGCTTGTCCGGTAACGTTAATGGCAACCAGTTAGTTTGACTGCTTTCTGTAAATCTTAAAATGTAAGGCAGTTGATGGCACAGATTGCAGGGCAGTATGTTTACAGTAAACTGTTTTTTGAGTGTATAAAAAAAAAACGCTGATGCAGTTTTGATCAAGAGAAACGGGAAACAAATCTAGTTTCACTGTTATTTAATTAATTAATCGACCTACTAATCTCTGTGTAAAAATAATATGATGCTGCCATCTTTCTAAAGTCATTTTACACCCCTGTAAATTGGCTCCTAATCTCAGATAAATAAATATAAATGTACCCCCTCTACAGAATAGGGGATTATTCAGAAAACATACACCTGTGCCATTTAATATTTTGACTTTAATCACTATTTATGTTTTTGTCACTCTTTAGATAAAAATATTAACACAATCAAAAAATTGAGCCGGGGAAGTTTCTGAAATTTGGTTGATTTGACACAGAATGACCCTTCTCAGAAACTAAAGCTAAAATGCATATCATAACTGAATGTGTTAGCAGCACAATCCAATAATGATGAAGTGATAATATCTCTAATGCCCTAATAACTGACCTGTATTGTTACCCTCAGATGAGCTTGATGGGTTGGAAGAGATGGATGGAGATGAGGAGCTGTGCTCTACATTAAAGCCCTCCTGTGATGCCCAAACACAGTGGTCAGACCCAGCAGGGCCGTGCAGAGAGTTCTTCAGAGGCAGGGGCTCAAATGTAAAAAAGGGGCAATATGTAAATATGTATATATTAGGGGTGTAACGGTACACAAAACTAACGGTTCGGTACGTACCTCGGTTTTGAAGTCACGGTTCGGTACGGATTCGGTACAGCAGTTTTACAAAATTGCGTTTTATTAATTTTTATTCAACAGTGGTTTAATAAAAAAAAAAATTGTGTCTGTCCTTAAATGAATTCAATTATAACTAAAAGTTTCTTAAAGATAATGCTGTAAACAATATAGGGAGCCCTTACATATTGCAATTAAAGATTAACAACAGAGCCCAAACTATTAGCCTAAATTCATTTGCTATTTATTTTTAGATATAATAATCAACACTCATAAGCTTCACATAAGGCAGTTTTTGCATTAATATCTAAATCTAATTATTATTATTTTTTTATTTATTTGTTTATTTATTTGATAAAATCATTTAGTGGCTGTAATTTTCATGACAGGTTTATTTAAACATACATTAAATAAACAAGACATCACTAACAGGCTAAGTGGTATATAATGATTATATATAGGCTAATATAACGAATATATCTAGTGCATGTATTCAGTGAAAGAGTTAATCTCTCTAGTGAACTCACAGCTGTGGACACTGAATGACTTCTGAGGTAAATGTGATTCTACATGACATTGTTTGTTTACAAGCTGTTTTATTGTCTTTCCGCGGTTGAAACACCGATGGAGCGATTACACAACACATGATACGTTTCAGTAAGTTGTAATGTATCCTCAACATACCTTTAGATATTCATTTCTTTAGGAAGAGATGATCGCGTTCACTCGCGCGCCGCCGCTTGAAGTTGAACTGATGCGCGTCTTTCTGTCACGTCACATAATAGAGCGTTAAAAGGGCATTTATCGTTTGAATTTCGTGAGAAAATGGACTGAATACTTAATATGTTCGTGTGGGAACTCGGATTGAAGTGTGTTCCGCGCTTTAAACAAGCCGACTGTTATACTGACTGTTAACTGTTATAGATTACATTCATAACCGTTTGGTACACGCGCGCACCGTACCGAAACGTTAGTTCGTCTGTCCATGTAGTTTTCAACCGATTTATGAATAAGAAAAGAAAATTACCGCTCCACTTCACATGCCCAATGGAATTTGAACTTGCTTTGCCAGATCACGATTGGTTGGTGGATATACATGACAAACGGGCATTGGTGAATTGTGTAATACTTTAAAATATATAATATATAGATTTGTAATTAAATCAACACATTAGCTCTGATTATGGATGAAAAAAAATATTGGTTTACTTTTTTTCCCGTAAGGCCACACACTCTCTGAAATATTTATTTCAGACCATATTTGGCTCGAGAGCCGCTTCCGAACAGAGGAAAATCAGCAATCAATCAAAACGCACGCAACCCATAGCAACGCGTTATGGCAACGCCTCACCAGAAATTGTCCGACTTTTGAGCCGTTCGTTACTATTGTATACATTGTAATCAATGTCATGTTATAATAATCACATTTATTTAGTTTTATTGACCACGATATTATCATTGATATTTGTCTGAGAGGGGCACTTTTGATTCATTTTGAAAAAGGGCAGGGGCTCGAGCACACAAAGCCCCCCCCCCCCCCTCCCCCTCTGCACGTGCCTGAGACCCAGAGATGGAGGACCACACCTATTCAAAAGGGCCAACCATCACCTGCAGAGCGAGCACTACACCATCCCCAGAATTATCATGCCCTGTTGCAGATAGTATTTTGAAGAGTGATGCAGACTCCCTCTTGTATACAGGGATTCCACTCATTGCGTTCCACACCCTTGTAACCTGCCTACAACCATTTGCTTCTACTTCATCCATGCCTGTTGTAGACCAAATCCTAATGACCTTAATGAAACTAAGGCAAAACTTTGTCATGGCTGATCTAGCACGACGATTTACAAGTATTGTATTGTATTGTATTTTACAAGATTTTTTTAAGTACATGATATCCCTGTCTTTCCCTGTCTGACTGCATTCTCAACCTACATTAGAAAATGTCCCATTATAAAATAATACACTCAGCAGTTGCAAGCTGATTCAATTAAATTCACATGTATTTGTATGTAAAATCCACATTTATTTATTTGCCTTTCACAATACAAATCATTTAAAAGCAGCTTTACAGAAAATGCATGTCTACGTTACAATTTAGAGTGATATTTTATCAGAGGTGACTGTCTAAGTAATGTCTTTCATAAATGTGCATATACATAGGTCTACTATTCATACAGTTAGCTGATACAGAATTCATACATAAACTAAGTTTATTGAAGTAATGAATACATGTTTGTTAACAAATAGGTTATAATAAATATATTAAGATGTAACAGGCAAACTGATATTACAAAACTATCCTAAGTATCAACATTTTACCTTCCAAAGTATTGCAGCTGCGTGGCTGCAAGATCGCCCAAGTCCCGCAATACATGAACACCCTGCCGTTTGTATTTCACCTGACGAAGAAACTAAAACCCAGGCCTGGTGATGTGGAACTTTAAGGCTCTGACTAGGCTCTATGTTTGCTTTAAGATAGACAAGATTGTGTCCCACCTCCTTTAACAAAACGCGACCGACTTTATTGCTGTGGAAGTACTGATAAGCCTCGGAGCTTTTCAGATTGTTCATCGCTTCACCGTCCATAGCAACGGAGTCAATAAAGTAGCTAAATATACTTGTGTAAGTTATCTGAGGCCACTTCTTCAGGTCGTCCTCCCATCCCACAACAGTAGAAGGCAGAGGTATAATAACATTATTCTGTTTGAGGTGTAACAAGCTGTGTTCCCACATGTTTAAGTTACCGCTTATGAGCGTAACCATGGTAAACGCCGGTTCCGTTTCAGTGACAGTACGCCGGAAGTCGCGCCCATATTTCGCGCAAAGCGTCATGGGGCGTAGGAATAGTGTGGATAGGATTGATTCCAGTTACTAACACACAGAAAAGTTCCCATCATTGCAACACCCATGAGGTTTTCCCATGTGAAGCCCTGCCATTTAACAAAAGATTTTCATTCAGCACATAAATTGCACAGACCGTCCCCGTGGAGAAACCCGGAGAAAGTGGACTTCTTATCTCTTATAAGTCCACAGGAAATATAAGAGGTAGGTCAGTCAATTACTGACAGATGAATACATTGATTAATAGTGCATGCATTGAAACTGTATTACGCACCAGTCTGCGGATGTCTCTTTCACACTCTCTCTTGATGCGGTTGATTTCCTCCTGGTGGAGATGGTAGACGCTGCGGATCTCGGCGGCTTTGATCTTGTCGGCTTGCACAGCCATGCTTAATGCCTCCTCCATTTGCCTTTTCACCCCCTTCAGCTCGGAGATCTCCTGCTGCATTCGCATGCGCTCCACTTCAAAACTCCTCCGGGACTCCTCTCGCACCTCCGCCATCAGTGCAGACTTCACCTGCAACCACGTGGGATTTATATTCAATATGAACATTTTCACCAATATTGACATTTTTTAAATAGTTTCTTTAAAGCTACACTGTGTGATATTTTCCCCCATCTAGCGGTGAAAAGGTATATGACCATCCAGTGAATATTAGTTTCTGTTCCTCTCAATTCCGATTTCGTTTTGACTCCTACGGTGGCGGATTTAGTCCAAGATTAACATGGCTTCCAGTTCGACCTCGTCCACATTCGACACGGTGCCATCGAGTGTTAAAACGCGAAAGGCGAAGCTTGAATTTACGGGTATGTCCCTCTTTGGCTAATGTACTTTCAAGATGGAGGGGCAACATGGCGACCGGCATTCGAACCCTCACCCGTATGTATTTTCAATGGCATTTATTACTTGAAAAAAGTAAATATACATTAATGAGCACATATATTTTTGAAAGAACTAAGTGTTTTTAGCTAAGAATAAACTAAAAAAAGTTGCTTTAAAGCTCCCATGGCATGAAATTTTCATTTTATGAGGTTTTTCAACATTAATATGAGTTCCCCTAGCCTGAATATTGTCCCCAAGTGGATAGAAATGTTGATCGGTGTAAACCCGAGTTCTGGCTGTCTTTCTCTGCCTTTGAGAAAATGACAGGCCAGACGAGCCAATCCTGAAGTCTCCTGGTTTGACGTCCAAGCAGGAACGGTTACCTCCCTTTCCTCCGCCCAGAGAATCTGGCACGCCCATGCAAACGCTCGAGAGATCATTGCTTGTGAACGAGTGAATGCTGGCAGTTTCTTAGTGTTTGGATGCACAAATGAAAACAGAAGTCTTTTTTCAGTTCCTTCTGATCTGTGATCAGTGATTTCTTATGTGTAGCTAATTATTTATTATTCGTGCACACACTGCGGCTTCTCTCTCTCCCGACAGAACGGTGTTTTCTATGTTGTGAGTCAATGTTTTTGTACGTCCTCGTCGCGTCTATCTGTTCTAAAATGTGCATACAGTCGTTTCTGCTCAACATTGGCAGAGCCACATCTTTAGAGATAAACCTCACGCACGCCGAAGCTCCGGCCTTCAACATCCCCGACCCCGAGTACTGCATCTGGCCCACAGCGGAGGCACCAAACGCGGCGCGAGATTAAGCAGAAGGGGAGTAAGCGTGAGCATATCCGGGCTAGGCAGCTTTCACCACAATAAACTGGATTAATGCTCGATTATTAATTCGATTACTGCTGTTGTGTCTTTGTTTGCGCTGTGTACTCAATGCGCGTCACTGACGCTTTTCATATGATAGGAACATATCTAAAAATAATGCAGTGTTTCCCCTACCATTGTTTTGGGGGGGCGCCCCGCCCTCCCAAAACGCCCCCCCCCGCCCCCCCTGAATGAATGACAAAAAATATTTGTCATTACGGTCGACAATAAGAATTGCCCGATGGTTCAGTGCCAGCGTGAAAGACACTCGGGCCAAAGCTGTATCTTCACGGAAACTGATCATTTGCGCATTTTTAAGCCTTGCCAATTTAAATATTCAAGCGCTCATAGACGAGAAAGTGTCTCTCAGTTTGCTCGTCGCGAAGGGCAGCAACACACACACACACACGCACGGCCACGCGTCTCAGTGCGCGAATATTCACACAAAATTATATCAAAATGACTGTCTTGTTTAGTATCATCGTAAACATAGTCGGTTAGGTCTTTTAAATGAACGTAAACATGAAATTTGCCAGTCACCGCCAGCATTTATGGTCATTTTCACAAGTTTTAATGGTCCACAGAATATCTAAACATGCAATATATCAAAGAAAGAACAGACCCACTGTTTTATTCCAGCTTCATACATTATTTTTTTAATCAACACTTGAATGTTGCAAGTTTCATGAAAAAGCAACATTTTGAGCATAAAGCTGAAAAAAAAATCACGTTTTTGTAAAAGACTAACGTTACGTCTGAACGATGAACAAAACACAGATGTTGTAGATCGAGTCCATCAACACCCCAAAGCTTGACAGTCCTATAATTCGTCCTGGGTTGACATTTCATTCAATAACATTAGGCAGTTGTGATTTATATGCTGTTTAATGGTGATGATCGCGTTATTTTACATATGCATCTGCTTACACGATATCGCACGTTGCTTCTTCGGCAGTGTTTTGATCAGGAGATTCTGTTCTCGTGCAGGAAATGCGCTACAGCGCCCCCTACCGTATAACAGTGAAAACATGGAAAGCCGGAAAATATCGTCATTGGCTATATAAATATTGAGATAACAAAAGACAAAAAAAAAAAATCACTCACTGCTCTTGACTGAATAACTTTTAATAAGGGTTAATCTGTATTTATATGCAGTGGCATATCATTTTATGCAGATTATGCAGTTAAATTTTACATTTGATTACTATTTTTGTACCTGACAATCTAGTTTAGACCTACATGAAAATAACTGTTTATTTAATTTGTATATGTTTGTTCTGCTTTATTTATTTGTGCTTTTGCTCATAATTTGATTATTTGTTCTTATTTTATTACTGACGGTCTTTAACAATATAAAAAAAATATATGAGTTAGGATTTTAGTTTTTAGAGTCATAACCTTATTTATTAAGCTTATATGGCTCAAAAACAATACTAGGCCTATTTTATTTTATTTGTCTTTTTTTTGTGGTGGGGTCAGTGAAAATTCTGACAGGGCAAGTAAAAAATTGAACCCCTGAAAAATATCCTTAGCATTGAGCCCTGAAATATAGTATATATATTGTTTATATTTATTTACCAAATTAATTAATTTATTGTCTATGGCAACACCACGTATCCGGAACACTCCCGCTCCGCGACACTGGTAGTTTCGGGAGGTCCCCCCCCCCAAAGCTGTAAACCTAGGGGAAACACTGTAATGCTATTATCAAAACTTACTCGTAACTCGTTCATCTCGACAGCTGTAATGGTACTTTGCATGTGTTACAAAGTTGGTAATAATGATGAAGACGGACTCGGACTCGTGTTTATTCAGAACTCTCAGATACAAACACAATAAACTCGCGCTGACAGCACAGCTCTCATAACTCAGTAGTTACTATAAATAACTTTGTTAGCAATCGCTCCGTCTCCATGATGTCCGGTTCGCGAACGAATCATTCTTTTGAACCGGTTCTTTTTAGTGAACCGAGTCAGTTCACCAAATCGGACGGAATCGTTCTAAACGGTTCGCGTCTCCAGTCAGCGCTGATCCATAATTTACTAAAGTTTCTGACATGAGTGACAGCCCCTCCGACTAGAAATAGACTAATAACCTGAAGTATATGCTGTAACTAAAACAGTTCACTGAACTGAGACTGACAGAACTGATGTGAAGTGAACTCAGGTCCATCCGTCTCTCTGGCAGCAGCTCGTGCCACGTAGACCTCGTTAAACCACGCCCCCTCTGCTCATTTAAAATGCAAATATGTCAGCCAATCACAACAGTGGGTGTTTTTACTGAAGTCTCACAGCAGACACGCCTCTTGAAGCAGGGCATTCAGCCACAGGGCAAACATCAGTATTGAAAAAATGCCTTTTATTTCTAAATTATGACATTTTATGATGTAAAAATCATACTAACAATATAAGTACACCTCAGGAAACATTATAAAATAATAAAAAAATGCCATGCCATGGGACCTTTAATATATTGGGTTTACTGATAATGGATCCATTTGGTGGGACTCTAAAACCAGCACCCGACAATGGTGCAAACAGGCCAACTTTTCAAATAATGATTCTTTAGCTTTACAATTAGAAAGATGAAAATACATTTACAACCATCAAGATTGCAAAACCCTAAGTATAATTCCCTAAGTATTATTACTATTGTTGTTATTATTATTATATTTATTAGGTGTTATGCAGTTATTTTTATAGTATTGTGATCATTTAGTATTAAACGGACACTGCAGCCAGTTGAGGAACTGTTAATGTTGTTAACCTCTGAATATGTGAAATATCCCATACCTTATCGGTGGATCCATCTCTGAGGGCACTGACGAGCGCCTGGAGTCTCTGAATCTCTCCGTCTTTGATCTTAATGACCCGTACCAGTTCGGACTCGTGCTGACGTAGGAGCGTTTCCCGGACGCCATGCATCTCCCGGAGTTTCTCCTCGTGCAGTTTGGCTTTTAACTCCGTCACCACCACTGTGGATTTGTGCTGCTCGTGACGGACCTCCTGAAACTTCTCCCTTTCCAGCTTACTGACCTGAGAAAGATGGTGTAAACTCAGATGTAACAAACTGAAGGGATCAAGATTTTAAATATTCTATCATACAAATCGTGTATTTAATGGGCAATAAATTGCATGGTGCGGTCTCAGGCCACATGTATAAAAATATATATAAAATAACTAAAACAAAGAAATATATATTTATATACACACACATGTATACAAACACAAATAAATAAATTAAATGGACTGACAGATGGATGGATGGATGGATGGATGGATGGATGGATGGATAGAAGTAGATGGATGGATGGATGGATAGAGGGAGTGGATGATAGATGGATAGAAGGAGATGGATGATGGATGAATGATGGATGGATAGAGGGAGATGGATGGATAGAGGGAGATGGAAGGATGGATAGATGGATAGATAGAGAGAGATAGATGGATGGATGGATGGATGGATGGATGGATGGATGAATGGATGATAGATGGATGGAAGGAGATGGATGGATGGGTGGAAGGAGATGGATGGATGGAGGGAGATGGATGGATGGATAGAAGGAGATGGATGGATGGATGGATGGATGGAGGGAGATGGATGGATGGATAGAAGGAGATGGATGATGGATGATAGAGGGAGATGGATGGATGGATGATGGATGGATAAAGGGATATGGATGGATGGATGGATAGAAGGATATGGATGGATAGAGGGAGATTGATGGATGGATGACGGGTGGATAGAAGGAGATGGATGGATGGATGGATGTTGATGGATGGATGGATAGATGGATATGGATGGATGGATATATGATAGAAGGAGATGGATGGATGGATGGATGGATGGCTAGGAGGAGATGGATGGATGATGGATGGATAGATGGAGATGGATGGATGGATGGATGTATAGATGGATGTATAGATGGATATGGATGGATGGATAATATGATAGAAGGAGATGGATGGATGGAGGGAGATGGATGGATGGATAGATGGATGGATGGCTAGGAGGAGATGGATGGATGGATGATGGATGGATAGAGGGAGATGGATGGATGTATAGATGGATGGATGGATATATGATAGAAGGAGATGGATGGATGGGTGGCTAGGAGGAGATGGATGGATGGATGGATGTATAGATGGATGTATAGATGGATGGATGGATAGATGATAGTAGGAGATGGATGGATGGATAGATGATAGAAGGAGATGGATGGATGGATGGATGATGGATGGATAGAGGGAGATGGATGGATGGATGGATGGATGGGAGATGGATGGATGGATAGAAGGAGATGGATGGATAGAGGGAGATGGATGGATGGATGATGGATGGATAGAGGGAGATGGATGGATGTATAGATGGATATGGATGGATGGATATATGATAGAAGGAGATGGATGGATGGATGGATGGATGGCTAGGAGGAGATGGATGGATGGATGATGGATGGATAGAGGGAGATGGATGGATGGATGGATGGATGTATAGATGGATATGGATGGATGGATGGATGGATGGATAGATGATAGTAGGAGATGGATGGATGGATAGATGATAGAAGGAGATGGATGGATGGATGGATGGATGGATGGATAGAGGGAGATGGATGGATGGATGGATGGATGGATGGATGGCTAGGAGGAGATGGATAGAAGGAGATGGATGATGGATGGATAGAGGGAGATGGAACGATGGATGGATAGAATGATAGAAGGAGATGGATGGATGATGGATGGATAGATTGATAGAAGGAGAAGGATGGATTGGATGGATGATGGCTGGATAGAGGGAGATAGATGATAGATTGATAGAAGGAGATGGATGTATAGATGGATATGGATGGATGGATAATATGATAGAAGGAGATGGATGGATGGATGGATAGATAGATGGATGGATGGCTAGGAGGAGATGGATGGATGGATGATGGATGATAGAGGGAGATGGATGGATGGATGGATGGATGTATAGATGGATATGGATGGATGGATGGATAGATGATAGTAGGAGATGGATGGATGGATGATGGATGGATAGAGGGAGATGGATTGGATGGATAGATGGATGGATGGAGGGAGATGGATGGATGGCTAGGAGGAGATGGATAGAAGGAGCTGGATGATGGATGGATAGAGGGAGATGGATGGATAGAGGGAGATGGATGGATGGATGGATGGATGTATAGATGGATGTATAGATGGATATGGATGGATGGATGGATGGATAGATGATAGTAGGAGATGAATGGATGGATGGATGATGGATGGATAGAGGGAGATGGATGGATGGATGGATGGATGGATAGATGGATGGAGGGAGATGGATGGATGGCTAGGAGGAGATGGATAGAAGGAGATGGATGATGGATGGATAGAGGGAGATGGATGGATAGAATGATAGAAGGAGATGGATGGATAGATTGATAGAAGGAGAAGGATGGATTGGATGGATGATGGCTGGATAGAGGGAGATAGATGATAGATTGATAGAAGGAGATGGATGGATGGATGATGGATGGATAGAGGGAGAAGGATGGATGGATAGATGATAGAAGGAGATGGATAGATGGATGGAGGGAGATGGATGGATGCTAGGAGGAGATGGATGGATGGATGGATGGATGGATAGATTGATAGAAGGAGAAGGATGGATGGATGGATGGATGGATGGATGGATGGATGATGGATGGATAGAGGGAGATGGATGGATGGATGGATGGATGGATGGATGATGGATGGATAGAGGAAGATGGATGGATGGATAGAGGGAGATGGATGGATGGATGGATGGAGGAACATGGATGATGGATGGATAATGGAAGAATAGAGGGAGATGGATGGATGGATGGATAGAAGGGATAGATGGATATATAGAGGTAGAGGTAAAAGTCAAATATTCATATTCAAAATTCAATGCAATTTATAAAGTTGAAGGGATAATTTATCTTTGGAAAGCAACATAACTGAATGAAGTGTAGTATAATGGAATGAACATCAAGATGTTGTTTATGCAAAGCAACGCTGCACTACAGCTGTGGGCAATGTCCCATGATTCAGTGCAGAGCAGAATATATTGAGCGTGCCCTAAAAACAAGAGTTAGTGTGTCAGGACGTGACCCCACAACAGGGCCACATCAGGACATCCTCTCTGTTCTGACGCAATCTGACACATGCGGCCACAGGCAAACAATCACCACAACACCTTTAACATCACAACGAGATCCAGACACAAAACACAGAGACAACACCGGAGGAAAGGACAGTTAACAGAAAAGACTAGAATAGTAAATCTGAGCACTCCGATCACATTCAATCCACAAGCTGCATGATTTGCGGTATCATTCATGGCTGTAGCACAACTCGTGCGGGACGACTTGAACACTTAGACTGAACACTTCCCTAACCCAATAAGCAACAATAATAGAGATGCTTGCCTTAGCAAACAGAGCTGAATAAAACGAGGTTAGGAACATCTTAAATGTTGACAGAAGAGTAAAAGTCTCAGTAGGTCTGCTGATTTTATAGGTCTAACTCTAATCGTTGGCAGTCAGATGGAGACAGTAATTTATATACGGCTGACACCACACCAATCTAGATTAAAACTGGGTCAGACGGTCACTGGACAGCTTCGCCTGTTTTCATAGAGGAATAAAACCGCTGAGGAGAAGTCATTTTGGGCCTACAGGGAGCTTGCATTTTAATGCTGCGCAAGAGACGCGTGGAGAGGTTTAGAGTCCAGCGAGAGTCAGCAGTGCGGATATCCCATTAGCCTCTGCTGAAGACCCAGCCATGCGTGACGTTAAATAATGTTCAGGGTTCGATATCCCTTCAGAGCACTATTGACAGCATCTGTGGCATAATGTTGATTACCACAGAAAATTATTTAGACTGTTTGATCGGCCATCTTCTGACTTGAATATTAAACTTGTGAATATTAAAGAATTATTCATGTTTTCTAATGGTTATTGCCATCATGCTATTCATACTAATCATAAGAGTCAAATATGACTTTTTTTCTTACTTTTTATTATTTATTCCTTTTTATATAATATATATAATATATAATTGTATTTTATTTCACGTGTAATCAAAGGTTGTAATGCTAGTGACAAATTTTCAATAAAATATGACTAAAATCAACATAAAACCTTATTTTATGCATAAAACGTTAAAAAAAAAACATGAAAAAAAGCCAGATGAGATGCATAAATTAGAAATCGCTTGGAAGTTTATATATATATATATATATTTTATATATATATATACTTTGTTGACATGTTAGAGCTTGCTAAATCTTAACCCGCGGGGAAACAAACAAACAAACAAACAAACTAGATGCATATGATTGTCTTCAAGCTACATTTGTCCTTTAATCCCTGTAAAAGTATTTTTACACTTTTTTAAAATATAAAATTATGAAACTTCATTTTCCCCTTTACCAAAATCGATTTGCCCTGGAACATGTTATACAGTAGATTAATAAGATTAATACGATTGCCCATTTGATATACCCCAAATTAATTATATCTATATAATTAAATAATTAAACACTATCTACATAAGAGCGAGAAGCAAATTCCCGAAGGACTGGCCGAGATGAAGCTGTTCTCTGCGGGTACGCTGTCTGACTGCCTGGAGCTTGCATCTGCGAAAGTGTCTGTCACATATTTGAGGTCCAAATAACCACATTTCCGTCTAAATAATTGTTAAAACTACATTTTGTGACACAACAACAGTAGTATTTTTAAAACTTATGGTGGATTTGCTCGACCGCCATGACAGTCGCCGCAGGCGGAGTGATACGAACGGCTAAACGGTTTGAGTGATGATACTGGGTGAATATCGCACGGCTGGAAAAGGCACTCAGCCAATCAGATTCGAGAACCAGAAAGAACTGGGCTGTGTTCAGGCCCGACAAAACGTTGCAAAACGGTTTTAAATGGAAACGGTGCTGCGTTGAACACCCTGTTCTGATGACGCAAGAGTTGCAACTATGGCATCTGAGAAGGCCGTTCTTTGTGTTCTTTTTGAAGAATTTTCGGATGAAATCGATACAAATGTGTGTTTAATACTGCAAAATACACTTCATGCAATCACTGCTCTTGCTGTCCAGAATAAAAAGAAGAACATCCCCATCCATGGGCGTCAGTTTGGTTTGAAATGTGCTGGGGACAGAGACGCATTCAGAAGTGCATTTTCAGAAGTGCTGGGTACATTTTTTTTTCTCTTTCACGCAGGTCATGTTTTGAAAGACTATGTCCTGCAGCTTACTAATGTAAATAAATAAAAATGTCAGATGAGAGACATATTGCGGGTCTTATAGCCTATCTTACTCATGCCGACGAAAGCGCCCCGCGAATTCTTTAATATTTTTCATTTTTGCAATTTTTTTTACCACTTCATTATCAGAGTCCCACTGGAGCCCGTGTTTTTTTTATCCTCCCTATTACACATTAGTTACAGCCATTAAAATAGTTCAGTTTTGTTTTTAATGTCAAAGTAGATATATTTCGTTTTGTTTCTTTATTAAGTTAATTTAGAAAAATGTTTAAAGCATTTAATGTTTGTTAAACTAAAGTTTTTGCTTTTTAAAGTGACGACCAAGCGGCCAGCGGCCGACAGTGAGTTAACCCAACACTTTAGCCTCTAAAATCAACACTTGACTTGTCTTGCTTATTAAATCCATAAAAAACACTTAAAGCATCGTTTAAACGTTTAGCCTATTATCACCACCATCACAGTAAAAAGGCATTTTTGACAAGATGAGGCAGGCAGATCGCAACGGCGCGCGCAAACAAAACGGGATACACAATCTAAACAAATAATTAAAAATAAAAAACATGCTGGTTGTCTTACCTTAGGCTACACCTCTCCGCGAAATGAATATATAAACGATCTTCAATTCCCGTGCTATATGCACATTTAACGGAGTTCATGTCAATGAAATCAACCGATATGAGTATTTTATTCATCAGCTCTTTTCAACATCAAAGACCGCATTATGAGAACGAGCGACCTAAACACTGGTAAGAGCATTTAGTCTCATTAATTTTAATGAAGATGATTGTGCTTTTGAGCATCTAAAACTTAGCTTATTTTCAGTTTCACTTGTGGCAGTTTGCGTGTTGGCTTGCTTTACTCATTTGCGGCGATGCGTGTTGCATAGCGCCGTCCTATAGCCTAAAAAAGCCCGAAGCCCGGCCCGCGTCTGAGGTAGGCTATGACTGGAAAATTGGCCCGAAGCCCGAAATGTAGGGCTCTACTTTGAGTAAGGCTGAAAGCGTCTTTCTTTTTAATACATTTCTTGAATGTCTCAATTACAGTAGGCCTAGCCTATAGATAATTATGATATTTGTGGCTGCACCGGGGTCCGTCATTACGCTAAATCATGAGCGGTCCATGGCACCTGCTACCCATGGCTGTTAAGAACTGTATAGGCTACATCAATCCATTGCAACAATTTCGTGTTATGGGCACTGCCACTGATTCAGGCAGCGGTAGAGCCTATTTTACGGAGCTTGCTTCTGCTTTTCAAACGTTTTTACAACAAAAGATGTAACATAAGATCTCGTTATTATGAGAAAAGATGTAGTTAAAACGACATAAGATATCGTTATTACGACACAATTGAGTGGAAAAAATAATATGTGTGTGTCAGCAATGCTTCACCGCAAAATTGAACTCGAGGTTTAAAAAAAAAAAAAAAAAGTGGTGGTGGGTACAAAAGGACTCATGACGAAATCTGGTGGGTACGCGTCCCCCCCGTCCCCCCCGAAATCGACGCCTATGTTGGTAATACACTAAGACGTCATGGTTTGAAATCATGCATGGCACGGAAGGTTCCCCTGCTTAAACCAGCACATGTCCAGACCCGTCTTAAGTTTGCCAATGACCATTTGGATGATCCAGAGGAGTCATGGGAGAAAGTCATGTGGTCAGATGAGACCAAAATATAACTTTTTGGTCATAATTTTTGGGGGCAGGGACACATTTACTAACTGGAGTAGGATTTTTCTCCAAATCTGGTAAGATAGCAATCATGATGATAAGTGTGTTCATTAATTTTTAGGGGTGCAACGGATCTCAGTTGATCTGTGATCCGTACGGACCAGGCCCCACGGTTCGGCACGCATAAGATTCACGGATTAACTGCTAAGTTTAACATCCATAGAGTTAAAGTTTATCAATTGGATGTGTTTTGTCTTGCCAATTTACACATTCAAACGATTTTATATGCGGAAGAAGAGGCAAAAATCAGGACTCAAGAATTCTCTCATTTATATATCTTTCTGTTTTATGTATCTCTTTAAGTAAACAGTTGAGAAAGAAACAGGATGTGTGTCGGTATATTCGGTCCGTGCATTCGGTCTTAAAGTGACAGCAGCCAAAATATTCCTGCTGTTGTCATTAATGTTGTTAAAACAATAAAATACAGCTTTGACAAAGATTAATCTATATTTAATTTCTACAGTGAACAAAGAGTGTTATTTTACATTTAGGCAGCTTGTAGGATAAGTGTGCTCCTTTGAGAACCAGACCAAAAAAGTCATTTGCACCCCTGCATATAACAATAATATAACCCAGAACAGTCCTTTCATTAAAGTAATGTTATAGTATAAGATAAAGTGCACAGATATTGTACTCTTGGAAAAAAAGGGATCCACTAATGTCTGTTCAGCGGTGATGGGGTTGCAAAAGTCTTTTATGCCATTCTTTGATGTATGGAGGAAACAAGAAACAATGGTGTAGGAAAAACATCAAAAACCTCTAAATCTCCGTCTTTCTTTCCCTGGCAGACTTGATCTTGACATTTTGATCTGACACAACGGTCAGGAAATACGATTGAAACCATAAAAACACAACAGTGAAGAAATAGGATTTATTCTAGAAAAAAACACTTTAATGGAAAAATAGTCCAAAATGTCATCTCCTCAATACACATAAAGATGTAGACATCCCCTATAATGCAAAATGCCTTCCTCAGTCCACAACAAGCATTTTTCCAAACCAAGCTGCAAAAACGGCTGACATCAAACCATGAGCTAATTAACATATGACCGCCCAGATTTGCATAACAACAAGTACGTGTGAAGGTTAACTAATCGTAACAAGACTTCATTTGCATAGAATTTTCAAAGGTTCAGTAGCAAAAACAGCCGGTTTCATTCTAAAACAAACATGAACTTTGACTTATTAGTTCACAAAAAAGGCATAAGATTATAGAATAAAATATATTGCTCACTCATAATAACATTCCATGGCTCAAACTCCCCATCAAAAAATGCTATTCAAAACAATCCTCTCCTTTCTCCAGTAGCCCAAACTTGGGACTATACAGTTGGAGACATGCAGTGTGAGACGCCAGCACCATCTACTTCCATCATACATGATGAGTATTGTTCATTCAGGCCTAACAACAGTAGAGACGGCTCCTATGTCCCCTCTTACTGTCAGTCTAAGGAAGCCCATCACAATAGCTGCATTGATGCGAGCAGTCTGACAGCACATCTATGATTTGTATCTGACAGTCTCACACAGTGGTGTGCTGTCACTGCACTCACCAAGAGAACATTTTCATTTTCAAAAACCTGCCTGCACGCTCATGGTTAATCTCTGAATCTGATGCTAAGAGACTGGGCTTTAAGTGCAGTGTTAGGTTAGGTTAGGTTACTTTATTAATACCCGCAGGTAAATTTTGTTTTTTACAGTATGATGACATGATGAGTAAAGGGCATCCATATCACAAAAAAAGAACAATTACATGATACATGTGCTCAAGGCTCCACCACTCAAGACTTATAGTATATAAAACCTGTACATTCATATACAAATACACATCCCTACATATATACATATACAAATATAAACATGCATACATACACAGATAAAAACCCTATGTATTATTCAACACCGTTAAAACAGCAGGAATAAAGCTGCTTTTATACCGCTTTGTTCTGCATTTTGGGACTAAAATCTTAAAATAAAGCTGAAATTAACATACATATTAGATTTAAAGACAAAAATGACAAAAGCACAACCAAATTACTAAAACTGGAACTAAAATGAAAATGGAATATAAAAAAATAAGCAAGCTAATTCAAAATATTAATACAAATCTAGTATATAAATGATGCAAAAATAACACTCAGGATAGTTCACCCATAAGTGAAAATTCATTATTTTGACTCCTCTTCATGTTATTTTTTAAACTCATATGACTTGTTTTCTTCAGTCAATCACAAAATGAGTCATTTTGAAGATTGTACGGCTTCATCTTTTCTATGGTGAAAAAACACATATCGTCCAATTTACTGAATCATATTATTTGTGATTTACGCAACAAAATTGTGTTTCCCTTCTAAGCTTGATTTATTTGCTTTCGTAGCGGGTCAAAGCGTTCTCGAGTATAAATATGCAGCTATAATGCACGTAGGTGATTTTGAATTGATATTTCATGTCGATATACAATTGCACACTTAAAACTGATCGTAGTGTTTAAATATTTGTAAGACTGGCGAATCTATAGAACAATGCAAGGAAAACTAACTTTACCGCACTCCGAGAGCCCCCTAGTGGCCGGGAGCATTTCCGTTGTGTTGTGGCTTGATTTCATTGTGTTGTGGCTTTTTCATTGTGTTGTGGCTTAATTTCGTGTGTTGTGGCTTGATTTGATTGTGTTGTGGCTTTTTCATTGTGCTGTGGCTTGATTTCGTGTGTTGTGGCTTTTTCATTGTGTTGTGGCTTGATTTCTTGTGTTCTGGCTTTTTCATTGTGTTGTGGCTTGATTTCGTTGTGTAGTGGCTTTATTTTGTTGTGTTGGGGCTTGATTTTGTTGTGTTGTGGCTAGATTTTGTTGTGTTGTGGCTTTTTCATTGTGCTGTGGCTTGATTTGCGTGTGTTGTGGCTTTTTCATTGTGCTGTGGCTTGATTTCGTCTGTTGTGGCTTTATTTTGTTGTGTTGTGGCTTGATTTCATTGTGTTGTGGCTTGATTTTGTGTGTTGTGGCTTGATTTCATTGTGTTGTGGCTTGATTTCATTGTGTTGTGGCTTGATTTCGTTGTGTTGTGGCTTGATTTCGTGTTGTGGCTTTATTTCGTTGTGTTGTGGCTTTATTTTGTTGTGTCGTGGCTTTATTTTGTTGTGTTGTGGCTTTATTTCGTTGTGTTGTGGCTTGATTTCGTTGTGTTTTGGCTTGATTTCGTTGTGGCTTGATTTCGTGTGTTGTGGCTTTTTCATTGTGTTGTGGCTTTTTCATTGTGTGTTGTGGCTTGATTTTGTGTGTTGTGGCTTTTTCATTGTGTTGTGGCTTGATTTCGTTGTGTAGTGGCTTGATTTTGTTGTGGCTTGATTTTGTGTGTTGTGGCTTGATTTTGTTGTATTGTGGCTTTATTTCATTGTGTTGTGGCTTTATTTCGTTGTGTTGTGGCTTTATTTCGTTGTGTTGGGGCTTGATTTTGTGTGTTGTGGCTTGATTTCGTTGTGTTGGGGCTTTATTTTGTTTTGTTGGGGCTTTTTCATGTGTTGTGGCTTTATCTTGTTGTGTTGTGGCTAGATTTCATTGTGTTGTGGCTTTATCTTGTTGTGTTGTGGCTAGATTTCATTGTGTTGAGGCTTTTCCGTTGTGTTGTGGCTTGATTTCGTTGTGTCAATCCAAATAATCCATGATTTTGAAATTACGTGAACAAATTATGCTCAATTTAATTGATTTATGTGGAATCGATGTACAAGATTAAATGTAAGTCCAACACACTTTATTTCAGTGAATAATAACGAATGAGGACAACGTTTTAAAGTTTCATAAAAAGACACAAAAGCACCATAAAATTAGTCTACTAATTTTGCACTATATTCCAAGCTTTGAAGTTTAGTGATCATCATTTAGAGTATCATTCATGGAAAATCTCCCTTTCGGTGAGTCGATGATTCAATGAGTCACTGAGTTGAACTTGAGAAGTGAATCAATCTGATTGATGGATGAATCATTCACATGAGGTTTTGTGAATCAGGTTAACTGATTCACTAAAAATATCCGACTCAAAAGAATCGGGCACGAACTATCTTTAGCCCCCATTTATTGTAATTTCATGGAAATGTGCCAACAAAACAATATCAAAACCTTTCATTTTGTGTTCTGCGGAAACAAGTAAGCATTTGGTACTACATGAAGGTGAGTGAATAACAGCAATTTCCTTTATGGGTGAACTCTATTTCAAATCATTTCCTTAACCCTGGACCTTTCTCTCCAGGGTCTCTGATAGTCTAACATGATTCTCAGAGACATCAGTCATTTACAGGCAGGACAGGACAGGACTCAAGATTCGCTTTTGGCTATTTGACAAAAAGTAGCCTGCATGTTTATTTCCCAGCAGGCCTTGTCATTGAAACACCGAACACTCTTTGTTTATATCAAATTATAATGAATCAGTTTTCTCTCTCTTTCTCCCTATCCACGATACTGATGCCCTAAATCATTCCTGAACATTGCATTTCATGTTCCTGCAATCAGAAAAGCAATTTTACAGAAAACAAGGTATAGCAGTGTGTTTGACTTTCGGGCACCGGCAGTAATTGGCCTGTTAGAGTGTTTTCCCAGTCCTGCAGGACAAGGGTCAGAATATTAAAATAAAACACTCCCGGTTGCTGAAGAACACGCACAGGGGAAAAACACATTATTCCAGATCATTTACACTTTGCTTTTAAATAAAAGATTGTACTGCATCAGCAAGGAGAGTCAGGTAAGAGGTATAGGAGTACACACACACACACACACACACACACACACACCGCAGTCAGATAATTGAACCTCATTACTATATTCACTATACATTGTCTGATAGCACTTATTAAATTTAGCCTGACATTTTCTTAATGGTAGCATTACTATAACTGTGGCTGACGTTATGATGATTAATTCGAGTAATGGTGTCCCTTTATGACTGCTTTGCATGATTCAGATGATGAAAGGGTCAACCAGAAGGGTTGTACACTAATATCCTCTGTGATATTTAAAAGTACAGCATAAAGAAACCTTTCTGAGCGTTAATGCTTGTTAGTGGCGATCAGTACTTTCTGGTGTGCTTTTTGCAGAACCTCGTTGTCATTTATTTTCACCCTGAGATGTGTGTATTGATCTTGGAGAGCCACTGCAGTACGCGCACAGACACACAATGAGCGGACACGAAAACACACACATGCGCAGGATAGGGGCGAGTATGACCGAAATTATATTTCACATCCATCCATCCATTATTTTAGACAGAAATTCAATTAAAAATATATAAATTAGTGTTCAAAAGTATATATATTTAAAGTTTCAGTAATATATGACATACTATTATCATTTGTTAGGGTTAGGTCACATTATCCTTTAGAAATAATTCTAATATGATGATTTGCTGCTCAAGAAAAACTTTTGTCAGGATTTATTCATGAATATAAAGTTCAAAAGAAAAGCTTTTGTAAAGACAATGTCATTTGTCATTGATTTGTCAAATGTCATTGACTTCACTGTCATTATTAATCAACTTAACGCACTCTTGCTGAGTAAAAGTATTAATTTAAGAACCCCCCCCCCAAAAAAAAGATTCATAACATATGAAGTGCAAAACTATAAAATTGATTGTTTTGATTTAATTAGACTCAATTATGATTGGATTAGTCACATTCAAAGTCAAAATCAAACAGTACATAAGAGCTGTAAAAAAAATTATAATAATGTAGATTTATAAAAAATAAAATAAAAATCTTAGCATTACATTAAATAAACTTTATATTTATTTATGGCCATAATCAATTTAATAATCAATCAATCAATCAATCAATCAATCAATCAATCAATCAATCAATCAATCAATCAATCAATCAATCAATCAATCAATCAATCAATCAATCAATCAATCAATCAATCAATCAATCAATCAATCAATCACTTTACTTTTTGGTTTCACATAATATCAAAAGGTCAAAGTGTGACCTAACAAATCACGTGTTTCACACACACCATCGCATGATTATCATGTTGACATTTGCAATAATCCTGTATTGGATTTAGATGGGATTTAGATTGCATTAAACGGCAAACCAACATTTATGAGTAAGATAAGAAAAGCCTACGACAACTTTTTTTTTTCAATTCCTGAAATTTGAAACCCAAATGGTTTTACAATGTACTTTTAAACACATTATAAGTTACTTGTGTCCTTTCCATGTGGCTCCAATCCTTCGAAGATTATTTATGAGCAAGTGTACATCACAGTTTTAACCTAGTAAATTAGTTTTTCATCTCCGAGAATTTCTTCAGTTCAATGTCACTCACAACTGAGGCATTAGTGAGTTGTGGTCGACTCTGCAACCTCGATCGAATCAAATGAAGTGTTCTTCATATTGACAGTGAACAGAGGTTCACACCCATCAGTCAATCATCAGGACATGAAATAGATGGCTTAGATACTCTTATGGCTCATCTTCTCCCCTTGAGATCAACAAGACACAAGTGTACTGGACTAAGCTAAACCATTACCCCTGACCAGCTGTCAGTCACAAGCTAGCCTGACATTGAACCGGCTTTGACAGAATGCCTGTATTTTTTTACACCCTCATTTAACACTGTTTCCCAGTGCTAATGAACCCATAAATGCTAACACCACATGAGTGATGGATCAACTCAGCCATTAAAACAAAATAAACCCAATCCATAAAACATAAGAGGTTCATGACATTGCCATTACTGGACAGGCCATCACAATAGTTTGGTACACCTGGAAATGAGGGAGTACATTTCTCGAGTGCTTCTTACATGGGATATCCCAGGGCCCATGTTGTTCAAAACATTTAATCTGGATCAGAATGATCTATATTTGGAAATCCCATGTTTTGATATCCAGGATTAGGTAATCCATCTTACTTTTGTGTCACCCTGATCCAAATACACACATTTTCAGATGACCAAATCTGGATGCTCTACAGAGCCCCTAAAGGGACATAGTGATGGAAAAACATATAAGATGGGGGGGGGGGGGGGGGACATTGCGTTCGCTCGTAAATAACTTCTGACTGGTTTCTCTCTTATGATTGTGCCAATGTAGTTTACAAACAGTGATTAAAAACATTTTACAACAAATTAAATAGATTTTTGTTTGATATTTACAGATGTTTGAGGATTATTTTATGGCGCCAAATTATCCTTTAAACTAATCAAGTTAAACTAATCAAGAGCAAAATAAAACAATATATTTACATTACATAATTTTTTATTTATTTTTTACCAGTTTTTAAGTTTTATAACATTTTTGTTCCTGAAATCCACTCTTCTGCTTGTTCACATTACTTAAACTCATGTAACTACATGAACTTAAATTTACTGAGTTGTTTCTACTAAAAATGAGTATTGTCAGCTTTACTTAATAGGGGTGTAATGGTACACAAAACTTACGGTTCAAGATATTGCTGTAAACTATATAGGGAGCCCTTACTTGCACATTAATATTAAAGGTTAACAACAGAGCCCAAACTATTTGCCTAAATTCATTTGCTATTTATTTTTTAGATATAATAATCAACACTCAAATAACACATTGTGTGCAAACATGTAAACTTCACATAAGGCAGTTTTTGCATTAACTTCTAAATCTAATAATGATATGTTTTTTTTTTCTCTCCAATTCGTTGTTGAAATATAATCGTACACAGTGGCTGTCATTTTCATGACAGATTTATTTAAACATACATTAAACAAGACATCACTACAGGTTAAGTAGAATATAATTAATATATATAGGCTAATATAGTGCATATATTTAGCGAAAGAGTTCATTTCTCTAGTGAACTAACAGCTGTGGACGCTGAATGACTGTCTGAGGTAAATTATGCTACATGACATTGTTTACAAGCCGTTTTATTTCTTTCCATGGTTGAAACACTGATTACACGACACATGATACATTTGAGTAAGTTGTAATGTATCCTCAACATACCTTAAGATATTAATTCATGTTTATTCTTTAGGAAGGGATGATCGCATGCGGCAGCTTGAACTGACACGCCTATACTGTGATCAGTCATGTCACATTAAAGAGCATCAAAACGGCATTTATTGCTTGAATTTCGTGATAAAATGGACTGAATACTTAATATGTTCGTGTGGGAACTAGGATTGAAGTGTGTCCCGCGCTTAAAACAAACCGACTGTTAACTGTTAAAGATTGCATTCGAAACAGGTCGGTACACCAAAAAGCCCTGTACCGAAACGCTTCGGTACAAATACGTATACCGTTACACCCCTATTACTTAATAAATGTTTGTTCGGTCAACTTAACATTGCTGAGTGAAACAAACAAACTGGGCTGTGGATCTGTAGTTTTAATGCAAGGGACTGCATTAGGGACTGCATTAGGAGAGTAAATTTAGGGATAAAAGTGTTATTTTATGTTTTTCAGTAGAGAGAAAGATGTTGTTAGTTTATGTTAGTTTTTAATGTTCAGTTATGTTGGACATTTAGAGGAGTTTCTGTAATTTTGTGGTTAGCATTATGCAGAAAAGTGGTGCCTGTGTTTAGGCTGTGGGCACTCATATACACATATTTATCAATTAAACTCAATTAAATTAAGTTTGTCCAATGAGTTATTTTTGCATTTTGTTTCTAAAAAATAAGCTTGTTGTCATTTAATAGTTTTCCACTTACACTTGTAGAGCAAATTGTTAAATAAGGCAAATTAAATTGATAACTGTGTTCACCTAACATAATAAACTTTTATACATTTAACGTAACATTAAGTAAACCGCACATATAAATGTTCTGTAACAGTAACAAATTCAAATGGTTTGTATATTTACTCAAAGAAATTGTCAGCTTTACTTGAATTTCTTTTGTTCATATAACTAAATTGTAATTTGTAAAAATACTCAATATAGTTGCGTGGAACCACTGATTTTTTAAGTAAATTCAACAAGAGTAAGTACACTGAAAACACCTGAAAAAATTCAGATCTCCAATTGAAAATCAAATTTTTTCAGTTGGCCAAATTGATTTTCTCTGAATTGATGCAATTTAATTCAAATAAAATTCAAGAAATTCAATTTGGCCAACTGAAAATTTTAGATGTGATCGCTCACTAGAAAATTTTCAATTGGAGACCTGAATTTTTTTTTACAGTGTATAATCCTTATTTTTTTGTAACTTACTTAAAGGTTTTGAACAACACAAACTGATGATTTGATGCAGATCTCAAACCAAGATTGCATTTTGTGATCTGATTTCACAATCCTTTTTCCTTTAGAACCCATTTTCAAGATTTGATCCAATCGATTACATTGTGACATTATAAATGTCTTTACTGTCACTTTTAATGAATCAAATGCATCCTTGCAACGACTCTGATTCCTCCCACCCATATAATACAGAACAAGAATTAAAAGGCAATTGTACTAGTGACATAAATGGTTGATGTGACAACAAAAGACGACTATGAGAGACTGAACTCTAGAGAAAATAAATCTTTCAAATATGCGGAAGGAAATGAGGTCAGTATTAAACGCATTGCAGCAGATGAGAAGCCATTTTCTACATAATATAGAAGGCAAATAATACATCTGAAATGGAGTCGAGGCACTTGAACGTTTTCCACAACAAACTTTAAGTAATCTAACCTTGGTTTTCTCCTGCTGCAATTCAATTTGGATTTCTGTTAGTTTGGCCCTCAGCTCCTCATTGGCTGCCTGCAGTGCTGACATGGCATCCGGCCGCTCCCCTTTTCCCCGCCCACTGGGGGCTTTCTTGGACATATTGGGCTGTACTCCACAGGCCACGCCCCTTTCAGGGATGACCTGAGATTGTGAAAGGTCAAGATACGCTTCCGTTCGTTCCTCAGCTACATCTTTCCACCCACCTGCAGTCCACAAGGAAACAAATGGTCAGTGAGACCTAGAACAATCACAGTATTATAGAAAAGCAGCTTGAAATACTATCAAAAAGCCCATGAAATGGTTTAACGAATGCACATTTCCAATTAAAACAGAAGGTTTTGGTGTTCCTGGAAAACAAAGGCTACGTCCGAAATCGCATACTCTCGAGTTGGTACTTATTTACTTCACAACCACTAAAAACGTACGTTCTGTCTTGTATGAATGTAATCCAGACGTACTACGTTCGCCATGTTGTCGTTATCATGTGACCTACCAGCGCCAGTTACGTGGCTTCACTACTATTAACAAATCCTCTCCCGTGGCCTCATGGGATAGTAAAGTGTCCATCGTATGCACACTTCAGAATCTCATGGTAGTATTTAGGAAATCCGGGTACTTTTTTACCAAGTCTTTTATGAGTACTGTGAATTCGGACATCATTTGTCACATACTGTTTTTCACCTACTATGAGATTTCAGATGCAGCCAAAGACTTAATTTTTCATTATTTTCAGTACAATACTAGATGGAGTTACTGCTAACAGAAATAAACTAAAAGCCACAAAACATTTAATTGCATGAGGTCTTCGGGTTTAAAATCAACAGAAGGCAACGTTCATGATGACCTTCATTCAAATACAAGAAAACAATGAAATATGACACTTTCTAATTGTATATCTTTCTGTAATCTTATTGTATATCAAAAAAGACCCTTTTACTCATTAGATGCAGGTTCCTGGAAAACAACAAAGATAAAAAAAAAATAATGTCTGTCTTTGTAATCTTTAATCAAAATGTCAGGTTGCTCTGCCCCTGCAGCTGATATCATGCGTTCATTCGTGGTGCTCAAACATGGTCATAATCATCTCTTAACATAACTCTTACATGTCAGTCAAATTGAACTGTAATTTTGTCCATTTAACAGAGAGCATCTTTCTTTTTCACATCCTGACCTGTCATGGTTTCACAAATTATAATGTTTCCAAGCATATGTAACCATGGCAATAATCACTGGCCAACGCTGATTCATTTTCCTTCATTTAATTCATCATTGGTTAATAAATGATAACGTTCCATCATAATAGTGAGATGCATTTCTTATAAACATCAGATAATGCACAGATTGGAATTTATTGCCTTTTTTCGAGTGTTTAACTCTTTATTAGCAAAGACGAGAGTATGAGCACCTGGCTTATTTTCTGATGAGACTACCTGACTCCATTTTAATCAATAAATGATCTAAAATCACATCTCGAGAGACAGAAATGAGATTAAGTGAAGAGCAAATGGAGCCAGTCTCATGCTTTTCTTTTTCTTTTTTTTGTGAAAAAGTCCCCAGTGATCTTTTCTATAGTTTCAGAAGAGATCTCAATGTCTCAAACTGTACTCCACTTTGCCAATAAGTCTGAAATCATAAATCAGAGATCTCAACGTGCACTTAAACATTTCTAATCAAACTAAACCTAATGATCTGAGCTCCTATCTGCATTCATTTTACTCTATACTCTTACTGTATGTCAACAGTCGAGTCAGTCGTGTCTTAATTCTGCTAAGGTTAAACATATGAGGAAACATATTGATCTATTGAGCTATGAAAAAGCCACAGCTTTATATCAAAAAGATGTGCTTGCTGTTAGCAGTATCAATTCTGGAAAGAGACGGAGACATTTTCTCTGCTTACCCAGTATTTGAAATATTTAATACTTTGACAAATCCTAAACCCACATCCAAACCCCACAGAAACCAGCTGTGTGTGTAACTGATCACGTCAGCAGACTAAAGATAAGAGGAATCTAACAACATGCCAACTGGTTTGTACATGACAGATAATCTGAAAAGGACAAACTAGGGCCGAAAAACTAACATCTCTAGATTGAAGGATAAGCTTAAAAGGTAGAATTCATCCAGAACAGATGTAGAATTCAGGCACCCTTCCTTGTTATTAGCGACACAGGTGGCCGTTATGTGAACTGCAGCCAGCAACTTGTCACTCGTGCACACGTACGTAACACATTACATAGACTAAACGTGATTCAATGCCCGAAATTTACGGCAAAGTTCCCTTTCATTCTTCACTTAGGGGTGAAAAGAAGTTGGAAACACAACCCTCTACGCACACCTTGGCAATGGAATCGCCTTTGGCTAGAACATTTTTATGTTTAGTCGCCAGACTGATATACTTTATTATATTATATTACACAGTATATATATATATACACAGTATATATGCACTCACCTAAAGGATTATTAGGAACACCTGTTCAATTTCTCATTAATGCAATTATCTAATCAACCAATCACATGGCAGTTGCTTCAATGCATTTAGGGGTGTGGCCCTGGTCAAGACAATCTCCTGAACTCCAAACTGAATGTCAGAATGGGAAAGAAAGGTGATTTAAGCAATTTTGAGCGTGGCATGGTTGTTGGTGCCAGACGGGCCGGTCTGAGTATTTCACAATCTGCTCAGTTACTGGGATTTTCACGCACAACCATTTCTAGGGTTTACAAAGAATGGTGTGAAAAGGGAAAAACATCCAGTATGCGGCAGTCCTGTGGGCGAAAATGCCTTGTTGATGCTAGAGGTCAGAGGAGAATGGGCCGACTGATTCAAGCTGACAGAAGAGCAACTTTGACTGAAATAACCACTCGTTACAACCGAGGTATGCAGCAAAGCATTTGTGAAGCCACAACACGCACAACCTTGAGGCGGATGGGCTACAACAGCAGAAGACCCCACCGGGTACCACTCATCTCCACTACAAATAGGAAAAAGTGGCTACAATTTGCACGAGCTCACCAAAATTGGACAGTGGAAGACTGGAAAAATGTTGTCCGGTCTGATGAGTCTCGATTTCTGTTGAGACATTCAGATGGTAGAGTCAGAATTTGGCGTAAACAGACTGAGAACATGGATCCATCATGCCTTGTTACCACTGTGCAGGCTGGTGGTGGTGGTGTAATGGTGTGGGGGATGGGGGACTGGGGTGTGGGGGATCCTCTGATGGCTACTTCCAGCAGGATAATGCAGCATGTCACAAAGCTCGAATCATTTCAAATTGGTTTCTTGAACATGACAATGAGTTCACTGTACTAAAATGGCCCCCACAGTCACCAGATCTCAACCCAATAGAGCATCTTTGGGATGTGGTGGAACGGGAGTTTTGTGCCCTGGATGTGCATCCCACAAATCTCCATCAACTGCAAGATGCTATCCTATCAATATGGGCCAACATTTCTAAAGAATGCTTTCAGCACCTTGTTGAATCAATGCCACGTAGAATTAAGGCAGTTCTGAAGGCGAAAGGGGGTCAAACACAGTATTAGTATGGTGTTCCTAATATATATATATGATAGAACTTTAGTAATTAGAACTAAAACAGTTGGAAAGCATGTATTAATGCATATCTGTCATTTAACTGAACTTTGGACTGGTGGTGGTGCTTAAGATATTGTTGGTGTTTCTGTAAAAAATAGATAATAGTAATTATATTATATTATTAAAAGATGATAATAATAATACTAATTCTACTACTAATAACAATATACAACGCACTAAGGATTGATGAGCTGCTGGGTTCATGAATATTAATCACGTTGACAGCATTCGCTCAAACTGATTTGCTGAAATCAAAACAGGGACAGGAAAAGATGAGCACCAGCCAATGAGATTGCCGTTTGCACATTAGTTCCGCCAACTACCAGAAAAAAAACTGCATATCTTCCGCTTGTTCTTAAAAGCGAAATAATTCCAAATGAACTCCGTTATTTTGACAGGAAAATACAACTAAGAATATTGTTAACATGTAGCGTGTCGATTTTGCGTGGTATTTAAGACTCGTGCGCGCATATGTGTGTGTGTGTGAGAAACGCGCTCAGCAAAGCAACAGAGTTCTTCACACTAGAGTTCACGGTACGTCAGATGAGCAGATTTGAAACCGTATAGATCACTTGACGAGCGAAACTCTCAAGCGCTCATTCAGAGTGTTCTTAGCATCTAACACACACACTGGCGAGTAAAATCAGAGAATTTATTAGCCAATGGCTAATGATAGATATTATTTAATCGCCCAGAGTGATGATTTACTCGCATATGCGAGTGTTTTACTCGCATTGTAGAGGGTTGAAACACCTTTGCAGCGATATACTATCAATGGACAGTTATATATATATATATATATATATATATATATATATAATACATAATATACTATAAAATCCTTCAACCAATCAGACCAATGATCCGGATGACATACTTTGCAGAGCGAACACATCCTTCTTTTGTAGGAATTGTTCCAGGGCAAGTTTCTGGTCCGTTTTCAAAGAAAACTTGCCTTTGAAATCTTTTAAAACAGCCGCGACAGCGGCATCAACGGTTTGCTGCACTTCGGTGGCAGCCATGTTGAATGTAAACAAGGAGCTGCTTGTTGTCGCTTCTCTATCATCGTTCGTGTTAAAGAGATAGTTCACCCAAAAATGAAAATTTGCCCATGATTTACTCACCCTCAAGTCATCCTAGGTGTATATGAGTATGACATTCTTCTTTCAGACGAATACATTATATTAAAAAATGTCCTGGCTTTTTCAAGCTTTATAATGGCAGTGAATGGCTGTTTCTGTTTTGAAGCCCAAAAAAATGCATCCATCCATTATAAAAGTGCTCCATACAGCTCCAGGGGGTTAATAAAGGCCTTCTGAAGCCAATAGATGTGTCTGTGTAAGAAAAATATCCATATTTAAAACTTTACTAACTGTAATCTCTAACTTCTGCTAACAGTCTACGTGTGTTCACGAGAGACACAAGAGCCAGGACATTTTTAATATAACTCTGATTGTGTTTGTCTGAAAGAAGAATGTCATGTACACCTAGGATGGCTTGAGGGTGAGTAAATCATGGGGTAGTTTATATTTTTTGGGTGAACTATCCATTTAAACCCGCCAACAGCGCGCCAGGTGGATAAGCCAGTTTGTGATTGGTCCCCGCATATTTGTAATGGAAGCAGGATAGAAAAATGTACAGGTTTCCAGCCTGAGCTGCAGGGCGGAATCAAATCACCGCCAGATCGGTCTGGGTTTACCCAGTCTAACAGAATGGCTCTTTAGGCTTTTTCCTGAACATAAACATTGATTACACAAGTCATAGAATGGAAGAGAGGCTCTTGGGAGCGTGAGTAAACGCAATTTCCCCGGCAAAAATTACCCGAGACCTTCACATAAAAGTCTACAGGCTTTATAAAGACAGGGAAGGTCTCGTTTTTTTACGTTTGTTACAAAGTGTTAACGCATTGGCAAAAAAAAAAGTGATTAATACATGAAAAACCATACATATTGACCGTTTAAGTTTAAGCAACTTTCACAATTGCAAAAAAGCAATTACATATATGAGCACTTAATGAATTGATTGGCTTTGAAAGCATTCCATATTTTTATTGAACATGCAATCGGAGATGCACTTTGCAAGTGTCTCCATCAAGTCCACTAAATTCCCACAGTGCTCTTGGCTTGTCTTGAGGAACTTCAGTATCCTTTTTGCACTTTTTAACTGTGTGGCTCTGTTCTAGAAATACTATAGTGGATAAAATGTCTACCTCACTTTTGACACCGACAGTGTATTTTATAAACAGAAAATAATCTGTTGTCTTATATAAGCTTGCTAAATGCTAAAATACTAAAAACTATTATATCTTTAAAAAAAAAAAACTGTTTAATAGATAAGTGTCCAACGTTGTGTTTAAATTAAGTGTTTATAATAGCATATGGCTATAACTAAGCTCACTATATGGTGGTATTAGTATGAGCAAAGTTTTATAGTTATATCCATCACAGTAGCCGAAGTATGATAAACTGAAAGCAAGTATGCACTGAAGTAGACATACTAACACAATCCCACTTAAGAAGTGATGAAAGACATCCTTCTGCTTTTCCCAGTTGCACTGAATACATTATGTGGATCATTGGGTAAGATAACTGCACTTTTCATACAGCAGCTATACTGACAGGGGGACTGAGGTACAGCTCAATTACTGTCCATCTCAGATCCCTATATCACAAGCGGTTTCCTGGACACAGATCAGCCATGCTCTAATGACAATTCAACAATAACCTTTGTAAAGATCACAACGTTCATATGAGCACAAGATGACAGCAAATACAGAATGACAAATGTCAAAGTTTTGAGTGAAATGTTCCTTTAAAGTTGTGAATGTGAGATTACGAGGCATCTAATCTGAGTGAATTACAGTGACTCAGCAGACTTTATGAAATATGCTCTAAAATGAATGAAAATGTGTAGCTGCTCTTAAATATGAATGGGATATTTAGCATTTATACAGGCTCCTGACCTATAGGGCAAAAACATAATGATAGATTAAGCAATCATATTTATCAACGTAATTAGTCAATTTTAAAAAATATATATACTATTATAATTTGCATCCAATCACAAAATAGAAGCTTTATATGTGCATCAATATCATGCAACCTGTTTGTCATCTAATGAAAATGGTATTATTTGCAATGCAACCAATGCTTTGAACATAAACTAGTTAGTGCATTCATATATTTTGTTGCTTTTTGTCAAAACTTCCAAACAGTCTCTCTAACCCTCCACATCTAAAGTCAACGAGTTCATTCCCTTAGGTTGACGCTTGCATGCTCCAAAAAAAGCAGAGCATTTCGTCATTGGTCGCTTGCATCATCATACATACAACCTATGCAACCTGGTGCTGTGTTTCTCTGCCAGGAATTAGAAGAAACGAGCCTCTTTGCCTCGCAGATGGCCCTCAGAGAACATTTCAATAAATGCCCCAGTGGGCAGACGACAGCCTGTGGATGTTATTCCATCCTGCGCAAGCGAGGCTGTGACTGCCACAAGCATCGTTTGATCAACATCTCCCCTTTTGCGCCGGCACATTGACAGCTCTGACAAACATCCCAGCAGGCCGGTATCAGGATCGTTATCTGGTAATCACACAGGTCTGCGTGTTTGTTGCCACCCTGCTTGAATCGAAAAAGGGAGTTCAACGCATAAAGATTGAGACTGACCTTAAGTGCATGATTTGAGTTGGGATGTTGTTTTAGTCTGCAGGGTTTATCCGGGGAGCTCCATCATTCCGTGGGATTCCCAGCACATGCTCTGAAACGACAAGGGAGGCATGTTGTCATGCCTTGAATTCCATGCAGAAGATGCTTGAATCCTCAGCAGAACCGAGCTGCGTGCAGCCTGCGCAGACAGCTGGATCCTCAGCAGCCGGTAGTGATGGAACACAGGGAGGGAATAGATGAAAAAAGGGGGAGCGTTTGCATGTTAGAGGACAGACTATGAAGCGAGAGAGATTTGATTCCTTGCACTTACCATAAACACTCTCTCACCATATCCCTGATGGAGAGAGAGGATTGATGCTGGCAGGGAGGAGGGTGGCAGAGGAGTGGAGATAGACACGGAGCACACACACACAGGCGTGTGCACATGCATACAGACTTGGATCTGGCAGTTCTGTTGGATGTGTGAAGCCTGGCTTCTATCCTATCCCAGGTTTTGCCTTTGAGAGAGATACAGGAAAAGACAGCTATTGTAGCCGCCCACTGGTCAATGCACTGCAACTGCATCTCAGTCTCATAACATCACGTCATCATCCAGCCTAGATGCATTAAATAACAACCAAGTGGATAACAAGATACATGTAGGCTGTATTGCATGGCTCTCACTTATTTGGAAGCAGTTCAGGATTCACATGCGACATGCTGTTCCCTCCGTATGGTTGATGTTAGAAACTGCATCATTGAGCATGGCTTAAATAATACTGCAGAACAACATCATCATCATCCTAGAGTAGTGCAGTGATTTATCCTCCAGCCATACAGATGGCGACAAAGAGCTGAAACATGAAATGGCTGATGTTAAAGGTGCAGTGCTTAATTCCTGTAAAATTACAAACAGTTGCAAACACACTGTTTTCAAACAGGTTTTCCAAATGAAATATACCTCTCATAATATATTAAAGATGTAGTCACAGGAGATCTATAATACACTGGGTGTTTGGGTCAAATATGGACAAACCCAACCATTGGGATTAAAAATGTAATTAAGGGATAGTTCACCCAACAATGAAAATTGTCATCTCTTACTCACCCTCAAGTTGTTCCAGCCCTGTATGAGTTTCTATCTTCTGTTGAAGACAAAAGAATATATTTTAAAGAATGTTGGTAACCAGACAGTTGACGGTAGCCATTGACTTCCATAGTATGGTTTTAAAGAGGTGCGTGATTGATTTCACTTTTTTAACTTTATGTTGCCGTTTGAGCATAAACAACATCTGCAAAGTTATGACGCTCAAAGTTCAAAGCAAAGAGAGATATTTTCTTTTCAAGAAATCGCTTTTTAAGGACTACAACAAACGGCTGGTAGGGACTACAACAAGCTTCTTCACGGGTTAGTGACATCACTAACTGAAAAATGTACACAAACCCTGCCCCAAAAAAGGGGGTGAGGCCATGTTGGGCTGCTTAATGCTGCGTTCACACCAAACGCGAATAGAGCGTCAGGAGCGAGTGATTTCAATGTTAAGTCAATGGAAAGGCACGTTGACAAGCGTCTGGAGGTCCTGCGGCGCGATGGACGCGATTCTGCCGCATTCGCGCGAATTGAGCGTTTTGCACGATGCTTTTTCTGTATTCACGCGGTTGAAGCAAATTCGCGTCTGATGCCAAAGTTGAAAAATTTTAACGCGTTAACCAATCAGGAGCCTGCTTGCTGCTGTCATGTGGTAAAGTGACGTGATAAGAAACCCTGCATAATTTAAAAATACTACTATTGTGTCACAAAATGTAGTTTTAAGACTTTTTCAGGTGAGAATGTCGTTTTTTAAAGCAGAAATCTGTGGTTTATTTGTAAAGAGAGCGCCTATTTAAAAAAAAAAAAATCTTGCGTTTTTGGAGTTGTGAGATCCAGGCGATCACCGGGCACTCGGCGCTCATTAACCCCAGCAAGAGCAGCCTTTCCTCGGCCAGTCCTTCTGACGTTTGCCGCTGGCTCTGATGTCTCTGTAGTGGTTAAACATGAGATATAATTCATCTTGTGGAGATCTAATGGCCGATCTTTGGTGTCATGAATCTATCATTTGTTGTCTGCCAAATCGTTTTGACTTAGGGCAAAGAGAAGTTTCTATTTTTTTAGGATATTGAAATATACATGCAGTGAAGATAATGTAGGTGCGTTGCCTGGAGCACATTTGTGTGGCTATTAATGTTTAATATATTAATACATTTTTATGAAAATGAAAAGAGGCAGAGTGGCGTTTTATGACATTTCTCCTGGAGCGCCTTGAACGCACGTCTATTTCTAAGAGGGCCAAAAACACGTGAATTTTAACCATGGGCGTCGGAAGCAAAAAAAATGTGGGTGGGTCCTCAGAAATGTTTTACTGGAGTAGATGCCAATTACATTAAGTACAAAATATACCGCTTTGCTTGCTAAACGTATAGTTCGAAAAGACAAAATTACGGAAATCGGCATATTAGTGAGAGCGGTACTAGTGTAGGGGTAAGATGCACAGCATGTAGTTTTGACACAAATCAACCCGCGGTTCGAGTCCGCCTTTCGACGAGCTCAATCTTCTCCCTTTTCCCATCACATATCAGATCGGAAAAGCATTTATTTTCAATAAAAAAATGACGAAAATATTAGAAAAGTGGAAATAAAGCATCTAACGTGTTTACTAATAAGTGTTTTTCGATTAGGGGTAGGTAAACAGACATGTGCTGAATGTTAGAGACGATAAAAGTGAGTGGGTCCAATATCATTGATCGTAAAAAGTGGGTGGGTCTTGTCCCACCCACATACAATGGTTCCGACGCCTATGATTTTAACACATATTTAACACGTGAAATACATGTTAAAATTCATGTGTTTTTGGCCCTCTTGGCTTTCCATAAAAATGTTCAAGCATCCAACTAGACGCGGAAGACGCGATTATGACGCTTTATTCGCATTTGGTGTGAACGCAGCATTAGAGAAGAGGAAGAGTTGTGGTAACACTTTACAATAAGGTTCATTAGTTAACATTAGTTAACTACATTAGTTAAAATGAACTAATAATGAACTGCACTTACTGTATAAAGCATTTATTTATCGTTTTCAACATTTACTAATACATTCTTAAAATCTTGTTAACATTAGTTAATGTACTGTGAACTAACATGAACAAACCATGAACAGCTGTATTTTTATGAACTAACGTTAACAAAGATTAACTAATCCTGAACAGAGGTGTTGTTCATGTTAACTGATGCATTAACTAATGTTAACCTTATTGTAAAACGTTACCAGAGTGGTTGTAGTAGAACTCATTTAGGAGTCTGCTCAAGCTTTTCACATTTATTGCAATAAATCAGTAGCTACATAATACAAGTGCAAAAGCATGTCGTAAAAGCAAGATGAAAACATAAATTATAACCGTAACTACACTAAACTATACCGGTTACCCCATCTCCATGCAGCATATCTCTGGCTCTGTGCATTTTACAACAGTTCCCACAAGAGCGATTTATAGATTATCATGACAGAATATGCTAATCAACGATTTGAAGATAGTTAACTCCACATCAGCTACATTCATCAACTAACCATTCAGAAATGTCCTGTTGCATTCTATTGTCACTTCTTCAATCTCTTCATCATTGTCCGACTCCGGTTTGAACATTTTAAACCAGAGCGGTTTAAAAGGCTTTTCTGACCTTTTCAGTGCGAGTGGTATTTGGAGCCGATAACAAGAGCTATTGAAGCTCCGCCCTCTTCTTGAAATGTATTTGCATTTAAAGGGACACACACAAAAACAGCGCGTTTTTGCTCACCCTCAAAAAGTGACAATTTTGACATACTGTAAAAATTATCTGTGTGGTATTTTGAGCTTAAACTTCACATTCACACTCATGAGGATATCAGACTTATTTTACATCTTAATAATAGGACCTCTTTTAGTCAATACCTACCATCGACTGTTTGCTTACCAATATTCTTCCAAATATCTTCTTTTGTGTTCAACTGAAGAAAGAAACTCATACAGGTTTGGAACAACATGAGGGTGAGTAAATGACGACAACATGTTTGGGTGAACAATCCCTTTAAAAATGTTAAACCAAACATGGATTGAAAAACAGCCAGCATTTTTAGAGCGTACCTGGAGATCTATAATACCTGGAAAGAGATACGTCTTAGCATTACACATTGCTATCAATTTCACGCTTTTAAAGGGTTAGTTCACCCAAAAATGAAAATTCTGTCATTAATTACTCACCCTCATGTCGTTCGACACCCGTTCGGAACACAAATGAAGATATTTTTGTTGAAAGCTGATGGCTGAGAAAGGCTTCAGATAGGCCTCCATTGGCATTCAGTACATTTACACTCCCAAGACGCATAAAAGGCACTTAAAACGTTGTTACAAAGTCCATCTCACCACAGTGACTCTACAATTATTTTACGATGCGACGACAATAGTTTTTGTGCGCAAAAAAAAATCAAAATAGTCTTCTGTGTGTGCCTCCACGACGCATGCGCGAGAATATGATGTAGATCCGGCGCTCGAACACATGACCCAGAAGCGATTTGTTTACAAGCAGAGGAAGACGCGCGTGTCTAAGCTGTTGGATTCTACATTGATCGTGCTTTAGGTCTCGGCGTAGTTCTCAAAATGGGGCTTAAGTGTGCATTTCATGGATTCCCGAACCCCGGCGCTACGTCATATTCACGCGAATGCGTCGTGGAGGCATACACGGAAGACAATAACAAGTTGGATAAAGGTGTTATTTTGATTTTTTTTTGCGCACAAAAACTATTGTCGTCGCATCGTAAAATGATTGTAGAGTCACTGTGGTGAGATGGACTTTGTAACTATGTTTTAAGTGCCTTTTAGGGGTCCTGGGAGTGTAAATGTACTGAATACCAGTGGAGGCCTATCTGAAGCCTTTCTCAGCCATCAGCTTTCAACTAAAATATCTTCATTTGTGTTCCGAATATGAACGGAGGTCTTACGGGTGTCGAACGACATGAGGGTGAGTAATTAATGACAGAATTTTCATTTTTGGGTGAACTAACCCTTTAAGAGGTCTTATGGAAAGATTAAACAATAATTATTTTAGTTTGTGTTTATACAAAAAGATCCTGAAACAATGAAAACAGAAACCTAACCACTAAAACTGATAAGTAAATCAATTAAAAGAACTATAAAAAAAACAAATACTAATTATATAATAAACATGCTGTACTTTGCAAAGGTTGGGTTCCCGACCTAGAGGAGGATTTAAACAACCTGGCAACAATTCTGAGGAGGGGTTAGCACAATCTGGCATCCCGTGTGCCAGTATTGTTGTCATTCTGTTTGCCCTATATTTCCATCCATAGGACAGCCGCATGTTGCGTCACCACCAGCTGTGTGGATTCATGGAATAAAGATCCCGATCCCCTTCTGTCACATGCATTTTTATACTGGACGTGCAGAATACATAAAACAGAGCTGTTCTCGTCGACAAACACTTCGTTTCGAGCGTGGAGCGACCCATGCCTGTGGATAACACTGCGTTTCTAATTCGTACCGATTCCTGTTTAAGGATTTAGACGGACGTGAATCATCTTCTGCGGTTTGTTTGGTCGGTAAAGGGAACTGAAATGTCGATTGAAAAACAAAGCGTGTCCGAGGAAAACCTTCAGGGTATGTACTATGTAGCTATCAAAACAGCTCAAGTTAATGTTCTTTTATGCATGTTTCTCCTTAAACCCCCATTAATAAAACTAAAATGTACATGCACATGTGGGGATTATCGTCAGTAACGTCCGAAATTATATGATAATATTTCATGCTATGCATCACAGGTTTCACGTAAAATTAAACAATTGTTCACGGCATAATATGTGGCAAGAAGCAGGAGGTGTGGGCAAAACAACAACACCACCAACAAAAATCAATAATGACGCATGTGATCTGCAATAATAAAAATGGAAGCGAACCAATATTCGATTCGTGCAGGAATCATTCTTTAGAGTCGAATCTCTTTAGTGAACTGGTTCATGGAACCGTAATGAACGGTTTGTTCAGGAATCAAACAGAACCGAACCGACTCTTTCAAACATATCCGAATCCGTATGATTCTCGTGAACTCGTGAACTGATACATTTCGATTGATTGGGCGATTTTAAAGTATTTTAAAAACCAGCAGAAATAAACGTAATGAAAATATGTCCATGATTTCTGTGGCAGTTTAATCAACACGTTGGTTGTGATCATTTTATTAAAACACCAAATCCGAGCATCAAATTAAATAGTTTTGATATTGATTTTTGGAAATGTAAATTAAAATAAACATTGTTGTTATTTTAACGTAAAAATAAATAATTTGGGAAGTAATGGAATCACGGGACGACGTAAAGAATCACTAAACCATTTTAACCGGTTCCTTCATACGAGCTGTCTGAACGAACCGATTCACTGAACGGAGGCGGACTACTTGAAAGAGGTGGGTATTACACAGCCTGATCTCATTGGATGATGAGTGGAAAAAAAAAAGACCTGACATATTGAGCTATTTCTAGCCAGAGCTCTGTTTATTTTCTTAGAGTCTCAAGTGCTGGCATGTCCTTTGTTTTTCTGGATATTCTGGTCGCTGTGTCATGATTGCTGATTCATGCCCAACCCAATTTTCAATATCGTGTCCTGTTGATGAAATATTCATAACTGGTTATGACATGTGGTTCTTGCAATACACTGATTGATTCGAAAGAACAAAGGCGTGCACAACATTTGAAGTAAATACTTTGAACATTTATGCTAATAAAGAACATCCAAAAGGGGCTAAAAAACAATGGACTAGTTAAAGTCAGCATGAAACGGAAGTTTCGACCATCCTTTCTTCCCTATTGTGACATACCCGAGTGAAAAACGTAGGACGGGACTTGATTTTGTCCATCGGGATTGTTATGGTTTGCTATTGGTCAATCTCATGTGAGTGACTAGCCTGGTTAAAAGTCAGACCATTCTCAGTAGTAACTAAGTTATGGTCTGGCAAAGCTTCATAGACAAATCATTTCCAAAGGGGCGTCACCAACGGGCGTCGCTCAAATGCCTCTCGGCGCAATTGGATAGACCTAAAACCAATCAGAGCGATGAGGGAGATGACGTATGCAGAGCGACGGAGAAACATCTGAGACTCTGGCCGTTTCTCAATATGCGTTCTTGTCTGTACTTGTATTCTCAAATAGGAAATGTCCCCGGTTTCCATTTCAGAAATCTGGTCACCTTACCTAAACCACATATTAATGTTTAATATATTATTTTTTAAAATGTAAACGAAAAGAGGCAGTGTGTTTTATACTTCGTTTTATTATAAATATATAAGATAATGTAGGCCTAGCTACGCGTTGCCTGAACCACATTCATGTGGCTATTATTTTGTTTAATTTTTTTTAATGAAATGAGGCAGTGGTGTTTTATGACATATTTCGTACGCGAACTTCTGACTTGCGTCTGTGACTTACCAAGTTTGACTCCGGAGAACGAACTCCCGAGGGAGGACACTAGTCCGCCTACTCTGCTAATGGACAAGCAGCGTTCTTGACAGTATCACTCAGTATATATGTAGTGCAGGCAATGCATATTATCTTCAATGAATGTTTATAACAAAACGAAATATAAAAAACCCAGCCTCTTTTCGTTTACATTTAAAAACACACACACACACACACACACACACACACACACACACACACACACACACACACACACACACACACACACACACACACACACACACACACACACACACACACACACACACACACACACACACACACACACACACACACACACACACACACACACACACACACACACACACACACACACACACACACACACACACACACACACACACACACACACACACACACACACACAAAACCTTTTTAAATAAACCACATATTTGAGCTTTAAACAACTACATTCACGCCTGAAAAGGACTTAAAACTATATTTTGTAAAACATAACACTACCAGAGGGCTCTCGCTAAGACCCATTCGTTTGGCCACCAAAGGGCCAAGCTGGTATCAGACTTTTGCCGAATCCAGTCGGTAAGACAGCGATAACATCTTTTTTAGATATGAAGGCTTCGAGTGTTGTTCTTTGCCCGGGTTTTAACGAAAAGGAAAAGTTTAAATCGCTTAAAACAGACGCGATAGCTGATTCGAACGAGTGATGCTCCACAGCGGCAAATCTGCTTCAATGTCGCTGCGCTGTCGTCATCGCGTAAAGCCCGCCCCAACGTTTCTAATTGGTGCCGCGATTTCTAGGGTTTAGAAATGGGTTTGAATGGGGTCTTTGCCAGACTACTTGCAGAGCAAATCTAAATTTGCCGGAAGTTGTCTGGGTTTTCCCAGGCTAGTGAGTGACAGGTTGCCCCGCCCCTTGCACCAGTAAACGCATCATCAGAGAAGAGATGTTGCTGCAAGAGAGAAGGGAAGTTATTTTGATTAAAGATTACAAGGCACGTTAATTAAAATATAATAATAAAGTGTATAGATAAATCATTTAAAATGAATACAGCCACATTCTTTAAATCTACGTGCAACGCTAAAAACAATGACCTAGAAATGATTTGTCTTTTTCCTGCAGGTTCCTGGGTGGAGCTGCATTTTAATAATGGAGGCGGCAGCTGTCCTAAAGGTGGAACGGAGGAACAGGCCGCCAGCGCCGCCCCGAGCGGAGACCTGGAGAAGATGCTTCTGGATGCGCAGCACGAGTCGGGCAGGAGCAGCTCAAGAGGAAGCCTGCCATGCGATAGGTCAGTATGAGCAGATTAGATAGAATAGCGTAAGATTCCAAGATGTTAATTTGATAGGATAAGCATGTAATAATAAACAGATATGAATACATTACATACATTTGGGAATCTCACCAGTCCTCCAAGATCCCAGACTCCTTCACACTTGCGCAGGGGCTCCGAGGTCCACAGCTCTGGAGAAAAGAACAGCTCACAGGTAGATATTAGCAGCATGTATAACCTTGTCTTGTACTAGTGCAGGTGTATTACTGCTTTAATGTAGACTTGGTAACACTTTAGTATGGGGAATACATATTAAGTATAACTTGCCTCAACAAACTACTAATTTACTGCTTATTAATAGTTAGTAAGGTAGTTTTAGCGTTTAAGTCTAGGTATTGGGTAGGATTAAGGGATGTAGAATATGATCTTGCAGAATAAGGCATTGATATGTGCTAATAAACAGCCAATATCCTAGTAATATGCAAGCTATTAGGCAACTAGTTAAAAGTGAGAACTGAACCCTAAAATATAGTGTTACCATAGACCTTTATACATCCAGATTTATTCTGTATAAAATAAGATCCCATGGTCAAGAAAAATGTAGAATCATTATATGTACAGTGGGGAGAACAAGTATTTGATACACTGCCGATTTTGCAGGTTTGCCCTCTTACAAAGCATGTAGAAGTCTGTAATTTTTATCATAGGTCCACTTCAACTGTGAGAGACAGAATCTAAAATCCAGAAAATCACATTGTATGATTTTTAAGTAATTCATTTGCATTTTATTGCATGACATAAGTATTTGATACATCAGAAAAGCAGAACTTAATATTTGGTACAGAAACCTTTGTTTGCAATTACAGAGATCATACGTTTCCTGTAGTTCTTGACCAGGTTGTCACACACTGTAGCAGGGATTTTGGCCCACTCCTCCATACAGACCTTCTCCAGATCCTTCAGGTTTCGGGGCTGTCGCTGGGCAATACAGACTTTCAGCTCCTCCAAAGATTTTCTATTGGGTTCAGGTCTGGAGACTGGCTAGGCCACTCCAGGATCTTGAGATGCTTCTTACGGAGCCACTCCTTAGTTGCCCTGGCTGTGTGTTTCGGGTCGTGGTCATGCTGGAAGACCCAGCCACGACCCATCTTCAATGCTCTTACTGGGGGAGGAGTTTGTTGGCCAAGATCTCGCGATACATGGCCCCATCCATCCTACCCTCAATACGGTGTAGTTGTCCTGTCCCCTTTGCAGAAAAGCATCCCCAAAGATTGATGTTTCCACCTCCATGCTTCACGGTTGGGATGGTGTTCTTGGGGTTGTGCTCGTCCTTCTTCTTCCTCCAAACACAGCGAGTGGAGTTTAGACCAAAAAGCTGTATTTTTGTCTCATCAGACCACATGACCTTCTCCCATTCCTCCTCTGGATCATCCAGATGGTCATTGGCAAACTTCAGACGGGCCTGGTCATGTGCTGGCTTAAGCAGGGGGACCTTGCGTGCGCTGCAGGATTTTAATCCATGATGGCATAGTGTGTTACTAATGGTTTTCTTTGAGACTGTGGTCCCAGCTCTCTAAAGGTCATTGACCAGGTCCTGCCGTGTAGTTCTGGGCTGATCCCTCACCTTCCTCATGATCATTGATGCCCCACGAGGTGAGATCTTGCTTGGTGCCCCAGACCGAGGGAGATTGACCATCATCTTAAACTTCTTCCATTTTCGAATAATTGCGCCAACAGTTGTTGCCTTCTCACCAAGCTGCTTGCCTATTTTCCTGAAGCCCATCCCAGCCCTGTGCAGGTCTACAATTTTATCCCTTACACAGCTCTCTGGTCTTGGCCATTGTGGAGAGGTTGGAGTCTGTTTGATTGAGTGTGTGGACAGGTGTGTTTTATACAGGTAGCAAGTTTAAACAGGTGCAGTTAATACAGGTAATGAGTGGAGAACAGGCGGGCTTAAAGAAAAACTAACAGGTCTGTGAGAGCCGGAATTCTTACTGGTTGGTAGGTGATCAAATACTTATGTCATGCAATAAAATGCAAATTTATTATTTATAAATCATACGATGTGATTTTCTGGATTTTCTAGATTCCGTCACTCACAGTTGAAGTGTACCTATGATAAAAAAATTACAGACCTCTACATGCTTTGTAAGTGGGAAAACCTGCAAAATCGGCAGTGTATCAAATACTTGTTCTCCCCACTGTATATATATACACTCACGTTTATGTGCATGTGTGTGTCTTTAACAGTGTTCCCACAAAAGTGTTTTACAATACTAAACAATATTTTTTTTTTTTTAAATACAAGTACATATTAAAGACACCTAATATAAAGTGGGACCATTTCTATAAAAAAAATGTTTTAAACGCAGTTATCAAAGTTAAATAAAATTAATGGATATTCATTGATTAATAGGTGTAGGAAACCAGGATTAGTTTACAAGATTACAGTTTACAGATTAATAAAATAAACCAATTCATAACATGAAAGTCATCTGTTAGCCTAAGTTTTGCTGTTAAAAACACAATATGCAGGACAATGGAATGAAAAAATAGCGCAAGGTCTAGAGAATTTAGCATTTTATAAAAGTTGCACTTTTTAACTTGAGCACCGCATTTTACGGTTCAAAACGCGCAGGGGAATGTAAACACGCTTTCTGTGTGAACGGCCCCTAACTTTGTTGTGGTCTGGTTTAAGTCAGAGGAAGACTATTTGGAGAGGAGGAGAGAGGTGGAAATCCTGATGAAGAAAAATGCAGACTGGATCTGGGACTGGTCGAGCCGACCGGAAAACTTGCCACCCAAGTACTTAAACTTTTAGAAAACATACCATTTAATAAATGTTAATAAGCCAACTTAAATGCATAAACGTATCTCAACATAGTAATGAGTCAGGTCAAACAGACCATTCAGTAAATTTTGCCTTTGTAGGGAATTTCTGCTGAGGCACCCGAAGCGGTCCAGCACACTCAGCATGAGGAACACCAGTGTGATGAAGAAGGGAGGAATCTTCTCAGCAGAATTCCTCAAAGTTTTCCTACCCTCGCTCGTTCTTTCGCACATCCTTGCTGTGGGTCTCGGGTGAGTACATTTAAACACAACCCTGAAACCTAGTATTAAATGTCAGTGTAACTTGTGTACTAATGACTTCTTTTAAGCTGCAGTGTTGTTAATGTTAACTAAAACTATTTAAAATCATCTTTGGTAATTGAAGTATATGAATAAAATAAAATATAGATGTTAAAAGAAATATTAGATGAAAAACATAGAAACATAAACCAAAATTATATTTCGCGCCAGGCCGTGGATTATCCCTTAAAGGGTTAGTTCACCCAAAAATGAAAATTCTGTCATTAATTACTTACCCTCATGTCGTTCGACACCCGTAAGACCTCCGTTCATCTTCGGAACACAAATGAAGATATTTTAGTTGAAATCTGATGGCTGAGAAATGCCTCCATTGACACAATGGCACGGTTCACTCTCAAGACCCTTAAAAGGTACTAAAGACGTCGTTACAAAGTCCATCTCACTACAGTGGTTCTAAAATAACTTTATGAATCGGCGACAATAGTTTTTGTGCGCAAAAAAACCCTAAATAACGACTTGTATAGTGATGACGATTTCAAAACACGGCCTCTTGAAGCTTCGAAGCGTTATGAATCAGTGAGTCGAATGAGCGGTTTGAATCGGCAAATTTCAGCAGTTTGGCGGTTTGACACGCGATCCGAATCATCATTCGGCTCACTGATTCATAACGCTTCGAAGCTTCATGAGGCCGTGTTTTGAAATCGTCATCACTATATAAGTCGTTATTTAGCGTTTCTTTGCGTACAAAAACTATTGTTGCCGATTCATAAAGTTATTTTAGAACCACTGTAGTGAGATGGACTTTGGAACGACATCTTTAGTACCTTTTAAGGGTCTTGAGAGTGAACCGTGCATTGTGCCAATGGAGGCCTTTCAGAGCCATCAGATTTCAACTAAAATATCTTCATTTCTATTCCGAAGATGAACGGAGGTCTGGCGGGTGTCGAACGACTTGAGGGGAAGTCATTAATGACAGAATTTTCATCTTTGGGTGAACTAACCCTTTAAATATACATATATACACAGATCAGGCATAACATTATGACTGGGGAAGTGAATAACACTGATTATCTCTTCATCACGGCACCTGTTAGTGGGTGGGATATATTAGGCAGCAAGTGAACATTTGTCCTCAGAGTTGATGTGTTAGAAGCAGGAAAAATGGGCAAGCGTAAGGAATTGAGTGAGTTTGACAAGGGTCAAATTGTGATGGCAAGACGACTAGGTCAGTATCTATCAAAAGTGGTCCAAGGAAGGAACAGTGGTGAACCAGCAACGGTCATGGATGGCCAAGGCTCATTGATGCACGTGGGGAGCGAAGGCTGGCCCGTGTGGTCTGATCAAACAGACGAGCTACTGGAGCTTAAATTGCTCAAGAAGTTAATGGCAGTTCTGATAGAAAGGTGTCAGAATACACAGTGCATTGCCATTTGTTGCATACGAGTTTGAGGTGTTGACTTGGCCTCCAAATTCCCCAGATCTCAATCCAATCGAGCATCTGTGGGATGTGCTGAACAAACAAGTCCGATCCATGGAGGCCCGACCTCGCAACTTACAGGACTTAAAGGATCTGCTGCTAACATATTGGTGCCAGATACCACAGCACAACTTTAGGGGTCTAGTGGAGTCCATGCCTCGACGGGTCAGGGCTGTTTTGGCAGCAAAAGGAGACCAACACAATATTAGGAAGGTGGTCATAAAGTTATACCTGATCGGTGTATATACATAGACCTTATTTTATAAAAGTGGTTTATTTATAATTTGTTAACACAAGTTAAATGCATTCACTAACATGAATTAACAATGAGCAATACATTTGTTACAGTATTTCTCATCTCCGTTAATGTTAGTTTATAAAAATAGTCGTTGATTATTCATGTTAGTTCACAGTGCATTAACTTATGTTACGAAATACAATTTTGATTTTTATAATGTATTAGTAAATTAACATTAACTAAGATTAATAAATTCATTAAATTAAATTAATTCTTAGTTCATGTTAACTAAATTTAGTAGGGTAGGTAGTTAGGGTGGGTAGGTAGTTAGGGAGGCAGCTAGTTAGGGTGGGTAGGTAGTTAGGGTGTATAGGTAGGTAGGGAGGCAGCTAGTTAGGGTGGGTAGGCAGGGTAGGTAGGTAGGTAGTTAGGGTGGGTGGGCAGGGTGTGTAGGTAGGTAGGGTAGGTAGGCAGGTAGTTAGATAGATAAATAGATAGATCAATCCATTGAAGGAATATGTAAGGGGGATCCTGAGCCATATATAGGCAACTGAATATTTTAGGGAGCTGTGGGTAGTTAGTCTGGGTGGTCACTGGTTACCAATAATCAACCACCCACATGATCACAGAAACCAATAAATGTTGTGCATCTGTATGATTTTAAGCCGTCTATTTATCAGTATTGATGTTATTGGTGTAAAAAAGTAAGCCTTTTTATCCGCAGAGACAATATTTTATAGTAAACACACAAAAGGCTGTTTTGAGTCCCGCCTCACGCGGGTCAGCAGTGGACGCGGTCTGCGTGCTGGGATGCATGCTAGTGTGCTCTACAGGGGGTTAGCATGACTTAGCAGTTTCTCTGCTGGCACAAAAACAAGTCCGCTGATTTACGGCTGCTTTCAAAGCAGCAGGAGAACAGAAAAAGCAACCTGGAGGAGAAAGTTGGAAGAGCTGAGAGTTATTTATTTTCATGATAAATGAATACTACACTATTACAGCCTAAATATACTTATAACTCCATCTGTGATTTCTTCTTTTTAGGGTGTACATCGGAAGGCGTATTACTACATCTGGCACATTTTGAGGGAGCAGGAAAGGCCAAGAAACAAGAAAAGTCTCATATATACGCACATCCACCATCTCAGCTGCTTTGTCGTGAATCAGTGCTCGTGTAGATGCAGATAGGACGAGGTCACATGACACATTTCCTCTCCCCGGCTGTGGGCCGCTCTGTCTCGCTTCCCCCTTGTGTATTCCACTGGCCTTTCCCATAGTTCTTCTCCCAAAATGACACGTAATGCCAGTCCAGTCCAGGGAAAGCCACGCTAGAGTTAAGGACACATGCCTGATAGAATTAGATGTACTGCATCCTCATCATTTAGTATTTACTCGTACCAAGACTACTAAGAATATTATGAGAGGATCATAAAATAAGGGACACAGAGGACGAGTGGATCACGAGATGCTGGATCTCCAGAGATGTGGTACCTGAAACTAAAGACTGTGAATTGGGAGATTTAACTTTCTACCCCATATCGAAACAGGGATCATATCTATTGAATGCTTAATCTCAACATTTGATGATATAACAAAGTATATGACTTGTTTTACCTTGTCAAAGCACCATTTTGCTGTATATTGAAGTTGTTTCTGCATGTACGATGTTCCAGACACTTTGCTTTGGGAATCAGGCTGTGCACAGTATTATACAGTACATACACAACAGCAACTGTCCTTATTAAATACTAGCCAAAAGTTGAATACCATATCAACACTTATCTGAATGTCAATTGAAATAAACAAATAAATGTACAATATACTTCAAGCCTAACTTGAGATTTCACTAATGTTGCTGAATTGATTTAGCCTTACTGCTCACCTGAATTGCAATCACAGATGTTCTTCACAGATGTTTATCTGAATGGTCAGGGTTCCAGTCCAAAGATTGCCTTAAATAAAACCGTTAATGAATCAGGCAGGAGTATAAGGGAAATTGTGTAAATTTGTGCATGTTTTGTAGTCTTTAAAATCGTATTCAGTGTAGGTGTTAATTTCATAGTGGTTTTGTATCAACAGAGGGAATCAACAGAAATAAATGTCTGCCAACTACTTCAACACTTCCTCTGAATTCTGTGTTTTAAGTATTATGATGGTTACATTAAAGGGATAGTTCACCAAAACTGAAAATTCTGTCATCACTTACTCACCCTCAAGAAGATATTTTAAACAATGTTGGTAACAAAACAGTTTCTGGTCCTTATCGACTTTTTTTTAATATACATCTTTGGCGAGCAGGAATGTTTTACAACATTATAAATATCTTGAATTTAAAAAAAAAAAAACATTTTAATGCATCCTCCCTGAATGAAAGTATTAATTTCTTTCAAACTTTTGAACAGTATACGTAACAGTATAAGCCTACAGCCCTGACCCGTCGAGGCATGGACTCCACTAGACCCCTGATGGTGTGCTGTGGTATCTGGCACCAAGATGTTAGCAGCAGATCCTTTAAGTCATGTAAGTTGCGAGGTGGGGCCTCCATGGATCGGACTTGTTTGTTCAGCACATCCCACAGATGCTCGATTGGATTTAGATCAGGGGAGTTTGGAGGCCAAGTCAACACCTCAAACTCGTGCTCCTGAACCATTTTTGCTTTGTGGCAGGGCACATTATCTGCTGAAAGAAGCCACCAGGGAGCACCATTTCCAATGAAAGGGTGTAGGCTACATGGTCTGCAACAATGCTTAGGTAGGTGGTACATGTCAAATTAACATCCACATGGATGGCAGGACCCAAGGTTTCCCAGCAGAACATTGCCCAAAGCATCACACTGCCTCCGCCACCCTGCCTTCTTCCCATAGTGCATCCTGGTGCCATGTGTTCCCCAGGTAAGCGACGCACACGCACCCGGACATCCACGTGATGTAAAAGAAAACGTGATTCATCAGACCAGGCCACCTTCTTCCATTGTTTTGAGGTCAAGTTCTGATGCTCACATGCCAACTGTTGGCGCTTTCGGCGGTGTGCAGGGTTCAGCATGGGCACCCTCAGGTCTGTGGCTATGCAGCCCCATACACAACAAACTGAGATGCCCTGTGTATTCTGACACCTTTCTATCAGAACCAGCATTAACTTCTTGAGCAATTTGAGCTTGTCTGTTTGATTGGATCACACGGGCCAGCCTTCACTCCTCACGTGCATCAATGATGCCTCAACGAGCCTCAAACTAAACTCGCTCAAATCCTTATACACTCTCCCATTTTTCCTGCTTCTAACACATCAACTTTGAAGACAAAGGCTGAATCCGATATCACCCCCTAAACCCTATTCGCTATTCCCTATGTTAGTCCACTAATGAAAAACGAATGCGTGAAGTCGGACAGCCGTCGAGTGTACATCAGCTGTACACTCGTTATTGCGGTGCAATGTGGGATTGAATGAGTGCACTCATAATGTCCCCTATAGGATCTCGGACACCACTACAAATGGCTGTCCACTCAAATAACGCCCTATTTGAGGGTATAGGGCAAAAAAACAGCCCGCGGAAACAGTGTCAAAGTAGGTGGTATAGGGGACGATTTCGGATTCAGCCAATTATGTTCACTTGCTGCCTAATATATCCCACCCAATAACAGGTGCCGTGATGACGAGATAACTTTCAATGTTATTCACTTTCCTGTCAGTAGTCATAATGTTATGCCTGATTGGTGTAATTTATAACTTAAAGGGATAGTTCACCCAGAAATGAAATTTTCACCCTCAAGTTCCATCTTCAAAATACCTTTCATGTTCAACAGAAGAATGTTGGTAACCAAACAGCTGATGGGACCCATTGAGATATATATATATATATATATATATATATATATATATATATTTTTTTTTTAAAATTATTTCTTCAAAGGGGAACATTTACATTTTTGGGTGAACTATCCCTTTAAAGTTAAGTTATATTACATATATATGCTATATACCGTTTAAAAGTTTGGGTCAGTAAGACTTCTTTTTTTAAATGTTATATGTTATAAAGAGATTCCTGCTTGCCAAAGTTCTAAAAAAAAAGTTTCCATAAAAATATTAGACAGCACAGTAGTTTCAACACTGATATATATATATATATATATATAAGTGTTTCTTGAGCAGCAAATCGGCATATTAATATGATTTCTGAAGGACACACTGAAGACTGGAGTAATGTGATGTAGCTTTGATAAGCATAAGAGACTTTTCAACTTAAAAACAAAAAAATTCTTACCGACCCCAAACTTTTACACAGTTGTGTTGTTTAAGGGATAGTTCACCCAAAAACAAAAATGTGATGTTTTTCTGCTTACCCCCAAAGCATCCAAGATGTAGGTGTCTTCGTTTCTTCAGTAGAACACAAATGAAGATTTTTAACTCCAACCGTTGCTGTGTGTCACTCATATAATGCTTGTCAATGGAGTCTAATTCTATTAGAGTAAAAAAAAAACATGGACAGACAACTTCAAATTAAACCCCACGGCTCGTGACGACACATTGATGTCTTAAGACACGAAACGATCGGTTTCTGAGAGAAACCCAACGGTATTTATGCAAATATTTCACCTCATATCAGACGAACGCTTCAGCTCCGCAGACTGCCATCACTTCCCGTAGGTGAGGTAAAAATTCCGGCCGGGAATTCACATTAACGGTTGGAGTTAAAAATCTTAATTTGTGTTCTACTGAAGAAACGAAGACTATCCCTTTAAATATACTTACAGTTGTAGAACTACCTGTAAACATGAATTTAAATGATGAAAAGGAAGAAAACGAGAAGGAGAGAAAAAAAGGTTTTTGTTTAGAAAGTGTACAGTAGGCAATTTCTTTTTTAGCACAAACTGACAGTCCCAGATGATGTACTACATTTGCCAAAATATGCAGTATACTACAGAGAACAATGCATGGGATACTGTAACCCATAATGCAAAGTACTTGATTTGACCTCCCTTTTACAGCGGAGCCAAATGAATGGAAAAAAAATATTAAATGTGATGTTTAATATCTCATTTGTACGATCTGACCAGTTGACGGTAGCACTATTTTACAGTCCTGTTCCCCATGTAGTACTATGCACTTATTATAGTAATTATAATAACTATGTACTAACCCTGAACCCACGCAATTAAACAATAAAAGTCACTGATCTTGAGAGAAGATCTCACAGAAACTGTGACAACACCCTGACAAACATTTCTCCCCCCTCCCCATGCCCTGTTTTCAAGTCACCAAATGCAGATATACCAGTGATGATGTATCTTGTAAATCTATTGTTTTATCCCTTTCATGTTTGATGTCTTTTTAAAGGTCTCGGTGCGAATGGTAAAATGGTCTCAGTTTCACTGCAGTCACTAGTAGTATTAGAAAGATTGAAAACTAATGAGAATTCAGGAGTCTCTTCAAAGATATCTGATCCACTCCCCCAAAACCAGGTGGTTGTGTTGCAAATATTTACAACCCTTTTGTTCTAGTTGGAGTATTTAAGGCTGGATGACCTAACTCTCGGGGGGAATATTCTGTAGGCAGAACCCCCATGTGGTGCTGGGTCAGTGTCTTTGAGACACTGACCCAAACTGCATGTATTGTGCCAGACATGATGACTCTTAAATTATTTTCATATTGCTTTGCAATTGTGTTTTATGTTTTTACGCTGATCAGTTGTGTACCATGGATTCTTGTTTACTTATTTACTTTTCCTGTCTGGCCAAAATAAATGTTAATCTTGATTTATCTTGTATGATTCTGAAATCATTTTTCTAGTATGGATCGATGTATACTCCTTTATTACCGCAAAATCTAGGGTTATGATAGATCACACCGATGACGGCACGACTGAAGCATGGGGCGCAGCGTGCGCGATATTCCGATTTCTGACTATCGCTGGATTGGCAAGTTGCAGTTCGTGAATATTACTAAAATTACACTTTTTGTTGAGTGAGCATGTGCAACCACTTAAAAGGTAAAATATCCACTCTACATCCTCTGACTAATTACAGAAGTAACCATTTTGTGCCCGTAAGCGCGCGAACCAGACGCGTCTGTCTCTCTGCGATATTGGGTCTCTCAATGAACGAATATGAAAACTAGGAAGATACAAAGAAAATCAACGATCTAAATTAAATCGCAACTAATCGTAAAATCAGCTGATAAACTCTAAATGTAGCACACTTTATGGAGTCACTTAGAATTGGAGTCAGATAAAATTATTAATGGAGTTGATATCTCATTTAAAATGAGATATCAATAAATTAAGAGAACTTCACCAAAATGCTGAAAAGGCTTACACGCAGAATTCCTTTTGACCAAGCCATTAGCATCCGTTTTTTTGGCCAAATGGATGGAAGTTTACACAATTTTTGCAGTATAGTACAGAAACGTGCTAAATACCTAGACAATGTCAACACTTAAAACCTTAAAGGGTTAGTTCACCCAAAAATGAAAATTCTGTCATTAATTACTTACCCTCATGTCGTTCGACACCCGTAAGACCTCCGTTCATCTTCGGAACAGAAATGAAGATATTTTAGTTGTAATCTGATGGCTCTGAAAGGCCTCCATTGACACAATGGCACTTTACCCTCTCAAGACCCTTAAAAGGTACTAAAGACGTCGTTACAAAGTCCATCTCACTACAGTGGTTCTACAATAACTTTATGAATCGGCGACAATAGTTTGTGTGCGCAAAAAAACCCTAAATAACGACTTATATAGTGATGACGATTTCAAAACAAGGCATCATGAAGCTTCGAAGCGTTATGAATCAGTGAGCCGAATGATAATTCGGAACGCGTGTCAAACCGCCAAACTGCTGAAATTTGGCGATTCAAACCGCTGAATCGACTCACTGATTCATAACGCTTCGAAGCTTCATGATGCCTTGTTTTGAAATCGTCATCACTATATAAGTCGTTATTTAGGGTTTTTTTGCGCACAAAAACTATTGTCGCCGATTCATAAAGTTGTTTTAGAACCACTGTAGTGAGATGGACTTTGTAACGACGTCTTTAGTACCTTTTAAGGGTCTTGAGAGTGAACCGTGCATTGTGTCAATGGAGGCCTTTCAGAGCCATCAGATTTCAACTAAAATATCTTAATTTTTGTTCCGAAGATGAACGGAGGTCTTACGGGTGTCGAACGACATGAGGGTAAGTCATTAATGACAGAATTTTCATTTTAGGGTGAACTAACCCTTTAATGCTAAATCGCTGAAGTAACCCTTTAAGATTCTTGATGCATATCAATATTTCAACAGCAGCATGAGGGTGCAAATATTTTGCAGTATATACACACGCAACAGTCCGAGGCATTTCAAAATACGTGGATGCTGTCGTTGGGTGGTCATTTTGCACAACACATGCCATGTCTCTAATGCATTGTCCCGCATACTACAGTTTAAAACGGCAATTATGAATGTTCATCAGTGACCATTAATTTGACTTTAATAAAACTGGATGTTACCCACCAATCGGTTCACATCAGGCACCATACTGAAGTTTTACACATTAACCATTACATACGTTTTAATAGGAATCATTATACCACCATTACATTGAACACAGCCCATAAAGTTTGCCAAGGCTACTTGAAATCATTTAAAGAAGTGTTGGCCAGTGTGTCGATTCAGATAAACACAATTAAAATTTTATTTAACTTTGGTCAAAAATAATCAAACAAGTGTACACTTTCACAATGTTAGCATCATCATCATTTAACAAGGAACAAGGTCTGTGAGTACGTAACCGACCCGTCGGTTCCCAGATTTAAAGAGCGTCACAATCAGCTATACAACAACTTTGTACTTGTCAACCGTTAAGTTACGTTTGTCATTTTGACATCAGTTTTGCAGCCGCGTGTCAAAATTTAGCAGCACACAAACTGTATGTTGTCACCGGTTTCTTTAAACCACATCCTGATGCACGAGAAATCCGCTTGGGTCAATTTCTGCGCAACCTTTTCTTTTGCGCAGGAATTGAGCGCTAGGACTATATCCCAACATTGGTTTGTGATCGGTTTAACTTTGATTGACTGGAGGAAAGCCAGTTTTGTCTCTAGAGGCACTCAACACATGGGTTTCAATTTGAGTGTTCTACTCCGCACGATATCTTGTATATTAGTGTCCAAATACTAAGCTGCAAGAACCGTAGCAGCACATGAAAGGACAAAAGGAGTGCTAAAAGGAAAGAATGCATGTAGGAAGAATTGTGGGTAAGGTAGCCGGGCGACTTGATGTCGAGATCATCTAGTCCTCATGGTTATCAGTTGAGGATTATTTCAGGACAGACTTAAGGCGGTAGAATCCCTTAACAAAAGAAAAATGACGTATCAAAATAAAAACAGGATCTAAAGCGAATCAGACGGCAATACTGATGCTTATGGCCAATGTCCTCATTCAAACAGTGCAACTGCAAATTCAAGTAGTACAACATGGAGATTTGCTTCCCGACCGGCTCATTATCAGGGAATTGCGTTCGGTTTGCGGTCGCCTCGTGCGAACGTAAAATCGATTCCGTTTGAATAATTTCATTTGGTAAATTCCATGATTTTAGGGTTGAATTCCCCAATAATGCTGCCGATGCAGGTTCAGCAGGATGATTTCACATTTTAACCACTGGCGCTCCAGATCTACATATGCAGATTACATGCAAATATAGAACATAAAATTCATACATACCTGCTCGTAATGTAAAAACGCTTTCTCTTTGTAGTTATGTTACTTTTATTAAGTGGTTTGACACCAGATGGTGTAATATATAGATACAGTCAGTGAGTAGATATTATGCATGAGAAAACAAGAAGAAGAAGAAAAAAAAAAAAAAGGTATAAAAACAGAACAAAAATAAAAACGAAAGAAAACAGAAACAAGAAACTGTCCACTGACCAAATTGGAGACCTGTTTGTTTTAAGTGCTTAAAAGGTAGAACATCGAGGCCTGAGAGTCGGGCCAGGGGAAGGAATGTTAACAGGCAATAAACAAAACGCTCATGAAGGCCTGAATTTCGAAGAAGTCGAACAGCGAGTACATACGATTGACAGAGACGTTACTCATCCTGGTGCGTTTCCGTACTTTTGGTCGTCAAATCATAAAAACGTAAGGCTCAGCCGAAGGACGAATACATGTACGACTTTTGCGAAGTTGATCTGGTCTTAATGCTGATTGGTGCCGATTCTGTCGCTGGAAGGTTGGTTGAAATTGGCCTTCTCTTTTTTTTTTTTTTATATATTGATGCCCTCCCAAACAGGGTTTTTTCCAAAATATACGATCTTGCTCAGCTTCCTTGTTTACATGTGAAAAACAAGCGCTTGACTTCTTTGTCAGGATGACAACGGGGCCACATTTCTCTTACAGATTTAACGACTAGGCTTATCATTGCAAAGTACGAGATTTCTTGAGCGTCCTCCGACCTGGGCCGGGGGAAACGGGGAGGAGGGGGATGTTTCTTTTTTTCTTGATTTTTGTTTCTTCTTGGTTTTTAAATCACTCTCTCTTTTAATTAATTTTGTCCTGGAATATATACAGGTTGTTGGTGGCGGCCACAGCTATGACGTTCTCTTTCGGGTGCCAGGCGGTGTGTAGGATCTTCTTGTTGAAGTCCAGGCTGTCCACGCTGATTTCGTCTTTCTTCCGCTTGCCGCCGGTGCAGACCTTGCGGGGTTTGAGCATGGCACGGGGTTTACTGTTCTCCCTCGACGCCTCCAGTGTGATGTCCCTGCGCGTGTTCCGGTCGAACATCCTAAAGAAGTTGTTGTAGGAACCCGTCATAATGGCACTGGGGAGGAGGGAAGCACAGGGGCGATGAGACAGGACGACAAGAATCAAGATTAGCTGCCATTTACAAATATGCACTAATCATTTTGCATGGGTCGTCCACACACATTGTTGTGATTACTTTATTATTGACAAACCTAAGATAAATAAAAAAGTACCAGACTTGCTTACACCCTCCAAAGAAGTCAAGCAAGGGAAACCAGATAAAAAAAATTAAATAAAAGCATTTTAAATAAATAAATAATAATTAAAGCTATTTATTATTTAATTAATTTCATTATTTTAAAATATATATAAAAACTCATTATGTAATAAATAGCTAAATATTATATATAATATTTAGCCATATAAAAAGCTATTTATTATTAATTTTATTTTATTATTTAAATTTGCAAGAAAAAAAGTATGTGAACCGCTTGCAGAACCTGTGAACATGTGAATAATTTTAACATCATAAGAGAGATCATACAAAATGCATGTTATTTTTTATTTAGTACTGTCCTGAAGAAGATATTTTACATAAAAATGTTTACATATTGTCCACAAGACAAAAAAAAGCGGAATTTATTAAAATGACCCATTCAAAAGTTTATGAACCATTAATTCTTAATACTGTGTGTGGTTTCCTGATGATCCATGTAGTGTTAATTTCGTCAGACCAGACGAGACTAAATATGTTCGTCAAAAACCTTTTTTTTTTCTATGCAGGGTATCTGCAGGTTTCACCAAGTCAAATTTAAGACCTTTTCAAGACCATTATGAATTAAATTTAAGACCTATATCACGCAATAAAAAATTAAGAAATGAATACGACGTTTAAATGTTTTTACACAAGTCTCTTCTGCTCACCAAGGCTGCATTTATGTAAAGTGTAACTTATTCCTGTGATCAAAGCTGAATTTATCATCATCATTACTCCAGCCTTCAGTGTCACATGATCCTTCACTAATCATTCTCATATGAGGATTTGATGATCAACACACATTTATGATTATTATCAGCGTTGAACACAGTTGTGTAAAATTTTTTTTTTTTTGGATTCTTTGATGAATAGAAAGTTCTTAAGAACAGCATTTATCTGAAATAGAAAGTAAAACAATTATTTCTGAAGGATTATGTGACTCTTAAGTCTGGAGTAATGATGCTGAAAAATCAGCTTTGAATCACAGAAATAAATTGCATTTTAAAATATATTCAAATATAAAATAGTTATTTTAAATTGTAAAAAGAATTCACAATAATACTGTTTTTGCTGTATTTTGGATCAAATAAACACAGCCTTGGTGTTTTCTTTAAAAACATTTTAAAAATATTACCGTTCTCAAACTTTTGACCAGTAGAGTGTGAGTGAGTGTATGTATGTATGTGTGTATATGTATGTGTATGTATGTGTATATGCATGTGTGTATATATATATATATATATATATATATATATATATATATATATATATATAGTCGCTGTCCGATGAAAACCACGTATGTCCATTTTGCCGATTTTGAGATTTTTCGACGGATTGAATGTCCAGGTTCATTTCCGTATACAGTATGTAGTGAAATCATGTCATCTGATTTTCACGTATATCCATTTGGTGTCAAAGCTGTCAATCACGCCGCGTATCTCCCGCCCTGTGGAAGCATCTCGCCGGTCTCGTGAAGTTTCATCGAAGCTCAGCACTGGATAACGGAAACTCGAAAGTACGACATTGAAGCTCTCCACAGTTTAGTTCTAATCTAGTTCTTCACAGATTAGTTTGCTTGCTAGTATGTAAATAAACTCGGTCTCATTGATAAGATTCAAACTTTTTTTTTCTTAGTCAAACCGATCAAATTATAGCCTGTAATGCTACTGTCATGATTGTCACTAGAACATGCCTCACTCATACTGCTATCACCGCTTGCCAGAGGCTGAGAATGTCCAGCACGTATTCCTCTGTCAATATGAAACGCGACTTGGCCATTCTAATTAACGCGTATCGACCACCGTAACTGTAAAATATGCACGTATGTCCATTTAAACTCAATTTTGGTCAAATGTGGATTATATCATTACACTGGCAAGAATATGGTTACATGTAAAGATGCAGTACCAAGTATGAAAACACTACATTCAACTGCTTTTGAAATACGGTGTTTTTTTTCACTTCCTGAAAAGTAACCGTTTCGGACATACGTGAGTTTCAACGGGCAGCGACGATATATGTGTACACACACACATATACATACATATATATATATATAATATTTGTGAGATCAAAATTACTGATTTTTTGGTGGTCATTTTCAGAAATGTGCATGTTTCTCTTTTTTTTTCATAATTAGGATGCCACATTTACCTTATCATTATGTTAGATGCACAATAGTCACACATGGCAATAAAACAAACAAAATGCATGAGTGTTGTTTGACAATAGGACAAATAAATACAACTTAAATATACAGATACAAACATTGCTTTAAGTTTAGGTAGGCTACTGTTTGTTTTTCCCCGTTGTTGTTGTTGTCGTTTGATTAATATTAACGACACAGGCAGGAGGGGGTATAGGCTAGGCTATATTGGGTTGTTTTTACTTTAAGACCTACAGTAATGTGCCTAGATTCGGTACACTCGCGCAAGCGCTGACAGGCAGCAAACGCGTGCACAGAATCCGCAGCATCGGCAGCCAGTCTGACATCGGTCCGGGTGTCAGTAGCGAATGAGTTCGGGGTTTACATCGCTTTTTAAACTCTTTTTTTAGTGCTATCGGGCATTTTATACTTTTATTTGGTCATTATGTGAGTTGAAGTTGAAGAATAAAATCCGTTTGATGTGTCTGTGGTACAATCCGAAAGAGACTAGCGCCAATAACACGAAAGCTGATTGGCTGCAATATAAGATGCTGGTCTCACTAGCAAAAAAACGAACTAACACACACACACACACTCCCTCTCTCTCTAAAACGCTGCGGGAGCATTTCAATGAGCAAGAAGTAGCGTTACATGGACGTAGGAAAATTAAGACCCGTTTAAAATTATTTAAGACCTAGAACTCAATACTTCAGCGAATTTAAGACGTTAAGGCCTTAAAATTTTGATTTTGAATTTAAAGACATTTAAGACTTTAAGATCCTGTGGGTACCCTGCTAAGACGAGACGATGACGAGACTGCACCAATGTCCAAAAACGCTGTCTAAGACCAAATTAACATGCATTATTGTTGACGAAAAAGGACAAGACTAAAATGTTTTGCATAAAATAAAAACTAAGATAAAATCTCTTCATTTTCGTCTACAATTTTTGTTTGAGTCCCTCAATTGTCCTCAGTGTGAAAAGATGGATCTTAAAATCATACAGTCCCTGCTGGAGAGGGTTCAAATATGCAAAAGATGCTGAAAAACTGAAGAATGTGCAGGACCTGGAGGATTTTTCTGAAGAACATTGGTCAGTTTAACTGCTCAGGACAAACAAGGGATTCGTGAACAACCATCACAAAACACAAAAACAGCCGTGGATCATCCAGGGAACCACACACAGTATTGAGAATCAATGGTTCATAAACTTTTGAACAGGGTCATTTAAATAAATTCAGCAATTTTTGTCTTGAGGACTATATGTAAAAAAAATTTTTAATGTAAAATCTTATTCAGGACAGTACTAAATAAAAAAATAACAAGAATTTTGTAATGATCTCTCTCACTTTCTGCAAGCGGTTCACATACTTTTTCCTGCAACTGCTGCTTTAAAATGTGGAATTGGAGCATGTGGAAAATTGTGGTAACGTAGACCTCTACATACACCCATGAAACCGTTTCGCACCTGTCTGAACCGTTCCAACAGCACTCAAACTTGTCGAAAATGCAGTCATTCTCGTAGAGCGAGCACAACTTGCTACGTAGGTACTCGTGTACCTGAAACAGAAAAGCACATGGGAATCAGCAAAAAACAGAGTAATGTCACTCTCTGAATAAGACGCAATTAAAAATTGTGAGAAACTTTGGGGAGGTGCCGTCACTATTTGACGAATGTATTAAAGCGAAGACGTGCAACACCATGTCCTGAAAACATGCCAAACACGACGGGACATGCTCTGGAATGCTAGCTGTCGCAATAATCAGATCTCTACTGTACCTGGTAGGTCTCTACAGGCCGGTTCTCCATGTTCAGGTCCCAAACCTTAACAGAGAGGTAATCGCGGGTCATCATGTATCTACCGCTGTGGCTGAACTTGACGTCGGATATGGAGGAGATGATTTCAGAGAAGAACGACCGGCTGCTGGGATCTTCTGGCTCCTCAAAAACTTTGGAGAAACAAAACATTTCTTGTTTTTGATGACATCTCTCACTTGCAACTCAAACGTTGCAACTTGTTTGAGTAGAACATTTTAAATTGTGTAGTGCACATGCATTGCAAATATATTTACTGTTACTTTTAATCAATTTAATGCTACAAAAGACTTTTTTTTCAGGATTCTTGGGTGAATATAAAGTCGTTTCCACAAAAAATATTAAGCAGCACTAATTATTAATCTTAGGCACTAATAAGAATCGTTTCTTCAGCACCAAATCAGCATATAATGTTTTCTGAGGATCATCAGACGTTTGAAATCATCAATCCCATTTCCTTTTTGTAAAGAATATTAGGTTGCATACAGTGCATGAAGACAGTAGAAAATCAACAGTCCATTTATTCCACCCAAACACTTGACTTTTATGCATCTGCAGTCTGTTATAAAACGAGCAGATTTGACAGGAAGTAAATGGCCAGTGTTGGTCTGGAGTGAGGTCTAAGTTGAGAACAGAGTGTTCGATTCATTACATAACCCAGTGATTATGCAACACAAGGCCCTGCTGACATTAAACACTGGAAACACACTGCAAAACAGACAAAACGGGAACTTTCCACAGCCTTTTAGTGAAAGAGTCTGAACAGTTATTTAGGAGGAAACGACTGCGTCAGGGAAAGTTCAGACTCTCCATCTGATGGAAAATAAAGGGATGCAAGAATAGAAAAGGAAAGAAAAAAGAATAATTGAAACTACTACTCACATTTACTATGTCTATCGCAGAGCGCGGCGGCCCTCATGTCACACAGGCGGATGGTTCCTTTACTACTGCTGTATACAAAGACGTTACACTGGTGTGGGTGACACTCGGCCGCCGTTATCACCTCCGTCAGCTCCTCCATATTGGCTGGTTTTATATCTACAATGTCTGAGGGGGGAAACAATAAAGGAAACCAACAGAAAGAAGTTCAAACTCACTTTAAAGCGATTGAGACGTCACCGCCACAGGCCTTGGTCATTACTTGGGGCATTTCTGAACTTCTGAGGATGTTTTATAATTCTCCTAGCATAGAAATCTAGACGCACCCTAGTGGCAGCAAATCTAATTTGCAGCCAGGGTAGTCTAGCAACTCTCCGTTGGCTTGCGAGCTGGAAAAACCGAACTATGGTCAGGCCAATCACATCGCGTATAGAGTCGGTAGGCGGGCTTAACAATGTCGGCAGAGTTGTGGCGGTTCCGCGTGCTACTCGTGAACAAAGAAGCTGGCAAACAGCGGTCTTTCCAATCGGCTTTGGCCGCGACTCTGGAAGACTTGGAGTTAAGCTTTTCTTTGAGAAAAGAACGGCACTGAAGTCATTCTTGAGAAAGGAAGATGTGTTCGTAGGTTTGCCGACCGGACACGGCGAAAGTTTAATCTATCAACTAGCTCCGCTCCACCTTCTTCGTTGCTCTGGTTGGTTGTAGCGCTATCCTATTGCGTGCAGAGGGAATTTGAAAGAAAACCGTTTGGATTGAGCCCTGCCAATGGTGAGTTCCCAGACCCAACATCTTGATGTGGGTCTGGCTTGTCAGGTTATAATTCTCCAGCAGTTGAGTGACATTTAAAATATATTCAGATTGGCCAATGCCTTCAATATTAATCAAATAGTACGTAAAATACAGGTCATATTCAGGGCCTAAAACTAACTTTTTGCCACACCTGCCAATGGATGATGACTTCAGAACATTTAAATCGGCCAAAAAATATTTTTTGCCAGCCATGAAATTAATCTTTATTACAGTTACAAATGTTATTCAGGCAAGAGCAAGAGTGAACGTTCTGTCTTTTGTTGTTTGATTAACATTAAAATCACAGACAGCAGCAGGAATATTAGGCTGCTGTCACTTTAAGTGCTGATGCACGGATCCAATATACAAATACTGTTACATGAGTTTTATTTCTCAACTTGCATTCAGTTAAGACATAACTGACTATGTTAACAAGGATATTGGCGAAGACGGGCATTTTGAATGTCTGTTCAAGAGCAAGACGATGTGAAAAGGTTTAAACGACGAGGTTTAAAAATGCGAGGCGAACTGCACTGCTTTTTTTGGTTGACGTTTTTTAATTTCGAAAAGAGCAGTGCACAGCGTTTTTTTAATGTTGCTAGGCAACCCCCGAATCAGCTGTGCTGTCAGTCTAATCAAGGTAACGGTCACCACAACAGAAGGCCCGCCTCTCCATTCATTCGATTGGACAATGGAAAAAGAACGCGATGACGTCGGGCGCTTTTCTGCTCAGAGTAGATTTTTTTAAAAAAAAGTTGCCGCTTAGAGCGCTCCAACAAAAATGCAAGGCGCCCGGGGCATATGAACCTCACTGCCACTCGAAAACAAATTTAAAAAGGTGCCTCTCACTGCAAAAACACGTTCTGTCTGATCAGGGCCTTAGACATTCTGGACACGCGCTTCAGGTGTTTGCGCACAGAAAACTCCCCACATCGCGCATCAAGTTAAAGCTCCCTTTCGTGTCTTTTTGGGGGGGGGGGCAGTGGATCAGACCAATCCATGGAGCACCTAAACACTATTTTCAACACCAACAGTTTTGAAAAAAAAAATTTTGAACATAGTCCTGACTGTGTAAAGGGGGGGGGGGGGGGGGGGCAGTGGATCAGACCAATCCATGGAGCACCTAAACACTCCTGTAGCCAATCAGCAATAAGGGGAGTATCCACTCATGATGGGGTGAGCAAGTGAGACATTTGTAGAAAGACTGGCTGAGATATTACCAAAGAGGAAAAGATCAAGAGTATAATTGGAAGAAGGGTTAAAATCAGGCAAGAGATAGGACCTGCGTTAATATTGGAAAAGCTTTCCAGCGCTGGAGAGACGTTAGAGAGCAGGAAGGCCTGAAAATGGGTTACTTTGTTTCTACTCGATACTAGAGTAACATTGGCTACGTTTACATGCAACCAAATAATCCATTAGTAATTGGATTGATGGCTCAATCGGACTGAAGTGACTTAATGTAAACACCTTAATCTATCCGATTGAGCTCGATCCGAATTAAAATTTGATCGGATTGAAAGGGGTGGTTTTATTCCTTTTCTAATCTGATCAAGAGGACATGTAAACACTTGATCGGATTGAAAACCGAAACTGAAAGGACTGCAATTCAGTCTGATAGGAACGAAAGTTGTGCATGAAATCATAGCCAATGCTGTTTCACAGAACTAAGATATGAACACAGCTGATTCATCCATACTTGCGCAAGCTGTCTGATGCGCCAGCTGTTAGTGGCTGCCTGTGTTGCATAGTGTTCGTTTTTGTGGGTGGAGCAAGGGAGGGAGGGGTGTGTTTGTTTGATTCTTGATTTCAAATATCAAGTGTTTCTCAGAAATCGCTTAGTGCACCTTTTAAGGATGGGCAAGTGGAAGTGCACAAACCCTTACCTTACCTGGTTTCATCAGCATAGAGGATGCTTACATAAGGTACAGCACCAAATAAAACAGAGAGTTTACTTCTAAAAGGTGTGAAGTGGTCATGACAACTAAATGATGACTAAATTATTCAGGGAGGAGATTTTTCAATAAAAACAAGGTCACCGATCACGTAAAGGATACTAAAACTTCTATCTGTGATTTCTAAATGCCAGAGGTTTATTCTGAGGTCGTCTGCAGAAATGTATGTTTCATAATCACTATTTACTGAAATGGAATTGATGTGATATGTATGTGCGTTTGCAAATATTCTGCGTGGGCTGGCTTCCACCATCAAGTCCATCGGCATCAGCACAGGAACCTGCAAAACAACCAGGGTTACCTAATATTTATAATATATAGAAATATTTATAATAATTTTTAATGCATTAACATTAAATATTTAATATTCATATATACATTTTAAATATTTTATATATAATGTAAAAAGGGGGAAAAAAACTGCATCTTGTCTCTCCCATCCTAGATTTATTTCTAAGGCTTATTACGTCGGATAAAGTAACCTTAAAATAAGCAGAGTTTTGAACACTTTATAATTAAGGTTCTATGATTTTAACATAAATTTGGTTTTCCCAAACTTTTGAACTAAAGCATTTTCTTGTTGTTAATAGTTCCATAATTTAACATTCACAATTCTCTGATATCAGTTACTGTTCACATGACATGCACGAAAACAAAAACAATATTTTTTAGAAAGTGCATTATTTTAATTGTGTATATTTTTTAAATATTTTTAAATTTGACATTTTTATGATTAAATTAGCAGCTTTTTTTCCCATCACGGAAACCCCAGTTTGGGACACCCTGGTTAATGCAATAGTTAACATCATCTAATTTTTAATTATGTCAACTAGTCAAATAATTCTACATCTATAGCCAAACATTACTTCAGGAACCATACGCTAACACTGAACAATGCTATATTTATGAATTCATTTACACCATTATTAAAGGTTGCAATAAATTTATGGTTCACTGTTGTAAAGTTTTTCCAAAATACATCCTCGTCTTGACTTGCAACACGTCCCGGTCCTCTACTGTTGCAAAGCATGTACTCCACAGACTACAAGTTCTGGAAACATCATTGGAATGACTTTATATCATTAAATATTTATTAACTAAAAACCAGTGCTTTACTGCGCTGCTACTGGCTGCACTTACAACTCAATGTCATGGGAACAAAAGAGACAGACTAACCCGTAGTGATGTGATTCGAAACGGATCTCGCAGTCTTCCGTCTTCGTCTTTAAGGTTGTATCCTTCTGCTCGTTTGTCCCTTTCACTAATCTTCCATAGTTTGATGGTTTTGTCTTTTCGATAAGAAAACAAAACCAAGAAAAACATACAAATCAGTAACAGACAAACTGCAAGCACGTTTTCCTTTAATCAGTGCAAAATACGTCACCATTTTTGTTGTTGTTTGGGAACAGGTATAGATAAACTACCGTTCAAAAGTTTGGGGTCCAATTTTGTCACGTTCTTGAAAAAAGTATATTATATGCTCAGTGCTCACCAAGGCTGCATTTGATCAAACATATGGTGTAAAAAAAAAACAGTAATAACGTGAAACATTGTTACAATTAAAAAAAACCTTTCCTATTTGAATATATTTTAAAATGTAATTTATTCCTGTGATGGCAAAGATGTCATTACTCCAGTCTTCAGTGTCACATGATCAGAAATCATTCTAATATGCTGAATTGTCGCTCAAGAAACATTTCTGATTAATTTGCTGCTTAATATTTTTCAGGATTCTTAGATTAAAGGAAAGCATCTATTAAAGGGACAGTTCACCCAAAAATTTAAATGGTGATGTTTATCTGCTTACCCCCAGGGCATCTGAGATAGGTGACTTTGTTTCTTCAGTAGAACACAAATGAAGATTTTTAACTCCAACCGTTGCAGTCTGTCAGTCGTATAATGCATGTGAATGGTAACATGAGTGTATGAGAGTAAAAAAAAACAAGCACGTACAATTCCATATAAAATTCTGCGGCTCGTGATGACACATTGATGTCTTAAGGCACGAAATGAGCGGTTTGTGCGAGAAACCAAACCGTATTTATATAATTTTTTACCTCGAAATACACAGCCTTCAGCACGCGATCACTTCCGGTGAGTGAGGTCAATGTACACGATATGGTGTAGAGATACACGCGAGAGATCACTTCCAGCGCTAACACAAACTACGCCATATCGTGTACATTGACCTCAAAGGAAGTGATCACGTGCTGAAGGCTGTTGGACATAGTGGTGTATTAGAGGTAAAAAAAAAAAAATGCAACTGCTGTTTGGTTTCTCACACAAACCGATCGTTTCATGCCTTAAGACATCAATGTGCCATCAAGAGCCGCAGGGTTTAATATGGATTTGTCTGTGCATGTTTTTTTTTACTCTCATAGATGCAAGTTACCATTCACATGCATTATACGACTGACAGACTGCAACGGTTGGAGTTAAAAATCTTCATTTGTGTTCTACTGAAGAAACAAAGTCACCTATCTCAGATGCCCTGGGGGTAAGCAGATAAACATAAGTTTCATTTTTGGGTGAACTATCCCTTTAATAAGCATTTACTTGAAATTGAATTTTGTAATATCATGTATGTCTTTGCCATCACTTCAATTTAATGCATCCTTGCTGAATAAAATTAGCGATTACTTTAAATAATTACTCTAAAAAACAGAAGCATACCATTTGTGGACAGGAGAAAGTGTGCAGCGTTCTGTTGCGGGAGCCATCTGATTTTATTGATCTTCTCCTCTATTTCTAAACTTTTCAAGTAATCAAACTCAGGCTCGTGACTCTGAAAAGTGCTGTACACGTTGTATTCCCCTCTTGAGAGTGGGCGGTTTTTACTCTGTGAAGAGAAACATTGAACACACCAGTTAACACACCTATTGAGTCACACATTCTAAAACAAATTCTATAAAAATAAACCACAAAAATCTTTGGGTTGCATCACCTCCTGTTCTCTCTGAAATATGACGACTCTTCCCCCTTTGTCTCCTGTGGCTAGTAACTCCCCAGAATAGTTAAATTCAACGGTTGAGATAATGTCCGCTGTATATGCAAAAGGAAGGAAGAAAGAAAGATGAGACAACGATGAGACAACCATGAATTTCATACATTCAGCATGCACAGCTTTAAGAAAGTAGAAGGCTTTGACATCAAAATTGCTCTTGGCATAATAGGGGCACTTTAAGACAGACAAACATTGTTTGTCTTTGGCCCAACATACAATGATCAGTTCATTTTATAGGCTCCTAATTTTGTTTTGGAGGTCTCCTATAGGTTTAGATGCATCCAATTTCAAAAAACACTTACATTTTCACTTAATATACATTGCAGCATCACCTCTTTTCTCACAGTGACTGACACTGTTCATTAAAGGATTCAGTCTCTCTAAACCCCTCCTTTCCGAGAGCCTACTCTGCTCTGATTGGTCAGATGTCCCCGTCTATTGGGATTGGTCTACCACTTACAGCACGTGTCGGAAACAAAACTCCCATTACTATATCTGAATCTGGAGCTTCCTCAGCACTTGCATACACAGTAACGCTTGCATCCGTTTTAGTGTTAGATATATCGGGCCGATATTTGTGATTTTTACATGTATCGGCCGATACAAGGCTGCTGCTTTCGCCAATATTTTTTTCAAGAAATTAAAGGTCCCATGGCATGAAATTTCCATTTTATGAGGTTTTTCAACATTAATATGGAGTTCCCCTAGCCTGAATATTGTCCCCAAGTGGATAGAAATGTTGATCGGTGTAAACCCGAGTTCTGGCTGTCTGTCTCTGCCTTTGAGAAAATGACAGGCCAGACGAGCCAATCCTGAAGTCTCCTGGTTTGACGTCCAAGCAGGACCGGTTTCCTCCCTTTCCTCCGCCCAGAGAATCTGGCACACCCATGCAAACGCTCGAGAGATCATGGTTTGTGAACGAGTGAACGCTGGCAGTTTCTCAGTGTTTGGATGTACAAATGAAAACAGAAGTCTTTTTTCAGTTCCTTCTGATCTGTGATCAGTGATTTCTGATGTGTAGCTAATTATTTATTATTCGTGCACACAATGCGGCTTCTCTCTCTCCCGACAGAACGGTGTTTTCGTGTTTTCTATCTTGTGAGTCAGTGTTTTTGTACGTCCTCGTCGCGTCTATCGGTTCTAAAATGTGCATACAGTCATAAGTTTCTGCTCAACATCACATCTCTTTAGAGATAAACCTCACACGCCGAAGCTCGGGCTGCACTGGCCGGTCGGCCTTCAACATCCCCGACCCCCAGTACTGCATCTGGCCCACAGCGGAGGCACCAAACGCGGCGTGAGATTAAGCAGAAGGAGGTAAGCGTGAGCATATTCGGGCTAGCCAGCCTAGCCCCACAATAAACTGGATTACATTCGATTACTGCTGTTGTGTCTTTGTTTGTGCTGTGTACTCAACGCGCGTCACTGACGCTTTTATTTTATTTAAAAAATAATGCCATTATCAACACTTACTTTTAACTCGTTCATCTCGACAGCTGTAATGGTACTTTGCATGTGTTACAAAGTTGGTAATAATGATGAAGACGGACTCGATGTGACTGGGACTCGTGTTTATTCAGAACTCTCAGATACAAACAAAATAAACTCACGCTGCCAGCGCTCTCACAACTCAGTAGTTACTATAAATGACTTTTGTTAGCAATCGCTCAGTCTCTGATACATTAGTGATGTCCGGTTCGCGAACGATCTTTCTTTTGAACCAGTTCTTTTTAGTGAACCGAATCAGTTCACCAAATCGGACTGAATCGTTCTAAACGGTTCACCTCTCCAGTCAGCGCTGATCCATAATTTACTAAAGTTACTAACTTTCTGACATGAGTGACAGTCCCTCCAACTAGAAATAGACTAATAACCTGAAGTATATGCTGTAACTACAAAAGTTCAGACATCAGGGTTTTTCCTGGGTCAAAAATGGTCTTCGGTGGTTGCTGACAGACATGGTCATCCATACACACACACGCACAGTAAAAAAGTACCCTACCCACGTGATCTGCAAGCGCAATACTGACAATACATTTTAAATAAATTCAAAGAAAGTTTGTTACTTTTGCTTATCTTATTTTGATCCCACATGAAAAAATACTATAGTATTTTATAGTAAAATTACTCTAGTAAATGCTATAGTGTTTTTGAACCGTACTATAGTAAATATACTACAGTAAATTAACAAAGTGTAGTAAATACTATAATATACTAAATATACTACAATTTACTGTAGTATCTTTACTATAGTATGGTTCAAAAACACTATAGTAATTTTACTATAATATACTATAGTATTTTTTCATGTGGGATACCTTGATGTTTGTTTTTGTTCCTCATTTTTACACTATTTACTGATAATTGTTTTGGTATATAATCATATCAATATTAAAAAGTAGTATTAAAAAAATGAACAAATAGCCTAATTTTCTGCCATATACAATTTCATAAAATGATTAGCTAGCTAACAACAACTTTGTTCTGGGTTCACCTCACTCCAGTCTAAACTAAGTGATTTATAGGCTATTTATTTTACTACACATTATGAACATAAATAAGCTGAAAGAATGTGGATAATTAAAACTAACTCTTACACCCACTCTTGCTAAATTGTGTAAGCACACTTTTGTTCTCATTTCAGATGTTCAGAGTAAATGATTAAACTGATTCGCGAGTTCAGTGTTGGACAGATCAGTTGTTCTAACCAGTCGTTGAAATGATTCGGTTCAAAGGAGTCATTAGGTTGCGAATCGGACATTAGCAGATGCGTTGTGTGCGAATCCCGTCTGTTAGAACATCGCGAAAGATTTGTCAACACACAGAAAACACTTCATAACCGGATAGGATATGTTTCCCGTTTATTGAAAGTATGCTTTATGTCAGCTGGTCAGAGAATCAGTCAATGTTTTTTGAGCGCATTTCACACCCAGCGGTAATTAAGGGAAAACATCGTCTGATAGCGCCACGTGCAACATGGATTCGGTCTTCCGACCTTTTTACTTTGATTAACGTAATATGTGAAATATTAGAAAGCTAAGACAGAGCTTATTTTGAAGACAGAGAGAGTGCGAGCGGGGGAGGAGCTCAGATCGTTCTCTCTGTCACTCAGTTACATGCGCAGCATCTATTCTACATCATTCATAAATCACAATAACTCATCAAATAAAGCTTTGGCGGGACACAAATTTGTTTTGGCGGCCGCCAAAAAATTTTCAATGTAGGAAAAACCCTGGACATGCTGAGAACTGATGTGAAGTGAACTCAGGTCCATCCGTCTCTCTGGCAGCAGCTCGTGCCTCGTAGACCTCGTTAAACCCCGCCCCCTCCGCTCATTTAAAATGCAAAGATGTCAGCCAATCACAACAGTGGGTGTTTTTACTGAAGTCTCACAGCAGACACGCCTCTTGAAGCAGGGCATTCAGCCACAGGGCAAACAGCAGTATAGAAAAAATGCCTTTTATTTCTAAATTATGACATTTTATGATGTAAAAGTCATACTAACAATATAAGTACACCTCAGGAAACATTATAAAATAATAGAAAAATGCCATGCCATGGGACCTTTAAGTTAAGTGCACCTAAGCATTAAATGACTAGGTTGTAAATAGTTTTAAAAGTAGAGTAGTTTTAAGTATAGTACAGTCAGTGTGCACTTTATGATGCTTGCTTGTTGATACTGTGCAATAGTGTAATTATTTTATGTATGCTTCAATATTTATTTTCAGAATTTAGTTTCACCACTGAACTCTTTTTTTCTTGTTCTACCTCACTTGTTTTTACTATTTGTTAAATATTGTTTTTTTTAGTTCAATAAATGTTCCTTTTTTTATTTTAAATTGTTATCATCATGATCATTGTGTCATTTTTATGATGTAAATTGAGGGAGCAAAAGCAGTATCGGCTCCAAATATCGGCTCAAGAAAATCGGCAGCCCGTATCGGTCATCGGCTAAGGCTGATGAAAAAAAATAAATAATCGGTATCGGCACTAAAAAAATCCATATCGGTCGATCCCTAATCCGTTTTACTGTATCAATATGAACCAGAGTCTTCATTCTTTTAAAACTGGAGTTGCTTTTGCAGAGCAGAAAACAGCGTCTTCTCGACATAGACAACCCGAACCAAAACTCTTCTGGCCTTCGCAACAACTACAGTGTTTTAGGGTCGGGTCAGAGTGGACGTTGTTTGCTTGCATTATGCAAATTTCTTACAAACCTATGTAGAATCATGCAGGAAGTCGGAATTACTGGGAATTACTGACAACTGGTTTCAGGCAGTTCAGAAGAATCGGCTTATCAGCCCTTCGATCAATGAAACTTTGCAGACCTTCTATATTCACAAACAGCTATACATTACACTACATATTAGGGGCACTTTAAAATATTCCTTATTCAAGTCTCATCTTCATACATGATTAAGAGTGAAAAATGTATGTTCAGTGTGGATCATTTCCTCTCTCCACCCCCGCCGCTTCACCTCTCTGATCTCTCTGGCTCGGAGGGAAGGACACGGGGATAAACATGATTCAGTGTTCCTGAAACAGAACAAATAGCTCGACGCACACAGACCTGGGCTTCATTTAGCCGACGGTTCACATGCCAAAAACACAGTATGAGAGATAATCAAATGTCTCTCGCGCATTTATAGAACTGAAACAAAGCAAATGGCCATTTGTTTTTTTTACCGTGGATTTGATGGGGAAACTACACCAGGTGAGAAACGCTGATAAGCTACGAATCAAAATGGAGAACTCTGCGCTAACTTCTGAGCTACTGAAAAACGAATCACAGCTGGTTTTAGCTACAGGTTTTGGTGTGTGATTAAAAATGGTAACATGTTACTGATGTCTTATAAAAGAAGGTTAATGATACACAGAACTTGCGTTCGGTTTTCAGTTTACACAGAAAACTTTACTACAGAGTACCACCAAAGCCAATGAGAAATACAATTTACTACTACTACTACTAATAATAATAATAATAATAATAATACTATGCTACATCATAACCTGCCCACAAACGAACATGTCAAATTAAGTCCCGAGTTGGAGAACATGCTTTTACATTCAAAGAAATCTGACTCATCTTTATTCCCTTTCAAGCTGACTTTTATATGTTACAGCAAGCCTCTACGCAAACCTTGGCAATAAAATCCCCATTGGCTAGTACATTCTCTAGTTTACTCGCCAGACTGATATACTATTATATGATTCCACTAAATCAGCTTCTTTGTAAAACGGCACAGCTTTTTAAATATCTGACATACTCTCTTAATATCAGTCAATCAAGCGTTATATTATGATATGATAATCAGGCACCATTTAAATTAACGCGTTGTTACATTTTTGGAGAGGTGCACGTCAGGGTACGTCGTAGGCAACGCGTGCAACACAACCTACGGCATACACTCGACGTATAAATTGGGCTTTAGTTCCACCCACTACTGGAGAAACCGCATATCTTCTGTTTGTTCTTAAAAGCTAAATAATTCCAAATGAACTGTTACCTTGACAAGAAAATACAACAAAGAATATCGTTTACATGTAGCACATCGATTCTATGTGGTATGTAAGACTCTTGCGCTCTCTCTTTGTGTGTGTGTGTGTGTGAGAAACACAGCGCTCTCAGTAAAGCGACGGCGAGTCACACAAGAGTTTAAGGTACGTCAAATACAGGTATGCTGAGCATCCATTGAGCTGAACTGAAATAGTACAGATTGATTCACAGATACCCCTTTTCCACCAAGACAGTGCTAGAGCTAATTCAGAGCCAGAGCTAGTCCCAGTTCATAGTTGGTTCGACTGAGGAGCCTTCTAAGAACCGTTTGCTTTTCCACATGCTGAGAGCCACAAGTCAGGTGATGCTCCGTAGTTTTGCCGAGGGCTGTTTTTTTCATGTCTGCGGGATGAAGCGACCCCAATTGTGTGATATTTAGCTCCGGGAATGCGAATTTTAGTAGGCAACCATGCCAAAAAACACATATTTTACCCCCAAATGTGATTTTTACTGGGGAATCCCCCCTGAAACGTGATTGGGCTTGTTTTGAGTAGCAATTGGGCGGGTTTTGTTGTGAAAACCTGGCAACCCTGGGCAGCGGGAAACACAAACACACCAGGCTTGTTCGAGATGCATCGGCACTGCGCAGACCGATCCACGTATGATATAAAAAAAAAAAACGCATGAGTGAATCAAAAGCATAAGGAGTCATATGCTCTCGCTGGACTCGTTATCATACGGCGATCGGTCTGCACAGTTGCGAACAAGCCTTCCATGCGTTACTATTGATTCACATGGCTTTACGATCCTACATCGGCATCAAAACACAACGAAAACACAGCGAATCCAACGCATTCATGCAGTTTGCCGTAATTTGTATAGACGGAGATTACAAACGAGCAGCAGCTGTTAGCTCCATTAGCTGCTATTTCAAAAATGGCGGATCTCAAGTTTGTGTTGGTCTTGTTGACCCCGCCCCCAGCGCCTGACGTAATCGGTTCTTACTTCTAGCCCTGTTCTAGCCCAGCAATGTTTTGGTGCTACTTAAGAACCACTTTAACTGGCTCGGAGCTGGGGCTTTGGGTGTGGAAAGACAAAGAACCGATTTGAAACTAGGCTCTGGCTCCGATCTAGCTCTAGCACTGCCTTGGTGGAAAAGGGGTAAGAGAGCAAAACTCTTAAGCGCTCAGTCAGTGTTCAGCAAGTAAAAATATATCTATGCTAAACTTATACTTAACCGCTAACACTCACACTGTCAAGTAAAATCTAGGTATTTATAAGCAAATCTATTATTTATTAGAATTTATTATATTAATAATATTACTTATTTGCCCAGAGTGAAGATTTAGTCGCATATGCAAGTGATTTACTCACATTGTAGAGGGTTGAACAGACATAAATTATTTAAATGTATAATGAATAAAAACGTATCCAGTGTTTCCCCTACAATGTATTCACAGCGTCGCCGCTGGATTTTCAGCGCCACTGCAAAATCTTCACATGATCAGTAAACGACATTCACTTACACTGTACGAGAGAGAGAGAGATTGACGATGGCCAGAGAACTAAACAAAAATGTAGTCTGCTTACACTTACACAATATCACAGCGCTGTGATATTAATCTTATTTTATTTTCGCTTCCAAGGATTAAAAAAAGAAGATATGAGGTCAAAACTATTATAAACTAGTCTAGCACAACTTCCTTCCCTTCAGCGCTCGCTGTAATTTCTCCCCAAACATGCATTTAACGTCAGATTCAGCACAATCTGTGATTGTTGTCAAATGCACTCTTCAATTTGGCTAAATTGCAGAACGTGTTTGATTAAATGAAAAGCACAATAATCCGCGCAATAGACGCTGTTTCCAAGTTCAAGGCGGGTGTGTGTGTGTACGCACGCTGCGAAACGGACCGACTTGCACATATGCATCGTGTGCGCGACTAAACCATCAAATACACAACAAAATAGCCTATATCTCAAAATGACAGGCTTGGAGAGTATTCACTTAAACACAGTTTAGCTTAAATGGGCGTAAATAGTTGGGAGAAATTAATGGGAGAATGATATTAGATCTGCGTCTTAAAGGGGCAGCATCTAATAAACCTGATGACGATTGAGCCATTAATGTGAATCAAACAACAAAAGGCAAAGAGAAAATTACTAGCAGCTCTTGTATGATATATGTGATGCTCTTAAAAAAAATTTTGTTTTTGTTTTTTACCTTTTTATTAATCACATACATACATACCATACATACAATACATACATACATACATACATACCATACATACATACCATACATACATACCATACATACATACATATATTATTAATAAAAAGATAAAAAAAAAACAAAAAAACATGTAATAATATTTCACAATATTAGGCTACTGTTTTTTTTTTTCTTCTGTATTTTTGATTAAATAAATGCAGGCGTAATAAGCATGAGACTTTTTGCAAAAACATAAAATAGTATCCAAACACTTTTTTTATTTTTTATTTTTACATATTGCCCCTCTCTTACATTTGAGCCCTTGCCCCTTAGGAACTTTTTGCACATCCCTGCGGGTTATTGAAGTAAAATAGGCTATAAGCTAGTCACCTTTTAAACTAATGAACTAACTAATGAAGCTTAATTTGGATTTTAATGTTCAAAATGTCTATTTCTATCCACAAAACTTGCCAGAAGTCATGGTTTAAGTTTTTAATTCATTTTTTTTTTTTATTCCGGAGGTGCATGCCCCCGGACCCCCCGACACGCGGCTTGGTAACAACCACCGGCACGTAACAGCACCGCTGCTGGAAAAAATTCTAGGGGAAACACTGGTATCGATCACAAAACTTGCGAGATTACGGAGCCCCAAAAGGGACCTTTGCAAAAAAAATATATATATATATTATATTAGACGATCGTGTGCGCAAGCGTTAGTTTCCGGATAGCATTATTATAACTAAAAATGTGAATGAGAGAGTGGTTTGGACAACATAAAAGACATGGAAGAGGATTTAGTGGATTTAAGGTCACGAGATATTCCTCAAAGTTCGATTTTGAAAAACTAAAAGAGGATAAGGTAAATTGTGTTACAGTCATTTTAATTATCCAGGAGGCCTTGTCATGACACTTGTATATGCAATGCATGCGCACGAGAAACTTATTTTAGAAGGACAAGGGGAAATAAAGTGGCTGGTGTAGCTCAAGAGGCTGAACTGTTGGAAAAGGCAGAAGTTTTCCAAATTTCTCCTTTTGTAAAAACAAATCAAAACAACATGAGGGCGAGCAAATGATGATGTTGATTTATGGAAAAATATAATATAATATAATATATATATTTTTTTACATTTAATCATGATAACAATATTGAACAAATTATGATTTTGCCATAATCCAGCAGCCCTAACCAAAAGAAATCCTGGGTTGAAGGATCAGCTAATGAGCACAAACACACAAAGGCCTCGGGTCTCTGTCCTTGTGTGTGTGTGTGTGTGTGTGTGTGTGTGTGTGTCTGTGTTCTGGACCGCCTGTCTGATTAATCAATCTCTAGTCACACTAGTGACAGAGAGAATCTGATGACTCAGAAACATCAGCGGGTGAACCTCACAAAACACAGCAAGATCACGGCAGCTCATATTTCACTCCAAGATCAACTAAGATAGATATGATCATTTTTGCATACAGAATGAAGGCTACTTCGGGGCCGCATTGCATAAAACACACAATTAAGCACATTATTCCCATATATTGCCGCTTCAATACTATTTGCACAAAAAGTTGTCAACTTATATTTAATAAATTAAATATTTAAAATAAATACGAAATACTATTGTATTTATGCACATGTTAAAATTTGCATATTAAATCAAAGTAATTTGACTTTTTGTTAATATTTTTTATATAATAATATAGTATTTAATAATAAGTTAAAATAATATTAAATGTATTACATTTAAATAAATGTTTTTTAATAAAATACAAATAATGACTGACAGAAATAGGATGTGCACAACAAATTTAAACGACATGTATTTACATATTTAATAAATTGAGTGTTTGAAATAATATACATCTACATATACTATATCATACAATTATAATTGCATTATAATTGTTATTTAATATAACGTGCAATATAATATATACATACACTATATTAAATTGAATTGATACCAAATCACAAAATTACCTTTCAATATTTTAAATAAATATGAAATACTGTGCATTTATAAATAAATAAATTGTATAATAATAATAATAATAGTATTACAATACAATAATAAAACCTAAATGCGTCAAAATATACATTATTTATATATAGTATTTAATAAAAGTTCAAATAATATTAAATGTATTCAATTTAAATACAAATATTTTTATAAAATACAAATAATGAATGACAAATAAGATGTGCACAACAAATTTAAACAACATGTATTTACGTATTTAATAAATTGAGTGTTTGAAATAATCACATGTCTGTATACATCTACATATACTATATCATACAATTATAATTGCATTATTATTGTTATCTAATATAACGTGCAATATAATATATACAGCACTATATTACATTTAATGATACCAAATCACAAATTAACTTTCAATATTTGAAATAAATATGAAATCCTTTGTGCATTTATAAATAAATAAATTGTATAATAATAATAGTGTTACAATACAATAATAAAAAAAAAACTAAATGCATCAAAATATATGGCTTACACACTGGTTTATCAACTTCTCATAGTAGTGACGAATCTTGCTTAAGGTTTATTGCCATAAACATGTACAAATGCAAAACATCTTACAATAAAACAATCATTTTATTTCTGCAAAATACACATTGTATTTAAAATATCTGTCGACTTTGTGGTGTTGTGTGACCTGGTCATGTTTTTGAGCCGTGGTCATTAACTATCCTGATTTGTCATCCTGTGCATCTGAAGACGACTCAAGTACAGATCCAGAGGAAACACCAGCGTACTGTATCACAACACAAACAGCCGCAGCAGCAGCGGGGAAGCGTAGGCAGGTACATGACGGATGGTGACCACCTCGTAAAAAACATCCGAGCAAACATGAACGATTCGCCCACCTCGGACATCCCCCACAACCTACAGCAACGTTACATCAGCACCTCCCGAAACAAGATCAAATCAGAGCATCATCACACAGTAACCCAAACATCACAGAGGAGTCCGTTAGCGCTAGGAAAAGCAGACCAAGCCTGACCTCGCAAAGCTCAAAAACAAGCGGAGCACCCGGCGTGAGAGGCGCACGGAGATAAAAGCACACATACCCATCCTGAAAGGTAGGGAGAAGCCATTATAGCACAGTTCCAGACTGTGGCTGTCAGCAGCACACAGAAGACAGCAGGGGAAGATTTAAGAGCCTGGGAGAAGCTGCGGTGCGGACGGTGTTGGCTCGCCTGCAGGGAGGGTGAGCGAGGGCTTTCTGTGCGGCCATGTTGGACAGGTAAGATCACGAGGGGAAACCCCCCACACACATGCACACCCTCCATGTGACATCCCAACTGAATTATGGCCTCATAAACAGGAGCATATAACTTTAAGGGAGTTTGCAGTGCAGTCCTTCCCACAAATTACTCACTTCCTCTTTGAAAGTCATTCAGGGCCAGAGGAAATGCACACAACCAACTGAAGCTGGACAACATGGAAAATTCACAGTATATTCAATAAATAGAAATGTGGATAATATCCGAGACATTGCAACACAAATGTGTGTACAAAAACATTGCAGTTTATCACTGGAAAACAAAATGTATGAAAATACTAAAAAGTACTATACGTCGCTATTGAAAAATTATTAATTTTCACAAAATAAAAAAACTCAAAATGGAAATTTACATAATTTCTACGCAAATGGGTGTACAAAACTATTGCTATTTATTACTATGTAGTTATAAAAAACTATGTATTTGTTAAATTATAGTGCTGGTAAAAAGTTTGGAAACATTTCTATTTAAAAAAAAATTGGAAACATTTCGATCTTTAATTTTTTTGAATGAGGTCTCTTATGATCATCAAGGCTGCATTTTTTGGATCAAAAATACAAAACAGTAATATTGTGAAATATTATGGCAATTTCATTTAGTTTTCTATTTTAATATAGATTCAAAAATAATGTGTGATTCAAAGCTGAATATTCATCAGCCATTTCCCCAGTCTTCAGTGTCACATGATCCTTCAGAAATCATTCTAATATGCGGATTTATTATCAATGTTGGAAACCGTTGTGCTGATTAATATTTTTTATAACCGGTGATACTTTTTTTCAGGATTCTTTGATGAATAAAAAAAAAGAAAAAGAAAGAACAGCATTTTAATTCAATATAAATATTTTGTAACAATATACACTAGCATTCAAAAGTTTTGGATCGGTAATTATATATATATATATTTTTTTTTTGAAATTTTTTTTTTTTTAAAGAAATTAATACTTTTATTCAGCAAGGATGTGTTTGTTTTTGAAAAAAGTAATAGTAAAGATTTATATTGTTAGAAAAACGTGTATGTTTTAAAGTATATTAAAATAGGAAACCCTTATTTTAAATTGGAATAATAGTTCACAATATTATTTTTATTTTTGATCAAATAAATGCAGCCTTGATGAGCATTAGAGACTACTTTCAAAAACATTACAAATAGTACAGTAAATGTTTGTTTCATCTGTGGGAAAAATTGCACTTTAGTTCTTTTTTAATCTACTTGACAACAATGGCTGTTTTTCAAGTTATATTTTTTGTATACTTTAAATCAACTGTTAAACATCAGGCATAACACTGAGCAAAGACAACACCTTATTTATACTTAAGTGGCGAGTCAAACAAATAATCAGTATGATAATCGAACAGCCAATATGAACCCTATTATTTAGTCCAGTCAAACTTAATTAATAATACTATTAGAACATCTTATGAGCAATCCTCAGGATCCTGCTCCAAAATCAAAAGCTCCACAAGAAAAAGCATTTAAATGAAAGCAGAAGTCTTCAAACTTAGGAATTACTGGCATGGAAAACACATTGGCTGTGAGCCAGCGACTAGCGATCTTTGCATCCTGTAAGCACACAGTCTGAAGATCTGCTTAAAAAAAAAAAACCCACGCAATGTGGCCAATACTGTAATTGTATTTTGAATCCAAATTAGCATGCCTCCTTATCACTCCGGCCTAAAAATTCCCATATCCACAGAATTCAGTTGAAAGGAATACTGCCCACCTCAGTCTAGCCAGCGATACAGTGATCTCTAAATAACCTTCTCTTCCACATGAGGGCCAGTCTGCTCAGATGATATTACACAAGTCAACATGTGTCCGTTTCCTAGAAATCCGTTTTATTTTTCACAGAGGGCAAAGCGGAGACCTGGAAGTGGCAAAAACATCAACAACCAACCGCCACCATACAAACAACACTCAACTAAAGGCCTGCTCACACCAAGAACGATAACTATTTTAGCGTCCACACCAGCGGACGATAACGTTTTGTTTATTCCAAGCGCGTGCTTGTCTGTCACTTTAAATGCTAGGATGGATTCTGATTGGCTGTTAGTGTTTTTATCGTTATAGATAAAATCATTCTTAAAGTGACCAATGAGGTTCATTCTCTTGTTACGCAGCACGTTTGAGCTTCTTCAAGAACCAATGAGGTTCATTCTCGTGTTATGCAGCACGTTTGAGCTTCCTCAAGAACCAATGAGGTTCATTCTCGTGTTACGCAGCACGTTTGAGCTTCTGCGAGAACCAATGAGGTTCATTCTCGTGTTACGCAGCACGTTTGAGCTTCTGAAGGAACCAATGAGGTTCATTCTCGTGTTACGCATCACGTTTGAGCTTCTGAAGGAACCAATGAGGTTCATTCTCGTGTTACGCAGCACGTTTGAGCTTCCGCAAGAACCAATGAGATTCATTCGTGTTACGCAGCACGTTTGAGCTTCTGCGAGAACCAATGAGGTTCATTCTCGTGTTACGCGGCACGTTTGAGCTTCCTCAAGAACCAATGAGGTTCATTCTCGTGTTACGCAGCACGTTTGAGCTTCCTCAAGAACCAATGAGGTTCATTCTCGTGTTACGCAGCACGTTTGAGCTTCTGAAGGAACCAATGAGGTTCATTCTCGTGTTACGCAGCACGTTTGAGCTTCCTCAAGAACCAATGAGGTTCATTCTCGTGTTACGCAGCACGTTTGAGCTTCCGCAAGAACCAATGAGATTAATTCGTGTTACGCAGCACGTTTGAGCTTCTGCGAGAACCAATGAGGTTCATTCTCGTGTTACGCGGCACGTTTGAGCTTCCTCAAGAACCAATGAGGTTCATTCTCTTGTTACGCAGCACGTTTGAGCTTCTGCGAGAACCAATGAGGTTAATTCTCGTGTTATAAAGCATGTTTGAGCTTTTGTAGGAACCAATAAGGTTATTTCTCGTGTTACGCAGCACGTTTGAGCTTCCCCAAGAACCAATGAGGTTCATTCTCGTGTTACGCAGCACGTTTGAGCTTCCTCAAGAACCAATGAGGTTCATTCTCATGTTACGCAGCACGTTTGAGCTTCTGAAGGAACCAATGAGGTTCATTCTCGTGTTACGCAGCACGTTTGAGCTTCTGTAGGAACCAATGGGGTTCATTCTCATGTTACGCAGCACGTTTGAGCTTCTGAAGGAACCAATGAGGTTCATTCTCGTGTTACGCAGCACGTTTGAGCTTCCTCAAGAACCAATGAGGTTCATTCTCGTGTTATGCAGCACGTTTGAGCTTCCTCAAGAACCAATGGGGTTCATTCTCATGTTACGCAGCACGTTTGAGCTTCTGAAGGAACCAATGAGGTTCATTCTCGTGTTACGCAGCACGTTTGAGCTTCTGTAGGAACCAATGAGGTTCATTCTCGTGTTACGCAGCACGTTTGAGCTTCCTCAAGAACCAATGAGGTTCATTCTCGTGTTATGCAGCACGTTTGAGCTTCCTCAAGAACCAATGAGGTTCATTCTCGTGTTACGCAGCACGTTTGAGCTTCCTCAAGAACCAATGAGGTTCATTCTCGTGTTACGCAGCACGTTTGAGCTTCCTCAAGAACCAATGAGGTTCATTCTCTATTACGCAGCACGTTTGAGCTTCGGCAAGAACCAATGAGGTTCATTCTCGCGTTACGCAGCACGTTTGAGCTTCCTCAAGAACCAATGAGGTTTGTTCTCACGTGTCAAGCTGGTTCAGTTGAGCTTCTTTTTATTGATCAATGTTTATTTGTGAATAAAAGCCTACATGCAATCGGTTCACCATATAAAACGATTGTTTCTCTTGAGAAGACTTTGATTAAAGCAGCACTAGGTAACTTTTCAACCTTCATAATATATTTTCAAAACTCTTGTGATGATACATCGACTTACAATAGGTTGAATGACACGTCTGCCATAGCATGACGGGGTCTGTATCGTTTTTAATCGTACTTTTAAACTTCGGGTTTCGGGTAGTAACCCGAGAACAAAAAGAACTACAAAATTAGACTGCTTTACGGCATATACGTCACTTCCACCACCATCCCCACTTCCTTAAATTCGGACGTGCGTGAAAAAAAAAAAATCGCTCGCAAATCATTTGTTTGCCGAATGTTATAGTCATGGCCGAAGCAGCACAGAAAAATAAGAAAGCAAAGGTTTTGTCTGAGGAAAGCAAAAAGAGAAAACGAGAAAGTGATCGGATTAAAGGCAGGACGAGGATCAACATTGGGCAGCGTTTGCTCGTTGGCATGAGCTGAAGGAGGAGGGGCTACATTCTTGCAAGTAAATACGTAATACATACAAAATCATATTTTAGGATACCTAACATGTCTGTGATATTGGTTTATTTGTCTTTCCTCAAGCTTTAATGCAAATCGATTTTTCGAATTTGCAGATTCATCTAGGGTAGCTTGATATTATAATATTGACGATATATGGTTATTACCTACCACTCAAACATTGAATTGAAGTATCATATAGATTCTGTAAAACGGGAACCAATAGACTAGGCTACTATAATGACGCTGGCTTGTAAACGTGAGCATCGCGATCATTTGGCGTTTGAAAAAAATAAAACCCATGAAATTGTATTCATATGACATGCTGAAACATATGCCACTGTACCTGGGATGAAGACATTTCACACGCGATGCAAGCAGAACACGCATGTGAACTCCATAGACATGTGAACTCCTCCTGCAGAGTTCAGGGCTATCATAGTTGTCATGTCAACAAATGCACGTGCGATGCATCCCCTGATGTAGAGTGACCGTTTACGACAGTAGTAGAGGACAATACTGTTTCCCAACTGTAGGGGGAGGCCCGAGAGCAAAAGTTACCTAGTGCGGCTTTAAACACTTTAATTAAAATGAACCAATGAGGTTCATTCTCGTGTTACGCAGCACGTTTGAGCTTCTGAAGGAACCAATGAGGTTCATTCTCGCGTTACGCAGCACGTTTGAGCTTCCTCAAGAACCAATGAGGTTCATTCTCGTGTTATGCAGCACGTTTGAGCTTCCTCAAGAACCAATGAGGTTCATTCTCTATTACGCAGCACGTTTGAGCTTCGGCAAGAACCAATGAGGTTCATTCTCGTGTTACGCAGCACGTTTGAGCTTCCCCAAGAACCAATGAGGTTCACTCTCGTGTTACGCAGCACGTTTGAGCTTCTTCAAGAACCAATGAGGTTCATTCTCGTGTTACGCAGCACGTTTGAGCTTCCCCAAGAACCAATGAGGTTCACTCTCGTGTTACGCAGCACGTTTGAGCTTCCTCAAGAACCAATGAGGTTAATTCTCGTGTTACGCAGCACGTTTGAGCTTCTTCAAGAACCAATGAGGTTCACTCTCGTGTTACGCAGCACGTTTGAGCTTCCTCAAGAACCAATGAGGTTCATTCTCGTGTTACGCAGCACGTTTGAGCTTCTTCAAGAACCAATGAGGTTCATTCTCGTGTTACGCAGCACGTTTGAGCTTCTTCAAGAACCAATGAGGTGAATTCTCGTGTTACGCAGCACGTTTGAGCTTCCTCAAGAACCAATGAGGTTAATTCTCGTGTTACGCAGCACGTTTGAGCTTCTTCAAGAACCAATGAGGTTAATTCTCGTGTTACGCAGCACGTTTGAGCTTCCTCAAGAACCAATGAGGTTTGTTCTCACGTGTCAAGCTGGTTCAGTTGAGCTTCTTTTTATTGATCAATGTTTATTTGTGAATAAAAGCCTACATGCAATCGGTTCACCATATAAAACGATTGTTTCTCTTGAGAAGACTTTGATTAAACACTCCATTTATATGGATTTATTTTACGATCTCTTTATGAAAGTTTAAACCGAGCATAGACTTTCAAAGAAGGGATAGAAATCTCTCAGATTTCATTAAAATATGTTGGAGTATCAAAGTTGAACGTAAGCCTTAAGGGTTTAGAATGAGATGAGAGTGAGCAAGTGATGACAGATTTCCCTTTAAGAATCTCTCAGAGTCTGAATAAAACAGTGACAAACAAGAAGCTACATTTTGTCTTATACAAAGCGACAAGCCACACATAAACCTGAAAGATTTAGCAAAAATATTTAATGCAGAAACTTAAAAAAAAAAATGAAACAAAAAGCTTCCCAAAAACCTACTTTGCCAAAAGTGCTCAAAAACCAGAGACAAGCATGGGTGGTCTTCATAACTATATTTATACATAAAGGGAAGAAAAACTGGCAACAAAATCTCAGCACCACAGTGAATGTCAATTTGCTTTCTGAGATTCAGAATCACAACTGTATTCCCATGCCTCCCTCACTGATGTCGGGATGGAGCGCACCCTCGGATAAGGCACATGGATAATGTGAGCTGGTCGGACCAGTCGGACGTGCTTTCCGCTGTTTCAAAGGCAGGATGTGCTTCCCTACTGGAGCCCCAGAATGCAGAACATATGCTCACTGACGCCCACATCAGCAGACACATCTATCAATCCATAATGTGTCATGTCATATTAATAATTTGTTTTAATCAAATGGATTACTACTGTATTGTGCTGACTGCTCACTTGCCTTTATGAGATTAAAAACTTACTAAAAAGTATGCCGAACACTGCGTTCCTTCCCAAGCTGACATATTCCCTACTAAAACTGACATATTGTTCTCTTTAAAAAAAATAGCCAATCATGTGCTACTCGTCATTGCTAGTCACAGTTAAGGCAAGACACTACAGGAAAAACCATTGTGTTTTTTTTCTTGAGATTGCAGGCTGTTTTGTTTACATAACATCATCTTTGACTAGAGGAAAGATAACATCCAAATTACACATTTCCATGTGTAATAAAATAAACAGACTTTATCTTTTTGCGTCCATAGATTTCAAATACAAAACATATTTAAACACTGTGTCCCACTGTGTTTAAAGGTTTTATTCCGAACTATATTCTGGAGGTTTTTACAGAGGGGTTTGTTCATATCACATGACTGATTTTATTTTTTTAAGCATGGTGAAAATGTATTATCTGATTTATGAAATGATAAAGAGATATACAAAATCCCCTAAAAAAAAAAAAAGCACCTAATATGTCAACAAAATAAAAACAATTTGAACCTGGATTTATCCAATGTTCAAATTTCAGTTTTGGACATATACGTAAATTAGTGCATGTTAATTAGATCATGGCTCATTTGCATAACATTTCAGTAAACTTGCAATATAAAACCTTTGTCTTAATGTATGGACAAATCAACTGGGGAAGTATGGTTAGCTAAAAATTGACATGTTCTCCAGTGGTATCTTGCCAAAAGTAGTATATAGGGGGAGCATTTGATTGGACAACAATTTGGAGACGCCTTTGAGTGCAACTTGAGTCATCAGTATTTTTGCCTGTTTTCCTCCAGAATCCATATCAATGTGGTTTCACTTAATTTCAAATTAAATCAATATTTCATGGATGCATTTGCACATTCATATATTCAAACATTTGATATATATATATATATATATATATATATATATATATATATATATATATATATATATATATATATATATATATATATATATATATATATATATATATATATATATATACACACACACACACACTTGTTGGTGTGCATTTTGTGATGACCAGCAAACAGTGCACTATTACTTCCATCTATTTAGCAGGTGGTTTAACACAAAGCGACTAACAAATGAGGAACATCACAAGCGATCTGTCATGAGAGAGCCAACAATATTTACAGTACTGCAATGCAAAGTTTCGAGCACGAGATCATCTGTCTATCACCTTCACTACTTATACTATTCGGCAACGTGCAGGACTACTTTTTTTAGACAGTAATGTCAATCTCTGGGATGAACATATACATTTTCATGAATTTACAACACTCCATCTCCTCCTATCATACCTCGCTATGCATTCTTTTCCTTACAGAACTCATGCATACTCACCCGAGGGTGTTCAACACAAATGCAACCCAGTATTTACCTTCTGCAACATCTTCATCTATGGCTCCTTTGACCTGGGAGAAGCACCACTGGAAATCATTGCCTCCACCAACCCCTGCAACAACAACAACAACACAACTGCATTTAAATGCATGCACAGATCAACCTCCCAGAAGCATTTAATCGCGCTGAACTCGGAGCCCTGCCCCGCACGAGCATGCATACTGAGATAAAGCAGTGGATGTGGGTTTGATTTAGTGTCAGTTAAGGGGGCTGGTTTGATGTTTAGGCCGCACTGCTGCCGCTCGCGCCCCCGCCTACCAACACAACCCCCAGCGCGGCGCGTTTACCTGCCATCATCTCCGGTGCCTGTGCCTCGAGCCTTCAGTGCGGCTTATCCTCGAGCTCAGCCGGGCGGACGGTATGAACGAGCGCGGAATGAGAGCGAGCGGAGGCGCGCGGGATCAGCGAGAGCGGGATCTGCCCGTGATTTGCTTTCGCTTCAAGATGGCGCACACTGCCCGTCGACATGACACAGTGACGTCATTTAATCAAGCGCGCCTTGCGCCCGGCACGTCCTCGCTGCGCTCAGGTTTGCGCAGCGACTGGAGGAGTTACGCAAATGCCGAACGCCCTTGTTTATTGGGTAGATAAAATGTGTTATACACACGAAGTGTCATCAATCGCAGACTTTCAGTCTCAATAGCGAACATAATATTGAATTGCTTGTCATTTCAAGCTGAGGTTATTTGTCAAAATAATGCAAAAACCATGTGAATGTTTGTGAAATATCATTTAATATGTGTGTTTAGGATACATAAAATGATATGTCTGAAATTTGAGCGGGGTTTCCATTCCACCACAACAATAAACAGCTATTCATATTGAAATATGGTAGAAATTACTATTATTTGAGAAAGTGTTGGAGTCAACAATACATATTAACAATATATCTAAAGTGTAAGTTACCTAAATAGTAGTCGGTTATACTGATTCCAAATTACATGACACAAATTGTAGTTAGTAACATAATCCATTATATAACACATATAATCGGACTATTTTTAGATTACTTTTGGCCTAACTCGTTTATCACATTGATTTGAATAAGATAATTGAGTACCATATTGATATACATTTACATTTAGCTGACGCTTTTATTCCAAAGCGACTTACAAATGAGAGCAATAGAAGCAAGTAGAACAGTCAAGGGCAACAGTATGCAAGTGCTGTCACAAGTCTCAGTTAATCTAGCACAGAACACATAGGATTTTTTATTTATTTATTTAAATAAACAAACAAACTGAAAGTGAATAGAATGATAAGTGCTATTATTGATATAAAAATACAAAGAGAATGTAGGAAATATATACATTATTTGTTCTTCAGGGTTTCCCAAACTGGAGTTTGTGAAGGAACTGCTGAGGGTTTGTGCGTTTAAAGAAAAGCTATTAAGTAGCCTAATTAAATCATAAAATGTACAATTAAAATAAACCATTTTAAAATAATACAAATTGTAATAAAATGCGTTTGAAAGACAAAAGCTTTCTACAGTAATACATGGTTAAATGACTTACTGAATGTTAATTCAATTAATAATTAATGTGTTCATCAGGAGTTGATTCGATATGCAATGTTGAGAAAGCGCTTCTTAAGAGATGAAATGATTTCTGTAAATCCAGTGGTTAAATGTTTTGTGGACTCTCAATCTTCCATTAATTATAGCCACCTGACTAGTGGCTGGTCTGTATGTGCAATTTCACAAAACTAGAAGACTTTTTCAATGTAAGCAATGCTTTTTTAAAAAGGAAAATTTAACCATGACAAAGAAGAATTAGGGAGAATCAATAAATTATGAATTAATTACTGCCATTATGTGAATAATGTAATCATGTGATCAATAAAAAAAGCAACTGTAGTCTTATAAGATCTTAATCAGATTCCAAAAATTAAGAGTATATAAAAAAGTATACTTTTTAAGGCCGGCCCGTGTTGTCCGATCAAACAGACGAGCTACTGTAGCTCAAATTGCTCAAGAAGTTAATGCTGGTTCTAGAAAGGTGTCAGAATACACAGTGCATTGCAGTTGCATAGCCGCAGACCAGTCAGGGTGTCCATGCTGACCCCTGTCCATCGCCAAAAGCACCAACAGTGGGCACGTGAGCATCAGAACTGGACCACGGAGCAATGGAAGAAGGCCTGGTCTGATGAATCACGTTTTTCTTTTACTGTGTGTGTGATCTTTTTTACTGTGATTTTGAAATTTCACTTGCAGCAGTTACTGCTAAATTCTGTATTTTCTTTTTACATAGGCTACTTGACAGGACAATTTTCAAATTATAAGCCCTCCAAATTGCCAAAATGGTATTTTATTGCTTTTGAGAGATTATACCAAGGTCTATTTCTCTGTATTATATTATTATACGCTAGAAATCAATTTTTTATTTCCAAATAAATCCTCAATACATACACCTCTTTTTTAATGTTAGGATGTTATGTTATTCTCTAATGAATGTGTTGACAATATAGTTCATTGCAGTGTAACGGCTATTTCATAAATTTGCCACATGGAGGAGCCACTATATCTGTGTATGTTTGAAAACACTGGATTCAGGGTCCTTTTAGATGTTATCAAATTGTTAATATGAGCGGTCTGTTCATTGTTCATAATTTGTGCATTTACTTTTGTTATCATGAGATTAAAACTTAAATTCATATAGACCTATATATACACCTATATAGTTTATTTGAGGAAATCACAGTGGGTGCTTCATAGAACATAAATAAAGCATACAGAATAATATCAAAATGAATAATTCATCTGTTTGCAAGACCCATGTGGATTTGGCAGATGTCTTTAAATCAATGTTTTACAGAGAGCAGCGCAGGACAAAATTAGAGCGTATATCAACAGAGACATCCTGCAAACGGGAGTCATTACCATGAGCCATTATCACGGCAGCAAAACACATCGCACCGCACTGCTAATGGGAAAGAGAATGAGTGAGCTGTGATTTGAAGTACGAACGAGTGCTTCTCTACCACCTAATTAATGCACAATATATGTAATTAATTCATTGATGACTTATTAAATAGCTACTGGCCAGCAGTCATCTGCTCTACTATTCCTGTGTGTAATTCAGAAGATTAGGTTTTGTTTATATTTACATTAACTTTCAACAAAGCTGAGGGAATATCATGAATATTTATTAATGGTTTATTCTTCCATCCATTTCAGAAACACTGCATGTGAATATGAATTTCTCTGAATGCAACCACACACTTTCACATGCATCATTTTAGGACCTTTGGTCACATTATAGAAGAAAATGCTGCTAATTTGTTTGCCTATGATGTTGATTGCCACCCATACTAATCACAAATTTGAATAAATAACTGAGGTGATTGTGCATTAGTCCTATAGAGGGATTGATTGCACCATTATTTAGTAGGCCAAGATTATTTAATGTAATTCATAATGCTTTAATGACCAGCAGATGGCAGTCTTTGAATATAAATGGCCTCTTGTTCTTTTTAAGACTCTGACTATACAGCCAAAAGAAATCAAATGCAGCTATGCTCTGTTCATCACGTCCAGCACTATGTAAACGGTAATGATATAATGTGTGTGCCTCAGTATAGGCATTAACAGTCATTTAAGGTGGTTTTCAGCAGCTTGAGTCAGAGACTCAGAGGTGGATTACAGTGTCTAACACATGCTGTGCTGCTTGTCTGCAGATAAGAGGCAGGCAGAGCATTTTGTTGTGGTTATTTAACATAGCTTATTGTTTAAATCATCTATGCTACATACAGTGCAAAGGCCGAAATCTATGTCCAGAGTGATAAAAATGACACAAAACTGACATTTATTTCTGAAGGTTGTTCGTGGCACTTCATAACCTTTAATGACAACACTAAACTCTAATGCTATAACTTTCTTTTGCTCTTGAGTTCACAAAACTGACACATTTTAAGTGTTTTGAGTTCTATGAAGTTGTTTCATTTAAAGGTGCAGTGTGTAAATATTAGCGGCATCTAGTGGTGAGGTTGTGAATTGCAATAGCTCACCCCTCCCTTTCGAAGCACATAGAGGCCCTGTCCCACATGGCACCCTAAACCCTCACGGTCTTCCTCTGATTCCGCACTTTCACCATGTAGAAGTCGAGGGCGCATAGCAGACACAAAGCACCCTTCTTTAAGCTTAAATAACGAATGGGACACCCTATACGGTAGGGGTGTAACGGATCGCCGGCCCACGGTTCGGCACGCACGTGACCCGCGGATTTATTGCGCTTTTTTTTTAAACTTGTGGATTAATCTGAATTGTTTAGCGATCGCAGACTAAAAGACAGTTTTTCTGCCGATATTGCTTTTTAAGTGATCTCGTTCCTTTAAACTCAATGCTGAGTTTCAGAGAAACACATGTGTTCACGTGAACAGGGCATGTTAATCAGTCAACAGTGGCTAGCGGAGAAGTAGAAGAACTTGAAAAGCCTCCCGCATCATTCAAATCGCGTGTATGGGAGCATTTTGGCTTCCCCGTAAAATATAATGATGACGGAATAAGAGTGTGGGCAAAACTGTATCAGTATGTAGGCACTGTGGCACGAGAAAGCTGTATGAAAGTGGCGCTTACATCGAGCATGGCACCTGCTGACGCCCGTTTCACACATACTCCGTTTGCAGTGCGTATGCGGTGCGTATCTTTTCCGTACCCATGTTAACGGATACAGCTTTCACACTGAACGAGGCTTCGGTCCGTCAGTGCGTTCCAGGAGCGCGTAGCCATACAGCTGTGCTGCTGATCGTTTCCGCACAGAGTCTATTTTTTGATGTGCTGGCGCTGAATTAAAGTGACAGCGCATCCGCATTAAAACAAACATACCGATGCGAAAATCTAGTAATTCCACCTCAGATGCATATAATGTAAAGTCTACTCTGTTTCAAAGTCAATGGCTTTTTGCCTCGAGTAAAGCAAGGAAAACGGCCTTTAAGTAAACAAGGAGAAATAATGGAGAGCACCTGTCCTTTCTTGGAGGTGGAAAAACAAAGTTCTTTATGACCTGCAGGATTTTTTGTAAAAAGATTTAAAAACGAAAGAAAATACGAGTCGTTTTTTGTCTATCGTAAGTTTTAATTTAAAATGTTTGTTATTTTAACATAGTCTATTGTCTGTTTTGCAACTTGCATGAGCAACGTTATATATACATCTAAAGTAGGCTAGGCTATATAAATATAAAGTAATGAATTCAATAAAACGTTGTTTAAGTGTAGCGTGTTTAAACATGATATCTATAAAATAGTGTACAGGCCTACAAAGAGAATTGCAATGCTGACAAGTGTGAGAGGTTTGCTCTCCCTGAGAATGTTGACATCCTAATCTTTAAAAAAAAAAAAAAAAAAAGCTCAGGCCCATTTTCACGTCTCAGGTTGTTTTTAGTCAAATTTGATTTATTCAGATGGTTATTTATTTATTTTATTTTTGTTAACACCAAAAGTTCCTTGTTAACCTATAAACCATATAGGTTATGTTAACACCAAAAGTTTTCATGTAATAAATGGAAAGGAAATAAAAATAGTCTCCTCCCCCTTTTATTCTGATCCGAAAAATTATCCGATCCGTGACTCATGATCCGTAGTGTGATCCGAACCGTGAGTTTTGTGATTCGTTGCACCACTACTATACGGTCTTGTGTAGAAGAGCGAAAGTGCACATGAAGTGTGCCATTCGGGACAGGGCCAGAGAAGGTACGGTGGCCGACACAGGACAAAGATGTCGTCGTCTGAGAGAGCAGAGAGTGACTAGCGCTCTGTAGAGAAGTGTGTCCGTTTAGGGCTACTGTAGAAACATGAGGGCTCAAAATGGTGACTTCACTGTAAGGGGATCCGTGGTGTATGAAGATAGAAATTGCTCATTTTAAGGTAATAAAAACATAACGGTTCATTATGTAAGGTCTTTATACGCCACTGAAAACATAGTTATGTATGTTATATTGCATTTCTGTCAATAGATCCTCATAAATACTACACACTGCACCTTTAATTGAGATAAACCTGAGTTTGAAAACTTAAAATGTATAGTTCTTAACTTAAAAAATGTGATGTAATTTGTTTACCTCATTTTTTTTAGTTTTGCCAACTTATTCGGGTTTACAGTGAAGTGGGACATGACTTCAAATTTGAAAGATGCGAGTTTAGCTGATTTTATAAATCTAAAAAAAAAAGAAATATTAAATGCATATCAAATTAAATTAAAATGAACCCTTTCATGCATGAATTATGGAAAACATTATCTAGATTTTTTTAAGATTCTTTATAATATGATGCTAAAATTTAAATCATTTTCATTTTTACAAAATTCAGTTTTATTTAAAAATTATTTAACTGTCCACGTATGTGGACACCATGCAACAAAGGCGTAAAATGGGACAAAAAGCCACAGATGACATGATTTTGTCATGTTATGCTATGTATATCAGCTCAGTTATTAAAAACATTAATATTACAATATAACAATGATAAAACACATATTGTAGGAACTATAACGGTATTACATATATGTGGAAAGCTATAGCAATATGGACTGGGCTTTGCTGGCACACACTCCTCATCAATACTGTCACTGTCACTGTCATTTCCACTGTCCTCTGGGCTATTCTACATTATTCTGTATTGAGTGCTTGACCTGTGCTGTCCCTATTTGGACGGCAAAATAAAAACTTTTCTCTGTATGTATGTGTAAAGTTGCCATTTAGTGTCGTAATATTTCATTTTGAATGGCTATTTATGTTGATATTTTGTTAAATGTCTGTTTTATTACAATATAAGACAATTCAAAACATATTTGCAAAAATAGAACATATATACTAGCAGGTTACAGAAATCAGACTTTATGCAATCTGAAACTACTGTTGCATGACGTCCACATGCGTGGACAGTTAGTTTTTGGTGTATAAAAACTTTATTTAACTCTAAATTTTAGTTGATACAATACTAACATATTCATCATACTTTACTGTACATACTAATATTTTTTTTAGCTCAATTGACCTCGCATAAACGTTTTCACAGATATGCCTGGGGCATTTGGCACATGGCTATCGCTATCAGCCATCTTAGATTAATGATGTCATCAAGCAATGAATATTTGGAATACAAGACAGTAGCCATTGTTAAAATATTGCTGTCAATCTACTGACACTGCCCTCAAGTGGTTTGGAGAAAATTACCATGATAAATGATCCATCCCTAAATGGAGTTAACCTCTTAACTGTCACCGTTCCGCTGGCGGGACACCTGGCACTCTTTTTTTGATCGCTTTTTTCGTATCATATATTTGAGTAATTATCATAAATTAGGTATCATTCGAAAGCTTACGAACTCATAATTCATCCTGTGCCAATTGTTTTGAAATTGGATGTTGCGTTACCATGGAAATGGTACTTAAAATTCTTCTAGCGGGCTCATCCCCTAGTGGGCGGTGTCATGTTTTATATTACAACATTTATTTTAACTACTTTATAATCAAAATCTTTTCTAATCTTGACAAAACACATATCGTCGGAGAGGTCTGAGTCTCAAGGTTCCATATTTGGTGACCGTTTTTTGATGGAAGTGACATTTGGACAGAAATTTACAGGAAAATGCATCAAAAAAACAATCAATGGAATTTCAATGACACCCGGTGGCTATTTGTGGTACAGCGCCTAAACAAAATCTCATGGGAACTTCAATTTTTGTGATATCAACTTCAAATTTGGAACACAACTTGGTTAGACACATGGCTTTGATTTTATAGTAATATTAGATTAAAACATTTTTGTAAAATATATATTTTATATAAAATAAAAAATATTTAGTACGGTATTTTTTATTTACAATAAATTTAAACTTCCATTACTTTTTCATACTTTCATATTTTGAATTGAACTTCAGCAATAATCTACAGAGTGTCTACTTTAAAACAAGACCAAACTTAGGTCTATATTCCAAAGCATTCTTGAATTACAGCCCTTTAAGTTTGGATTTTCATGTGTTTTCTCAAAAAGGGGGTGAAATAAATGTAATTAAATGGATCAAAAGTGACAGTAAAGTCTCTCTTTATTTTTTACATATTTAAAATAAATAAAAGTTTTAGCACAGCATTTTCAACATTCATAACTAAGAAATGTTTCTTGCAGCAAATCGAATGATGCTGAAAATTCAGCTTTGCATCACAGGAATAAATTACTTTTTTAAATAATTTACATTTTAAAATATAAAAACTGTAATTTAAAATTGTTATGTGATTTCACAATATATGCCTGTTTTTTATTAAGCATTATGACATTGTACAAACCCAAATGTTTAAATAGTAATATTCACATTTATAATTTCTCATATTGTTTGGGCTATATGCAGTTCATAAAGGCCTAATATGAATACATTTTCACTTGATTTTTAAACAATATTAGACCTATGTTGGACAGTAAGGCCTATAGATGCAAATGGAGGAACAGAAAATGGGAAATGCAATCATTTCATATAAGGGAGTGTTTTCTATGTCCTTCAATGAAACAGACACTCTGAAAAATGAAAGCCTGTGCCAGCGATGTGGGGAGCAGCACAAGCTTTTAAGTGTAATAAACCAAATTAAATTAGCTCGGATATCACACAGAAAATACCGGCTACTTAAGAAGAGGAAGAAAAACAGGCCTTCATCTAACTCACCTTCATTATTAGGCCTTTATTAGTTCACCACAGACTGAATGTAAATTATAGGCCTACCACTTACTGCATGAGAGCAGTTTCTCATAATTCTGAATACACATTAGCTGGTGTGTATGCAAATTCTTTCAAGCACTCTTTCAAGTTTCTGCTAAGTACCACAAAGAAGAAGATGCAAATGATGAAGTGAATCATGAGGTTTTGCTGACTTGTTTTTTTATCCGACAGACTAACTTACTGGGAAAAAGCAAAACCAACCGATTTGGATTGACATGAATGTGAATAAATGATGACAGAAAGTTCATTGTTTTTGGGCAAACTAACACTACAGCCTGTTAAGTGCGGGACACCTGGCACACTTTATTTTTTGCCTTTTTCCCCATCGCATATTTTAATAATCATCATAATTTAGGTATCATTTGAAAGCTTAAAGACCCCCTGTGGTGAAAATCATGTGGTGCTTTTAATAGGCTTAAAACACAAGCCATGTGCAAATTCATGTCAACACCATTGCTGAGTATTTTCTCCGTAAAACTGCAGTGAACCAAAGACAGACTCAAAACCGCAGTTTGAAATCGGTGAGGTTTATTACGTCGCAGACTACCTTGTAACCAATCACATCACGCGGGGGCGGGATTTAGCATATCATTACTATGCAGCGAAGTCTCAACAGAATCTGGTAGTTAGCAATAACGGCTGAATTATATATATTACAATTTTATGATAAACTATATGCCTTTTTCCACTGATGTATGATGTTGTTTACAGCATTTTTAAGGATGCTGATTTTTAGAAGTCAGACTGAGTTGGCAAACGGGAACATGATTTGTGTTACATTAGCAAAATATTATGAGCTGTTTGATAACGTAGACAAGCAAAAGGCTAATAATATGAATTACTGTTGTGTGTCTGACGTTGTAAAGAGTGATACCATTGAGCAGCGTTTACTACAGTAAAGTTGAGCGAGTGATCTCTGAGCTGGTGCGAGTGAGTGGAGGCGGGGTTAATTTGCATATTCATGAATCCACATATACTTAATGAAACAAGGGTGTAAAGTTACATTCAAGCTACACTATATTGCCAAACGTTTTGAGACGCCTGCTTCTACATGTACATGAACTTTAATGACATCCCATTCTTAATCTGAAGGGTTTAATATGGAGTTGGCCCACCGTTTTACTCTTCTGGGAAGTTTTTCCACAAGGAGTGTGTTTATGGGACTTTTTGACCATTCTTCTAGAAGCGCATTTGTGAGGTCAGGCACTGATGTTGGACGAGAAGGCCTAATTCATCCCAAAGGTGTTCTATCGGGTTGAGGTCAGGACTCTGTGCAGGCCAGTTAAGTTCCTCCACACCAAACTTGCTCTTCCATGTCTTTATGGACCTTGCATTGTGCAATGGTGCGCAGTCATGTTGGAACAGGAAGGGGCCGTCCCTAAACTGTTCCCACAAAGTTGGGAGCATGAAATTGTCCAAAATGTCTTGGTATGCTGAAGCATTAAGAGTTCCTTTCACTGGAACTAAGGGGCTAAGCCCAATCCCTGAAAAAACAACCCCATACCATAATCCCCCCTCCACCAAACTTTACACGTGACACAATGCAGTCAGGCGGCGTGCTTTACCCCACTGCATCCGACGCTTTGCATTGCACTTGGTGATGTAAGGCTTGGATGCAGCTGCTCGGCCATGGAAACCCATTCCATGAAGCTCTACACACTGTTCTTCAGCTAATCTGAAGGCCACACAAAGTTTGGAGGTCTGTAGCCATTGATAGAGATGTGACATTTGAACCGAGGCGTCAGAGCTTGTGTCGAAAATAAATGGGCGTGCCAGATGAAGCCCCGATTCGAGGTTTGTGTTGTTAACGGAGAAATCACGTGACCAATGACAAACGAGGCCTCGGTTTGTGTGGAATACGCCATCGGGTCGGTCTGAGTGTCGCTTCGGGTTCGAAACTAACTCGCGCCACCTTGTGGTTGTTGTGGCGTTTCAGAGAAGTGTCAGGAGTAGTAGAAGTGTGTGTCAGAGTGTTGTGTCATTTTGGTTAATATGTGTTAGGGCTATATATTATTACATTATGCTACTATTCTACATTACTACTATTAGCTTAGATCGTTTTTTTCTAATAGAGTTATCTAATCCTCTATTATTAGGTGTCCTTTGGCATCTGCTGGATAGGTTGATCACAGTATAAATAAATAAATAATTAATGAACAGTGTGTCTGACAGTTGTCTTTGTGCAAGTAAAGTCAGACAGAGAAAGATACATATTCTATTTTATACCCTGCAGGCAATGGACTAATGTCTGCTCAGGTCCATTGGTTCAGGATTAATGGATTTGTCTGCTATTTCTTTGCACACTAGCTAGGTGTCACTAGTGAGCAATGATGGTTAATGAACCTTTTGGTGAAGCAATGGGCTGCGAGGTCTCAGTGGTTCAGGAAGCCTCATTTTGCCATCACTAGCTATTGACTCTGCAGAAAGTTGGCGAGTTCTGCGAGGAAATTTTACGAATGGACAGGTGGCAACCTATCACGGTACCACGCTTGACTTCACTGAGCTCCAGAGAGCGACCCGTTCTTTCACAGATGTTTGTAGAAGCGTCTGCATGCCTAGGTGCTTGATTTTATACACCTGTGGCCATGGAAGTGATTGGAACACCTGAATTCAATGATTTGGAGGCGTGTCCCAATATTTGTGTCAATATAGTATATTTTAAAGGGTTAGTTCACCCAAAAATGAAAATTCTGTCATTAATTACTTACCCTCATGTTGTTTGACACCCGAAAGACCTCCGTTGATCTTCGGAACACAAATGAAGATATTTTAGTTGAAATCTGGTGGCTCTGAAAGGCCTCCATTGGCACAATACACGGTTCACTCTCAAGACCCTTTAAAGGTACTAAAGACGTCGTTACAAAGTCCATCTCACTACAGTGGTTCTACAATAACTTTATGAATCGGCGAGAATAGTTTTTGTGCACAAAAAAACCCTAAATAACGACTTATATAGTGATGACCGATTTCAAAGCACGGCATCATGAAGCTTCGAAGCGTTATGAATCAGTGAGTCGAATCAGCAGTTTGGATCGCCAAATTTCAGCAGTTTGGCGGTTTGACACGCGATCCGAATCATAATTCGGCTCACAAAAGTCCTGGCTAATCCAAGCTTTATAATGGCAGTAGTTTTTGAAGTCCATAAAAAATGCATCTGTCCGTCAAATAACTGCTCCAGACGGCCCCGGAAGGTTAATAAAAGCCTTCTGAAGCGAATCAATGCGTTTGTGTAAGAGAAATATCCATATTTAAAACTTTATAAAGTAAGGGGTTCTCAGGTTAAAGATGTTCTATAACTCAAAAGTATCATCACTTCATCAGAAATCAAACATGTACTGCGTGCTGCAACGATAAGTATGTTGCTCCTCCATTTTCTTCCCTCTCCAGTGACCGCTCCTTCTTTTATCTTACCCCTTTACTCTGATTTCATTAGTTCCATTGATATTCAGCCCTACTTTTCCATGGTCATGAAAAATTAATAACACTTCTTTTTTCACTGAACTATTTATACGCAGATCAAACTGAGTCATGGGAGTAATGAGAACAGGCCTTTTAAACTTTCGAATCCCAGCTGAATAAACAATTGAAAAGCAGATGCTCTGGATGTGAAGCAGAGCTGTAATCTCCACAAGACACCAGAACGAATCGAAATACATCTTTATCCAGTCAATAAATAAATGTGCTGTTCTGTGCTGTGCGAGCTGCTGTTACTGCCTAAATAGGGAGTTTCCAAGACAGCATCTTAGCCACCGGCCCACTGTTCGGAACATAAAACGCTGTCTGCTGTTTTGGAACAATGCTTTTGTATTATGTGTGGTTGAGACATCTCACTAGTGTTCAGGAGGAGCAGAAGAGATTGATGTTTGTGATTACATTGTGTTGTTTTGATGTGATGGCTCTTTACACGGCGGGGGGGTGGGGGGTGGGGGGGGGTGATGATTCGTCACAGCAAGAACAACAATAACAGGCACATGACATCACCTGCAAATGAAAGCATGTAAGGCAGCACATTATTGAGCTGGGATGATCAGACACTTAGATGTCATAACACAGTGGTTAACAGTGAGGACATACAGCGTGCTTGATTGTTACTGGCGTATGTTTTTCTGGCTAGTGCTTAAGGGGTTATTTACTGTCTTTTTCTTTTCGTGCTCCAAATATGTTTTTCAGTGACAATTGGTTTACCTTGAATTTCGTGTCTGACATTCTTCGAGGCTAGTAAGGGCCTGTGTCCCAGTCCAAAACACACCTCAAGGTGTGTTTTAATTGAGAAGGTATGTGCATGTTTTATCTTGCACAATTTTACATTGTATGGATATTGACCCCCCCCCCCCCAAAAAAAAAATGCAATTCAAATATATTTAATGTATTATTATTATTGATTAAAGTTTAATTTATATGAAAAAAATCTATATATGAAAATCTATAGATTAAGAATAATAGTAATAAAAATAATTCTTATATTAAATTATTATTATTATGTATGAAAGTTCTATGTATATCAAATATATGTATAATAATTTTATATAAATTAAACTTTCATTAATAATATTAATTATTATTAATATTTATGAAAGTTTTATGTATATCAAATATATAGATTTATAATAATAATAATTATTATTATTAATGAAAGTTTAATTCATATGGAACAAATCTATATATGAAAATATATAGATTTATTTTTAATATTATTATTTGAATAACTATTATCATTAAAAATAATATTATTAATGTATATATTTTATATAAATTACACTTTCATTAATAATAATTATATATATATATATATATATATATATATATATATATATATATATATATATATATATATATATATATATATATATATATATATATATATATATATACACACACACACATACACATATATACAATAACAAAGAATGTTTTAATAATATTGATAATTATTTTTTTATGAAAGTTTTATATATCAAATATATAGATTAAATATATAGATAATAATTTAATATAAATTAAACTTTAATTCATCATAATTTCAAAAACAAAGAATGTTTTAATAACTATTATTATTAATATTTATGAATGTTTTATGTATATCAAATATATAGATTTATAATAATAATTAATGAAAGTGAAATTTATATAAAACACATTGATATTATTATTAATAATGCTAACAGTTTTAAATAATAAGAATAATATTAAAACAAAAACAAATGAAACTCATTCATAATAATAATTTCAACACCAAAACATGTTACATTATTAATTATTATTATCAATCTATATATTTTAAATAAATTAAACTTTTATTAATAGTAATAATTTCAATAACAAAGCATGTTTTTTTAATAATATTCTATCATCTATCTATCTATCTATCTATCTATCTATCTATCTATCTATCTATCTATCTATCTATCTATCTATCTATCTATCTATCTATCTATCTATCTATCTATCTATCTATCTATCTATCTATCTATCTATCTATCTATCTATCTATCTATCTATCTATCTATCTATCTATTTATCTATCTATCTATCTATCTATCTATCTATCTATCTATCTATAAACTTGTTTACTTACAATTACATGAAAATTCCATTCCATTACAAAACTTCCATTAAATAAATTCAATTAATGAAAAAGTGACAGATCAAGGCAGTTTGTAAGATCATAACTCTGTTCTGTTCTCAATAATGATGCATGTAACATGTATACAAAAGTGTTCTGTCACAATAGACTGCACAAGAAATTACTGCTGACAAAAAGCCTTGGAATAGTGTTGTTGAATTATTTAAGGCATAACAAATGCCGATGCTCCGCGCTCATCCCCCCAGTGCCCTTTCCAGGGCTATAAACCAGCCGACTCAACACAAACCTGACTGGAGCTCTTTCCGCATGCACCGAGGCTTGGGATGTAAATTGAACAACAACTGATTGCTGACCTCCCAAAACAGTTAATTAGGAACCTGTTTGAGTTTTGCAGACAGTTTAGGTTGAGCACATTTTATCAGCTTAATTGTTTGTATTTCCAGCCAAGCGTGTCGGAAATACATGGAAAAATTCAAAGCTGATAGGTCGGAATGACCTCCCATCTGCCCTACTGAAGGGTGTTATATCCTCGCACACACACTGCAAACTTCAGCTCTGACAGACAGATCTGTGCTTTAAAGACTAAGAACGAGAACTGTAACATATTTTTTTCTCATTAACCCTTTTCCCCTGTAGCCTATAGCTTTCTGTCTTTTTATGAACTTTTATGGAGCTAGATATTTTGGAATAACATGAGGTGAACTATTGTTTTGAATAACGCCTTAATATTTGATAAAGCATTAAAAAAACAGAATAAGTGCTATATTGAGGACAACATTTCAGATTTCTTCTCAATGCAGTCTGGAGTCTGAAAACTTTATCTGAACAGAATTCAGGACACCGTCACTTTTTAAAATCGAGTTGAACCCTGTCCTAACATATGACTGCAATTTCCTTTATTGTGACAATTTAGTTTTTTATAAGCATAGGTTCCGTACAATGCCTGAAGCCAGAGAACATGTTATGACTTTTGTATACCTGAGGCTGTTGGATGTATTTTTCGGGCGCCTGGCAATTCAACAGTGTCCTCTGGGTTATTATAAACTAAAACTGCTGCAGGTAAAAACAAGGTCAACCAAATTGTTGGGTGTCTATATTCTATCTGAGCTTTTTACGGTTGTCAGATATGTGTAAATGAACGTGTTTTGTCATTTTAACACCTTTATAATGATCATGTTAGTTGATCTATAAAGCACGATGGATGCCGCCATGTTAGTTTGCACCACAATTCAGAGAATCGGATCTGTTGGATTTAAATTACGTAAATTCATCCATTTCTCCCGAAATACATAAAAGTAAACTAAGTAGAGTAAACTTTATGGTTTCCTACAGATTATTATTGCTAAGATTATTATTCAAGCTTTCATCAGTGTATGAAATTCTTATTCAACGAACTATAAATGTATTTTTTATAGTAGTTCATTTAACCCTTAAACGCATACCCCGGGACGTCATTACCCTCCTCCTCATTCATTTTTTAAAGTTATCAACCTTCATAGTATTTTTCAGTTCATTAGAAGCAATATAACAAAACAAAAAAATAATACAATTATAAAATTATGCCTGTTTTTTCATTCATTTTTTGTAAATATTGTATAGGGTCGCTAATGACCCGAGGTGTGTAAGAGTGTACGTATATTTTTTTCTGCACAATAATAATTGAATCTTTAATGACGGAATACGTGCGATTCCCCTTTATTTCACAAGGTGGCAATGTCTGATACACAATGAAGACGTGGCGTTTCACTCGTAGTCACTGCAGACAGAAAAACGAAAGATTAATAAGTATAATCTGCAAAACTTGAAATGGCTCAGCGATTTACTGCTGAACACAATCAGATATTAGTGTCACTTGATGGTGGATCTGGTAAAGAAGCTGTCAGTGATAAAAATATTGATTTTGAAGATGTTGAAAATTAGTTTTGAGGTTTTGTTTGAGATGGTGAATATGAGGCAGATGCTGAATGTGCAGGAGCTCTGATGAGGACAGGGATAATGATATAAAACATCTGCTCAAACTGAACCCTTACAAGCTCCAGAAGGTAACAAAAAAAGCTTTATTTTATTCTTCAATAATTGTTACTCTAATATCAGGAGAGTTTTATATATTATCGCGGCTGGTAGAGATCCATTCATGTTATATATAGATCCGGGTCGCTAAAGACCCAAATGTGTTAGAATGATTGGCGAAACAGTCATGCATTTAAGGGGTTAAATGTCTGTTTAAATGTCTGAAACCTAAAATAAACATAATGTGGTTGAATAGTTCTGCTATATGATATATGTATAAAGCCCTTTATACAATACAGATTCAGTGAAGTGAAGATTCAGGGTAGTCTAGCAACTCTCCGTTGGCTTGCGAGCTGGAAAACCAAACTCTGGTCAGGCCAATCACATCGTTTATAGAGTCAGTGGGCGGGCTTAACATAATGACGGTAGAGTTGATGCAGTTCCGCGTGCTACTTGTAAACAAAGAAGCTGGCAAACAGCGGTCTTTCCAATGGGCTTTGGCCGCGACTCTGGAAGACTTGGAGTTAAGCTTTTCTTTGAGAAAAGAACAAAGAACGGCACTGAAGAAAGGAAGATGTGTTCGGAGTTTTGCCGACCGGATACGGCGAAAGTTTAATCTATCAACTAACTCCACTTCACCTTCTACGTTGCTCTGGTTGGTTGTAGCGCTATCCTATTGCATGCAGAGGGAATTTGAAAGACAACCGTTTATCCCGCCCCTCGAATGGTGAGTTCCCAGACCCAACATGATGGGGGTCTGGCTTGTCAGGCTACAGCATCAGTACAAGTTATATCAATAATAGCCTATTGCTGAATATAAAATATATGAAATATTAAATTGTACGTTTATTATCAAATGTACACATCACATGTTACAGCAGTGTGGGTGGATATAGCTGATGTGGGTTTAATGCAAATATTGGCCTATCAACACAAATAGTCTCTGGGAAACTGAAGGAAATGCTAAAAGTTTTTTCCCTCCCTTACAAAACTACTATATGTGACCCTGGACCACACAACCAATTTTTTTGAAATTATACACCATCTGAAAAGGTGAATAAATAAGCGTTCCATTGATGTATGGTGAGTTAGGATAGGAAAATATTTACTTTTATTTTCAAATAGGAAACTATTTGAAAATGTGGAATCTGAGGGTGCAAAAAAATCTAAATATTGAGAAAATCGCCTTTAAAGTTGTCCAAATGAAGTCCTTAGCAACGCATATTACTACTAATAATATATTTTTTATATATTTACGGTAGGACATTTACAAAATATCTTCATGGAACATGATCTTTATTTAATATCCTAATGATTTTTGGCATAAAAGAAAAATTTATAATTTTGACCCATTCAATGTATTGTTGGCTATTGCCACAAATATACCCGTGAGACTTATGACTGGTTTTGTGCTCCAGGGTCACATATAACAAGAATAACCCCTGCCCTTTACTGAAGCCTTTATTAATATACTCATTTAAACATTTTTGTGAGGCTATCAAGTTTAAGACGTGTTGAATATACTGAGTATATTCCCTTTGTGTTATTAAAATGACAGCAGGAAAATATTCTGACACAGCAGTTTATTACTCTTTGATATTGCTATTCATTTTCAGAAGAAATGAACCAGAGATATCTATTTGGATCGTAGCGCTTTGCTGACTTCTATTCATTTAGCGTTATCATTTGTTCTCCGGGGCTTGTTGATTAAACATGTTAATGCCAAACGATAAGAAAAAGCCAGAGAAATGCTTGCAGGAAAACAGTGGAAACACACAGTTTGGCGTTGAGCTAAAAACTAGTAATAACGAGGCTTACATCAGCTTACATTAACTCTGCGGTGCTGCTGACAAACTTTAACCCCTGCAATTAATAGCTCATTCCTGCCGTGTTTGGATTGCACCGGGTGTCTGAGCCCCTATCTGGAGCCTGCAGACCCCAGCGCGAAAGCAGAGAGTGATTTTATCAGCGGGCTTACTCAGTCAGGACTCCACAAGCTCAGCTTTCTCCCAGTAATACCGTGCGACAGAGTGATTTAACGCGGTAAGGCTGTTGTCACTGGCTCCTAAATGAAAGCTGACAGGATCATGAGGTCTTCCTTTGCCTCCACAAACTGCCTGAAAGGGGAAATCAAACACACAAAGTGATACAAAAGCTAACAACTATGAGGTTGCCTATAGTTGAAACAGTCTCTTGAATTACCCGACTGGCGCTAATGCCATGCTAACAGCATGTCTGATTGGTAGTTAAACCGCAAGACTGTTTTCCCAGCCTGGCTGCTGTAATTCCAAGTTGGTTGGCTTGTGTTTTTTGGGGTTGTTTGGCTCAATCAAAACTGTTAATATATCAATTTGTTACGGCAACGCTTTAGTTGCTTTAAATGTCAGATTCACCACTCTTAACACTAATCTAATAAGCGGCTTGTAATTAATCATCTCGGTAGTTAATTAATTTAAAGTTCCCTGTGATTTAGAGGAGAAAGAAACCTCAAAGCCCTTATCTGTGTTCTGCACTAACTAAGATAGAAAGGTAACACTTATGCTTATACTTATAACTCCAGTAAAGACTAATTCTGGTGGAGTTTACACTCTTAAAAATAAAGGTCCTTTATTGCGATCAATGGCTCCATGAAAAACCTTATAATAGTGCCCCTATTAAGCTATTGTAAAGGTTTCTGATATTTTTGAGTCTCCTACAACAGGTTTACATGCATCAAAGGTCAAAAAACACGTTCATTTTCTCATAATTTAGGCCTACATTGCACATCACCACATTTTCAATGATTCTCAAACGACTCGTCTGAAGATTCAGTCTCTCTAAACCCCTCCTTTCCTTGAGCTACTCTGCTCTGATTGGCCAGATGGCCCAGTCTCTGTTGTGATTGGTCGACCACTTACAACGCGTGTCAGAAACGAAACGACCATTATCATAACTGAATTTCAGCTCCTGAAGCTTCCTAAATCCTCAACGATTGTACGCACTGTAACGATGGCGGCGATTTTACCATATCAATCCGAGCGCGAGTCTGATGATGGAACATTGGAAGAACTCGATATTCAACCCGAACCTCCATTGCAAGGACGACTTGAGGAGGACATTTCTCAGTGATACTCAGTTTGAGGTACATTATGAGTTTCAACTGTAATTCCTCACCATCAGCATTAAATTGCCCTTATTATGGTTTTTCGAACATTCCCAACTTGACCAGACCTCAAACACGTCATTTTACTTATGACTGCTTCTCAAATCTCTGTATTCTTCCATTCTATCACCTGATGGAGTTTTGGTTCCTTGCCAATACCCTGCCCACATTGACACTATATGATTACTGAACTGTTTTCTCCAGAGCGGCTGTAATGCCGAATCAAATTCTGATGCATTATTTTTCTGTTATCACTGTAAAGCTGCTTTGAAACAATCGGAATTGTATAAAAAGCTATATAAATAAAGGTGACTTGACCAACATGGGATTCACAAAACGCTTATCTATTAAAGATGGGTCAATAACATGGGCGTCGGAACCATTTTATGCGGGTGGGACAAGACCTACCCACTTTTACCATCTCTAATTCAGTGCATGTCTGTTCACCTACCTCTAACCAATAAACACTTCATTATTAAACACACGTTAGACGCTTTATTTCCACTTTTCGAGCATTTTCTTCATTTTTATTGAAAACAAATGCATTTCCGATCTAATATGTGATGGTAAAAGGGAATAAAGCGAGTTCAGCAAAAGGCGGATTCGAACACAGGTCGATTTGTGTTGACCGGCAACCTCCCGCAGTTTCTCTTGAAGCCAATACGGAAGTGCCTTAAACTGCAATTCATCGACTGGCCACTAGGGACAGGCTCCAGAAGGGAGCAGAATCTCATTGAGCCCCATGTTAAAATGCCCAACTTTACAGCAGAATAAAACATGTTTACAGCCTGGTACAAATTATGGTGTTGGTCTATACGGCTAATTTTGCCCTTCATGACAACTGTGAGGGGGGTGAATTTTTGTATAACTCATTTGTTTACATTATATAAAGCCTTAAAGTTCTGCATAATTAAGGGCGTGGCCACTTTGAGTGACAGGTGGATAGCCATTTATCTGCTGTCTGTTAGTCATCACGTCACTTAAGCTCCACCCACGCCCCACCCCTTTGCCCATTTTCTGTTATCCGGGAGTGACGCGCGATGACGCGCTGTCAAGATGGCAACGGCCAGCTCGACCCTACTTTACGCTTCAGAACGGCTCATCAGAATCCTATGGGTGACGTCATGGACACTACGTCCATATTTTTTTACAGTCTATGGTTAAAATGTGAGGATCCACCCTCTTTTTTTTGGCTTCCGACGCCCATGGGTCAGTAACCAGTTTAATTGGACCAGCTTTCTCCTCAGAACCACAACCTGTAAGGATGATTAATGATTGATGTATATATTTTCTACCGGATGTTTAAAAAATACGTAGTTTTGTATTTTATTTTGAGTAAGTATCCGGCTAACTCACATTATTACTGTCTATTCATGCAAATTGTCTGTCGTTTTTTACTACTTTGAGTAAAGATGAAGGATGGAGCAAGATTTGTTTTTACAATCGTTTATGTAACATCAATCATTCACGTTAGTGCTCGGCTAACGTATGCGCTGTTATTGATACAGTTCCCGCATATGACCGCAATAAATTAGAAATGTACCCATTGGTTTGTTGATTGACATACACTTGTTAATGCTGATGGTGAGGAATTACAGTTGCAACATCTCATAAAGTACGGTGATTAATGAGATTAATGAGAAACGTGCTGATCAAGTCATCCTTGCGATGGAGGTTCGGGTTGAATATCTAGTTCTTCCAATGTTTCATCATCAGACTCGCGCTCGAAATGATATGCTAAAATCGACATCATCATTACTAGGGTTGGGAATCGTGAGAAATTTTCCGGTTCCGGTTCTGGTTCCGGTTCTGGTTCCGCCTAACGATTCCGGTTCCCTTAAAATTATTTAACAAATAGTGGTAAAGGAAAAAGGCACAATACGCAACTCAAACAATCAATTTTGTGTTTATTACTTGCTCTAAAATTAATTCACAGGTTGGCAATGTCAAAAAAAGTCCTGTACTGTACATATATTACAGTATTAATTAAGCCATTCTTGCAACACATTTTTTTTTTCAAATGAACACCTCTGAAATGGTCTTATTACATTTTATCTCTCTGTCTCTGAATAAAACCAAGTTATAAATTATATTTATTAGTTATATTTATTAATTAGTTGTATATTAATTTAATAGTAATTCAGTTATTCAGTGAACTTGTAAATAATAAATTGCAATTCAGCATTACAAAGGTAATTGTGCCTAAACGCTTACCTAAACCATGGTGACTCAACAGTTGACAAATATATATATATATAGGCCTTTCACTATAAATCTGGTATAAGCCCTGTGGCACTCTGTGCTGTAGCAAATGTTTTGTCAAATTGCTAGTGCAGCCTCCTTTGCATGTTATTAACTTTTCACATGTGTTACATTTTGCTTCATTATCATTCATTCTTTGGAAATTAATCCATACTTGTGACTTTCTCTTCGCCATGCTGGTGGTCAACGAGAAAATATCTGACGCAAAACCGGTAAATAAGAAGCGCGAGGGTAAATAAGAAGCCCAATTCCGCGGGAAAACCACGGACTTGGCAACACTGGCTGTCACTCTCTATTAAAGGATACGCTTCCAGCGCTTCGCACACACATTGCACCAGAACCGTTTTCGGAACCGAAACTTAGCAATTTCGCGCGGTTCTGGTATTTTTCAAAAATCAGTTTCGGTTCTGCATAAGAACCGGTTCTCGGTTCCCAACCCTAATCATTACTGTCTTTAAGGCTGATTTATACTTCTTCGTCGGACCTACGCCGTATCCTCTACGCCGCAAGTTATGCGTTGGGTTTTCATTTATACTTCTGTGTTGTTGTCCACGTCAATGTGCAATTACACATGCAGACCGCTAGGAGGCAGTGTCCAAGGGCATGTTGACGGTAACCCACAGTATCAAGGCAAAAGCCGAAGAAGAAGCGGCTTGTTTACATTGTCATTGCATGCATCTCAATCAGCTCCCTGGTTCAGTAGTCAGGGCACTGATCAGGACATAACTCAATGGGCTGACTCCCTGATCAGTGCCCTGACTACTGAACTAGGGAGCTGATTGAGACGCACCCGAAGTAGCAGCAGCAGTGATGTCGGCAGATAGCGGCTTTTCTTGTGGCTTGAGTTGTTGTATCTACTACAAAATTAAGCATCTCTATTTGATTAGTAGAGGTAAATAAGAGGCGATCTGGCGCTGGAATGCGTTTTTGAAATCATGCAGAGTGCTCGTGGCGCTGTTTTCAGTATCGGTGACTCGTGCACAGACGAGCACTTCAATCGATTGCTGTTGCGGAGACTTTATTCGTTCCGTGGAAATCACAAAACGAAATGCACCCAAAAGTGTCCCTGTTCTTGATATACAATCACTGATTAACATCTTTGGTTTTAATGAGAAAATAAACTATACACAGCGGATCTATGTTTTTATTCACTAACATAAATAATCTCTAAATAAATAAAGTATTGTGTTATATAGCAGATGTAAGGATGAAACTATCATCCCATATCTGGACACACACGCTCCTATCGCAGATTTTATTTATTTATTGTGGAGGGGTTCTGGCAGACCAATCACAACGCTTGCGATCCGCGTAGAATTGACACGTTGTTACATTTTTGGAGAGGTGCGCGTCAGGGTACATTGCAGGGCGTACACTCGACGCAGAAGTATAAATTGGCCTTTACACTGTGTACAATCGCTGAGCTTTAGGAAGCTGGAGCTGAAGTTCAGTTATGGTAATGGACATTTAGCTTCCGACACATGCTGTAAGCGGTCGACCAATCAGAGCAGAGTAGCTTGAAGAAAAGAAGGGATTTAGAGAGACTGATTCATCCGACGAGTCGCTTGAGAATCATTGAAAAATGTGGTGATGTGCAATGTATATTATGAGAAAATGTAAGTGTTTTTTGACCTTTAATGCATGTAAACCTGTTGTAGGAGACTCCAAAACAAAATTAGGAACCTTTAAAATAGCATAATAGGGGCACTTAAAGGTCCCATGGCATGAAATTTTCATTTTATGAGGTTTTTCCAACATTAATATGAGTTCCCCTAGCCTGAATATTGTCCCCAAGTGAATAGAAATGTTGATCGGTGTAAACCCGAGTTCTGGCTGTCTTTCTCTGCCTTTGAGAAAATGACAGGCCAGACGAGCCAATCCTGAAGTCTCCTGGTTTGACGTCCAAGCAGGAACGGTTACCTCCCTTTCCTCCGCCCAGAGAATCTGGCACGCCCATGCAAACGCTCGAGAGATCATGGCTTGTGAACGAGTGAACGCTGGCAGTTTCTCAGTGTTTGGATGCACAAATGAAAACAGAAGTCTTTTTTCAGTTCCTTCTGATCTGTGATCAGTGATTTCTTATGTGTAGCTAATTATTTATTATTCGTGCACACGCTGCGGCTTCTCTCTCTCCCGACAGAACTGTGTTTTCGTGTTTTCTATCTTGTGAGTCAATGTTTTTGTACGTCCTCGTCGCGTCTATCTGTTCTAAAATGTGCATACAGTCGTTTCTGCTCAACATCAGCAGAGTCACATCTTTAGAGATAAACCTCACACACGCCGAAGCTCGGGCTGACCGGTTGGCCTTCAACATCCCCGACCCCCAGTACTGCATCTGGCCCACAGCGGAGGCACCAAACGCGGCACGAGATTAAGCAGAAGGGGGGTAAGCGTGAGCATATTCGGGCTAGGCAGCTTTCCCCACAATAAACTGGATTACATTCGATTACTGCTGTTGTGTCATTGCGCTGTGTACTCAATGCGCGTCACTGACTCTTTTCATATGATAGGAACATATCTCAAAATAATGCTATTATCAACACTTACTCGTAACTCGTTCATCTCGACAGCTGTAATGGTACTTTGCATGTGTTACAAAGTTGGTAGAATAATGATGAAGACGGACTCGGTGTGACTGGGACTCGTGTTTATTCAGAACTCTCAGATACAAACACAATAAACTCGCGCTGACAGACAGCGCTCTCATAACTCAGTAGTTACTATAAATAACTATGTTAGCAATCGCTCTGTCTCCGTGATGTCCGGTTCGCGAACGAATCATTCTTTTGAACCGGTTCTTTTTAGTGAACCGAATCAGTTCACCAAATCGGACTGAATCGTTCTAAACGGTTCGCGTCTCCAGTCAGCGCTGATCCATAATTTACTAAAGTTACTAACTTTCTGACATGAGTGACAGTCCCTCCGACTAGAAATAAACTAATAACCTGAAGTATATGCTGTAACTACAACAGTTCACTGAACTGAGACATGCTGAGAACTGATGTGAAGTGAACTCAGGTCCATCCGTCTCTCTGGCAGCAGCTCGTGCCTCGTAGACCTTGTTAAACCACGCCCCCTCCGCTCATTTAAAATGCAAAGATGTCAGCCAATCACAACAGTGGGCGTTTTTACTGAAGTCTCACAGCAGACACGCCTCTTGAAGCAGGGCATTCAGCCACAGGGCAAACAGCAGTATAGAAAAAATGCCTTTTATTTCTAAATTATGACATTTTATGATGTAAAAATCATACTAACAATATAAGTACACCTCAGGAAACATTATAAAATAATAGAAAAATGCCATGCCATGGGACCTTTAACAAGTGTATGTCCATCAACAAACCGATGTGATTATTTCTAATAATCTGTCTCATTAACTGTATCAATAACAGCGCATACGTTAGCCAAGCACTAACAGGAATGACTGATGTAACATTAAAATTTGTAAAACAAATCTTGAATTTCTCAGAATTCAATACAATGCATTTAATGCTGATGGACACAAAAGTCAGCATACCATGTTAAATTAATCTGATAAAAAGTGATTGTTTGAAAGCTCTAATATATTTATTTAGTCACTTACTTCTGAACATGTTCTTTCACTTCAAAATGGTGTAAATTACAACCATTCGTCTTTATAAGGTATAAAAGAAGTACAAACTATAAAAAAGTGTTTTAACTTTTTGTAAAATATTTTGTAAAACTTTAGTTAAGGGTTCAATCCTCACTATTAACTATTTGCTTATTGGCATGCATTACTATAGGATATTGACTGTTTATTAGTACTTATAGAGCACATATCAATGCCTTATTCTGCATGACCATATTCTACATCCCTTAATCCTACACAATACCTAAACTTAAACGCTACAAAAACTACCTTACTAACTATTAATAATCAGTAAATTAGGGTATTAATGAGGCAAAAGTCACATTTAATAGTGAATATGTTCCCCATACTAAAGTGCAAGCAAAATGTCATTATTCCCCATTAAACTTTTAGCTTTCAAAACTTCATTCTTTGTACCTGTACATCACCCCAACATATCCCAGAGCAATATCTCTATTTGGAGAAGATTAGAAAGTCATTTCCCCGTGAGATCCAGCCAGCCTTTTCGTGTTCAGTTTAGTATGCATCTCCTGTTATGACAGAGCGAGCTTCAGTATGGTCGCAGAGCACAGACACCAAGGCCAAGAGCTCATTGACACCAAACAATCATCTCTCAAACTCAACAGACTGTTTATCAGGCACTGCTGTTTAATTGGCACATTGTCGACCCGGTGAGCGCAAAGGTTCCGCTAACAGAAACCACGCGTTTATTAAACTTTCCTCGGGTTTGAGAAAGCCAGTGTCCAGTTCTGCGTTCACCGGCCTAAACTTTATTTACAAGTAGACGAGTGCTCCATCATACTCAGTGAATGGTGTAGCCGTAGAGCTCTAATGATTCCCAGCGCCTATTAAATCAATGGAGATTCACTCCTGGGAGTGATACTGGAAAGAGAATAGCAAATGGTGCTCACACACTGTGAGTCTATTAAAACCCAGTGACAAAACACAATGAATAAGAATTATGGAGAGCGCCAAGCTAGCATTTATGAGCAATTCTGTGGCCTTCAGTTTTTGCATATTCCAGAGATGCTTGCAAATGAGCAGGGCTATTGCTATTTCCTGCAAAATATGACATTAAAACCTTTAAAAATATGACGTTTACACCATCTTTGCATGCTCCCTGCAATGTTTCTTAAGGCATCTTCACACAGAGTTTTGAGCAGACACAGAGCCGCTTTAGAGCTGCCTTAAATTGGCTGAATAAAGAGGCTGAGTTACCTTGGCTGTGTTTGAAATTGGCCTCTTATATTCACTGTTCCCTATAGAGGCTTTTGTGTTCTGATCAGCTTTCTTCTGGCATGCTGTCTCCGAACATGTTCACTTCTTGCTCTCTGCAAAAATTTCTTGAATTTCTCTGAATTCAATACAATGCATTTCATGCTGATGGACACAAAAGTCAGCATACCACGTTAAATTAATCTGATAAAAAAAGTCATTGTTTGATAGCTCTAGCTCAGAGGGACACAGAGTGCGCAGAAGAGCAGTCGCTTTTGCATAGTTTGTGCTTGTGTTTGCTGTATAATAATCATTTGAAAACTTTGCAAACTAGCTGTTCCAGAATTAAGATAAAAAAAAAATTATCTTGAACTCTTTGATAAAAACTATCTTGCATATAAACCTCAATTAAACAATTTAATAATCAATTAAAATCATAATTTTCTTTTCTCCCAAATTCCGTTTTTAATTTGTCTCGATTCCATTTTAATGATTAAATTAAATTATAGTAATCAAAAAGCATGTTTAATAAATGGAAATCTTGCAACTTATAGAATTGACCAACAATTTATAATTTTTTGTTTAGGGCCCTATGAAATGCGTTTTATATTTTATTTCTCAAATTCCGTTTAATTTTTATTGTACCAAATGCTGTGTTTTCTGTTTTCTAGATTCAATTTAAATGGTTTAATAAAATTTAAATAATTAAAAACATTAATTGTTCATGAATTGAATTCATAAAAACAACTATTTATTAAAGTCCCAGTGAACCGGAAGTTGCAACTGATTTTATTTCAGTGCTGTGACGTATTTCCAAGCGAAACGGAATATTGAATAGAGGGCAGGGTTTCACTTCAGCGCTCCTCCTCCCCATCGCTCGCTCATAGCAGACTAACGGTTGGAGGGGAGTGGTTAATATTCAAACCCAAGCCGGCGCATAGTCGTCATCGGAAAGGGAACACCATTCAAGACCGGAAGTTACTTTTCAGATTTTGATTAAAGATTACCATGGCAAACAATTTTTTTATGTGTATTAACTTGCACGGATTAATTGTTCACCCTTGCACGGATTAATTGTTCACTCTAAGACCTGTAATGTGGGCTAACAAAGTAAATAAGACCGATTTTGATTTCATTCTTTAATTAATTACCCCCCCCCCCCCCCAGGCATAAAACATTAATTACATTCTTTAAAATCTTTTATTCATATGAAATTATAAAAACTTTTTTGTCAAACAAAGTGCTGCACAAAAAAAAATTAAGTTTAATAATAATTTATTATTAGTAGTGTTAGTATTATTATTACATTGAGACTGTACAACATATTTCTGTCACAATTTCAAGTTAAACCAAACTTTTATTTTGACGGGTTGCTGTAAAGACATTTGAGTTTATCCATGTTTATGATACTGTATATGACAATAGTTTTTTTCTCAAATATAACTGTAAAAAGCTCAGTGACTCAGAGCGGCTCTGGAGATTAAGTTTATGCATTCATGTACTCATATAGTGAGACGGCAAAGGCTGAAAACACTGCGAGCGTCACGCGTGCTTCATTGTGTGTGAGGTAAATCAAACAGAGACATGCAGAACATGCAGGATTCATATTTAAAATAGTCTTTTTGCAGTTTAATATTGACAGACACTAGTCTATACTGTACTGACCAGCTTTTTATTTATTCATCAAAAATTCGACAAATTCAATGTTATACAGTAAATTTAATTTTTATATTACGCGATTCCATCCACGTTTTCAGCATTGCGGAAATCATAGGGCCCTAATCAATTAAAATTGAATGTATACCTGTATGATTTTATGCTGTACCCACATTGGACCAGCGGTTTGGAAAATTAATGGATGATTCAGCGGAAAGTGCCATCTTCTGGCGAGACACAGAAATTCATTCGGAGCGACCCTCGCAGTGCATTATGGTTATTCTCTAGCAGTTGAGTGTACATCAGTTGTACACTCGTTATTGCGGTGCATTATTGGATTGAATGAGTGCACTCGATAACGTCCGTTATGGTTTTAGATACCACTACAAATGACTGTTCCCTCATATAGTGCCGTTGCAGGGTATAGGGGGTGATTTCGAAGACAGCCCTTCACATCATAGAATGAGATTTACTTGGAGCTGTGAGTCTGACAATGTCAAAATGAACTGAAATGACCTCCAGTGTGACAAGCTAAACTCCATCCATTTGAGAACTGCATGCACAATAATTATAAAGCAATCTGAATGCAGTTTAATACTGACCTCAGTAACAGTTGGTTGCGGTTGCCAAGCACTGCAGCAACTTTGCATTCCGGATGCGTGTCCTGTAGCAGTCTTCCAAAAAGGGTGACGTTGTCTGGTAGCATAATAGGTGAGAGATGAAAACAACATAGTAAATTATAGGCAGCATGTTTTGAGATACTGTGATATAATGCAGGGAAGCCAGGAAAAAACTATTTGGTGTCATGATTCAATTTTCAATTTTAAATTCATGCCCTAGTTCTCGCTAGAAAATTTTTAACAAACCACATGCAGATTTTGAAATACAACACTTTTTCTGGACAGCAAATTTTGTTTTCTGTCATAAGTTACAATGCCCGTCTATTCTAACTCTAGGTTGTTGGTTTGGAGTTTGCATGAATAAGAAATGCTTACACTGTCATGAAATCAATGGCTACTGTATTTATAGTTAGGAAAATAGCATGACTGAAAGCAGTAAAAAGATCTTGAACATTAAAGGGACAGTTCCCAAAAATTCTGTCATTAATTACTCAGACTCATGTAGTTCCAAATCAACACAAATCAAAATATTTTTGATGAAATCTGAGAGATTTCTGTCTCTCCATTGACAGCTACGCAACTACCCCTTTGACCCTTCAAAAAGTTCACAAAGTGACCGTAAAACTATTCCATATGAATCTAGTGGTTTAGTCCAAATTTTCTGAAGAGATAATCATATAAACACTGATAAAAAAGATATTAATTTGTGTTCTGAATATGAACGAAAGTCTTGCAGGTTTGGAACAACACGAGGGTGAGTAATTAATGAAAGAATTTTCATTTTTGGGTGAACTATCCATTTAATGACACATTTAGAGACTTTACACATTTCAAAAAGTTATTCCTGCTGGGAAAAAAGAGCTTAAACCAGCCTCATTAAGACATTTTTTTCTACTTAGAATATAGATATATTAATTCACAAATGCCTATTATTCCTTACAACTAAGAGAATAACTACAAATGTGAATACTAATATACAGTTGTGCTCAAAAAGTTTAACAAAATAAAAGAGATCATACAAAATGCATGTTATTTTTAATTTAGTACCGTCCTGAATAAGATATTTTACATAAAAGATGTTTACATATAGTCCACAAGACACAAAAATAGCTGAATTTATAAAAAGTTACCCCGTTTAAAAGTTTGCATACCCTTGATACTGTGTGTCGTTACCTGGATGATCCACGACTGATTTTGAGATCCATCTTTTCACACTGAGGACAATTGAGGCACTCAAACACAAAAAAGGTTCAAGCATTCACTGATGCTCCAGGAGGAAACACGATGCATAAGAGCCGGGGGTGAACACTTTTGAACAGGATGAAGATCGAGGTAAATTGTACTTAATTTGTCTTCCGGGAAAGTAACTTCTTTTGCTTCTGAAGGACAGTACTAAATAAAAAAAATATTGATATTGAAACAAAATAAGAATTAGGGCTGCACGATTCTTGCTAAAATGTGAATCACGATTTTTCTCCATGGGAATTGAGATCACGATTCTCTTACACGATTCTCATTTTTTCTTATACTTTAATTTTTTTTTATCAATTTTAAATAAAAGTAATTAGTTACAATTAAATTAAAATGTAGAAACAACAAATGTAGACAGACTAGATGTAAATATATGCTTATTACTGTTTATTTCTATTTTTATGATTATTTAATATCTTGCCTTGTGGAGAGAGGGTTTTTGTTGTCTTATTTCGTTGTTTCCTTTTGTTTTTGCGTTTTTGTAAAAAATGAAAACTATAAAATATTGAAAAAAAATTGTTATAAGAAAACGCTTAACGTGGCTTAATGTACTAAGACAGTGTTACAGACATCCCAACCTGAAAAAAGTCATTTCAGGGAGGTACGCACCCAATGGGGCACTCTCCCTCTGCCATGGCGCTCCAGTTTCTAGATACACTGAACTGATTCATTCGGTTCGGGAGAAGAGATAAAATCCCGCCCACACTGACAATTGATTGGTTGACTTACCGAAACAAGCCAATCAGGATGCTCTCCGTCTTACATGCGCTTCATTAGGTGCACACCAGCACACACACGCAAGGTCTCTCGCTCTCTCTCCCTCTCTGCCGTGCGCGCGTGCACAGTTTGCGGTTAAAGGGTTAGTTCACCCAAAAATGAAAATTCTGTCATTAATTACTCACCCTCATGTCGTTGGACACCCGTAAGACCTCCGTTCATATTCGGAACACAAATGAAGATATTTTAGTTGAAAGCTGATGGCTGAGAAAGGCTTCACACAGGCCTCCATTGGCATTCAGTACATTGACACTTCCAAGATCCATGAAAGGCACTTAAAACGTCGTTACAAAGTCTATCTCACCACAGTGGCTCTACAATAATCATACAATGCGACGACAATAGTTTTTGTGCGCAAAAAAAAATCAAAATAACACCTTTATCCAACTTGTTCTCGACTTCCGTGTGCGCCTCCACGACGCATGCGCGAGAATATGACGCAGATCCGGCGTTCGGACATATGACCCAGAAGCGATTTGTTTACGAGCAGAGGAAGACGCGCGTGTCTAAGCTGTTGGATTCTACATTGATCGTGCTTTAGGTCTCGGCGTAGTGCTCAAAATGGAGCTTAAGTGTGTATTTCATCGATTCCCGAACACCGGCGCTACGTCATATTCTCGCGCATGCGTCGTGGAGGCGCACACGGAAGACAAGAACAAGTTGGATAAAGGTGTTATTTTGATTTTTTTTTGCGCACAAAAACTATTGTCGTCGCATTGTATGATTATTGTAGAGCCACTGTGGTGAGATAGACTTTGTAACGACGTTTTAAGTGCCTTTCATGGATCTTGGAAGTGTCAATGTACTGAATGCCAATGGAGGCCTGTGTGAAGCCTTTCTCAGCCATCAGCTTTCAACTAAAATATCTTCATTTGTGTTCCGAATATGAACGGAGGTCTTACGGGTGTCCAACGACATGAGGGTGAGTAATTAATGACAGAATTTTCATTTTTGGGTGAACTAACCCTTTAATTTTTACCTCTTACCGCTACAAATCTGACTCCGTTTAGGTCTGCCATCTTGTTACACGTCAGTAACAGTGAAACATGGCCAATGAGGGAGAGGAGAGAAGTGGAGATTTATGATTGATTGGTTAGTGTTTTGTTATTGTGTGAGTGTGACAAGCTCTGCTGTGACCAATAACGCGTGAACGCAGCATGATCTGAGGGAAATACACGGAAGTGAATCGCCAACATTAAGAAATGAGATCGCATTTATGTTTGAATCGAGATCGTGATTTTTTTTCGATTAATCGTGCAGCCCTAATAAGAATCTTCATCCTGTTCATAAGTTTTCCCCCCCTGGCTCTTAACACTAGAAGTCCCAGAGAGCAGCCATTTGGCTTTTCTACCTACAAAACCCGCAGGATCAGCCGATGGGCTGGAAGGCTTTAGGCTAATATCCTTAATCAGCTGTGAACAGTTGCTTTTGTTATGTAAACAAGGTGGGGCCATGCTGAGCCACTTCAAGGAAACTTGTGTTTCACTTTGCCATCTTAGGGAGAAATCAACACACATGTTTTTTTTTCCTTTGTTGCTGAGATTTATTGATAAAAACAGTACAAAATAAAATAAAAAAGAAACCAACCATTTGTACACATATTTACAAATAATATTAAAAAGTGAGTGAGTACATTCCAGCAATCACTCACAATCCTGGCACTGCCATGGTATCTCCCGTCTGCATTTACCACATGTGTCTCTGTAGCAGTGAACACATCGCACAGTGGCATGATTGTTCTTGCATTGGTGTTTGACCTGACACATGGCTCTTTTTCCAGGGCTAGGTGTGGAGGGTTGTGTAAACCATCAGTAAAGTTTGGCCTTCATTCGGACGGGATATACACTACAATCTGTGTCCAAAAACATCTTGGGATAAGGTTTTCACACTGACAGCTGTACATTGTAAGATATAGCAACTCCGTTTGTTTGTCCGAGTTAGCAACAGTAACTAAGGGGGGCGGGGCTTACCGATAGGTCAATTGGATAGACCTACAACCAATCAAAGCAACGGAGGGACGCATAGGTGTCAATAGAACTCAACTGCACAAAGCTGGAAGAAGTAGAAGATGAGTGTAAACGATCTGTGCCGGTGTTGTAAAAAAAAAAAAGATGTAAGGATACACAGAGTACTTACCAACACGATCATAGTAAAGATCAACACGAGAAATAGTAAAGGTGAATGCATATAAACAAGTTCTCCGTTTAGTATTAGAACAAATTCGACCCAAGCGCTCTTTGGTGATGTGGATAGTTATGTTACTGTTTATCATCGTATAAAGCCCGCCCTGACAATTTGATTGGTCCGAACTGCTCTGGTTCGAGCATAGTTGCTCCACAACGGATCAAGTCCAGACCGAACTTCCCGACCTCAAATGTTGTGGGCGGGGCTAAGTTCGCTTGGCATCCAGGCTAGGTTCAAATATGAAAATATGCTGAAAAACCGAAGAACTTTGGGGACCTGAAGGATTTTTCTGAAGAACATTGGGCAGTTTAACTGCTCAGGACAAACAAGGGACTCAAGAACAACCATCACAAAACATAAAAACAGTCGTGGATCTTCCAGGTAACAACACACGGTATCGAGAATCAAGGCAATGTAAACTTTTGAACAGGGTCATTTTTATAAATTCAGCTATTTTTTGTCTTATGGAACACCTTTTATGTAAAATAACTTACTCAGGACAGTACTAAATAAAAAATAATATGCATTTATGATCCCTCTTATTTTGTTAAAATAATTAACATTTTGAGCAGGACTGTATTAATTACTAAAGCAATGATGTTACTTTAATGTTTGAGATACATTATGAATCTAGCTTTGACACATAAATGTTTCTTAAACCAAAAGACGGCAGGTGGATTTGTAGTAGTCTGATGGGAGAGTAATGGTGGGAAAAGTAGAAAAAAAAAGAAGAAGTTAAAATCGCTCCTGGTTATAGTATGAGGTGCGACAAGAAAAGTCCCAATGGTTTGCCTCTATCAGTCAGTTCTTTTACTAATGACTGTCCTGAGGGGGCAGCTCACATACGCTGGTGTCCTACATTCAGATACGAGCAAGGGCGAAATCAATAGCCCTTACCAGAGGTAATATCTCTCACAAACAAGACTTGATTTAAGATTGGAATAAATTCTCTGACATTACAACATCAAAGGACCTAAAAATGTCTTTATAAAATATTACGTTCTTAAAATAAATAATCATTCTCATTTTTTTTTAAACGATTAAGAACCCACAGCGAAATCTTGGCATGGTCTGCATGTAAACAACTTCTTATTTTAAACTTCTATATGGACATGCAGTGTTGTTGAGCACAGAATTAATTGGTTTCCATTGACTCAGTCATTTATAGTAAACATTTAATTAAACAAATCTTTAGGGTACGTTGATAGCCAGGGGAATTAAGCCTGAATGCTGCGCACTAGTACAAAAATCCATTATAAATGAAGCATCGAGGGTAAAGAACTACTAATTGCATCGTAAAACTGGGCAGTGGTGATATGCTGCTAATTGCAATAGATTTGTCATAAAGAGAACAAGCATATTAAAGCTCTTATTTCCGCTATTTTTCCAAAGCTTCCTTGACATTTCTACAGGAATTAATAATATAAATAATAATAAATATACCAATCTACCTGTGACCAAAAACAATAGATTTTTTTTTACAAAGCAGTAAATAAATGATCACTGTATTAAAACAATATGCATTAAAGGTCCTGTTTTTTTTAAGCTTTGATTGTGTTTACAGTGTGCAATATAACATGTGTTTTTCACACAATTTATTGATCTGTATATCGCTGTTTTCACTGTCCTCAAAACGGCCTGAGAATTTCCTCGTTCTATGAAGTCCCTCCTTCAGAAATACGTAACGAGTTCTGATTGTGCCAGCGGTTCCCGTGTTGTGATTCGACAGCAGCTTAGCGCACGTTGCCCGGAAAGGTCACGCCTCTTACCATAACGGAGATGCATGCGCTCAATGATCTCTAAGTACATGCAGCTTCCCTGGGAAAGCCAAACTAAGGTGATTTGACTCCGGGATGAAAATAACAGCGTCTAGACGACATGGCGACAAACAAACTAAACAAACGCAACACTCCCTCTTCTCCACGTGGGAGAGCAACAAGACCACGCCCCCTTTTTCGCATACTCTTGTGGGCAGAGGTTAGTCGACAAACTGTTCTATTGACATCATTAAAGCAGGATGTACAGGGATGTAGTCCAAACCGGCCGTTCGCTTTAGGCTTTGAAAGGGAACTTCTGTTAAATAAAATATCTCGCTTGGCATTGAACTTTATAATTTTACAGGTATTATTTATGCTCTAACAGCAACATTACACACAAACTTAAGTTTGAAAAATGGGATCACGAAGAACAGGACCTTTAAGAATATTTTGAATAACAGTTATTAGGAGCCAAGCACCCAAGGTGGCAGGCACCAACTGTAATCGTTAGGGTTCATATTATTCTTCCGTTTCTTCTTCTTCTGCTCTTCTAGCCTAGAAATCTAGACGCACCCTAGAGGCAGCAAATCTAATTTGCAGCCAGGGTAGTCCAGCAACTCTCCGTTGGCTTGCGAGCTGGAAAAAGAAAACTCTGGTCAGGCCAATAACATCGTGTATAGAGTCGGTGGGCGGGCTTAACATAATGACGGCAGAGTTGCGGCGGTTCCGCGTGCTACTCGTAAACAAAGAAGCTGGCGAACAGCGGTCTTTCCAATCGGCTTTGGTCCCTTAGAGGACAGTCTAAACTGTCAGCAAAGCAAATTTTGAGTCTCAAACTCAATCCATGTAGCGCCCAAAGTTTCACTTACGTTTATGTTAATAACTTTTGAACCGTAAAGGCTAGAACAAATTTTTTTCCGCCATTTCGAATGTTCAGAAAAACCTACTTTTTCCCACTCCTTGCTTCGACTTTCACAAAAATGTAACCAGATCATCTTCAGACCATCCTGACAAAAAGTTATGGAATTCAAGTTGATTCTTCAAACCGTTCTCGAATAACACGCAAACGAATTCGACAAAGTGCCCGACAAAATGAGCGCGAGGCTATGGCTGCGTCCGAATTCGCGTACTATGTGAGTAGGTACTACAGTTGAATTTGAACGATCTTCGCAACCGTTAAAAAAGTACATTCTGAATAGTATGAATGAATGTAGTATGAATGTAATCCAAACGTACTACATACGCCATGTTGTCATGATCATGTGACCTACCAGCGTCAGTTGCGTCCCATCACCTCCATTCATAAATCGTCTCCCGTGGCCTCATGGGATAGTAAAGTGTCCATCGTATGCGCACTTCAGAATCTCGCCGGAAGTAGTAGGTCATCCGGGTACTTTTCGTACTGTTTTTCCAATACTATGAATTCGGACATACTACTCTGTTGGCGTACTGTTTTTCGCATACTATATAGTAGAGAAGTATTGGATTTCGGACGCAGCTTATATCTCCGCAACGCTTTAGCGTATTCTGACCAAACTTGTTGTGTGTTATGACAACTATGTCCTGAGGGTACCTGCAGAGTTTCAACGCAGTGCCACAGATACAAGTAGACAGGAGGCAGACACAGATGTTAACAGGAATGGTAGTTTATTGACCACAGTAGAGCATGGGAAGTGGAGCAGGTGAGTAAACCGGTTGATGGTAGATAGGAAGGTGATATGAGAGAGAGAGTTACTGTCTTTTGTATCGAAGGTGGAATGACGCTGGAGCCTGGAGGTTTCTGGAGACTGGAGATCGCTGGAGGACAGAGGGACAGACAGGAACACACCCACACAGCAGACAGGAAACACGGAAGGAGGGATACACGCTGGAGACAGGTAGTATCGCTGGTAGAGTCCTTGAGGTAAGCATAGATAGCAGTATATGCGAACGAGACCGGACGTGGAGTGCTGTGTGCGTGTGCTTCTTGTAGTGCTGGTGATGAGTGCCATCATGAGGTGCAGGTGATAGTGATCAGGGGACTCTGGGGATGGAGTGCGCTGTGATTGGTGGAGGGTGGAACCTGACGTGTCTGTGACAGCCACCATATATATATATATATATATATATATATATATATATATATATATATATATATATATATATATATATATATATATATATATATATATATATATTTATTTATTTTTTTTCACAAAAATTGTCACGTTAGATTCGATGCATCATGCGGAGTCGAACGATACCCAGTTTTTCCATATCGGTCATTTTGTGCATCTGCCATTTTGATTTAGGTCGTAAAATGATATATTTTAGAGTTTTGGAGTTGTTTTTTGTGCTTGGCCCTGATAATTGCTGCTTGCAGCATTATTTATTACTATTATCAGTTTGTGGCATTGCTAGTGCCATGCTCTAGTCTAATGTGAATATGAATATTGATTAAAAATACCTCAGTTATCATATGCCTTCATAAGACTTGCAATAGCACAGAAGTTCTATGAACTACTTACATTAATGAAAAAAAATTTCAGTTGCTCTTTTGTGTTCAAAGAAAAACAAAATGAATACAGTGGTGTTTTTGGGCTTACTAGTGCTTGGGCCCCCATAGCACAATACAGTATGACAGACCACAAACAGCAGTTTTCAGATATCCCATATTACTGTTTGAGCCGCTTTCCTAGATCTTGGTGTCGCTCATTTAGAGGCTTATTTTGTCAGGCAAGCTGGCTTGTTTTTCTAACGAGATTTGGCAACGCTGACATGGTTGATTCTTTTCACAATTGATGCAGGACTGAATTATCCGCAAGAAGCTCTCACATCACCACACACGAATCAGTGAACACATCTTACAGGATTTGGTTGAACTACTACAGAAAACTAAACCAATCTGATCTCTCCAAACTCAGAGGCGAGTTTTGATTCCAACCAGCTTTCAGGACTCCTGTCCATTAGTGTTGTTTACCTTATTACCCCCAGACACATGCCTGACATCAACTTCATTCTTTCCACGTCTCCAGACATAAATGGACTTTCAAACCCACCCAATTATCATGTCTTGCACGTGGTGACAAGGGATACAACATTCTTACTTCACATTGTAACCCACATAGCATCAGCTGTCGAATAGCTGCTAGATTCCATTACAGGCATTAAACAGCCCTAATTATTTATGTGATAAACGTATGTTTTGAACGATACTGACTAAAATCACAAATGTAAGTTCCAATAGATCTTATTAAGACCAGCACCCTGACAGGTATAAAGCTCCTATAGATCACTTATTTTCCACAGCTCATGTGTTTTTTACTGAAATTTCTTGGAAAGATATGTTTGCAGCGTTTCATCAGCAGAACAATCCAAAAACACATTAACTATCAGTACAAGCCACTGAAGAGATGCATGTCTATCCCTCACAGCCTCGCTTTCGTGAATAAGGTCTATATTAATGTATTTTCCAACATAATTTGCAGAAGATTGAACGTTTTGTTAATTGAATAGCTCGCCCCAAAATGAAAAACACAGTAAATATTTTTACTTTTATAATTTCTCTTTCACACACAACAGTTCATTGGGATCCTTGTTTCCAAAAAAAAAAATATATAAGAACCATAAATGTGGTCCATATGAGTGTGCACTATATTATAAGATACATTTGTAAATGACAACATTTCCTCACACAAAGAGCTCTATTTTAATGTCCCAAGTGTATGGTCTGAAGCATGGCGCAGGTGCACTTAGGGCTCTGTCCGAATCCACTTTTGCTAGTTTAACGACGGAAAATTGTACAGAAGGGTTGTACCTAGTCTCTTAATGAGTCATGGGTGTGTTTTAGGCATTAAGTGCAATAAACCAATCAGAGTCTCAAGTCCCATTCCCTTTAACAGCCAGTTGCGCTTGCCTTGCACTATGGTGGAAATTTGCGAGCAGAAAGACTGAACGTTTCTCCAGAGAGGAATCCTGTTGTTTTTAATATTTAAAAATGTTTGTGTGCTGCTGCACGTCCCTGTGTGTGTGTAATAAGCATGTTGTGTATGCACGTTGTGCACCCGCCTATAGGCACACATTACGAATGCGCCCTTTAAATAACACAAAAAATACGGCGCTATTGGCACAGTCGTTTTCAGTTGCCTCAAAATAATAACGTGCCAACAACGCACCAGAACACACCTCGTTTTCAGACCAGCACACCCATGGGCGAACAGGTGGGCGCGAGGGCATTTGCTATTTAAACAACGTGACACTGGACATGAAAATTATAACAGCATCAGACTAAAACTAGCAAAAAACACTTGTGTCGCACCTGCCGTCGCTTTGCTCAGGGTGTATGATAGGGTCCAAAGTGTTCAGAAGACTATAGCATGGGAGTAATCAAAAAAAATTGCTGCCATAAATTTTTAAGTGCAGTCAACTTGGATGTTTAAGTTATTTCATCTTAAATTACATTAAACTGACTTAAAGAAATGAGCTGAATCTTGTATAACATAAAAAAGTTGAAAATTGCTTAACTTATTAAAACAATGTAAAAACATTTGTTGTCATAAATGTTTTTTTGTTTGTTTTTTTACAGCGTATTCACTACTTTTACAGTGTTTTATTTCTGGAAGTTTCATTTATAAGTGAACTATTCCTTTAAAAAAACGTATAACAGTTGATGTTTCAGAAAAGCCTTTTCTATATGTTCTGCTGAATTTATCTTTGAACCTGTTCAGGTGCATTATGTTATAGGATGCATGTTTACTTTTAATGAGCAGTGTGTATATTATAAATGTGATGAAGACCTGTTCAGTGAGTGCGCTAGGAACATGTACTAAAATAGGGAATTCTCAGTGAAACTGATAAAAGACACACTTTAAATCAGTCTGATTCATTCTGAGATACAATTTACCAAAGCAGGGTTGATTATATTTCTACATGAAACCGATTAGAATATTATTTTTAGGATTATTATCCATTTATGTCAGGAGGAAACTTTATCCGGCAACTAGACCATTGCATTATCATTATTATTGTAATGAAACATTACCATCTCAAATGTCTAGAAATAGAACTTCAGTTGTCCACTTTTAAGAGTTTGCAGATAAACCTATATCATGTGACCGTGAAGGGCACCGGAGGGATATCGGACTATTTATGTTCCATTGAAAGTCCAACAAATTTAGTTGCACATGATTGTAACTCTAACTATTTGTTTGTTAGCAGAAATCTTTACATTATTAATAACTAGACATCTTACAAAGAGAGAATCTAACAGTGCATTCATATAACAATCCTTAGATGGTACAACTTACAGTAGGCTATGATAGACAGCATTAGCAATATATGTAAAAAAAACCACCCTTTTCCTCCCAAGCATCTGTTTCTGTAAAGATAAGAGCAAAGCTGGCAGGTCATTGAAACACAGAAAGCTTTGAAAACAAACCAGGGTATTCAACATCGTTTCACTAGAAAACCATTGTGCTTTAAAGGTTTATCATGCCGTAATGACAAACGTATTGAGACACAAATTCCCTTTTAAATGTGTGACTGCTTTTGTAAACAAATTGAAATGCAGGCTTGCCGTGTCTTGGGTTTTTACTTAAAGAAATCTGTCAGATGAAGAGAATGACGCTCATTCACAACTTCAGCTAAAAGTTGGGAAACCGAGGCGAAGAAGGCAAGAACTTCTTGACATATCTGGCTCCCAGCCATTTCACATGCTTCTCTGAAGCCATGGTATCAGGGTTGTCATTGCTGAGATATGTTTTTCTGAAAAAATGTTTGGGGGCTTTGCAGTGTCCCCACAACTCCCCGGTGGAGCTTTTGAAAGGATGCATGCTGGGTATGAGAGCTGACCATCCTCAAAGACCTTCGTTAAGAGCATCCCAGGATGCAGCAGTGCTGGGAAACATCAGGATAACAAACAGTTGTTCCTGAAAGCTCAAAATGCTCATCCAGCAGTAAAGGATAAGCTGGTGAGACCATGGGATTCGATATATCAGGGACAACGAAAAGCAGCTTAAAGGGATCGCAGATCCTTCACTTCAAGTTAATTTTATTAAGCAAGTAAAGCTCAAGTATATTTTATGTGGTAAGTATACTAATATCAATGTACTAGAAGTATACTTGGGACTAAATCGCCCCACTTTTTAGTGTATAAAAGTATGCTTTAAGTGTAACAGAAGTAAACTTTGAGTGAACTAGTTTACAAAGTTTTTCATTTGTACTGCAACTATACTAAAAGTGAACTTATAGGCATACGGATAGTTAATCAAATACACACAATAGCCACAAGTGTCTTCACAAAAAGAATGGGAAATAAATATTTATTCATTTAAATGTTGATTTTACAGTAGTAATAACTGTATTGATTTTGGTTGATACTACGGTAAGAGTTACACTGTAGTAAGTATGTTATTTTATAAATTGTATTTTTTGGTAAAATTTTTTTTTTTAAATATTTGCACATTTTATTTACACACAAATACATTGCTATTCTTAGAGGGTAAAAACGATAAAAACAAATACCACAAACTTTAATATATTGCACTATACTTTTCATATTCTATGGGTCACATTTTTGGAAATGCTCTTCCAGAATAGTGCCACACCTACATTTCTGACAGGCTGATGAAAGTCTACAACACAAACACCTCTTTAGTGATCAGAGCAGTCTTCCTTTGCACCGCAGGGAGCCACAGCAGCAGAGCAGAACCTTCCCCTCCACACTGCCCACCTCATAGTTATAATCCCACGTCAACTCCGTTCCTGCCTTGATGCGCCTGACAAAAAGAGAAGAAAGAAAAAACAGGATACAAACACAATAAGATTCTCGTCTACAAGGCAATTAATACAAGGTTTGGGGCTGTTCACACAGAATGCTTTTTACCATTCCATGGCTTTACTTTTGCATAATTTACAGATGTGTTGCGCACGAGTCTTGTGTCTTTTGCAGCGTCTCGTGCATGAGAGGCTGTTCATACAGAATGCATTGAATATGCATACAGAATGCATACAGAATGCATACAGAATGCATACACCAGCACTACAGAGAGCCTGCTGACTGGCTGCATCACCACCTGGTACGGCAACAGTACCGCCCGCAGCCGCAAAGCCCTGCAAAGGGTAGTGCGCACGGCCAGCTGCATCATCGGAGGTGAGCTTCCCTCCCTCCAGGACATTTACGCCAGGCGGTGTGTGAAGAGAGCTCAGAGGATCATCAGAGACTCTAGCCACCCGAGCCATGGGCTGCTCTCACTGCTGCCATCAGGCAGACGGTACCGTAGCATCAGATCACGCACCAGCCGACTCCAGAACAGCTTCTTCCCACAAGCAATTAGACTCCTGAACTCTTGATCCATCAGGATCATAACACACACTGGACAGAATATCACTCAGCACAACCCACTGTCGATACACACACATTATATACACATTTATATAATTTATTATTATCATATAGCACCTATTGCACATTGGATCTCTACTGTGAATAATAATGTATACTGTACATTGTATACTATTATTATTATTATTATAGCGTAATGTATATTGTTTAATGTATGTTTTAGTGTGTATATTGTTTAAAGTATATTGTTTAAAGTATATTGTTTAAAGTATATGTATATTGTAAGTATGTGTATATTGGTTAAAGCTGTGAGAACCACACTCACATTGTGTAAATTATTTATTGTTTATTGTAGAGTTTACTGTGCTGTGAGTAATTGTGGGCGCATCAGTGTAATCTGATGCTGCTCTAAATGTTGTACATGTCATGTCGTGACTACTATGTTGCTCGGAACTGCACCAAGAATTTCACCTGCTGTTGCACTTGTGTACATGGCTGTGTGACAATAAAGTGATTTGATTTGATTTGATTTTGAATAGAACTTTATACTAAATAGCTTTTTAGTAGAGTTTGTGACTAAACCTCATAGCGCCATTAGATCTTCAAACTGTCAGCAAAAATCATATAGAAGCTCCACCAGCCTCAATCGTGAATGAAGTGCTGGACATTACCTGCTATACATTTTCATAATACTTTAACAGTTGGTAACATATCCTCGGAAAAACTCTTCAGATCCAAAAGCTAATGCCTGTGTGAACCAGACCATTCACATATTTTTCCTTATCACTGCACTCATTTTCCATTTAAGCATGCACTAGACAGATGCGTCTGACCGCTTGTGGAGTCTCACAAATTCTAAAGACATGCAAATTAAAAGATCAACTTTTAAAAAAACATGCCTTTTTCATTCCACTGACCTGCATCTCAAGTTTTTAACTGCAAAACTCACGTCTGTCTAGCGTTACATGGGCAAACAATGAAAATGTGTGCAGTGGAATAGAAAAACACGTTCTGGAAAAACACTTTAGTCAGAAATCCATAGTCAGGGTTCCCAATCAAATCTTGGGTAAACATCACTCATTTTTAAGTATCAACACAATTCAATAGATAATCAAGCTGTTATAAATCAAGGAACTGACTTGCTGGCAAAGAACGCCACCCATGGGAACCGGAGATCATGAGTGTCCACAAAGATGTTCTGGACAAACAAATTTGGACTGCAGCTGTGCTGTTGAGAGAGGCAGAATTAACGGCATAAAACATCTAAAAGCGCAACATTTTTACATATTTACAGTCCTGGGTTTAGCTTACATTGATGTAGCGGCTGAGGTTGCCCTCTTGTTTAGGGTCAATGATGTAACAGGTCTCCTCGCCATTGAACAGTCTCCGGGTGTTTTTGGAAGGTAGAGCTGTCCTCGTTTTCTCAATTTGCGTGTCAGTGATTTCTAGTGGATTTACTCTTCTGTGGAAGGACTTTCTGGCAAAGTAACGCTTTGGACCTGTGGTCTCTTGTCCTAGACACACAAATTATAGACTATATATTATAAATCAGACATTTCCTCTTGTTCTGTGACCCCTCCTATAGGTTCTTCTCTTTCTATGAAAAGAGGGAAAAACATTTAGTTACACATACAAGTGAAAACACAATTGCTTGGTTATATGCAGTGTTGGGAAGGTTACTTTGGAAATGTAACAGGTTACAGATTGCAACTTACCCTATTTAAAATGTAATAAGTAGTGTCACTATTTAAATTATTTTATAAAAGTAATGTAACTGAATGTAATTCTAACAAAAGTTTTCAACTTCAAATATTTAAACCGGGCAGGGTTACCGTAACCTCTAAAAAAACAGAGATAGTTATATTTAGTTGTATAAGAAAACACACAAGTTGTATGAGAAAGTTTAGTTGTATGAGAAAACACACAATTCTAGATCATTATACTGTCGAAAAAAAAAATCTTCTTACTGATTTGAAAAACTGATACTGTAAAAATCTACATACTGTTCTTTTTACCACTACGTGTATGTGAAGGGAAAACATTATACCATATAAGGCCTAATATTGATTTCAACCCAAACTGATTCCACCAGTGTAGCCATCATAACATTCATGGAATTGTTTTTTATTTTATTTTTATAAAGAAAGTTATATTCCACCTAAGATATTGTTAAGACTCAATGACCAATCGTTGACTTAGTTGTTAATAGCTCTATTTTGCAAGTCAAAATGGGACAAACTAAAAGAGAGATTTGTCCACTAGGTGGCGCTTAAGCTTAACATTCATCATAGGAGATGCTCAGGTTCGACATTGAAACCTTCGATGTCAATAGCATTTTAATAGTTGGCAATCATATTTTGCACTGAACTTTTATATTTGCGGCCTTTTCTAATTTCTGGATTAAATGATTTTTAAATTTCCAGCACTGGGACACATTTATTTTTCACTGGTGTCAACTCTCAGACAGGTTGTAGCCTAAATGTGTGGATTTAAAGGCGATGTGGAATGATGTAATATTTGCAGACGTGCAAACTCTCAAACAAGAGAGCCAATCAAAAGCATCAGCACAGCATCACTTTAATAAACAGCCTTAAATGGCAGGAGGCTCGTGCACATCAAAAACAGACAAAGCAACAAATTAATATTATTCAACATATCCTAGCTTTTTACAGAAAATATTCAGATGTAACCCCCATTTGTAATCGTTAACTTAGTTACTCCCCAACACTTGTTATAAGTTCATTAGTTGTAAGGCTGGATATTTACACAAACACAACACACCTTTACGACTGCTAGAGTCTTCTTGGTAGAGAGTATTTTTCCGAGACTGCCCTGTCTTCATGGTTATGGTCTTCTTTTTGCTTTCGACCTCTGTGTCTGAGCAGTACGCCTCGCTCTCATAACCCTCTTTCAGTTTCTCCACCACCTCAATGAAGTCAAGGTCAGTCAAATACTCATTGCTGGACATTGTGTCATCTTCATTCACTTGGTCTTCATTTACTATTTTACCTATGAGGTGATAGATGGAGGTGATAAGGAAGTAAATGCTTTGGTCTAAAATGTTTTTGGTTCAAATGCATGATTGCTTACCAGTGAAAACGCACACGAATGTGCCCTTGGCCACATCATCTCTGCAGCGGATGCCCCATCCCTTGTGTTGTGTCATGAAGAGCTCCAGCCGCAGCTGCAGACCGTGCTGAACCAGCCTGTTGCTGCACATTCTCGGGTCACAGCGGCACAGTGGGTTACACTCGTACACCCTACAGAGATGGAAAGAGAGTAAGAGAGAAGAGCGAGGGTGTTTGAAAATGTTATTTTCAGTATTGGGGGTATGAATTACATATAAACATGAGTTAGGTAATCAGATTACTTTTTCAGGTATTGAGAAAAGTAACCCATTACTTTTAAATTCACAACAAAATATCGGAGTTACTGTTTCAAATAAGTAACACATGTTCCATGTATTGACCGAAACCTCGCCTGTCCTCTCATGTTGAGAGAAATCAGGAGTAAATAAAGAGGTCATGTGTGCACAGTGTAAACATGATGGTTATTGTAGTTCTAGACTAAATCTGAGCAGGCATTTACTCATCTCACTTGCACAAATGTGATTCAGTATTCGTCAAAATGAATAAAAATGACTCAGAATATTAGGCAAACATACAATAAATAAAAAGGTTTACCCTAATGACCTTTGATGATTCCATTAAACCATACTAATAAGGAAAAAAGACTTTAGATAAACCACATTTGTTTAATTTTTTGTTTTTATAGCTAAAATAAGTGTTGAACTTAATTCTCATGCCTCCTATTCTTCTTCAATCCAGCAGAAGGCTTCTTTATTTCATTTTTGGTGTGAAAGTGCCTTTATATTTGGCAATAATATAACTTTTTTTTATAAATCAAACAAGCTCAGTCCAGGTGAGAAAAAGTAATGCAGAAATGTCATTACACATTACTATCCATTAAAAGTAACTAATTAACGTAATTATATACTTTTTAGGGAGTACTGCAATATTGTAATGCATTACTTTAAAAGTAACTTTCCCCAATACTGGTCATTTTTGAGGTGAGAAAATTATATACTACCATTCGAAAGTTGAGGTAAGATTTTTTTTTATTCCGCAAGGATGCATTACATTGATCAAAAGTGTCAGTTAAACATTTCTAATGTAACAAGAATTATATTTAAATAAATGCTGTTCTTTTTAACTTTCTACTTATCAAAGAATCCTGAAAAAAAGTATTAAGCAGCACAACTGTTTTCAACATAATATCTATTGAGCAGCAAATCAGCATTTTAGAATGATTTCTAAAGGATACGGACACTGAAGACTGGAGTAATGATGCTGAAAATTCAGCTTTGCATCACAGGAAAAAGTACACTACATTTTATAATATATATTATTAAAATACAAAACCATAATATTTCACAATACTACGGTTTTAATGAATTTTGATAAGATAAATGCAGCCTTGGTGAGCAGAAGAAGCTTCTTTTTTAAAACATTTTAACAAAACTTTTATTAATAAAAGCGTTTCTAGTTATGACCTGGAGCAGATCATTATTATATTATTTTTGTCAATAAAATGAACACTGTAACGATGCAATACATCTGATTTTGGTGAGGAAATTCTGTTGTAATCAAACAAGAATCAGACAGACAGAAAAACAGACATAGGTTTTTTCTAACCCTGTTGGCAAGCTTGTTGGCAACCTCTTATGTGTGTATCCAGCACTAACATTAACTGGACCGCCACTGCATAAGGAGGTGGCCTCAATGGTCAGCTGGTAGCATGCGCACTTTGACCTGTCACATACAAATACAACATGTTTAATATTGATATCCATAATTTAAAATTCAATCCAATTTATACATTTATATTTAATTATGACTTGTTGGTAACCTAAAATCAACAAAAAAACTAAACATTTTATCTGTGAAGCCATGTTTAGTGTATGACATCTCAAGAATTATGATTGCTGGTTAGGAATTGGTAGATACATACTAAATCAGGGATGGGAAACTTCACTCTTGGAGGGCCACTGTCCACTGTCTAATAATCCTGGTCTAATAATTAGGTGTGTTTGATTAGGATTGGAGCTAAGCTCTGCAGGACAGTGGCCCTCCAGGACCGAAGTTGAACTCTTCCATTCCTTGAACATTCCTTTAATTTTGCAAATTTGCACACACAAATGCAGACTCGAAAAAAAAAAAAACACCCAAAAAAACGTACCTGTCCAAACAGCCATCTGTGCAGTCACAGCCGATCAAGAAGTCAAAGCTTGTATTGATGGAAACAGCTGGAGCTGGAATTCTGTGTCTGGTGTAAGTGACGTTAGGAGCAGGTGTATTGTCTACTTCATTAATACAGGGCACCGGCAACACCTCCCTACCCACTGAGATGTCCGGCAGGTAGAGGTGAGGCTGGCCGGTTGATGTGGAAGGGGGTTGGGTGCGATTCACTAGGACAAAAGGGTCCATACAGAACATTTCCAGGAAGAGGAAGTTACAACGCGTTTCAAACATGTATTCTTGCACTTCCTGCAAGTCACACAGGCTCCGCCCACATGGAGAGCAATAGAAAATGTGGGAAAACACCTAAAGAGAGCGAAGAGGAGAAATTATTAATCTGCCATAAAGAGAAACACCTTCGTTCAAAAGTTGGGGCCAGTAAGATAAAGAAAGTAATACTTTTATTAAGCAAGGATGCATTAAATTGATCAAAAGTGACAGTAAAGACATTTATAAGGTTACAAAATATTTCTATTTCAAATAAACACAAAATATTAAGCAGCAAAACTTTTCAACATTGATAATAATCAGAAATGTTTCTTCATATTAGAATGATTTCTGAAAGATCATGTGACACTGAAGACTGGAGAAATGATGCTGCAAATTTTGATCACAGGAATAAACTACATTTTAAAATATATTAAAATGGAAAACAGTTATTTTGAATTGTAACAATATATCACAATATTCCTGTATTTGTGATGAAATTTCAAAAGCAAAAACATCTTTCTGACCCAAACTTTTGAATCGTACCATACATTCAATGCAGTTGGAATGCCAAATGGATCAACTTCCTCAAACACCTCCCACCTTTCCATTGATGCGCCTCCGAGCAGTCATTCGCCGAAACTTAAAAAGCAATGGGATAAGAAGCGGATTTTGACCTCGATGCATGTTGACCTGAGACGGTCTTACCCCATCCAGACATACTGGACAACAGCGATGAATCAAGTATTTGGACTTGTACTGGTCTTGCTCTAAAACGTGCTCTTCTTCCTCAGAAACATACCCCTCTTCCTCATCAGGGGCGGGTCGTTTTGCACTTCTGGAATGTAGTGTGAGGTGGTTAGTATTCCATCCCATATTTAACAAGTACAAGCCCATTACTCACCTTATAGTGGAGGCACTGGTTGCTGTAGCAGATTCTACGGTTTGCACACTATCCTTCAACACACCAAGAGCTGGTAAGACAGGTGAGAGCATAGACAACTTCTGGAGGTTGACTTTTGGCTGGAAAGCTGCCGACGTGATATTTTGAGGGGAGATAAATGGTGCTTTGGTGACTGTGGTATCGGATTGTTGGGTCACGCGTACGGGAGCTTCTGAGGTGACCGTTGTTGAAGTAACAGTCGCTGAGGCAACTTTTGTCGAGGAGAAAGTTGTGATGTGCTGATGCACGGCATTTCCTGCTAAACAAGAAACAGAAATGGTGATAAATACTAATACAATAAAATAATACACAATAAAAATGTATAACGTAAAGTAATTTTGCAAAAGAATACAAGCATAAACAATCAGAACATTTGCAAGCAATATGTAGATATCTTTTCTGGTCTGGCATATTTTAGTCCAAGTTAAAGTGTAAAAATGTATAAGTGTCAACAAATGTTTGAAAATAAAATATCAAGGGTGGATTGCACCAATAAGGATTAATCTTAAATCTAGATTCAATCTAATAATCTAGGTTAATCTAATAATTCTGTTGCACCAAACGTTAAAACTTGATTACAATAAGCAGGTTTACATTTAAACCATCATTTTGATCCTGGATTTAATTTATATTTAAGATAGATTAATCCTGTTGCTCCATAACTTTAACCTCAGATTTAAATCTCAATTAGGGATTAACTTTAAATTTACATGTGAGGAGGTTTAAAAAAATAAAGTGCACCTACAATTAAAATATATAGATGACTGAACAGAGACAGAAACAGTGGGCGTTTTTTCAGGTCTCAGAGAGGTGTTTATTACCAATAAAAAAGAAAAATAAAGCGCATTGAGGGTTGTGGCGGCCCGTAAACGTATGCCTGATATCTATACCGATCCGTCACTCATCTCTGTGTCGTAAAAAGAAAAGAAGAGAGGAATATATTTAGCATTTAATGGCTGCAGTGATGATGAGGTGAGCACCAGTGATCGCTGCCGCGCCTCACGTTTCTCATGTCAAGATCGGAGATAGTCACTCCGCCAATCATGCCAGTTGTTTTTTCTTATCTTGGTCGTTTTGTCATACTTTATGCTGCCATATTACTCCATTAATTGATCCTAACTATTTCCATTCTTATGAAATCCGCACGTGCTGCTAGAATGTAGAATGCCTGCTTGATCAGCAATGGTCTAAGTAGTAGTTTATAAAGACAGCGGACATTTTAAGTTGATTTCCTTTATCGACAAGAGCTTGTGTTATAGAGTTTCTGATTAGAATTCATATCCCTGATTTGTTGATCTGTGTTTAAAATTAAGTGGTGCAACACAGCTCGAATTTAAAATAAAGCGAGCATCAACAAATCCTAGATTAGCTTTTAACTATGCTTAATTTAATCCTTATTGGTGCAACCCACCCTAAGGGCCCTATTTTAACGATCTGAGCACATGGTATGAAGCGCATGGCGCAGATGCACTTAGGGCTTGTCTGAATCCACTTTTACTAGTTTAACAAGGGGGAAAAACGGCCAGCGCACCAGGTGCGTGGTCCAAAAGGGTTATACCTAGTGAGTCATGGGTGTGTTTTGGGCGTAACAAGCAATAAACCAATCAGAGTCTCATCTCCCATTCCCTTTAAAAAGCCAGTAGCGCTTGCACCATGACAGAGCTGCTATATACATGGTGGAATTTGAGAGGAATCCAGAGAGGAATCCTTTTATTTGTAACATTTAAAACATTTTGTGTGCTGCTGCACGACCCTGTGTGTAATAAGCAGAGTGTACGCAAATCTATATTCTTAAATTTGATCAATAAATTAAGTTGGAAAGAATGTTTAAACATGAAACGAATCGGCAAGTAGGTGGCGGCAGGTGCCCGTCTTAATGAGCAAGTCATTGAGTCGATTCGTTCAAACGGCTGATTCATTCAAGAAACAGGCGGTTGTTTATGAATTGGTCAGTGAATCTTTGATTCAACCGATTCGTTCAAAACGCTGAATCATTCAGTAACACACTGTTGCTCTGAGATGCGTTATGGTTCTGCTGTGATCTTTGTTTGGAACTATTTTCGCTGCTGAAATCGAACTAAAGCAGTCAATATTGCATCTAAAATGTAAGTGACTTAATGTTAATTCATTGTTTATGGAACTGTCATATGAAATCAGTGTCACATTTTCAGTCGTGATGGTATTCGGGAAAATAGCACTCTTGCCCGTGTGGTGTTGCTTAACTGTATCATATGTTAAAAAAAATGTGTTTGTTTGATTTGTTGTGATTTCTCCTCGAGAGGCTGCGCGAGCGTCAACAGCGCAAGCTTGTTACCGTCAGTTCATTACATTATATATTATTATCTACTATCGATCGGCACTTACACTAAACGAATGCCGAATCATTCTTGCATTTTTGGTGATTCCCTAGATATTTTTTTTGTTTTTGAAGTTTTAATCACTTGTCCGTCGGCAAGTAAAATTCTCTTTCACTTGCCCCTTCAAAAAAAACACTTGTCCCGCACAAACGTTAATGTCGAGCCCTGCACACTGTATTGTACATTTTTATTGAAAAGATTGTGCATTATAAATATCTAATTCAGAATATTATGTATGCAGAATTAGTCACTGTTTTTTGAATTGCCGAAGATAACAATACCTGATGCATGATAATTATTGCAATATACCATTTTACTGAACGATGACACATGTCTAGTTGGGAATGTGCATACAAGAGAGAGGAAAAGTGAATGAATCACAAACACAATAAAGTTACCTGTTTTATCAGGTTGTTGAGTTTCCTGTGAAGGCGCTTGTTGCGATTTCTGTTGAATGGATTGTTGTGTTTTCTGTTGAGGCAATTGTTGCGTTTTCTGTGGAGGCGCTTGTTGCGATTTCTGTTGAATGGATTGTTGTGTTTTCTGTTGAGGCAATTGTTGCGTTTTCTGTGGAGCGGTTTGTTGCGGTTTCTCTTTAGCAAGACATTTCTTGAGATTTACAATGTGTTCCAACAGGTCTGAGCCTTTATAAACCCACTCTTTTAGCTTGTCTTTCTGGAAAAAAAGCAACAACAACAACAACGCATTTATCAGCATCAAAAAGGCAGGCTTTGGTATTATAGTAATGTCTAAAAATCAATGTGATACAGCCTATAAAATTCACCAACAAATTTATCTCCAAGATCAGAATCTCCTAAAATCTGTCAGTAGGGCTTGTCAAGTGAGTAGACTGGTTCTGGGAGAAAATTTATGAAATGCACTTCAGAATATGAAATATGTTGTGACATTCTCATGAAGTACCCACTGACTTTAATGTCCCATTGTATAAAGGCACTAAATTGTAAGATTCAGTTAGGGGTGGGCGATATATAGGTAGAAATCAGGTAGAGATTTTAGACTATTGTCTCTATCACGGTTACGCTCACGTGATGTTGCTGTGCTGCACGGTCATGAAAGCTTACCGTTTGCATGAGTTTTTAAGCATTGTAGTTTAAAATCAAGTGATTTTCAACTGTTGAAGTGCAATTTGCTGCGAAAGACAACTCATTTCAGTATATGCGTGCGATTTCTGAGAGACACCTGACATGAAGCCGCTGCTCAAAAAGCGTGTGAGAATTGAACTGAGTGCTTTTTGCTGCCTAAAAGGGCTTGAAAGGTTAAATACACATACCTATGTGTCAAAGTGACCACGTATTTGCAAGTACACACATTATGTCTTAAGTGAACGTAAACAGTTGAGATAGAAAACACACGAGTATATTGGATCTGTGCAGTCGGTCTTAAAGTGACAGCATCCAAATGTACCTGCTGCCATTATTAATGCTAATCAAACAAAAAAAAGAGACAATTTCTCACTGCTCTTGACTGAATCACTTTTGTAACTGTAATAAGAATATATGTAGCATTTCTTATTTATAGTGCTTGAAGTTTTTCAGGTAGATCTATTTTATTTATCACTGTTTACTTGTCTTCAGTAAGCTTGAGAGTTTTTTAGGCTAGTATTAGTTTTTTTAATTATTATTATTATTATATTGAAATTGGTGATACGAATTATGAAATTTCAGTGGTATCAAAAAAATGTATACCATAAAAATCTAATTTAAAGCAAACATAACTAAAAAAATATTAGTGAAATAATATTACTCGTATCGTGATATAAGATTCTGGTCATATCACCCACCCCTAGGTTGCAATCAGGTTCACAGAATAAAACTAGCAGACCACAAACAGACTTAGTTTCACCTTATAGCAGATCTGGATCAGGCTGTCATCCAACTGAACCACCGTGCAGGCCTCAAACTTTCCATTTCTCATCGCCTTGGTGTCTTGCCCTATGTTAACCATCACAGCAATGGGGTTGGGATAGACACAAAGATATTCCTTCACCTGTAACCGATTTGTCTCATCCTCAATGTCCCTCCAGACATTTTTCACTGCAAAGAAAACAAACGTTAACAAAATTCACATCTAGAAGTCAAGCGTTATCAGGGATTTTAAACTAAGACTGATATGGAGTATGAAAGTGAATCTCTTACATTGGTTGCAGACAACACAAAGTTCTGGCAGTGCCACATAAGCTGCCCGGCCATCATCATAAAACACCAAGAACCTGACAGAAACATTTAGTAAAACTTTAGAGATAAATCTCATTTTTAGGGAAATAAAATGTTCTACAAGTATACTACAGTCATCTACAAGACTAAAAGATAATGAGGTACTGATTAAGAATAAAATAAAATGATATTATGCAAATTATTTAGTGTTCCAAAAAAAGAAAGAAAAAGATTTGTACGAATTAGTGGTGCAACGGATCACAAAACTCCTGGTTTGGATAATTTTTCAGTCACGGATTAGATAATTTTTCGGATCAGTAAAAAAAAAAAGTGTGGTGGCGGGGGACAAAGACAAGTGAACAGTCAGTTATAAAATAAGAACAAATAGACATACAAATACACATTACAAGCATAGTTGAATACTATATGTTACAAAGTCTAACAGTAGCATTCAGGTACAGAAATTAATAATACAGCCTACATGTAAAATAAAACTATTTGTTTACTGTAGAAATGAAATATCGATTAATCTTTGTCAAATCTGTATTTTATCGTTTTATTAACATTAATGACACATACAACAGCAGGAATATTTTGGCTGCTGTCACTTTAAGACAGAATGCACGGACCGAATATACCGACACACATCCTGTTTCTTTTTCAACTGTGCCGGTATACAGTAATACGATATATCACGATAATGAACAGTATCGTGGGCACTTCAAAATACTGTGAATAATTATTACTATATGAATTATTCCGATTTTCAGAATGCATTTTAAGAATACTTTACCCATCAACAAAATAAGGACCAGGAGAAAAATATTGTACACTTACAAAGTTCTCAATGCTGCGGTTTGCATGTAGGGACCCTCATTATGCTACCGTGTTAGTGTGAGGCTATTTTGAGCCTTGTTAGTGGTATTAACTAGCGATTTAATTTTACTTATTCCATGCCCCATATACTAGAGTTATAAGCTAATCTGTTCTTAGAGATAAAACTCTTTACATTCGATTTTCTTGAAAACGCATCCCAGAGAACAATCTACTCGGTAACCATGTGTTAATTACTCCTAGGTTAATTTTTCACCGGAGTTGTCCTTTAAGACATAACCGAGAGAATACTTGCAGTGACGGGAATTCGACCTAATTTTGGGTGTGTGCGGCTGTGTGCACAGATAACAGAGTGCGAGTCCCAATTTTTGCCTCTTTTTACGCATTTAAAATTGCTTGAATGTGTAACGTGGCAAGACAACAAACGCGTGCAAATGATAAACTTTCACTCTATGATGGTTAAGCATAGCAATTCATCCGCAAATCACATGCATGCCAAACCATTGGGCCTATTCCGTTTGGATCACGGATAAACTGTGATCCATTGCACCCCTAATACGAATGACATGTATGAATATTTGAGTGAACAATCCCTTTTTCATAAATTCACCTCGACTGATTTGTGCGCTCAGGAAGCTCAATCAGCACGGCAGCATTAAACAAGATCTTTCCCTTTTTATCTTTGTAGCTGGCCACGACACGACAGCCAATAAACAAATCCTCAAGGACAGGACGCTTTACAGAGGCCACATGATGAGCATGCAGCAGAATCTTTCGTGAACTCTTTGTGAACTCCACCTTATATTTTTGGCCCCTCTCTAAAATGAAAATAAAAAGATGAGACAGGTCAGATTATATCATTTATAACCATGCCACAAAGAATGAAATGAAATGTCTGCTTAGCACAAAAACACGAACAAAACATTTCCATTTTTGTTTGGTAATATAGAAAATAGATCATTCTTACTCGTCGTTTGGACTTCTTGTACCGTTCCATGACACCATAAGTTGGATTTCATTTTCCCTAAAACTTCCATGTTGACCTTGAGTATCATCTCTTTATGCGATGAAGGCTTGGAGCCGAAGAAGAAGAAGAAGAAGAAGAAGAACAGTGACAGAGGACAAATACTGTTACAGGGTTCCCACTCTTTTTCAGAGATAGGAATTGCATTACAACAGGAATAAAAGACTAGGATCACAGACTTATGGACAAAAGTAATATACTCCAGAAGTATTTAAAAAGTAGTTTATGTTTTAATTTTTTTAATTAAATGTACTATATATTATTGACAGTATTCAGTCACTGTACTACACTGTCTTTTCTTTTTTGAAAAGCACACTTTATGTTATTGCATATACATATTATATTTATAAACGATTTAATACAATTCTACTGACAATCATTAGTAATTACCTAATGTATTAATATGATACCAACAAACAAACATAAACAATGCTATGAGTTTAATGTTTTACAATATACTTTTGAATAGCAAGGAAAGGTATTTTTAAAATTAAACCAACACCGCCAGTAGGTGGCAGCAGATAACGGACTCATAATGAGTGATTCATTAGAGTCATTTTCAAATGATTCGTTTAAAACGCTTATTAATTAACGAAGCAAACAACGGTCTTTGAATCACTTTCTAAAACGCTTGATTCAATGATTCGTTCCCAAACGAAACCCCACTGTATGTATTGCTAAGAAACATTCAGCTTTGTTTGGAACTATTTTTTGTTGGTGAAACAACGATAGTTTGTCTACAAAATAAGTCACTTATATTAACTTCTTGTTCAGTGAACAATCGTTTATATAAGAGCTAGTTTATTACCACAGACGACGATACAGCACACTAATCAGTGGCGCGGGAAGATGTGATGTTTTAGGTTGAGGTGCTATTTTTTCCACCACATTTCGAGTGTATAAAAAACACATCAAAACTCCAGGAAGTAGAACAAGTGTATCGGACCAAACAGCATAACGTTACACACCACATTTTAGACATTTAGATTCTGCTTGCAATAATGCAACGACGGTCTATGGGACATACATTAAGCCTTTAAATAAAAGGTTATTGAGCTGTTTACACTGTCATATACGTTACAATAAAAGAGCCTACACAGCAACAGGAAATAAAAAAAAATTAACACAGAAAACCTGCCTAACTTACCTTACACAACACAGAGAATTGCCTAATGAGTAACGTCAGAGCAGAGTGAACGATTGTTTTACGCGCGAGGGCATTGGCAACGGTCATTATATGACGTCACAATCCGCGTATGTTTAAAAAAAAGAAAAAACATAATTCGACTTATAAATATCACTTTTTATAGCCCACTTAAAGGTGTTCATTACAGATAAATTACTAAACGCTAAAAATTAATACATGTAAATTAACAAAAAATTGTTCACAATACCATACTAGTGAATGATTTGCTGAATGTGATTCACTGCATCGCGTCAGCATCTCATTTTGATTTCCCCTCTCAGAACGAAATAAAACGGGACTATGTGAAAGGATTACTGTGAAAAACAATCCATCATGGAGATGCAAGAACTGTCAACATTTCTAAAGTGATTATATGAAAACAGATTTGTTAATGTTTTTTCTAATAGCACACTTGAATAATTTTTCGTAAGGGATAATTAATCTAAAAATGAAAATTCTGTCATCACTTAGGCTATTCACTGGCCCCATTGACTTCCATAGTATCGGGGGAAAATACTATGGAAGTTAATGGGGCCAATCAACTGTTTGGTTACCGACATTCTTCAAAATATCTTCTTTTGTTTTCAGCAGAACAAAGAAATTGTATACAGTTTGAAACAACTTGAGGGTGAGTAAATGATCATAGATTGTGTGTGTGTGTGTGTGTGTGTGTGAACAATCCCTTTAACTGAAACATGGGAGAGTGGGACACAACCTAACACGGTGTTAGTTGTAACACACATGGTTTAAAACTTTCCTGGATGACAATTTACTAGTTGTCATATCAATATTATTTAGAGAAAAAATTGCAGCAAAATTAAAGGGGTCATAGAATGACATTTTTGTGCAAGTTAATATGATTCTTTAGTGTCTAAATGAAAAGTTTGTAATATACTTTAATTAAAAATTCTCATTAGTATTGTAAGAAAACACTCATTTTACCTGGTCAAAACCAGCTCAGTTTTTAGCAAGTCATTTCAGTGTATGTGACTTTAAATGATAATGAGCTTTGCTCACCCCGCCCCCTCTGCTCTGTGGGGCGTTCGGTTCGACCCGACACAACACCACAACACACGTGGAGTGTTGCCTTGACAACATTTGAGGGTATATTTTCGAGAAATAATGGCAACGGGAGTCTCTGAAGACACATCTGAGCAACCTTATCATTTTGAACCGGAGTCGGACCAGGAACAGATGACGAACCCATCGAAGTTCGAACAGGACGTTTCTGAATGGTTGGTTAACGTCATGTCACTTTGATCTATCTTTGTACTGGCAGAGTAGCGTAGTTGCTATGTGTTTACTGATGTGTTAGTTCATTGACAGATTGATGATATGTTATAAGATTTTTTTTTTTTACATTACTTCTTAATCAGTAACAGACACCGTTATAAACCATGTACAAAAGTAAGCTTAGTGTAGTGTTACCACGTTAACTTTATCACCCGAGTACACAGTTTGTAATAAACATAACGCGTTGTTCATTATAAACGTGGGATTATGAATTATATTGAGAACGTCATAAACAGAAAGCATGCCGTAATGTAACTTACCCTGTAAACTTTAGCCTCATTCATCGTGAAGCGTGCAAGCGATTTGCAAAGATTAATATAAAGGTTAATAAAACGTTACACTCACATCTTCGATCTTCCTGAGGTGCAGCAGGAACACGATCCTTTTTTCAAGAGCAGCTTATTAGCAAAACCTGCTTTATACTGACGCTTGTTTATAAAGCAGTCTGCTGAGAAATGATTGCGCAAACATTGACGTTGATCGGGGGGAATATTCCCTTCTAAAACAAAACTCAGCACTGCAGCCACTGGGTCTTCAGCAGTTCGGATTTAGGAACATCAAAATGACTGCTGTGTTCGTTATTACACCCAACAACACAACACCACAATCGCTTAGACGCCATTCTGCTCCAGAGTATCAACAATGGCGGACTGATGACAGCTCGCTCAGGGCGGGTCTGTGTTGAAACGCTGCTGTCAATCAACAATCTTGGGAGGGGCGTACACCGTGTAACGTCACACGATCAGACGGCTCGATTTGAGACAGGGGAAAATATATAAGGAGATTAAAAAAAAAAACACTGGATGTATTTTTATCAATATAGGATGGTTGTGTACAGGCACTGCCAACACACATTTCCGTATAATCAACTTGTGAAAGTGCATGTACCATTCTATGACCCCTTTAAAAAATCTTTGAAAGATAGGCCTATCACTGAACATTTATTTAATGTTCAGAAATTATTAATTATTATTATGTTTTGAACTATGCTGTATAGCTGTATTTAGCTATTTGTTTTTTTTTAGTTAGTTAATATTAGTTAGTAAAATATTTTAGTTTGTCTTGTGTATATATATTATTATATCTGATAACATTTTAAGCTGTCATTTGGTCATGTTACAATGTGCCCCTCCCATGTTACAACGTACCCCACATATGGGGCATGTTGTCACATTTCACTTAATTCTTTCAGGGTAATTCTTAATTCTTACACTGTATTAATGAAACAAAACCACATAGTTGTACTAGACGTGTGCAATTAATATGGGAAAAAATAAATACTCTGAACCCCAAGTGCATTTACACAAACTGAGGTTGTGCCCCGCTGTCCCCTACGTTTGACCACTGCATTAGAAAAGAACAATATGTCCATTGATATATTACTCCTTCTATTAATAATATGATGCAATTAGTTTATGCTAAAATAATCACCCTGCTTTCCTAATATTGATGATAAAATCCCAAAATTAAAATTCTGTCATGACTAAACCCATAAAACTTTTGATCACCTTCAAAACACAAAAGTAGATATTTTAATGAAACCTGAGAGATTTCGGTCCCACCACTGAAAGTTCATCAAAACTTGGATGTTTCAAAAGATTTATAAAGATATATAGTAAAAGAAATCCATATGAATTGAGTGGTTCAATCCAAGTCTTGTAAAGAGACACAATTGCTTTAATTTAGGCTTTCATTCATAAATAAAAAAAACCTTGATCAACACATATATGGGGGTCAACTTTTAATATTACATTGTGTTATTAATAGTCAAGTTTAAAAAATAAATTTTACAGTAAAACACTTGCAAACCTGTTTGAGTTTTAAATAAAAAATATTTCAGTCAATATTTGTCTTGTGTCTGTGGGGTACAAAAAAGGATTTCTTCATAATATTTGATTATCCAATTAAATGTTTTAATTCAAGTTTGACAAGCATGAAATCATTTGATAAGTGTATATTTAATTTTAAGTATTTTATAAAATTGAGTTGGACCAACCCAATTAAATTGGTTCAAACTGAGTTGGATCAACTCAATTAAATTTTTTCAAACTGAGTTGGACCAACTCAATTAAGTTGGTTCAAACTGAGTTGGACCAACTCAATTAAGTTGGTTCAAATTGAGTTGGACCAACTCAATTAAATTGGTTAAAGCTGAGTTGGACCAACTCAATTACATTTCATTGCGTGAATTAGTTTTTTATGAGTTGGGGCTACACATATTTATTGGATGGAAAACCTGCCCTCAATTAAATTGAGTTTGTCCAATGAGTTATTTTTTTGAGTGTATACAGTATAACGCATTAACGTAAATTGAAGCTCAAACATGATTGCGTGACGCACAAGAACCAGTGAGATTTATTCTCGAGTTACACAAGCACGTTTGAGCTTCTGCAACCAGCAAAGTTTGTTCTCACCCATTAAGCAAGCACAGTCCTCGTAGGTCCACCCTATAGAAAAGATAGAAGATACCAACTCTCATCACACCAGTGAAGGCAGATGATGGCAGAAGCATCTTTGACTGATATCTGTCTTCTCTCTGTGCCTTCTTCAGTGGGAATGTCACATTATGAGATGAAATCTCCCTCTTGATGGGACAGAAGAAGAGAGGGATGACCCTGTAATGATATCTTGACTTAAGTGTGAGCGATCGCTCACTCTGGTCCACGTGCATTGCTGAGAACAGCAAGATTACTCCTCATGATCTTCCAGAGCCGGATTCATGGCAAACATTTGTCTTTATTCTACTTCTTTAATCCTGTAGAGTTCACTTACATGGAGAGGAAGGTCTCAGTATAAAACACATCTGTGAAATGCTAATGTGTACGCTGCACTTAGAAAGAAAGCATGACCGTATTAACACTTAATTTCCAAGATAACCTGTGAAATAGCAGGACTTTTGTAAGGTGCACTGTACAAGGCTAAGTAACAAGCGAAGAACACAGGCATTCAAGTCACTTCCCATTAGGGAGTAACAAACTAAAAAAGCAATGCTGTTAACAACATTTTTCCGAGGATGTTTAAACAGTTTAGCTTCTCCAGTAACAAGCTAATTTTTCCAGTGCTGTTTTTGTACAACAAGTGTTTATATATATATATATATATATATATATATATATATATATATATATATATATATATATATATATATATATATATATATATATATATATATATATATATATATATATATATATATATATATATATATATATACATACACCAATCAGGCATAACGTTATGAAAGGTGAAGTGAATAACATTGATTATCTCTTCATCATGGCACCTGTAAGTGGGTGGGATATTTTAGGCAGCAAGAGAACATTTTGTCCTCAAAGTTGATGTGTTAGGCGTTAAAGGGTTAGTTCACCCAAAAATGAAAATTCTGTCATTAATTACTTACTCTCATGTCATTCGACACCCGTAAGACCTCCGTTCATCTTCGGAACACAAATTAAGATATTTGAGTTGTAATCTGATGGCTCTGAAAGGCCTCCATTGGCACAATGCACGGTTCACTCTCAAGACCCTTAAAAGGTACTAAAGACGTCGTTACAAAGTCCATCTCACTACAGTGTTTCTAAAATAACTTTATAAAGCGACGAGAATAGTTTTTGTGCGCAAAAAAAACCTAAATAACGACTTATGTAGTGATGCCCGATTTCAAAACACAGCATCATGAAGCTTCGAAGTGTTATGAATCAGTGAGTCGATTCAGTGGTTTGGATCGCCAAAGTCACGTGATTTCAGCAGTTTGGCGGAATCATGATTCGACTCGCTGATTCATAACGCTTCGAAGCTTCATGATGCATTGTTTTGAAATCGCAGAGGATTTGCCGGTGTTTGCCGTGGGCCAGAGCCTGCTGCCGTCCGCCATGATAGGGAGGAGCAGGGAACGCGGGACTCGCTGCCGGCTGCCCTCAACCGGAGGAGCCATCACCGGCCGCCAGGGCGGGTGAGAGCCGTGAGAGAGCGGTGCGAGGCCAATGGTGTGATTGCAGTTGAGCGTCACCTGCGTGTCACACTGGTCTCGAATGCTCTCACGGAGGAGCTCGGAAGCATAAAAGGAGGAGCGATGACAGTGAAGGACGAGAGAGGACCAAGCCTGGATTTTATGTTTTGTTTTGTTTACGTTTTATTATGTGTGTGAGGGGCTGCCTCACGTTACTTTCATTTTGTGTTTATTTATTTATTAAAGTCCTTGAATGTTCGCTGGTTCCCGCCTCCTTCTTTCCATAACAAAGATCTTTGTTACAGTCAGTATCTATCAAAAGTGGTCCAAGGAAGGAATAGTGGTGAATCGGCAATAGAGTCAAGGCTCATTTACCCCTTTTCCACCAAGGCAGTGCAGTTCTAGTGCTAGTCCAGAGCCAGAGCTAGTCCCAGTTCATAGTTGGTTCGACTGAGGAGCCTTCTAAGAACTGTTTGCTTTTCCACATGCTGAGAGCCACAACAGAGCCATGTCTTACGTCACTGTATACGTCTCATCTTTCTCAGCAACGCTAGCGAGGCAGCGGCAGTGTTGCCAAGCGACCCCAATTATGGGATATTTAGCCCCAGGAATGCGAATTTTAGTAGGCAACCATGCCAAAAAACACATATTTTACCCCCAAATGTGATTTTTACCGGGGAAGCCCCCCTGAAACGTGATTGGGCTTGTTTTGAGTAGCAATTGGGCGGGTTTTGTTGTGAAAACTTGGCAACCCTGGGCAGCGGGAAACACAAACACACCAGGCTTGTTCGAGATGCAGACCAATCCACGTATGAAATAAAAAAAAACGCATGAGTGAATCAAAAGCATAAGGAGTCATATGCTCTCGCTGGACTCGTTATCATACGGCGATCGGTCTCTGTACAGCACCGCTGCGAACAAGCCTTCCATCAATAAAGCAGACGTTGCGTTACTATTGATTCACATGGCTTTACGATCCTACATCGGCATCAAAACACAATGAAAACACAGCGAATCCAACGCATTCATGCAGTTCGCCGTAATTTGTATAGACAGAGATTACAAACGAGCAGCAGCTGTTAGCTCCATTAGCTGCTATTTCAAAAATGGCGGATCTCAAGTTTGTGTTGGTCTTGTTGACCCCGCCCCCAGCGCCTGACGTAATCGGTTCTTACTTCTAGCCCTGTTCTAGCCCAGTAATGTTTTGGTGCTACTTAAGAACCACTTTTCCTGGCTCGGAGCTGGGGCTTTGGGTGTGGAAACACAAAGAATGGATTTGAAACTAGGCTCTGGCTCCGATCTAGCTCTAGCACTGCCTTGGTTGAAAAGGGGTAATTGATGCACCTGGGAGTGAAGGCTGGCCCGTGTGGTCCGATCAAACAGACGAGCTACTGTAGCTCAGATTGCTCAAGAAGTTAATGCTAGTTCTGATAGAAAAGTGTCAGAATACACAGTGCATCACAGTTTGTTGTGTATGGGGCTGCATAGCCACAGACCAGTCAGGGTGCCCATGCTGAACCCTGTCCTTTGGGCAATGTTCTGCTAGGAAACCTTGGGTCCTGCCATCCATGCGAATGTTACTTTGACACGTACCACCAACCAAACCATTGTTGCAGACCATGTACACCCTTTCATGGAAACGGTATTCCCTGGTGACTGTGGCTCTTTCAGCAGATAATGTGCCCTGCCACAAAGCAAAAATGGCTCAGGAATGAGGTTTAAGGAGCAAAATAACGAGTTTTCTGTGTTGACTTGGCCACCAAATTGCCCAGATCTCAATCCAATCGAGCATCTGTGGGATGTACTGAACGAACAAGTCCAGTCCATGGAGGCCCCACCTCGCAACTTACAGGACTTAAAGGATCTGCTGCTAACATCTTGGTGCCAGATAACACAGCACGCCTTGAGGGGTCTTGGAGCCTATACGGAAAGTCAGATTCATTTGTTAGTCAATCGGTTCATTCAGACTGTTCACTTTTTGTGAACTGTTTGACAATACAACCCCCAACCCAAAAGTCATAGTTAATAGTTAGTTAGTGAGAATTGGACCCTAATCTAAAGAGTATCTTCGTTTATTTTCCGCTTTTACTCCGCTTTTACTCGCTACTCGCTTTTCATTAGTAGCTTAAATACATCACTATTTTTTTTAAAGAGCAGATTGACCTTAATTAAATTACTTACATTATGAGTCGATCATAGCTTCCACTGATGGTCTAACCCTTGTCCAAACCATAAGAGAATAATATTTGCAGAGCTGAATCCTTGACTCTCCTGTTCATAGATGCATAAAGGAATGCTCTTAAATAGCTCTTGACCTTGACTGCATAATCTACATGTGTTAGCCTGTCATAAGCATTGAGTTTACGTCATTGCCCGCTCTTCTAGCACTGACCGCTGATACTCAGGTTCTTTCTTTCACAAGAGGTGTGTGACTGTCCCGATGGAAAGGAGAAATGACCTTCCCTTCCTTTTCATATGGAAATGTTTTACAGCTACCATCATGCGGGCTTAATGGAGCGTGACTATTTGATCTAAAGCTTAGCTCAACACAGTCACTCACACCGGCAGTGAATAATCTCCACCATTTTCTCTTTTTTCATATTTCTTCTGTTTATAGTTCACTATTGTGGCCCAGAATGCCTCCTCATGCTGGAAGCATCATTTTGCTCACGGTTGATCTGCACAAACTTCTTATCTGAAGTATTAACTTCAGCACATAACATTTTTACTGCAGACGTGACACCTCAAATATGTTTCTTGAGGAGAAGTGTGATTACTTTTCATAGGTGGAAAAAAAAACTGCTAACATTTCCAACATAGTAAAGCAACAATCAGTAAAAAAATGTATTTCAGTGTTTGACCTATAATTAGCAGTGACCATGACATTCAGTTGCTTAGTTTCTGTTGTCACACTGACTTTGCTTTCAGTGTGGATGGATTGTATCAGTCTAAATGAAAGCATCCTACACTCTCAAAAAAAAAAAAAAAGAGTAAAAAATTTTACCTTTTAAGGTACAAGTGGCCATCACTGGAGTGGTACCAATAAAGGGTTATGTCACGGTGTGACTTTTCCTGGGGCGGAACCATAGTGGCAGAGATTTGTTCCGCCCGGATCAAACACCACTACTTCCGGGTTCCCGTCCCCGCGCCAAAAATCATAGAAAATCGGCGGCAGGTGCTCCAATAAACAGCGCGATCTCCGGATTGGGTGAAGGGGAGGTAGGAGGAGTACAAAGAGGGCCTCCAGAAGTCAGTCGGGGTCAGTCGTTGCAGCGGTCACACACAGCCGCAGCTGTTAGTTCCGGGTCGGGCTCAAGCTGAGCGTGGTGGTAGCCGCTTCCAGCCGTTGCGGCGAGAGGATCTGGGCATCTGGGCAAACAAAGGATAACACGAGGTGGATATTGTGGACTGAGCGATCAAAGATCCGGAGAGCTATAAATAGAAGAAAAGAGACGAGGCTGAGTATAATACAGACCGAGTTTTGCATTGTGATTCAAGTGTCAAGTGTGTGTCCGGTTCTGAGAAGTTACATGCAGGACAGTTGCCGGAAGTACTAATGAGCAAATCCCTTCGGGAGAGAGAGCACAGCGGTCAGGACGCGAGCCAGACACTGGAAGAGAGAACAAGACGAGCACACGGGTTGATCAATGTGTGAGTACCCTGAGAAACGTATACAGTAACAACTTCATTGGAAGTTTATCATCTGTGAGCCTTGTGACGTTGAAACTAGGAAAACGAGTGGCCCCACCGCGGAGAGTGAGCGTGGGAGAGCCAGAGACGGCGGACAGTGAAAGCCGCCGGGGTGGTGTAGCAGCAACGTCCTTTTCGTTGGTTCTTCGCTATACCAGCGCTTCAGCGATCTCCCCCCCCCCCCCGAGATAAACGACGCGGGAAAAGTGGTCTCTGGACCTTAAGTACACCTGGTTAGTGTGTAGAGTGCCGTGGGTGAGTCAGCATCTTGACTTTGAGAGTGTACACTTGGAATCTGCTGTGTTGTGCTGTGTGTGTGCGTGTCGTCCCAGAGACCATTATCCAGGCTGACCGACAGAGAGTGTCTGGGGAAAGTACGATCCCGAAGCTGGCGGAGTAACTAGCCCTAACCATTCACGCTGTGAACCTCACCCTACTCTCTGTCTCTACGGGGGTAGCACGACCGGAGCCAAGTAAGCACTCTCTTGAATAGCCATTGATACGTGCTTGTGTCGGAGGAAATTGTGTGTGCGTGTGCAGGGCCCGAGGAGAGGAGAGGGGAACGCTACATACTCCCGGAGTAAAGTCATACTTATCTGCACTTACCTATGTGAAACCACCTGGAGAAGCGTCCGATCCAGCACCACCGTCGTGGTCAAGCCCCCTTGAGCCACCGTTATCACGGAGCCTGGAGCAAGGAGAGAGAAACGGATGAATCGTGTCTACGGAGTCTGTGAGTGATATCCATTGAGCAAAGTCATACTTACCTGCACTTACCTGTGTGAAGCCATCTAGAGAAGCACCCGATCCAGCATCACCGCCGTGGTCAAGCCCCCTGAGCCACCGCTATCACAGAGCCTGGAACAAGGAGAGAGAAGCTGATGAACCGTGTCTACAGAGTCTGTGAGTGATATCCTTTGAGCGAAGTTATACTTACCTGTATGCCAAACAAAAGTCCCAGTATTGACCCAGATCCAGCGGATGCCCCGGAGGTACCGACTTCCATGACACCGGCCCCTTGATCCATTCTGAAAGGAAGCCGTCGGAGCACGCCCGAGAGAGAGAGGTACCCCTGTCGCCCCGTTCCCCTGTACTTACCCGTTCTACCCCTGTGTTCAGGAGAAGGAGCAAGCCGTGGCGTAAATCCCCCGAAAGGTCCGCCCTGGGAAAAAGAAAGAAAGAGACAAGTGAGCACATAGCAGGACATGGAAGCCAAACATTGAGAAAAAGGACGAAACGACTTATCTGAGGTTCTCCTGCAGAGAGAGCCGGCGAGCTCTGAGGCGGTGTCCTCACTCTCCAGTCCTCTTGAATTTTAGCCCCCTCACTTCCCCTTCCCCCCGATTTTAAGTAAATTAATAAAGACTTGTAAGTTTAAACTTTACTCCAGTGTCCTCGTGTGTCTGGTCGTCTGGGGTATCACTGGGAACCTCCCCGAGGTGAAAAATAAGGGAGGAGCGGGACTCACGCGGTCCGCTCCGACCTGTGACAGTTACTTCAGGGATTTAGCATTAAGCTTTGTATCAGTAGAAACCCAGTAGTATATTCAAATTGTGGTATTTTTGTACCTTTAAGTCAGGGGTAGGCAAGTTCGGTCCTAGAGCTGATGTCCTGCAGAGTTTAGCTCCAACCCTACCAAGCCACCATAGTATAAAACTGTATTTAAAGTATAAAAATGTATTTAAAAATCAAAATTCTGAATGTCTGATTTGTGGCAAGAAAGTGATGTTGGTGAATATTATTTATTAATATTTTTAGTCAGTGATGAGTTTAGTCAAACATTTTTCTTCGTGACCATTTTTGTTTATGGCTTCTTTTGATTATGTGTTTTGTTAAACTACAATAACCACAAGAAACCACTGTATAAAAAACCACAAACTCACATAAAAAGTCAAGAGTCAAACTGGCCAACTAAAGGAAACACTGATCACCATAATGGCGACCAAATATTTTCAACAAAACATCAAACCTAAACCTCTGTTAATTCTCAAAAAGAGCTTCTATAGATGTCTTTCAGGGTTGGAGCCAAACTCTGCAGGACAGCGGCTCACTAGGACCGAACTTGCCTTCCCCTGCTCTAAGTAGAGGAAAACAATGCTATAATTGTACCCTAAGGACCAATTTTGTACCTTTAAAGGTACAGTTATACATTTTGTTCCCCAAGGAACAAAATTGTACCTCTACTGTACCTTTTTTTTTGAGAGTGTAGAAACCACCTAGAACACCCTATAGCAACCTCACAGCAACAAATAAAAAAAAGGACAAGCAAAACATCTTAGCAACTGCCCTGCAACTGGCATCATGGCATCAAGTTTTGTCAGTGCAAAAAATTTGCATAATAGTGCACAGCATTCATTTACATGCAATTTAGATTAATGTCCAGCAAAATTAAATGATAATACCAGTAAATGACGCACAGTAAGATGTCATATAGCCTCATTTAGAAATGTCAGGACTGGAGGAGAATTTGATTACAGGACTATAAAGCTGTAATTTATGGGATAATAATATAGCTCTTTGGATTTCTGTCCTCGATCTTCAATGCATCTTCCACTTATGCTGTCACCTGAAGCGGTGATGACAAGAAAAAGCAAAACAAATGATCACAATTTTGATCACAAACTAAACTACCACACTTCTTGTTTGATCTGTCCCACGGTCAGTTTGGGATGTAAATGTACTCATTGTGTTGCTTGTCAAGGTACAATTAGATTAGCACACAGCTCCTATCGATTCTCAAGCACTAATGATTTTACAACAAACAGCTCCATGAAATATCCCCAAATCTGTGCTGCATACAATTCCCCCATATAATGTGTTTGTTAAGCAAGCCCAGTTTATTTATCAAGCACATTTCATACACAATGGTAAATAGAGGAGCTTATGCTAAAGAAATGGACACATATACCCCTTTTCCACCAAAGCAGAGCCAGAGCTAGATCGGAGCCAGAGCCTAGTTTCAAATCGGTTCTTTGTGTTTCCACACCCAAAGCCCCAGCTCCGAGCCAGGAAAAGTGGTTCTTAAGTAGCACCAAAACATTGCTGGGCTAGAACAGGGCTAGAAGTAAGAACCGATAATGTCAGGCGCTGGGGGCGGGGTCAACAAGACCAACACAAACTTGAGATCCGCCATTTTTGAAATAGCAGCTAATGGAGCTAACAGCTGCTGCTCGTTTGTAATCTCCGTCTATACAAATTACGGCAAACTGCATGAATGCGTTGGATTCGCTGTGTTTTCGTTGTGTTTTGATGCCGATGTAGGATCGTAAAGCCATGTGAATCAATAGTAACGCAACGTCTGCATTGTTGATGGAAGGCTTGTTCGCAGCTGTGCAGAGACCGATCGCCGTATGATAACGAGTCCAGCGAGAGCATATGACTCCTTATGCTTTTGATTCACACATGCGTTTTTTTATCATACGTGGATCGGTCTGCGCAGCGCCGATGCATCTTGAACAAGCCTGGTGTGTTTGTGTTTCCCGCTGCCCAGGGTTGCCAGGTTTTCACAACAAAACCCGCCCAATTGCTACTCAAAACAAGCCCAACCGCGTTTCAGGGGGGCTTCGCTGCCTCGCTAGCGTTGCTGAGAAAGATGATACGTATACAGTTACGTAAGACATGGCTCTGTTGTGGCTCTCAGCATGTGGAAAAGCAAACGGTTCTTAGAAGGCTCCTCAGTCGAACCAACTAAGAACTGGGACTAGCTCTTGCTCTGAATTAGCTCTAGCACTGCCTTGGTGGAAAAGGGGTAATAATGTTTTAAACCCTTCTTTATGATCACACAATGCACTTAAATGCTATTCCTCATGACTTTTGTTGATGTAATTTAATGTAGTCAGGTTAATTAATTATATTAAATTATATATTTGACTTGAATAAAACCAAATCATTTAGTTACAGCATAAAGTACGTTTAGGTTATGTAACAGTGAATGAAAGCTGAATAAGAAAAGGTAAAGAAAAATGGATTAAAATGCATAATAAGCAAAGAAAAATACATTGAAATAGAGCACACACTGATCATCTGAGCTCGAGTCACACCGTGTGGTTCAGTGTTCTAAGCATTCCCGCAGGATTCCCTTAAGCAAGCATCATTCGTGTCAGTGTGAGATTTACAGGGTGGGAGGAATATCATTTCCATATAAATGTGCAAAATCATACACTTCCACTTCCGGAAATCACACGAAATCTGCAATCAAATATTGTGACTGAAAATGAAGCGATGGGAAAGAGCCATACCCAATTTTGCATATTTCATTTTCTCTCTGTGTTTTAGCTCAAAACATTAACCCCAAAAGGCACACATCCAATCTTTAGTTATATTTTTTTATATGAAGTGTTTATTTTAAAACAATTTAAAACCTGAAAACATGAATTAGCCAATGAAAAAGTTGACACAATGCTGAACTGGCACAATGCATCACTATAATCAGTTGCTAATAATCTCAAAATTGTCAAATATTGGAAAATCAATCCTGTCTAACCAATATACAACAAGTATATAAAAATTTCTTTGTTGCCTTTGCCTTTGTAACAGTGCACAGTGATTTACAAAAATAAAAAATTACACTTCACGTTAACCCCTTTCCCCGCAACCCCCATTTTGGCGAGGGGGGCATAAATGACATACCTAAAATAAAAAGGTTGCTGCTCATAAGTCATTCTGAATAGACCAACAAGTCAAGACTTCAAGCCTTTACAAAAACAAGTCATGGTTGTGCTGTACTTCAGGTCACTGACACACATCTCAGCAAACCTTCTCACAGTAAACCCAGCAAAGAACTGAAATGAGTTCAGTCTGTTCCAGTCTATAGTAAATGAAAAACTGGAGAGATGGCCTAAATACAGGCGAGAACAGAGAGAATTTCCCCTTATAAGCTCATAATCTTCAGAGAAAGTTCCAGTGAAGTCCTCTGCCCCATGCCAAGGCCGGCTGGAGAACCCAGGGTACCAGCGCTGCGCTGCGGAGATAAGTTTGCTGAAACACATTAACATCTTCACAATCGTTTCTCGTCATTGTCTTTGACGCTTTCACTGTCACACATCTCCGTCTCTCTCCTTCTTTCCTGTGATTTAATTCACTCCTGTTACAAACAGCGGATGTCTGGAATTGGCACATTGCACCGAGGTTTAGGCCAGGATTACTTTTCCCATGGGTGCAGTCACACATCTGTGCTTTTCTCAAAAGAGGAGCCTTGATCCAAATGCTTCTGTCAGGACTGTTATTATGGGGCTGTCAATTGATTAAAATTTTTACCCAATTATTCAACATTTGTCAAATTCTGATGACCAAAGCAAAGCCTCCATTTGAAGATCATCCAGTGGCAGGTTGTTATGGCAGATGAGTAAAGCATTGAATAGACATTATGAAAAGTGGCTTTAAAATCAATATTTAGTTTATTTCCACTTTGTCTTGTTTTCACAAACACCATTTATCGTATTTTATTTCACACACGCACACGCACACACACACGCACACGCACACACACACACACACACACACACACACACACACACACACACACACACACACACACACACACACACACACACACACACACACACACACACACACACACACACACACACACACACGTTTGTTTTGCTATCTAAGTGAGGACATTCCTCATATTCCTCATATTTCATTTTTACATTTTAATACCAGTGTAATACCTGTGTCATTATACAACACATTATGCAAATTGTTTTCATGTTTTATGGGGACATTCCATAGACAAAATTATTTTTATACTGTACAAACTGTATATTCTATCCCCTTACACTAACCCTACCCTTAAACGTACCCATCACAGAAAACTTTATGCATTTTTAAAAAACATCACTTTGTATGATAAGCTGTTTTCTTCATTTGGGCCAAACATGTCCCCACAAGGATAAGGGTTTTGGATATTGCCATCATTGTGGGGGAATTTTGTCCCCATAATGTAGGGTTTACCAGGACATACACGCACGCACACACACACACACACACACACACACACACACACACACACACACACACACACACACACACACACACACACACACACACACACACACACACACACACACACACACACACACACACACACACACACACACACACACACACACACACACACACACACACACACACACACACAGTTTCCATGTTTTATGCTGCGTTTCCATAGACATAATCATTTTTATACTATACAAACTGCTATTCTATCCCCTTACACTATAACCCTACTCCTAAACCTACCCATCACACAAAACTTTATGCCTTTTTACATTTTCAAAAAACATCACTTAATATGATTTATAAGCTGTTTTCTTCATGGGGACCAAAAATGTCCCCACAAGGACAAGGATTTTGGATATTGCCACCATTAAACCTCACTAAATACTGTCAGATGTATGCTCAAACCAAGAAAAAACAATTTGCCAAAGGGGAAAAAAAAAAAAATCTTAATTTAAGATATGTTCTTGTGTCAGTGTCTCATGGGCATGATTAATGATTTTATCACATAATTTTCCTTCTAATTAAATACACTAAATAAACATATAAAGCTGACAGCTCTAGTCATTAGTGCCGTTTCAGAGTCTTGTGTGAGTCTGCCTGATAAACCGCATAAAAACAGTTTCCTCTGATAGCAGATGATTGTTTATTGGTTACCGTGGCCTCAGCTGGAGAAGAGGAGGCTCTGTAAATTTGCTCATTCTTTTTGCTTTCCTCCATTATCCAGGTGTCTCAATATTTTCTCCTCCTCCTCTGTGGATATTGTGCCCTTTGTGCAACACGCATCGACGCATCCTCTGCAGCCGACTGATAGCAAACCTGCTTCCTGAGATGGATGCCATTCTGTCCTGTATTCACGAGCAAGAGTAGATGCCCTTGGAGAAGAAGTTACTGAAGAAGAAGAAACATGGTTCTCTGTATCAAAAACGACAACTCGAGGTGCCACGGGTCACTCCCGTTACATAAGAAACATATACTTTTCATTAATTCATTAAATCTTGTGTATCAGCTCTCTTAATCCGCTCAGATGGCACTGCGGCTAATCACCATAATGATATTTCAAACACTCAGTCCCTGTGGCCCTCCACCTGCGGCTCAAGATGTGAAACATCTTTGCTAATTAAAATGCTGCCTGAAGTCAAGCCAATACACTCCACCCTGCTTTAGTTCAGCGAGTGGTTCAATTATGGTCATTAGCATGTTTTAGCTCGCCCTAATCCATGACATCTTGGATCCGAATGTCTGGTCAACCGAGTAAGCTTATATGAGACAAGTCCTGAACCATTAGACTCCGGGAGTGCATTAGCATTCAGCTACAGTAATTAGATCAAACTCTCAGGGTTCTGCACCTCCCTTCCTGGAATCTGAGAAGGTCTCAAGGTCATTTCTTCAAAGGCCAATAATAGAGCATGAAAAAAATCATAGTTGCAGTAGAAAAGTACCTTTTTAACGGATAATGGCGGAATTGAAAACAATTTAAAAAATAATAATTAACTCAGAAATTGCTAGGAAATTTCACAAATATATATATTTTTTTACAAATAAATGGCAAGTAAAACATTGAATTAAACCTATATTTTTCTTGTAAAATATTCCAGTAAACTTTTTTTTACATTGCACTGCAATCTCAAAAAAAAAAAGAGTACAAAATTGTATCTTTTAAGCTACAAGTGGCCGTCACTGGGGTGGTACCATTTAGGGTACATTTTTGTACCTCTAAATCAGGGGTAGGCAAGTTCGGCCCTAGAGAGCTGATGTCCTGCAGAGTTTAGCACCAACCCTACTCAGCAGGGCCGTGCAGAGAGTACTTCAGGGGCAGGGGCTCAAATGTAAAAAAGGGCCAATATGTAAATGTGTATATATATGTAAGATGTATCTTATGCTCATCAAGCCTGCATTTATTTAATCAAAAATACAGAAAAAACAGTAGCCTAATATTGTGAAATATTATTACATTATGTTCTTTTTAACTTTTTATTAATCAAAGAATCTTGAAAAGAGTATCACAGTTTCCATCATTGACATTAAATCCTCATATTAGAATGATTTCTGAATGATCATGTGACACTGAAGAGTGGAGTAATGATGCTGAAAATCCAGTGATCACAGGAATAAATTATATTTTAAATTATTTTAAAATAGAAAACCAATATTTTAAGAATATTTTACAATATTGCTGTTTTTTATCAAATAAATGCAGGCTTGATGAACATCTTTCATAATGCTGCATAATATTAAAAAATGGTAATATAATAAAGTCCTTTCACGTAACCATTTCTCCAGCCTACACTTCACATAATAGGCCTGTAGGTGCCGGTGGCACTTGTGTTTTGTTAACTTTGATAGTTTCATGAAATTGTAAACGGTGTATCAATATACATAAATACAAATGAATTTAACACTTACCATTAATGCGACTTTTGCTGCTGCATGGTTTTGTGCAGGGATTTGTTTGTTGTCAGTTAAAATCAATTTTGTCAGTGATGCAATTTATAAAATGAGACAAACTACAGGAAATCGTTCCACAAACGTTAGTTCGTCTGTCCATGTAATTTTCAACCGATTTATGAATAAGAACAGAAAATTACCGCTCCACTTCACATCGCCCAATGGAATTTGAACTTGCTTTGCCAGATCACGATTGGTTGGTGTATATACATGACAAACGGGCATTGGTGAATTGTGTAATACTTTAAAATATATAATATATAGATTTGTAATTAAATCAACACATTAGCTCTGATGATGGATGAAAAAAAAAATATTGGTTTACTTTTTTCCCGTGAGGCCACACACTCTCTGAAAGGACCATATTTGGCTCGAGAGCCGTTTCCGAACAGTGGAAAATCAGCAGTCAATCAAAACGTACGCAACCCATAGCAACGCGTTATGGCAACGCCTCAACAGAAATTGACTTTTGAGCCGTTCGTTACTATTGTATACATTGTCATGTTATAATAATCATATTTATTTAGTTTTATTGACCACGATATTATCATTGATACTTGTCGGAGAGGGGCACTTTTGATTCATTTTGAAAAAGGGCAGGGGCTCGAGCACCCAAAGCACCCCTCCCCCCCTCTCTGTGCGTGCCTGCTACTCAGCCAACATAGTATAAAACTCATGGCTCCCAGCATGCCTTGCAGCATTAATTATTTCACCATTGTTGAGATTCATATTCAGATTCTTGAAACGTGTGCGTCTAAACTTTTTTCTCACTAGAATGTATTTAAAGGCCCCCTGAAATCAAAATAGGACGTTTTTTAGCTTTTAGTATGACTATGTTAGCCTTAAGGTTATGAATAAGCTGGTGTGTTCCAAAACAATGACAAAATTCGCATTTAGGAGATATAAGCATTCAAAACTTATAGTCTCTCACTTCCATTAAAATGAATCACAGATTTTGATGACATCATCGCAGACTTCATCTTCTCATCACATCTTCTGTCCAATCAAATGGTCTCTAGAATCTTAAGCGCCCGCCCCCTACATTATAAATTGATTCTGAAGCTGTGGCTGAAATCGGTCAGCTGTTCACACATTTACTATTTTCTACATGGTGAATGGCACATAGTGCACTATACATGCGATAGGAAACGACTCAGACAGTGTAAATATGCTTTCAGTTGAGACGAATGAAGTCTGGTTTCACTTTACTTTCACACGCATCTCCCGCAGCGCACACACATAGTCTAGACCAGAGCCGTTGAATAGAGACACGAGAGCGCAGCGCGGATCAACAAAACATATCAGACCCATTTCAATTCTGCACAGAATGCTGTATTTCAAAGTGATATGGAGGAGATTATGATGATAAACGGTTAGAGATTAGGAGGAAATTCTGGCTTTACCAAACAGAAAGGCTCTGGTCAAACCGTGATATTAACCAAACGCTATTGGCTGTTTTAAAAAAGGGGAGGAGCTGCTAACAGCTGGAGCCATTTCAGGAGAAATTATGTCAACACATTAAATAATACTGCTCGTTTCAAGGCACTTCAGTGGGCCTTTAAAAATCAAAATTCAGAATGTCTGATCTGTGGCAAGAAAGTGTTGTTGGTTAATAATATTTTTTTAACATTTTTTGTCAATGATGAGTTTAGTCAAACATTTTTCTTCATGACAATTTTGGTTTATGGCTTCTTTTGATTTGAACAGTGTAAGAGTCGGTTTTGGTGCTAAGACAAAAGCTGAGATACATACCTCAGCAATTGAACAATAAAAGTCACTAATCTTGAGGAAAAGATCTCACAGAAACTGTGACAACACCCTGACAAACATTCCTCCCCCCTCCCCATTTTGCCCTCTCCTTGTCCTGGTTTCAAGTCACCAAATGCAGATATATCAGTGATGATGTATTTTGTAAATCTATTGTTTTATCCCTTTCATGTTTGATGTCTTTTTAAAGGTCTCAGTGTGAATGGTAAAATGGTCTCAGTTTCACTGCAGTCACTGGTAGTATTAGAAAGATTGGAAAACTAATGAGAATTCATTTCTCCTTTCAGTAGTCTCTTCAAAGATATCTGATCCACTCCCCCAAAACCAGGTGGGGGTGTTGCAAATATTTACAAACCTTTTGTTCTGGTTGGAGTATTTAAGGCTGGATGTCCTAACTCTCTGGGGGGAATACTCTGTAGCCAGACCCCCCCGTGCAAACTGCATGTAGATGTGCCAGACATGATGACTCTTTTAAATTATTTTCATATTGCTTTGCAATTGTGTTTTATGTTTTTACGCTGATCAGTTGTGTACCATGGATTCTTGTTTAAGTATTTACTTTTCCTGTCTGGCCAAAATAAATGTTAATCTTGATTTATTCTGTATCTTTCTGAAATCATTATTTTATTCATGTCCATGCGGAGTTTTGTAGGAGTTACCGCAGATCTCTCTGCCAGGGCAGGCCATACTGGGAACCCCATAGCGGGAGCATTGAGCCATGCATGAGGGAAAACCTGATTTCTGACCTGCCACTGTTATTATAAGTTGCAGTTTTCGTGACTATCACTAAAATTACATGTTTTATTATGAGTGCACATGTGTGACTCACTTAGAGGTAAGATAGTTCACCCTGCAATCCTCTGTAATATCAGAACTGACTAATCTGTGACCGTTAGAGCAAGTGAAAATCCGGACACTTAGCCTATTTGAGATTCCGTGTCCCATGGAGGATATTAATATTTGAAAATAAGTGATACTATGAAAAATCATTGATCTAAATTAAATCGCAACTAATCTTCAAATCAGCTGATAAACTCTAAATGTAACACACTTTATGGAGTCAGATAGAATTGGAGTCAGATACAATTATTAATGGAGTCAGATTTAAAATGAGATAAAATTAAAAGAACTTCACCTAAAGGCTGAAAAGGCTTACACGCAGAATTCCTTTTGACCACGTCATTAGTTTTCGGTTTTTGGGCTAATGGATGGAATTTTACAACAGATTATGTGTTTTGTTAACACTATCAAAAACCACAAACTCACGTCAAACTGCCCAACTAAAGGAAACACTGATCACCATAATTGTAACCAAACATTTTCAATAAAACATCAAACCTAAACCTCTGTTAATTCTCTGTTAAGAGATACTTTTTTTGCCCTGAAAGGAAATTTGTCTTTGACAAAACATTGTCAAAAATCATTTTTATTATTTGTTCTCAAGCATTGCATTGCATTGCAAAAAAAAAAACCTTTAAAAAATAATCAAAAAAGACCCATCAGATTTATAACAATGGCATTTATCTGCACCGTGTTATTTAGCATGCTCTCCCTCACTTTTTCCACATGAATATTTCACGATGCATCTCCTACAAGTGGACAACCCTCAACCCTCCTGAATGTTTGAATGCATTTCCCACTGAGCCATGGCGTTCTCCATCTCTACCTTGACTTTACAGTGTCTTTATGCTTTTCTAAAGAAGTCCAGGCCTAAGAGCCAGTGGGATATCAGCCAGCTCACTCCATTTCAGCCTGCTTTTCAGAAGAAAGAAACAGCTGTGCTTTCCCTGCATATGATAGCAATGCTTCATCTTTCTGGGTCAGGTGAAAGGATGGATGGATGGATAGATGAGTGAATGAAAATAAGGAGGCAGCAGGTATGCTATGATGTCTGGCTTCCAATTTCCCTTGGTATCTGAAGTCTTAATTTTCCACTCTCTGGCATACGGCCCAACCGATTTCAACACATAATTGGCAGGTGCTGTATAAAAATCATATTTGTATCACTTCATAGTTCTGCACATTGCTGGACAAGTGTTGGGCAGTGACTCGCAAACTTAACATTTTTCAGTAACATGCTTGAAACCACTGCTTTCATAATAGAGACTTTCCAGTTTCCAGCTTCCATTTTTTAAAAAGAATCCAATATTTTTTCATAAGAACAATAAAGAAATGTGTAACAAAATAGTTATATTTAAAATGCTGTTCTTTCTAATTAGTATATGGTATAACAAAATATCATAGTTTCCACAATTGTAATCAGTACAACTGTTTTCAACATTGATAATAATAAGAAAGGTTTCTTGTGCAGCGAGTCAACATATTCATTATGATGAATATGATTCGTTGAATGAATGATTAAAGGTCCTGTTCTTCGTGATCCCATTTTTCAAACTTTAGTTAGTGTGTAATGTTGCTGTTAGAGCATAAATAATATCTGTAAAATTATAAAGCTCAAAGTTCAATGCCAAGCAAGATATTTTATTTAACAGAAGTTCCCTTTCAAAGCCTACAGCGAACGGCCGGTTTGGACTACATCCTGGTATTTCCTGCTTTAATAACGTCAGTAGAACAGTTTGTCGACTAACCTCCGCCCACAAGAATACGCGAAAAAGGGGGCGTGGTCTTGTTGCTCCCTCGTGGAGAAGAGTGTTGCGTTTGGTTCGGTTCGGTTGCGTTTGTCGCCATGTCGTCCAGACGCTGTTATTTTCATCCCGGAGTCAAATCACCTTTGTTTGGCCTTCAGGGGCTGTAGTTTGAGCGCGTTCATCTCCCCGTTATGGTAAGAGGCGTGACCTTCCCGGGCAACGTGCCCTAAGCTGCTGTCGGAACCGCTGGCACAATCAGAAGTCGTTACGTATTTCTGAAGGAGGGACTTCATAGAACGAGGAAATTCTCAGGCCGTTTTGAGGACAGTGAAAACAGCTGTATACAGATAAGTAAATTGTGTGAAAAATACTGTGGTTTTTTACACATGAAACATGAACACATGTTATATTGCACACTGTAAACACAATCAAAGCTTAAAAAAAACACGTAAAACGGGACCTTTAATTATGAATGATTTCTGAAGATCATGGGACACTGAAGACTGGAGTAATGGATGCTGATAATTCAGCTTTAGCATCAGGGGAATATATTACATTTAAAATACATTTACAAAAAAGAAAACAAGTTATTTTAAACCGTAATACTATTTTACAATAATACTGTTTTACTCAAATAAATGCAGCCTTACCCTAGTAAAAAATAAACAAACCAAATTGTATTTGAAATTCATTTATTGTGAATTATGTGCTATGATATATTCATGACCAGTGCCACGTTGTTTAAAAAGCTAGCAAATGCACTTGCGTCCATCTGCTCGCCCATGGGTGTGTTGGTCTGAAAACCAGGTGTGTTCAGGTTCATTTTTGGAGCGTTGCTAATTTAAAACAAATGAAAACGACTGCGCCATTGACCAACAAAAACCTGGTCTAAGTCAATAGCGCAGTATTTTTTGTGTTATTAAAAGGGCGAGTTAGTAATATGCACCTATAGGCGGGTGCACAACGCACGTACACTCTGCTTATTACACACACAGGGATGCGCAGCAGCACACAAACATTTAAAAAAATTAAAATGAAAAGTCTTTCCGCTTGCAAATTCTGCCATGCAAATAACAAATTTGCCATGGTGCAAGCACAACTGGCTTTTAAAGGGAATGGGAGATGAGATGATACGCCTAAAACACACCTAAGGGACAACCCTTTTGGACCATGCACCTGGCACTCCGACCATTTTATGCGCCGTTAAACTAGCAAAAGTGGATTCGGAGACACCCTAAGTGCACCTGCGGAATGCTTTTCAGACGATGTGCTCAGATCGTTAAAATAGGGCCCAAAGTCTGCTAAATTGGAACAACTAATTTTGTACTTAATGCACTTATGGTGCTGGGGTCCAACTCAATATATACTTAAATATTTGATTGTGGTAAAATTAAACTGCAAGTAAACTTTAGGTACACTTTAAACATCTTGCATGTAAAGGTGCACTGTGTAAATTTTAGCGACATCTAGTGGTGAGGTTGCGAATTGCAACCGCCCACTGCTCACCTAGCCTGGCTCCGCCCTCCTATGTACTTCCGCTCAATTTTCATTTTCCTTCAGTACTCCGTCTGGGACTGCTGTATGTGCTTAGGTTTTCTCCCGAACAATTTTTTACCGGTCCAATCAGCGAACAGAGGGAGTGGCTGAGAGCAATGACGTTGATGTTGTGCGCTAGTTTGAGTTGTAGTTCAGTAATGGCGGCGGTGAAAGATGCGAGTGTGTGGCAGCGCTGACGAATGTCCAGAAGTTAAAACCGGAGTGTGGCGAGGTGGACGAGCGAGCGAGACATGGGAGGAGCGAGCGAGATCGGTGTGCGTGATTGAGACACACCGGTCTCGAGTCCTCTCATGAGGGAGCACGGAGGCATATAAGGAAGAGCGACACCGGTGAAGGACGAGAGAGGACCTGGCCTGGATTTTAAGTTGTGTTTTGTTCAGCAGAGTATCCGCCTTCAAGGAAGTTAACGCTTGTCAATGGAGAGTGGCCAGACTCTGTACAAATGAAATGTACGAGAGTCTGGTAAAACCAGGCTACTTCTCACCCACTTCACCCTCTCTTTCGAATCACATAGAGAAGCTACAGGGTCGACAAAGATGTCGTCGTCTGAGACAGCAGAGCTTGCGCTCTGTGTGTCCATTTAGGGCTGTAAGTTCATTCTAAGGTAATAAAAAAATAACGGTTCATTATGTAAGGTCTTTATCCACCACTGAAAACATAGTTATATATATTATATTGCAGTTTTTGTCAATAGATCCTCCTAAATATTACACAGTGCACCTATCCTTACTAATAGTGATATTAAAACATATTTTAGGCTTAATATTAAGAAATGTGCATTGTGCAATAAAGAAGTACTCCAAATAAAGTTTAATTAGGCCCTATTATATGTATATCAGTAGGTCTCAAGTGATATGTCAGTATATAAATGGATTTATAGTATACTTGTACTTTAAAGGTCCCATGGCATGAAATTTTCATTTTATGAGGTATTTCAACATTAATATGAGTTCCCCTAGCCTGAATATTGTCCCCAAGTGGATAGAAATGTTGATCGGTGTAAAACCGAGTTCTGGCTGTCTTTCTCTGCCTTTGAGAAAATGACAGGCCAGACGAGCCAATCCTGACGTCTCCTGGTTTGACGTCCAAGCAGGAACGGTTACCTCCCTTTCCTCCGCCCAGAGAATCTGGCACGCCCATGCAAGCGCGAGAGATCATTAACGTTATTTGTGAACGAGTGAACACTGGCAGTTTCTCAGTGTTTGGATGTACAAATGAAAACAGAAGTCTTTCTTCAGTTCCTTCTGATCTGTGATCATTGATTTCTTATGTGTAGCTTATTATTTATTATTTGTGGACATGCAGCGGCTTCTCTCTCTCCCGACAGAACAGTGTTTTCGTGTTTTCTATCTTGTGAGTCAGTGTTTTTGTACGTCCTTGTCGCGTCTATCTGTTCTAAAATGTGCATAGTCTTTTCTGTTTAACATCAGCAGTCACATCTTTAGAGATAAACTTCACACACGCCGAAGCTCGGCCTCCAACATCCCCGACCCCCAGTACTGCATCTGGCCCACAGCGGAGGCACCAAACGCGGCGTGAGATTAAGCAGAAGGGGGGTAAGCGTGAGGGTATCCGGCTAGGCTAGCCAGCTTTCCCCACAATAAACTGGATTACATTCGATTACTGCTGTTGTGTCTTTGTTTGCGCTGTGTAACGTTACTCAATGCGCGTCAATGACGCTATTCATATGATTGGAACATATCTAGAAATAATGCTATACTCAACACTTACTAACTCGTTCATCTCGCTGTAATGGTACATTGCATGTGTTACAAAGTTGGTAGAATAATGATGAAGAGGACTCGGTGTGACTGGGACTCGTGTTTATTCAGAACTCTCAGATACAAACACAATAAACTCGCGCTGACTGACAGCGCTCTCATAACTCAGTAGTTACTATAAATAACTTTGTTAGCAATCGCTTCGTCTCCGTGATGTCCGGTTCGCGAACGAATCATTCTTTTGAATCGGTTCTTTTTAGTGAACCGAACCAGTTCACCAAATCGGACTGAATCGTTCTAAACGGTTCGCGTCTCGAGTCAGCGCTGATCCATAATTTACTAAAGTTACTAACTTTCTGACATGAGTGACAGCCCCTCCGACTAGAAATAAACTAATAACCTGAAGTATATGCTGTAACTACAACAGTTCACCTTGAACTGAGACATGCTGAGAGAACTGATGAGAAGTGAACACAGGTCCATCCGTCTCTCTGGCAGACTCGTGCCTGCTCGTGCCTCGTTAAACCACGCCCCCTCCGCTCATTTAAAATGCAAAGATGTCAGCCAATCACAACAGTGGGCGTTTTTACTGAAGTCTCACAGCAGACACGCCTCTTGAAGCAGGGCATTCAGCCACAGGGCAAACAGCAGTATAGAAAAAATGCCTTTTATTTCTAAATTATGACATTTCATGATGTAAAAATCATACTAATAATATAAGTACACTTCAGAAAACACTATAAAATAATAGAAAAATGCCATGCCATGGGACCTTTAAATAGCTACATTTTGGTATAGTTTTTTTCACTAGGGTAATGAGCATAAAAACAAAACCAACAACAACAACAAGAATCTTACCGACCCCAAAGTTTTGAACGGTAGTGTACACTAGCCATAAATGTCATCAGGATGGTTATCAGGAGTTGGCATTTAATAATTATTGCAAACTTGATCGTCGCAAAATCTAGGTGGATCTTTGGATCACGCCCAAAACGTACATATCGGGATTCATGTCTCGGGAGTTACTGAATAGTTATTCTGCCACTGTGTGTCTGACCTTATCTCAAACACTTGAGTAATTAGTAATAAAACTGTTTTATTACTAATCAAAATTAGTAATAAAGCTGCCGTATGCATCACAATCTGACCAACAAAAATACTGCGTATACACACATTTACTGTGAATAGGCCTACTGTAACCTGTTATTATGGGTGCCGAAATAAATATGCAATCACTAGACGTTGGTTTTACATAGAAAGTTGTGGTGAAGTCAGCAGGTCTGGCTATATTATCCCCAACAGATGAACATTAGCCGAGGAGCACTACCTCAACAATAGCTATGACTCATTCTTCTGAGTTTTATTGTTGTTTTTCTCTTCTCTTCTCTCTCTCTCTCTCTCTCTCTCTCTCTCTCTCTCTCTCTCTCTCTCTCTCTCTCTCTCTCTCTCTCTCTCTCTCTCTCTCTCTCTCTCTCTCTCTCTGTCCATTTCACCATCTCTTTACTTCCCATCTCTGTTGTTTTTTGGTAATCTATTTATGTCGTCCTAACACTCATACAAGATGTTCATCACTAATGGATGGCTAAAGGTCAAGATTCTCCACAAAAACATTCTGTAATTGCTTTTTATCACAAGACAACAATAATAGTTAGTACTGCGAAAACTATTTTCAGATATGTAGCCTAACCTTTTTTCTTGCAAAAGGATTTTGCCAATGAAAAATATGTGAATGAGGTTGCATGTTATTTACAGACCAAAACTAAACAAAAATATGTTTTTGAAGATTATTTCACTCTTGCCTCCGAGACTAGCACTTGAAACAACTAGATAATCTGGTAACACTTTACAAGAAGGTTTCATTAGTTAACATTAGTTAACTACATTAGTTAACATGAACTAATAATGAACTGCACTTATAAAGAATTTGTTTATCTTTGTTAATGTTAATTTCAACATTTACTAATGCATTATTAAAATCTTGTTAACATTAATTAATGCAATGTGAACTAACATGAACAAACCATGAACAGCTGGATTTATATTAACTAACGTTAACAAAGTTTAATAAATACAGTAACAAATGTACTGCTCATGGTTAGTTCATGTTAGTTAATACATTAACTAATGAAACCTTATTGTAAAGTGTTGCCGATAATCTAATGCTCATAACCTAGATCCATATAACACCTATATTTCACAACGTATCGTCAGACTTAACACCTTAGACAACAAAAACACACGACACATCGATTATCTGTCATGTTTTGCAATGCCTCAAAATCATTCTAATGCATCTTCTTTGTGTTATAAAACATTTCAGTTTAAAGGCAAAATATGTAGTTTTTCGCCGCTAGAGGTCGCCTATTCAAAACAAAGGCGTAGCTTGATGCCGCCGGGAGTGAGAGCGGAATCTTGGGAGTTGTCGTCTTCACCTCACAGCCGGTGAAAAATAATCGGGATGGGACGCGGGCAGAAATCCAGCGACTGTAGTATGAAGCAGAAAAGGGCAGAGTGTTGTTGGAGCACGACGTGGCCGCTGGAGCGATTGCTAATGAGAGACACACGGCTCGACAGCAGCAAAACTTTTATTATGCCGCAGATAAGCACTTCTGCTTCTTCTGATCAAGTGTATGTGGGGTAACACAGCACTGTTTTATCATATTAGATACCTTTGAGTGTGTTGAAACTAATGTTATAATGCTACTCTGTGCGTTCGCTCTGCAGTTGCTATGAGACACTAGTTACACACTGCAGTAAGCTAGATCGATATTAGAATATCATATTAATAAATGCTGGATGGCTTGTGTTGCTAAATGGCATGCAATTAATTTTAAAATATATTGTATGACGGAGAAAATGCTGTATTAATGCAGGGGTTTTGAAACTTTATGATGCCAAGGACCCCCAAATATGATGAATCTTTATGAGGGACCCCCATCCTAAAATCCATCTATATATTTTTATGCATGAAAAAAACATTTAAACTGTTAGATAAATAGTAAGTGTGACATTTTAAATACAACATATTGTTTCCAAACTTAAATTGGCTATACTTAAAGGTGGGGTAGGTAAGTATGATCTAAAACACTTTTGTCCAAATTTGTTTAAACTGTCTTTATATGTCAAATTTAAGTTCTCTGAAAAAGAGAGTATAAAAATCGAGTGACTCTAGACTTTTTAATCTGCAATAAACACTGCTCATTATTTTCGTTCGGGCCGAATAAAGTGATTGGCTTGGGCGCCTGTCACTCTCTCTCGCTACCATGGTTACCGCAGCTTTTGCTCCAGGATCTGCCCACATGCGCGCACCCCACTGTTGCCAACCAAGTCGGGCTACTTCAAACACTGTTGCCGTGGGCTGTTTTTCATGTCCGCGGGTTGAAGCGACCCCAATTATGTGATGTTTTGCCCCGGGATTTGCGAATTTTAGCAGGCAGCCCTGCCGAAAAGACACATATTTTACCCCCCAAACGCGATTTTTACCGGAGAAACACGATTGGGCTTGTTTTGGGCTAGTTTTGAGTCGCAATTGGGTGGATTTTGTTGTGAAAACCTGGCAACCCTGGCGCACCCGTTTGATTTGAGTTCAAGAGGCTGTATTTCTGCTGGACAGGTAATCTTTCATTTTGATTATATATTTTTTTGGTTTATGTTTTCATGAAGCATGTCTCACTAGCACACGTAGCTGCCTAATATAGCTAACCTAACATTACTTAGCATAAAGTTACAATGTTATACACTTAGCGAGCGATTAGTAGAGATGATAAATAGTCAATATGCTTAGCTCAAGTTGATCGCTGTCGTGTTGAATTTCGCAAAATGTAACTTTAGATAACAAAATGCATGTGTAAAAGCTAGTACACCGCATCCAGGAACTTTTTTTAAAACTAAGTTAGCTTTAGCTACTGCCCTCTGTCTAAACTCTTTTACCATGTTCACCGGGAACTTTACCTGCACGTTTATTTTGGCCCTTGGTTTGTTTTTATATACTCTACCAATGTTTTTATCTTGTATCTGTGTGTATCTTAGACTTAGACACTGTGTTGTGTGTGTATTTTGAACTTTACCAGTATCGTTATTCTAGCTTGAAAGTGAGTACTAAAAGACATCTTATTTGTTTATATTCATAATGATAAAGTTAAATTTTTTATTACATGTGATTCTGACATGATGTCACTACATGCACTCCGCTCCTTATTCTCCGCTCGCCTCAGGTAAATAATGCGTCAGCTGAGCGGTCGGCGTAGCGCGTTCATGTGTTTTGGGGGCGTGGCTTTGGAAAGAGCCCAGAAGGGAGAAGGTGGAGTGAATGGAAATAATGAGCTGTCTTTAAAACAGTCGTGAGATGTCTACAGACACTCAATTTTCATACTTTCCTTTTCAGAGTACTTACATTTTAATTATGTATTGATATATAAAGAAAGTTTAAACAAATTTGGAAAAAAAGTTTTTTAACCAAATCCTACCTACCCCACCTCTAATGTTGGATGTATAAACCTGAAGAACATTTTTCAATGAAAAATGATTTGTATAAGCAACTTTCACAATAAATGTATGTAAGCAGCTTGCGTACTGCGTTAAGAAAACTGCCGTAGGCCCCAATCAGACAGAATGCATTTTTCAGGTTTGAAAACGCGAGGTGCACCGCACTGCCTTTTTTGGTTGACGTTTTTAATTTAGAAAATAGCAGTGCACTGCGTATGTTTCTAGGCAACCCGTGCTGTCAGTCTAATCAAGATAACCGTCACCACAACGGAAGGCCCGCCTCTCCATTCATTCGATTGGACAATGGGGAAAAAACACGATGACACCGGTCACTTTTCTGCTCAGAGTAGATTTTTTTTCAACTTCATGCGCTCAGAGCGGTCCTTAAAAAACTTGAGGTGCGGCAGGCACACAAACAGCGCGCATACCGCTCACTGCCAACAGAAAACTATTCAAAAAAGGCGCCTCTCACAGCAAAAACGTGTTCTGTCTGATATAGTACGAAAAAATCACTAGACAGACACAAAGCAAACATATACAATTATGGAAAGTATGTACGGCAAGAAAGGAGAGAAACATTTAGAAATGAAGCAATGTTTGGTAGACTTTAACCATTTTTTTGCTTTGTCTTTTTATTCTCTGAAATTTTCTGGGGACCCCTTAGAACCTTCTGGAGGACCCCTGGGGGGCCTTGGATCCCAGTTTGAAAACCCCTGTATTAATGTACAATAATTATTTATAAATGTATCCAAACAGTTGTTCCCTTGTCTAATAAAACACATAATATATTAAAGCATCTTTGGTGTTTCCATGGTTTCTACTAAATAATATCGGGAATCGAGGGTAACGCGGTGAACGCAACGCACGGACACGATCTGTGTCCTGGTTAAAATCGGTTATTTCTCTGGATTTAAACATTCTTGGAAACATTTGGGATAATATAAGTACACAAGTCAATAGCCAAGTCAAGTAACATTGTTCTGGTGTTTTGGGGATATTTGGACTGCCCTTTATCATACAACTGAAAAATATTCCTAAACTAAAAATAAATAAATAAATACATAAACTATCGAGACCTGTGTATTTCAGCCTTGGTTAATGTAGAGTGGTGTTGTTTATTTTCATTATTTTCCATCTGCCCATGCTGTGACCTTTCATACTGTCGCACAATGTCACCAAATAAGCTCAGACTCCAGCAGTCGCTGTTCTGACATCGCTATCAATGAAATACATCAGGTGTGTGTGTGTGTTAGAGCTTCATATTAATGCCAAATAACTCGCACCAGTGTAGCTCCATATAACAGCACTTCACAACATATCAACACCTTAGACATTAGCAATTTTTATAAACACACAAACAAACACACGTCTGCCTATTAAAATTAATTAACATGATTAGCTTCAGATAATCAGCTGACAGCAGTGAGGGTGTCAAGTCGCTTTTGGTGTCAGTATTCTTTTCCTCTAGGCCAATTTGTAAAAAAAAGAACTTTTAGTTAAACTTTCATGAAACACAGTACCTTAAAACAGGGTTACACCAGGGTATTTGTGCATCATTGTGGTACTGTGTGGGCCTTCCTTGTTCCACATCATTGCTCATCCGTAAGATAACATTCATATTTGACAGCAGTATATCCACTACACAGAGCAAACGGAGCATGACCCTCTATCTCAAGAGCAGCCGATAGAGCAGTCGCTGGAATTAGGCTCGCTACACTACAGATTTACCCTCTTGTCAAGATCAGTTCAAGGTATTTGGACTGTTTTATCGAATTAGTAATGCTCTGTTCTTCTGCAGGTGAAACAACAAAGTCAGTAGCCACAGGACAATAATGGGAAGTGATGGATTTTTGTTTGGATGAGTTTTATTCTTTTTGTCCTGTTTTCTAGATTTGTCAGGCTACACAAAAAAAAAAAATCAGTATTCAATATTACATCCACATAATAAATACTGGAGCATCATTTCATAAAAAAATAGCCATTCACAGGCAAATTCATTTAATTTCCGACAGGATTGTAATGTTTATTTGAATTTTCCAAGGCTTAAGGCCCTTTCACACCGTACGCGTAAGGAAAAAGCGAAGCGGAAAAACGAATATTTTGTGTGCGAATAGTTCGCGTCAAAACCATTCACATCAGCCGCGACGCGAATTTGCAACGTCTGTGACGTTTCAGAGCTCCAACATTCCAAAACATTTGTGGCGACAGCTGAGAAAACACGGACACTTCATCACAATTTGTGGAGCTCGAGAGAGAGAGACAGTAGCACCGCATCTGACGAGACAAACACACACTTCAGGAACCAATCGATCCGGAGCAGCTGTTTCCAGTTGTGTTTCCAGTTGAGTCACAATGTAAACATTTAAGTGCCACAGTCGTAATGATGGAAACACATTCACTTCCCATAGTCGCGGACAGGCACGTGCACAGGTAGGGCTCAACCTGTGCAGAGCACATGCCCTTTTTGCCCTTACACTCCGAAGTGCCCTTTTTTTGGTGGTAGTGTTTTTTGTTCCTGCTTCAATAAATCAATAGTTTTGGTAAGTGCATTTGAGTTTGACTTTTGTAAAATATTAATAATATATTGATAAGTAATACAACCACATTTAATTTGTTTTTGCCACTGAAAAGTCATAAATAAGCAAAGGTGCGCCCATAGACCGCCAAGAGCGCCCGCGCTGTTTCCTACTGGAACTTACACAAAGTGACTGAGTGATCCTCGTCATCTAGGTCAAATATATTTCGTAGAAATTTGTTCTTGGATTTATGATTGCTAATACAATTAATTTGTTAACATGTAATAATATCATGGTCGCATGTTTAATTCATTTACGTTGTTGATATATGCACATATTCTCTAATTTTTGAATCTCTATACTCTCTCGTTTTCACATGTGTAGTAAAAGATGGTTACAGTAATGTTGTCGTTACATTAAGTGCAAATAGGCCGTCTTTTTCACAGAAGGTCTGGTTGGGGCAGTCAGAATTGCAGAAGACACCATGTAAATGATATCCGTGATAGTGCAGGGGTAAAGCACATGGCTTGAAGTTTTGACGCAAATTGATCACGGTTTGAATCCGCGTTTTGCCGAACTTGCTCTACTTCATTTTCCCATCACACAGAAATTCAAAAAGGCATTTTTTCCCCCCAATAAAAATAGTGAAAATGTTCAAAAAATGTAAATAAAGCATGTCATGTGTGTTTGATAATAAAGTGTTAAGGCCTTTGCACACTGAGTCCGAAATTCGCATGCGAAATTTTCGCACGTCAAAAAATAAATTCGACTTCACGTTATGTCAATCACGCTTGCACACTGCCCCCCGAAACTTTCGTCCGTCAAAAAAAAAACGGAACAGGTTCGATTTTCTGCGTATTTCGCATCCGTTTTCCCATCTACAGCTGATGCCCAACCTAAACTGCTGGCAATGCTGGTGAATGAATCGCCAGTGCTCCTCAGATACCTACAATTAAATATACAAATATTATTGTATCAAAAATACTACAATATCACAGCTATAATTATAGCACACCAACTCCCTGTAAACCGCGCGCGTGTGTGTGTGTGCGTGCGGATCCTAGACATACTGCAACAGTCTCTGTTCAGGATTGGTAATTGGTGGTCTTCTTTTTAATATGTGGCTCCAGTATCGCTAGCAAAGCATCAAACGGAGCCACTGACATTCAACTTTGAATCGGTCTGGATAATCCGCAGCTCCTTGATAAGCAGGTGGAAGACGGCATTTTATGTTGTTTTGCGTTTTTTCCGCAACGCATTCATTAATATGCATTGGACTCCGTCTGCAAGGTCTCTGTGCGTGACGAATTTTTCGGATCACGAATACGAAAAAACGCATGCGAAAATTTCGGACTCAGTGTGCAAAGGCCTTTAGGGGTGGGTGAACAGAGGGGGTGCCCTTTTTCAGTTTCAGCACATGCCCCTCAAAAGGTCTGTGCACGGCCCTGGTCGCGGACACAATTAGGTTAGAAAAAAATCTACGAGTTTTAACTCAAAATGTTATGTTATCGTTGTCTGTAGCCTACAGTGGGTAAACACATCTGCATTTGTACACCTGTACAGCTGTAATCTCATGAGAAATGCGATACCTGGCAAAGGTTAATGTTGATTGAATAGCTAATGACATCAACTGGACGTTTCGTGACCTTTGTTTCCTTGTATGTGATTGGTTTAAGCCTTTTCTGTCGCTGAGAGTGTTAAAAAAACCGATCGACATCGAAACGAAAAAAATAACATCGTTTTTTCGCCACAGCACATTCGCGTTCGGTGTGGAAGCACTCATTACACAAACAGCTGATCAAAAAATAAAACCATTGCGCAAATTACTCGCGCGTCAAAATCGCATCCAGTGTGAAAGGACCTTTAGATTAAAAATCCTGCTAATGCAACTGCATCAATTGTGAAATACACTGATCAAGCATAACATTATGACCCGTGAATAAGTGAATAACACCGATTATCTCTTCATCACGGCACCTGTTAGTGGATGGGATATATTAGGCAGCAAGTGAACATTTTGTCCTCAAAGTTGATGTGTTAGAAGCAGGAAAATGGGCAAGCGTAAGGATTTGAGCGACTTTGACAAGGGCCAAATTGTGATGGCTAGACGACTGGGTCAGAGCATCTCCAAAACTGCAGCTCTTGTGGGGTGTTCCCGGTCTGCAGTGGTCAGTATCTATCAAAAGTGGTCCAAGAAAGGAACAGTGGTGAATCTGCTACAGGGTCATGGACGGCCAAGGCTCATTGATCCCGTGTGGGCCGCTCAAACAGACGAGCTACTGTAGCTCAAATTGCTCAAGAAGTTAATGCTGGTTTTGATAGAAAGGTGTCAGAATACACAGTGCATCACAATTTGTTGCGTATGGGGCTGCATAGCCGTAGTCAGAGTGTCCATGCTGACCCCTGCCCATCGCCGAAAGCGCCAAACACTAGGAGCATCAGAACTGGACCAAGGAGCAATGGATGTCTGCGTTGCTTACCTGGGGAACACATGGCACCAGGATGCACTATGGGAAGAAGGCAAGCCGGCGGAGGCAGTGTGATGCTTTGGGCAATGTTCTGCTCCAAAAAATTATACAATTTTAATTAATTGCGACTTACTGTATAGCTTACATTAAAAAATATTACATTTAGAGTTACAATTTACAAATGCATAATATATTCTAATCATACATATGCCAAAAATACAAAAATGATAATATATGCGTGAAAAATTTCTTGTAATTACTAATTTCAACTTGAATGCATTTTTAATTAAATCATTCCTTTCCAATTCACCTTTGGTGCAATACATATTTTAAAGATTGTTTAAAGATTTTCTTTTTCTTCTCTATAAGATCCTTTAATCCTTACCTGAACAAATCTCTCAAATAAAAAACTGAATCGCTCTGAATGTACAAAAATTGGTTTCGAATCGAATCCCTGTCAACTCAAAGAATTACACCCCTAATTTTAGAGTATACACATTTGTAGAAATATAATATGTTTTGGCTTTTAGCTACCATAAGGCAAAAGATTTCCCAGACACAACATTCAACCTTGTGACAGGTTGTTAAAAGGCTGACAAAGAGTAGAACATAAACTGAAGGTTCAGTAATGCGAGAATCTCCTCCAGGTCATCTTTGCGTCTCTCACTCAGTCCTGAGAACCAAACATAACCGTTTCATTTTAAAGCAGTAAACACCTTGAACATGATTCTTCTTTTAAAAGGCTTCAACATTTCAGAAGTTCCGTTTGGTGTTGTAATTGCACACTTTATTTTTAAAGAACTGCTATGGACTGCTGATACTTATTCAGAAATACTGGAACAATACTGTTGTCTGCAGACTGTCAAATAGCTACTTATAGTGTGGTCCTCCCTACCAAACAATGTGGCACTGAAAAACCTCACGGACTGGCACTGTGAAGGCCTGCGGCCAAAGCTGCAGGCCAAGTGATGGATGACACTATCAAGACCCAAATTTACTCGCAGGCAGATGCATCTATTGTGCCTGTGTCCAGAAAAGGGCCAATTAGGTGAGGTGGAACTCTGACTATCGCTCTATATAATCTGTTAGTGTCAAAGGGATTTACGTATTATAAATGTATGTGGATACAATTGACCATACTGTATGCGCTGATATATTTTAAGATGCAGCATGACAAGATTTATGGCCTGTTCGTACTGATACTTCTTGTTACTTGCAATGCAACTAATTGCTGCATTTTCGTAGATGTGCTTCCCAAAGTCGGTAGTATAATTTTGGCTCTAAAGAACATTAAAGCAATGAAAGAAACCATTTCTCATTACTGTGCACATTGTGAATGACTTCAGATGTAAGGAGAAAGATAATCCAAATACATGCATATCAAAGAAACGCGTTTGAAACGCAGAAGTGCAATCCTATAACATATGCAAACTCATTATTCTTAAATCCCTCGTTTCTGAGGAGCCTCCAAAAGAGAGCCTGTCACCTTCAGGTTGATTTTCAACATGAATCTGTAATATTATAGAGGCAGTGTTTTAAATCTGTGCCAGTGGGCTAGTGTTATCCACAAATGAACGGTTATTCCGCCAGATATCATTGGGTTTTGATATGAAAGGCTTCAGTCTGTGATCTCAGACAGAGATCTGAAATAATAGAGTAGAATTCATTCAGTCTCTGTCTCTTAACAAACTCAAATGCTTTTAATTAGAAATAACAGATAAAATTAAGACTAATTTAAATCAGCGGGACAGCTGTACGTGTTTTTTTTTTAGACGAAAACAAGTGACATACAATCAGTAAATAATTTGTACAGAACAGAAACCAAACCCCAAGTATATATACTTAAATATTAATTCATGTTTGATAAATAAAAACAAAGTGTTGGTAATTCTGTCTGCATGTGGGTTGATAAAACAGGTTTATACTTCATATTCAACATGTTTGATGTTATGTGACATGCAGAAAAATAGGCTCAGCGCTTCTGTGATGCTGCATCACACTGCTCATGGGGACAATGGGAATGCTGTAAAATGTAAATATAGAGACCAAAATAGATACCTGCCACTCACACATAGCAGATACAGGATTTGTGAAACAGGCCTTAGAGTTTGGCGGGCAATAAAACAAGTGGAAAAATACTATATTGCAGCTTTTTTTGTGATTGTTGCGGGCAAAAATCCTTGATTATGCAGCACGTTTTCTTAAAAAAATGCGATGGAAAATGCAGGATATTTATGCGATTTTATGTGATAAAATTGCGGGAACTTGCAAAAACTGCGGTTTGATGAAAAAGAGAAAAAAAAGCACTACATCACAGAAAGTGCTGGGAATATTTAAGTTCTTATCTTGTTTTATTGAAGACCTTAATAAACACATGGCTTAAATTTACAAAACATTGAGTCAAACAAGTTCTGTAGCTTTACAAAAGGAATATACTACAACTTCTGAAAAAATGAATAAATAACTTTCTGTTTTACAGAGGTTGCTATACAAAACAGACATTTGAGTGCTTCCAATGCACAAAGTGCAATCTCTTAAAGGGTTAGTTCACCCAAAAATGAAAATTCTGTCAATAATGACTTCCCCTCATGTCGTTCGACACCCGTAAGACCTCCGTTCATCTTCGGAACACAAATGAAGATATTTTAGTTGAAATCCGATGGCTCAGAAAGGCCTCCATTGGCACAATGCACTTTACACTGTCAAGACCCATAAAAGGTACTAAAGACGTCTTTACAGAGTCCATCTCACTACAGTGGTTCTACAATAACTTTATGAAATGACGAGAATAGTTTTTGTGCGCAAAAAAACCCCCGAAATAACGACTTATATAGTGATGATCGATTTCAAAAAACAGCATCATGAAGCTTAGAAGTGTTATGAATCAGCGATTCGATTCATGATTCGGATTGCGTGTCAAACTGCTGAAATACGTGACTTTGGCGATCCAAACCCTTGAATCGACTCACTAATTCATAATGCTTCGAAGCTTCATGATGCTGTTTTTTGAAATCGCTCAACACACCGGGAAACTGCTTTGCGCGGTCTTTTGCTGTTATTTTTGTTACTTCAAAACGTTCTCATGGCATTAGGGGGAAAAGGTGGCTCTTGTGTGAAGTAAACGAAAATTTTTCAACTTTCTGCAAATATATATGAAATTTTTTTGCAACGAAAATGCGGGGATCATGCTAGCCCCGCATATTTTGCATGCAGGAAATAAGCAATTTACGGTGCGAAAGTGCGGCGTATTTGAAAAAATGCGGCCCCCGCATAAATATGCGGACTTTGGCTGATTATGCATTAAATCATGCGATCGGATAATCACGTTTTTCTGGAGGGACTGATATAGTTACAGTGGAAGAGGCACTTGAGCCACCTTAGGAACAGAACTAGACTGGAGCTTTAAGTACACGTGTAACCCGTCCTGTTCGTACCGCCCACTCCAAGCGAGACTCGAACCCGGGTCCGTCGGCATGAGAGACAGACGCTCTAACAAGGAGACTAAAGGCTGCAACCTCTAGCGTCAGTCGCAAGAGCGTTTCTTGAGATCAGAGGAGTGAGGTTTACTCGCACAGCGACTACTAGCTGGCCACCGTTACACTCAGCCCCCTAAACCTCACTCCCATTCGGGTCACGGCACCAACGTAACCCCTCATGTTCAAACCTGCTCCAAGCAAGACTCAAACCCGGTTCTGTCGGCATGAGAGTCAGACGCTCTAACAAGGAGGCTGAAGGGAACACCATTGAACACCATAAAACACCTTAGAACACCTTAGCAACATGCTAAAAACCGCTATAAACACGGTGGTAACTATATAGCAACACATAGGCAACCATCCTGACTACCCTAGCAACATGTTAAAAATTTTAACACATTGTTAACTGCATAGCATCTTTGGCAATTACCTAGAACACCCAAGCAACAAGTTAAAAACTACTGTGACTATATTGGTAACGGCATAGAGACAGAGCGACACGCGTCATAATCTGAAGACCACGCCCACCGAGGCGGAAAACAATCAAACCGTCTCCATTGACTTTGCATTGCGGGAGGCTGCCTCCTTGTCATTTCGGACTTATAACAAAAAACTGAACAATGTATAAAAGCTGATATGTGACAAAGTGTACAGCAAACAAGCTAAACAACACCCAGAAGCAAAAACCCAGCAGTTTTTATAAGCTGTTGACCCAAAAAACGAGCGTTTAAGGACAAAAAAGTGGATTCAGGCCATTGAGAGCGCGACGGGTCATATTACACTGAGAACTACGGCGACTAGAGGGGAACGTAATCAGCGACAGGAAATATAATATATAATACTGACATTTGGATATTTGACTTAACAGTGACAAAATGTTTACTGCACACATAGACATATTGAGGCATACTGAGTGTCAGGATCCCAAAATGTACCCATTCTTCCTGCTGAAGCGTCACGTTTTACTGCCTGTATCAACTTTTGTCTCCTTAAACGCTCGTTTTTTTGGGTCAACAGCTTATAAAAACTTATTTCTGTGTTTTTTAGCTTGTTTGCTGTACATCTTGTCACATCTCAGCTTTTAGTCATTGTTCTGTTTTTTGTTATAAGTCCGAAATGACAATGAGGCAGCCTCCCGCAATGCAAAGTCAATGGAGAGCGTTGGATTGTTTTCCCCTCCGGTGTGGGCGTGGCCTAAATACGCTCTGTCTCTATAGCAACACCCTGGCAATCACCCGGAATATATAAAAACATGCTAAAAAACACCATGAACAAGTTGGTAACTGCATAGTAATGCCTTGGCAACTATTCTGAATACCCTAGCAGCATGCTAAAACCGTGAACACCATGCAACAAGCTAAAAACTACTGTGAATATATTGATAACTGCATAGAATCACCCTGGCAACCACCCTGAATATATAAAAACATGCTAAAAACCTCCGTGAACATGTTGGTAACTGCATAGCAACGCCCTGGATCCTGAATACCGTAGCAACCGTAGCAACATGCTAAAACTTTGAACACATTGTTAACTGAATAGCAACTTTGGCAATCACCTTGAAAACACTAGCAACAAGCTAAATACTACTGTGAATATATTGATAACTGTATAGCAACGCCCTGGCAACCACCCTGAACACATAGAAACATGCTAAAAACCATTGTGAACATTGTTAACTGGCTAGCAATGCTCTCCGTCAACCACCCTAAACACCCTAGCAACATGTTAAAAACCACTGTGAGGACACTTGCAACTAAATGAAAAAACTAGCATCATGGTATCAACTTTTTATGCATAAAATTAATCTGAATCAACAAACCAATGCACAATGTACAAGGTGATCTGAAACAGTAATATCATTTGAAATAAATAACAAAAGACTGTGCAGTATCAAGGATGTTTACGTGGTTTAGCCTGGAGAGTATTGGTGGAGTTCACCTGACCTGACATGAACTTGTCAATCACATAGCATTATTTGCGTGGATGTATGGATACTGGGCTATTTATATGCCGCTGTGTTTCTCTTCTCTTTATATTTTGTCTTGTTTATTCTGTCCTTCACTCTCTCTCTCTCTCGTGCCTCACTGACTGCCTGCAGACATTTAAAAATAATTAGTAAGGCCAGCAGTGTATTGCATTTCCAATATGTAACTGCACACAATGGAAGCTCAGAAATGTTATGCGTTATTAAACAACATTGGGGAACGTAATTTTTATAAGTAGCATATTGCATTACAAATTATTCACATTACAAATAAGCAGGTGAAAAATGACATTTCCATAATTGACTAGTCAGTAATCTGATCAGTTAGCTGACTAGTCAATCATCTTATATAATTATTAGGGCTGATTTAGGGTGTGTTCACACTTAGGTAGGTTTGATTCTCTATTGCCTACATATGATGGTATTTTGACCAGCTGAGAACTCGTGAAGAGCTTATGAAATGTGTAAGCTCCCTGCGTCACACACACATTGCCCATTTTCCACCAGAATGAACCGGGTGTTAGTTCAGAGCCAGTGCTAGTGCCAGTTCGGAGTTGGTTCGACTGATGAGCCCTTCTAAGAACCGGTTTGCCTCTTCACATGCTAGAGTGCCACCACAGAGCCAGGTCTTGCGTCACTGTATACGTCTCATCTTTCTCTGCAAATTTAGTGAGGCAGTGGGAAACACAAACACACCAGGCTTGTTCGAGATGCATCGGCGCTGCGCAGACCGATCAGCGTATGATATCAAAATACAGCATGAGCGATTCAAAAGCGCTGATGATTCTCAAACAAGCCTTCCATCAACAATGGCGAACGTTGCGTTACTATTGATGCACATGGCTTTATGATCCTACATCGGCATCAAAACACGGAATCCAATGCATTCGTGCAGCTCGCCGTAAATTGTATAGACAGAGATTACAATCGAGCGGCTTTTAGCTCGATTAGCTGCTATTTCAAAAAGGGCGGTCACAAGTATCTGTTCGTCTTGTTGGTCACGGTAATCCCGCCCCCAGCCGCTGACGCGAGCGGTTCTTACTTCTAGACCAGCAATGTTTTGGTGCTACTTAAGAACCACTTTTCCTGGTTCAGAGCTGGTGCTTTGGGTGTCGAAAGACAAAGAACCAATTTGAAACTAGGCTCTGGCTCCAAACCAGCACCAGCACTGCCTCGGTTGAAAAGGGGTAAGAGATGAAGATCTACTGCATGGAGACGTGGTTCTCATACCTGTACCAAACTGTGATGGGCAACATCATGATTATGACAAGAAAAAACAGGTGCGCTTGAGCATTCTGTCCTTTTTAGGGTCTCATCTGGTGACATCATGTCCTGATTTTGGTTCGTTTAGATGTTTTTGATCCGTGATGATTCATATTTCATTTGAACTGCACCAGAGTTTGTTTGGAAGCCGAGACCCTGAAAAGCTGGGTCTCGGTCCACTTGTTTGGTGCACACCAGGCATGTAAACGAACCAAAAATGGGACATGATGTACCAAGATCTAAAAAGGACATGTAACGACTGAGACAAATCACACACATAATTACTTGTTACATTTAACTAATGCTTTAATTGCTTTATGCTTAGTAACAGACCTTCCCCCAAAAGAGCATGAAAGGTCTCAAGTTGCCAGGGCTACCTATCAGATAAGACTTTGTTTATGGCTTGAGAGAATGTGAAAAGGGAGACCCATAGCCCTTAAACAGACTTTCCTTTTCTTTGCATATCTTATGTGCAAACTAGTTCATGTAACCTCATATATGTCGTGTCTCCTAACAAATTAATGCTCATTTCACGAGTTACACTTTTGTGAATGTCACTTCCTCAGTGTGTGTTTGTTGTATTAAATGGAGTATAAATGGGCACAAACCCAGTTTAATCATGCTTGAAACGAGCCATAAAATTACCAACAGAGGAATTTCCCACTGGGAAATCCCAACAATTCCATTGGTCATGATAAGCATCGGGCTGAAACTAGCAAAAAACACTTGCATCGCGTCTGGCATCGCATTGCGCCAGGTAGGCCCGTCGCAAGGGGATTGCGAGGGCCTGTGCGAACGTTATAGCGGGGTATAGCCTACTGTTGCTATAGTGACGGACAATTTGTTGTTTATGTGGATATTTAAGGAAAAAAAAAGGATATTCAGTTTAGGCATTAGGTTCAAGAAGTTAAACTGTGTAACTGAACTGCGTAGTGCACACATTTTGAGGCTTAAATTATGAATGGGTCAAACGCGTTTGCAAAACGGACTGGACTGCTCTCTCACTGAATCATCCGAAGCGATTTCTCAGTCAGTAAAATAAACAGACAGTATTGAGAGGACCAGCACTGTGGTAATGCTTTAGATTACGGCCCGGAAAGTACTGCATAAGTAAAGCGAATTTACAGCATAACTTTCGGTAATTATAGTGTAACTATAAAGTAAGTACGTGTAGGTATAAGGGGACAATATATAATATTGGGGGAATAAAGGGGTAACTATCAGGAAAATTAACAAATTATTTATACTGTAAGTATTTTTTTAATTAAGGGGTAATTATCTGTGTAGTTACAGGGTAAGTATGAATCTGTGGGCTGTAAATTAAAGTGGTTGTTGTTCCCCTCTTGTTTCATGTAGTTACATGGTAAGTACAATAAACACATACAAAATCTGATATCACTAGTAAATATTTATTTGAAAAACAACTTAATCCAAAACAGATTTATGACACTTCTTATTCATTTTTTTAAAATAAACTTTTAATTTCAAATCATAACGTCCGGACAGAAAGAGGCACGTTCTGTCCTTTTTTTTCTCTTTCTTGTCTTCCTCTTCTTGTTCATTTTCTTCTTCTTCATTATTTTCACTGATGCATCCTAAGAGGAACCCATGTCTTTTGATATTTTTTATTTTTTATTGAAAGAAAAAGTACACCAAGAAATGCTTTCATAATTTACTAATCTTTTTGCATTCACCCAGCTGTTACCAGCGCGTGCGTGCATGAGTAAAGAAGCTTTAAGCTTTCATGACGTTCGCGCGCAAGTTTCACCTGAAACACACGCGAGAACTGACGTCTCTGCCTTCTAGTCTTGTTTGTTTCTTATTACTATTATCATATATTATCTTATTGTTTGTATACTGTTGTGAGCACCAAAAAAAAACAAAAAAAACGACAGCATCCAACATCTGCGTGACCAGAGTTTCTCGGCACGCTCACGTCACGCTTCAAGTTACGTCAAGTGTGAACTCAACCCTCTCATTCACGAAGATGACTGCTGGTTGGAAGTGATGTACAGTTTAAAAAATTTAAAATATTGTTATTTTTCTTACAAACCATTATCGTTTCACTTCAGAAGACATTGATTCATCCATTGGGATCATATGGATTACTGTAGTTTTCCTTACCCCTTTATTCCCCCAATATTACATATTGTTCCTTATACCTACACGTACTTACTTTATAGTTACACTATCATTACCAAACGTTATGCTGTAAATTCGCTTTACTTACGCAGTACTTTCCGGGCCGTAATCTAAAGCGTTACCTAAATACGTTACTTTGTGTAAAACACATGCCAAAGTGATGCATATCTCCAGCTTTCAAAATGGTACCACATATGAGGTCAGAGCTCCTCCACAGACATTTAAAATTGAAAGTATATACATGATGTACAGGGTCCGCAGACTTTAAGTGGATATTATAGACAAAAAAATGAACTTTAACTATTGGCTTTTACATTAAGTCAGTTGTCACTTTACTTTGCGCGAGGCCCTGGTGAGGCGCGAGGCCCTGTGCGGTCGCACACTTGGCACAGCCCTTGCGACGATACTGGCGCCAGGTGTAAGATAGGGCCTTTTGACTCTTAATTATAAACAACTTTTCATGCACAAACATAATTACAGCAAATTTAACAAAACTTGTCGCCCTGAGTTGTTTCGGCTGTGACATGATAAAGAATATGAAGGGACTGTGAGAGAATTATGTGGCATGAGGAGAAACCCTCCTTCCCAGATCAGTACAACTCTACCTGTGGGCTGCCTTTTATATGTATAAATGAATTATGCATAGAATATTTAAGTTTCATGGCCCTTTGGCATCTCTGAAATTTGTTGCCTGAAGACAGCACAATACACTTCAGGGCAAATGTTCAGAGCTCAAACATACCCCAGGTGAAGCCATTACAAAACCAGCCGGAAAAATCGGACTCTACGTGAAGACAATACAATACATCATGTTTGTGATTTATCATGGCAAGCTTTGAATCTAATAAAGCAAAGACAGATTGAGGGAAGCACAGATGTTTAGAAAATAGTATAGGATGAACGTACTCATTCAATGCAAATACTTACAAAAAAACAAACAAGCTCTTTATGATGGCCATCAAAGTGTGTACCGTATCTGAAGACATCAAAAGCAGCAATTAAATCTGTCCTATTGAAGTCAACACACACGGCGGCAGCGCACAGGCGTACTTATGCATTCAGATACTAAGTGCATAATTAATAACAATTAGAGAAGCCAATGATGTTCTCAGCAGGGGAGCAATATGGCCCAGGCATAAATGTCAAGAGAAAGAATAATACAAATATGGGCCACTGTTTTTTTTCGTAGAAAAGGCAATTGATCCACTGGTCTATGAAAACAAAACCTAAAGGTTAATTAGTCCTTCCAAACAAGCTTTGTCTTACTTTTCAAATTGCAGAATTAATGGCGGTAAGCTGAACAGTATGTTTATTATGCAAATGTGAAGGCTTGTATAAATTAAACTAAGGCAAACATCCCCATTGCTCATGTAGGGATTTGAACAAACCACTAATGTAAAAACTAATGTCACTAATGTAAACCACTAATGTAAATACTTTAAAAAAACATTTTATATTAATGATAAAAATATGATTGATTCCTCAAATCATCTGTCTTGTTGTCCCATTTTACAACATTCACCTGGCGGATGATAAAACAGGTAACAAAAATCTCTTACTTGCATTGACGATAGGAACCATGTCAATGCACTGGCAAATCTTTACTGAATATTTGGTAGACTTTTTCCACCCAGAGAGAACCATTATCAGAATTTATGCCGTGCTCTCCATCTTCACCTGTTAAAATACTGCATGATTTAAAGCAAAGGTGATTTTATGCATGCTTCCACTAAAGTGTATAAGTTTTTACAGTGGTGATCTTTCTTCTGTCATGAATATTTGATCGGGTTTACGTACAGGCCAACAACGATACGGTTTCATTTCATTGCGATTTTCCCTGGATACCAATGCTCCAGAAAACTGATTATCTCTCTATATCAGGACACAGACACCGGTTTTATGCTCATAACTTTTTGATGATGCTTCTTTATGCATCGGATCCTCCACAAATACTGTTGAGATTTATTTGTCTCTGAGTGAATCCAGAGACGCTGAGATCAGCCTGAACATAAGCAGTGGCTCTATTCACACAGGACCACCCTCCACTTACTATTCTTTGAAATGTAGTATGGGGACATGCATTTAAAATAGTCTTCAAATCTTTGATTTATTATTTATTCATTTAGGTCTTGACAAGAAGAGTCTCCATTTTTTGGGGACTTAGTGGCAAGCAAAGTAGATTTCAAGTTGCATAAATGTATATTCTGCTTATGTTTTATGCAGTGTTGGGGGTAATGCATTACAAGTAACTTGAGAATCAGATTACTTTTTTCAAGTAACTAGTAAAGTAACGCATTACTATTACAACAAAATATTTGAGTTACTTTTTCAAATATGTAATGCAAGTTACTTTTTTATTTATTTATTGACTGACACCTCTCATGTCCCCATGTTGACAAAAATCGGGAGTAAGTGCAGAGGCGTTGTGTGTGAACATGCAACCCCTTCTCACTCCCAAGGCGTCAAAATCTGAAGCATGGTCAAGCGCCTTCCGCTTCACAATGAATACGTTAAAGGTACTCCTAGGCATTACTATATCGACGCGCAGAGTACTCCATTGATTTCAATGAGAAACCTTTGCTGTCATACACAGACGCGTTGGAGACGCATGAGAACGTTATCGCCATGATGATCATATATTGTGTTATGATTTTGCCATTATGACATGTTGGAGTGTGATTTCAATTTAATCATCCAGCATAATTTTATTTGCATTTATTTTATTTTATTTAGACACGTTTGAACATGTAACCCAACCCCACCCCATCCCTAATACCCATTTGTTTATTTATATAATATAAAATACAGGATATAACAGGCAGATACGACTGCAGGCACAATTTATTCAAAAATAACAAATATTCCAAGTGTTCAGAGGCCAAACGATTGATTTGCGTGAAGAAAATCCCCAAAAGCGATCAGCGTCTCCATTCGCCGAAGACCATGCACACATTCAAATTTCAAAAATTGCCGGCGAAGGAACGTAACATCAGATTTCATTGTGAAATTCTCGTGACCAATTGCGTCATTACGTCAGCTTTGATTGTAAAATGTCATTGGCTCTCGTATGTCTTGTGACTGATTGTGTCACGCTCAAGAGTCGGGTGTATCAGTTGAATGAGATATGAATGAGTGCTTTCACAGAGCGGCGGGATCATCATTTCAGCAATTAAAACATTAAGATCAACTCTGTTCTTTACATGAAGATATCGTATGACTTCAGAAGACTTGGAATGCAACATGAGTTAATAGTTTTATACTGTTTTGGTCAGTTTTGGCAATAAATACCCTTGATTGTACTTTATTTGCCTGTTATGTGTTTTATTTTGTTTAGAAGTCGGTAGGTTTAGGGTAGGAGTGGGGTTAGTTGCTCCAAAATACAAAAGTAGCCTATAAATATTCATAAAATCATGTCTGCTTTTACAAATGCAAAGAATTAAATGCGTCTTGATCTGACGCATTGGGCAAACAACTGAAATCAATGGAGTACCTGCGCGTCTATATAGTGACGCCTAGGGGTGCCTTTAGCGTCTTTATTGTGGCACTAATACAGTATGCATTTAATCTCACTTTATTGACCAATGCTGCTGACCTTTGATGATTCGGTTAAACCGTAAGCAAAACGTTTTTACTGCTGAAGTAAGTGTTAAACTTTCTTCTCCTGCATCCTATCCTTCAGCAGTCCAGAACTGTGGCACAGCGGAAAGGTTTGTATGACCTGCACCCTCTACTCTACACCCGTGAATTTGCATTTCCTTCAGCCTTTATTATTTCAATTTTGGTGTGAAAGGGCCTTTATATGTGCCCAAAAATAGAACTTTTTAAAATAAAGCCAAGAGCAGGTGAAAAAAAGTTACGCAAAAGTAACGCAACACATTATTTTTCTTAAAAAGTAACAATTAGTTACTTTTTAAGGAAGTAACTTTCCCCAACACTGGTCTCTCTAAAATTATCAATAATTATATTTTCGGTAGGCAGAAATTATGATCACAGTCTATACACAATTTCAGCTATTTTTTGGTATTTTGTGTACAACCATTCACTGCGCATCATTAAAATGATCATAATGTATTGCAGATAAACCTGCCTCTGAATGGGAAGGGAAAAAATATTTTAAATTACATTATTCAGAGAGTTTCTTTCTGTATTAAAACAGATTCAATGATGTGATCTTTTTCCAAATTAAACAGGATGTTCATTGTGAAATTACTCATTAAACTGACAAATAATCTTGTGAACTAGACCCATTTTACTAAGCTGAAGCGGAATATAGGAAATATTATGGCTGGTAAACATCAATTTGACCAGATCTCATATCTCACAGTATTTTCATAAGCTGAAATGTGTGCCAGCAGGAGGACTCGAATATATCTTACACAGCAGTCGTTCCCTTCAGGAAAGCATTTCAGTCACCATCTGACACTTTCTAGCTCTAAGAGACTTCACAGAAAGAGATTGGAACCTTATGCTTGTCAACCGGCCACTTCTCGGTGAATGCTGCTTAATTGTAATCAATGAGTTTAAACAGGGTTAGTAGCTCTGGGAATTGAAAACCGCTGCTTAAGGTATGAGAGTAACAAGTGAGAGATGAAGATAGGAAGGCCAATTTGCAGCATATTTCTTTGTTTTAACACTGAATTGTATGTAAAATATAAACCCCCTCAGGCATAAGGCTGCATATGCAGCTCCAGGACATGGTGACACAATTGCAGAAGCAGAGGCTCGGTGTTGCTTCTTCTTTTCATTCAAAAGTCAGAAGCCCCGACTCTTGCTCTCTCTCATGACAAACTGTGCAACTCACAGAGAGAGCTGTCTCATCACTGCAGCTCTGTTCCCAACTGAAAGTCAAACAAGCCATACTAGAAATAATGAGAGAATGAGGGTTGTTAAGCAAACAAATAATGTTAAGGATATTAAGTAAGTTTAGACACTGGTTGAGTGAATCTGCATTAGAAGCCTGAGTATGCATCATGTTTTTTGTGAGCTGTGCATGACAATCAACACTCTATCATCTGCAGGTAAAAACCTTGAATCTCACGAATAGTGCTTCTGTTCAAAAGCCATATGATGCTGGATCAGTTACGTGACAAAGTTTAGGTTTTTTTTTAAATGATGAGTGCTTTATGATTACAATTTAACTGTGTTATATTTCATCTGCAGGAACAATGTGGACTTTTATAAAGATCCGTTTGGTCATTAACTTTTAAATGCATCATTATGTATTAATATGAGGAGAGTTCTCCGCATGAAAGACCCTGCAGATCCACGTGCTTCTGCATACGGTAGGAAATTAAATGAAATGTGGAGGATGTTAACTGTGACACTATGATTGACAGGCCAGTTTACAGCGTCAGGATGCGACAGAGAGCAACCATTAAAGAGGCAATTGTATGACATGATAGTGTCCCAAAATTGATCAACTCTTCTGCTACACACTCAAAAATATGTACTTTTTCTTCACAAAAAGAGTCCATTTTAGGACATCATATAAGTAGGCGAATTGGGATGCAGCACAAGTCCTGAAAAGTGAAGCCAAAACGTTACGATCGCCCCCAGGTAGCTGGATGCAATATAGCTCATAAACCCCATCCGCTCATTGTAATCGAATGGGACAAAGTAAACAATCAAATTACACTTCAAATAATTTTTTTTCCAAAGAAGGTTTCTGTCATTTTAGGTAGTTTTTATCACGCTGTTGTAAGTTCAAGTGTTAATTTTTTAAAATAAGTTTGGTTTTAATTAGGGCTGTCAAAAGATTAATCGCGATCAATCGCATTCCAAAATAAAAGTTTGTGTTTACATAATATATGTGTGTGTACTCTGTTAATTTTTATTTATATATAAACACACACACAAGCATGTATATATTTAAGAAAAAAATATTATTTTTATATATAAAACATTTGTATTTATATATATTATAGATTATATAAATGTATATACAGTATATACATGCAAATATTTCTTAAATATAAACATGAATGTGTGTGTATTTATATATAAATAACACATATTATGTAAACACAAACTTTTATTTTGGATGCGATTAATCGCGATTAATCTTTTGACAGCCCTAGTTTTAATTAGTTATTTGATGCTATAAAAACGCGGGTGTGACGTCATGATTGACAGCTGAGACTGACAGCTTCTCCGAGTAAAATTTCGAGATTTTCAGCGGGAGATTGGAGTCTGTGAGCAGGGCCTTGATACCACGACTCGGGCTCCAAGATATCAGCGCCATGTTTAGACATTGGCGGCTTCACTTTTCTACAGTAGCCGCATTTCCATTACAGATTTGCGCAAAACTTTTTTGATAGTTCCCGAAATGTTGATAAAAAACTATTGCGAAATTATGTTGTTTCCTCTATTAATAAGTGATTCCAAAAATCATGGCAACGGATGGGTAAGGGTAAATTAATTATCATGAATTCATGCATTAATTCATGCATGACTTATGCATTACTACATGCATTAATATCTCATGAATCATCAGGAACTAACAGGAGTTCAAAGTCTTTCATTCATGACTTCATGGATGAACAACACCTTAATTAAAACATTAGGTGAGTACATCATCATGAATTATGGTGTATTACGCATGATCATGCTGCTTTCTATGTTCACAAAAAACATTGGTCTAATTCATGCATGTAAGACTACTTGAAATGATGTTTTATTTATTTTATTTATTGGGAGGAGCACAATCAGATAATTTACCTAATTAATAGGCTAGTCTGGGTTCAGGCCTAAAATCAGAGCGAGCGTGCCAAAAACGCATAACCTTTACTCTATTTAATGTAGCTAATGTAAGTGTGAACTCGTGAATTATTAAAGGAATACAGTATACAAAAATCCACATTACCTTATGCATGCACAGGCTAGACCAGTATATTAATTCATTAATATGAGAAGTTTTTCATGAATCATTATCTCTGAGTTAAGCATGTTCATGTCTTCATAGTAGCCTACAGGTAAATGGACAGACCCCAAAATTGGCCAATGAACACAGTTAATGATGACTACTGTATTTGAATGTCAACAGGATTGATGCGCTAAGCATTAGCTTCTAATGATTTCATCATGTGTGTGGCCCCTCAACTAAAGTGGTGACGTCTTGGACCTTTGAAACACTGATGAACAATGTGTTATGGCATAATTGTGAAATAACATGAATGTGAACATGAAAGTTCAAGCCTTTACACACCGTTTTCTTAAGCTTTTTCACAGTTTAATGTGAGGTACAGATTAATATTTAAGTTGTTAAATTCAAGTTCACTTAAACTTTTCCACCATCCCTCCGCTGTCAGTCATTCTCCAATCAGAACCGTGTGTCGCATATTGAATACCCCCCACCGAAGACCCCAAAATTGGTGGCTTAAAAGTAGGGATGCTCCGATCCCCTACTTTTAAGCCACCAATTTTGGGGTCTGACCATTTACCTGCAGGCTACTATGAAGAAGACATGAACATGCTTATCTCAGAGATCATGATTAATGAAAAACATTTGTTCTTACATTAATTGATATACTGGTCTAGCCAGTGCATAAGGTAATGTGGATTTTTAATAATTCAAGTAGTCTCACATGCATGAATTAATGCTTTTTTTCATGCATGAATTCATGATGATTCATGTACCATAACGATAGCTTTATCCATAGATAGTAAAGATTAATGTTTTTGTGAACATAGAAAGCATCATGAGCATGCGTAATACACCATAATTCATGATGATGTACTCACCTTAGTTGATGTTTTAATTAAGGTGTTGTTCATCCATGAAGTCATGAATGAAAGACTTTCAACTCCTGTTAGTTCCTGATGATTCATGAGATATAAATGCATGTAGTAATGCATAAGTCATGCATGAATAATTCATGATAATTCATGTATCCTTACCGTAAAGTGTTACCCCATTATTTTTAATCAAAGGAGACGTATGCGTGTTATCCAAGCATTATTGCCAAGGAAAGCCCTTTATACTTGGGAGCGGCCACGTATGAGGTGTTTCTGGGTGTTTTTCCCTCCCATCTGCTTCGAGGTCTTGAGAAATTGTGGCATTCCTTTGTTGTTTCCGTAATTCTTTTGTCTTTTATGAGTTTGATAAAGAACTGTCTCGTCTTCTGTGCAAACATACCGCGTCATCTGTAAAGAATGATCGACTTTTACTTACAAAAACCACCTCATGCAAAACTTTTTTCATTATATGGGAGATTTTGCAAAATGTACATGTTTCCATTGGATGTTATACATTGTATGTTGTTGTTCCAGGACAAAAACTCTGAGGCCCTGTCCTAAACTGCACCCTAAACACTTGCGGTCTTCCTATGAGTCTGCACTTTTGTGATGTAATGCTGCTTTTACTGTTGGGAAGAGTGCTGCGGAGCTCGACAAAAGTGTGCATCGAGGGTACATATCGGCTTGCAAAGAAAACATAAAATGCTTCTGAAATCTAAAATGACAAATGGGACCTTATTGTCTCATGGACTTCACAGTCATGCACAAAGGCCCTGTCTCAAATGGCACACTTCATATGCACTTTCGGTCTTGTGGACTTACAATGGCTGCCATGTACGCATATCCGTTAAGTCCATGAGACCGTAGGGTGTCCCATTTGTCATTTTAGATGTCAGAAGGGTACACGCAAACACCCCCTTTGGGGTCAATATGCGCCCTCGATGCGCTCTTTTTCCGAGCCAGCACTGAAGCAAGCTCCGCAGCAGACTTCTTCCCGACAGTCAAAGTGGCATTACGTCACGAAAGTGCAGACTCGTAGGAAGACCGCAGGTGTTTAGGGTGCCATCTGGGACAGGGCCATGGTCTTCCTATGAGTCTGTGCTTTTGTGAAGTAATGCTGCTTTTACTGTTGGGAAGAAGTCTGCAGAGCTCGACAAAAGTGTGCATGGAGGGTGCATATGGGCTGCAAAGGGGGCTCTCGCGAGCACCCTTCTGAAACCTAAAATGACAAATGGGACACCTTATGGTCTCATGGACTTCACAGTCACGCACACAGGCCCTGTCCCAAATGGCACATTTCATAGGCACTTTCGGTCTTGTGGACTCAAAATGGCTGCCGTGTTCGCGTGTCTGTTCAGTCCATGAGACTGTAGGCTGTCCCATTTGTCATTTTAGGTGTCAGAAGGGTGCACGTGAACGTCCCCTTTGTGGTCGTTATGTGCCCTCAATGCACTCTTTTTCTGAGCCCGCACTGAAGCAAGCTCCGCAGCAGACTTCTTCCTGACAGTAAAAGTGGCATTACGTCACGAAAGTGCAGACTCGTAGGAAGACCACAGGTGTTTAGGGTGCCATTTGGGACAGGGCCATGGTTTTCAAACGAATCTGCACTTTTGTGGCGAAATGCTGCTTTGACTGTAGGGAAGAAGTCTGCAGAGCTCGACAAAAGTGTACATTGAGGGTGCATATCGGCCACAAATGGGGCGTTCGCAAGCAACAGTGCTTCAGAGCGGTTCACAATCATGAATAGCGCACATTTATGCCAGATAATTGTTTATGAACTAATGTTGAGCAATAATGAAAATGTTTACTTTACGATGTTTATATGGTAATATGTTTTAGATGGTTGTAACAATGCGGGTTTTGTCCCTCATCTGAACTTGAATGAACAGCTGAAACTGCAATAGTAAGGCACAGGCATTTCAAAATAAGAGTCAGCTGTGTATTTCGAGCTTGTTTATAAGTAAAAGTCATGCATTATATATACGTTTTTGGTTACACAATAAACTGTATTTAATTTAATTCCCATTTAAAGGCCTCATGAAATCAAAATCGATCTTATTTACTTTGTTAGCCCACATTACAAGTCTTAGGGTGAACAACTAATCCGTGCAAGTTAATACACAGAATTTTTTTTTTGCCGTGGTAATTTTTAATCAAAATCTGAAAAGTAACTTCCGGTCTGGAATGGCGTTCCCTTTCCGATTTCGACTGTGTGACGGCTTGGGTTTGAATATCCTTAACCACTCCCCTCCAGCGCTGAAGTAAAACCCTGCCCTCTATTCAATATTCTGTTTCACTTGGAAATACATCACAGCCAGTGGTGGCTGGTCAATAGAGGGCGCTGGGGCGCCGCCCCCATCAAAATTCCAGAAATATACATGTATACAAAAACGATATAAAAGTGAAATAAAAATAAAATAGTTTACTCATACGATGTGCTGGCTGTTAGTAAGAGCCTCAGCATTTAATAAAAACTGGCTTTGATGGGTTAACTATTTTATATGTTCTTCAATATGTTTCATGCGGTTTCATGCGTGAGGGACGCCGGACAAATGGACGTCTATCTGAGTCTAAAAATATATGGGCGGCATGTGACCTGAATCTGGTCTCTAATTGGTTCTTAAAGATCCTCCTCCGGACACAGGCCGTTGCGTCCCTGGCGAATCAGAATTGGATGCCTGTTATTTTATCCAATTTGATTGGTTCTCGTCACCTGTCATTCAACTTTACACTCTTGGCCACTAAAGCGAAAGTGCGCGGGCGACAGTCACTCCGACTCCGCCAAAACCTTATTAGGATGATCTCTTTCGTAGAGATGGAGATGGCAGGACCAAATTCTTTCACAAGGCGTTCGTTGGAAGAAAAAAAAATGATAAAGGATCCTGAACCGGACCAACGCGATTCACAAATCCAGCAGCAGGCCAGTGACAGAGGACGCAGCTGCACTCGCTTCACGTGCTTGTTATGAGAATCGTAAGTGGCTGGCTCCTGGCTGGATGTGTTGTTAGCAATGCCCTTTATTGCTTTCCCTGTCTTTTATTTCTAAGTGTCGGTACTGAAGTTTTGTGGACAACAACGGGGGTAAGAGACCTCAAATATTTAACTGAACAATGCAAACGTCATGACACTACTGAGATGACTGACTTTAATCAGAGAGTCATTGAGAAATTTGCTGGCCAGAAAGAAAGGAGAGCAAAATGTATGTTCAAGTAGTCAACATGCTACTCTTTTGTTTTTCCTTTCCTCATTCAATTATATGTGGGAAATGAATGAGTAAAAAGATAAAAGTGAAGACACTGTTTTGCATCTTGATCTCTTTGCATCTCTGAAAAAACGCCCCCCCCCCCCCCCCCCCCCCCCAAAAAAAAATAATCACCAGCCGCCACTGGTCACAGCACTGAAATAAAATCAGTTGCAACTTCCGGTTCACTGGGACTTTAATTCATAGTCAGGAGGAAAGACTAAGAACAGTATTTGACACATATTATTCAATAAAGTATGAGGGTTATAATAGTTAACTAAAACCATTAAAACGTTTTCATTACTTGAAATTATATAAATGTTAACTGAAAAAAACAAACAAAAAATATATTTTTATATTTTATATAACCTGATATACTAACTAAAACAGAAATACAACATTATAAAAACTATATAGATGTTTTAAAAAAAAACTAACAAAAGTGTTTTGAGCTCGCTTTTGTGTATTTTTAATGTCAAAAACACAATTATGTCAAAATGTCAGTTTTTACATGTATTCAAGTAACAGTCGGTTATGTAATTCTTAAATGCTCAATGAATGCCCTAGGAGTCTGAGCTCTTTTGGGGCCCTTTAGAAGTTTTGACATATGTGCTTTTTTCAGTTGCTTATAAACATATTAATGGCAAAAGTGTGGATCGCCTCAGTATTTGAATCTCAATAGAACGCGCGCTCCGTGGGCGTGGTCGCATTAGCGGATAATGAGACGCTCTGGAACGACTGACATCTCTCTGTTTTCAAACAGATTACATAAACACAGAATATTTGTTTTCGATTTGGTTTACATTATTTAAAACCTGACATTTCAACGTTTCTTTAGACATATGTCTCATGTTTGTGTGATAAGTTTTCACTATAAGCTACAGGTCATTTTCTGAAGGCTATCTGAATGAACGTCTTTGACAGAGAGGCTGCAGATCGCACATCATGTTTGTTTTCTTTATTTTGCAAAAAGCACAACATTTTATTTTTATTGTGACTGTACACAAAACAAAAATAGAAAATTAACAGATTATAATGATAAAAAACGACAGAGTTATTTGAGTCTCTTTGGCACTGATAAGATAAAAAGCTACTGTAATAATCTACCGTAGATTTAGTCGACTAAAATCTTATGATATTTAGTCGATTAAAACTAGACTAAAACTAAAAACAATTCAGGTTACTAAAATATGACTAAAACTAAATGGCATTTTAGTCAAAAGACTACGACTAAAACTAAATTTGCTACCAAAATGAACACTGCTTCACAATCATGCACACACGGCGGCCATCGCAAGTCCACAAGACTACAAGTGCATATGAGGTGTGCCATTTGGGACAGGGCCTGATCAACATGGAAAATCTACCTTTTATTGCATCTGCTTAGTACAGGGTGTTAGTAACGCTCAGCTGTGATGATCGAGATCCTGTGCATTATATGCAAATTAAAGGAGAATGTCCTTGTGAGATCCGACGAGGGACAGGCAGAGAGCAGGGTTCATGCTCAGAGGAAGCCTGTGTGTTACAGCCGGGCAGCTTATTAAGTTCTAGCTAAGTGTTCACTGCTAATTTCCATAGATTAATTAGTGATGGGTGGACGCAAGGTTTGAAACACTGCAGCCGTTGAGCACGTACTCAGTGCACCGTCATGCAACCTTTTTTCTGCTTTTCCACTCACTCGCTGCTTCTCTTTCCGTTGCTCACCAACTCTCTCACTCTCCAACTAGCCTGTTTGTACATTTTTCTCACACATGCCTGTCAGATCAATCCATCCATCCACATCTCTCATAGTCTTTCATGAGAATGCACATTAAAAGGAGAGAGGCATAGTTACCCCTCCTGACATGTGTCACATCTGTTTCTGCCCCGGCCCGGTGACTAAAGTCACTTTTTGTTGAAGAATCCATTGGAGGGTGTGCTTGTCAGGGTACAATATAGGCCGTTCATGCTGCATTCATCGGATTCGGAAGAATGGTTCACCAAAAAATTGAGCAAATCAAACTTTCGACAAGGTTTCTTTCTTCTGTAAAGCACGAGATGTTGTGCAGCAAAAAGTGTTTGGTGATGTTTACATCTTGTGCTTATGGAAGAAAGAAAATAATACAAAAAAAATTCGGCGAAATGTTTTATTTTAATGATAAAACAACATGACATTCATAGGCATGCAGATGTTAATAATGTGCATGGTTATTTATTCTGTGATTGCTTATTTTGTGGCAAAAGACGTAATTATTTTTCTTCAGACTTCATTTCATTATCGGATTCCCATTCCATCTCTCTCAATATTATGTACATGGGTTCTAAAAAATTCAATATTTTATTGATTTCTCCACGCTGCCTGGCAGGAAGTGCCACGTGTGAGCTCTCAGATGTTCTGCGGCTGATGTTTGAAGAGCAACCTTGAGATCTTTCATTTCTCTTGTACTGGTTTGTTCTGGACTCTTCTGCTTTCATGCCCTTATCGATCTGTTGACATATACAGTATTCTAACTCATTCTGGGAAATACTTGCTAAATTGTATTTGCTGCAATTAAAAACAGATCACAGGAAGTCACGTCCCCTGCCAATTATATACGTACAGTCGCTTGGAGAAGGTACCTTTAAAAGCACTGAGAGACTTTAAAAGCTAGAGTGAAGTGAAATGTTGGGAGTGCTGGTGAATTTGTGCTATTTGTTGGCACAGTGAGTGGTATAGGATAATGTTAGCAATTTCCTCTAGAAGCACAACAGCTCTTCTACCATGTGATGTCTATAATTTCAACTCACATAATAGGAGATGTATGGCAGATTCCATAAAGGTTTACGGAAATGTGTGTGGAAAGCAACAATGCGCAGAGGTCATCAAACTTACGCTTCCAAGATGAGAGGCGAGACATTCCTCCATTCACAACTCACATATATATTCCGTAAATAGCACTGTTGACAAGTGCATCGACTTTAATGTATTTCAAAATTCGAAGATAATAGTTCTGTGTTTCCATAAAGTCAAAATGTATGACTTGAGAGACACAAATAGAAAGATAGCTAGAGAGACACCTTCAAATGATAGCCAAAACAACTTCACTATGCATGCACGATTGCCACTGTTCAAAGAGAAATGAATAAAGTTTACAATACAGACAGACACATTCAATACATTTGCAAACATTTAACTAGTTCCTAAAAAAAAGTGTTTACAACCATTATGTGTATAGGGCATGGAAAATGAAGGGGCATGTTTCTTCTTCTTCTAAAAAAATGCTATATATATACAGCGGTGGCCAAAATTATAAGAACACTTAGCATCTGGGAGTCGTCTTTTTGGGCCTGGATTTATTTTCCAAGAGGACAATGACTCGAAACATTCTTCTAACTGTTGCCGGAACCTGCGACGGAAGGAATCTGCTGGAACATTGAAAATGATGGACTGGCCCCCTCAAAGCCCGGACCTCAACCCCATTGAGCACATTTGGGCAAGTTGGAAAATAAACTGGACAGATCTATTGTAAATTCAAAGGAAAGCCTTTGGCTTCAGTTGCAGAAGGCATGGGATAACATTAGTTCTCAGAGGAAATATATTGAAACTAGGCCAGAGAGATGTGCTGCTGTAATTGCTGAAAAAGGTGGACATACCAAATATTAAAGTTAAAAGTGGATAAAAACAGTAGGGTACAACGGGGCTAAAAGGCTCCTTTGGCTTCCTCTAAACCACTAGATGGTACAAACATTTGCCTCAGCACTTTCCAAAACCGCTTTTCAAGATGCACCTTGAAATTTACTGATCTTTGACGCATTCGCAGGCGGTATAGCACAAAGTTGATTCTGTGCAAATTTGATCTAATATTTGATGTTTTTAAAAATGTTGTATATTTAAGTAGAAAATGAGAATCGCTAAAATTATTGAATATATTTTGAGACAAAAGGTCTTGTTAATGATTTTCAGTTTTGTTCAAGGTAATTAAAGCAACAGTTTTTCAATAGTGGAAGAAAATGTAATAGGATTTAGTTCTATCCCTATCCCAGACTGTCCTCCAAAAAACCCTGACTCTATAGGTTGTTTTTTAAGCACCTTATTACGACCTTTATTTACGTTTTAAAGTCATGCGCCCTATAACTGGCGTAAAAATAATGACAGTGTCGTGTTACGTCTGTCGTCATGAAATGATGTATGACTGTCGTTACCAATCAAAATGCGTGTTAATTTAAATGCAATGTGTGGACTTTTTACTACCATTTGTCATACTTCCATTTAGCAATTTTTTTTTTTATTAATAACTATAATCACCCCACCCCTAAACCTACCCAGTGATTAATAGTGCATATACACTTTATGAGCACATGTGTTCCCTGGGATCGAACTCACAATTGCATGATCACATGATAACATGATGTTATATTTTGCAATGCTCTATCAATTGAGCTACGCAAAACCCGAAATATGACGCAAATAAAGGGAAACAAAGCATTAAAATTAAAGTGTCCTTTTGTCGATAGGGGCACATCTTTAGTTAAGGTTCCTATGGGTCATATTTCAGGGAAGTGACAAACGACCTATATAGGCATATTGGTTGGAGGACATGTTGTCCTATCCATATACCTAACCCCACTAACTTATCTCAAATTCCAAAATAAGGCCCCGTTTACTCTGTTGTACTTTCGTTTTAAAGTGACGTTTTAAAACGAAAATGATCCTCGTCAATGCTGCCATTTCCACCACATTTCAGAAATGAACTGTGTCCACACTACATGACCAAAAACGCATGTCACATGACCATTCATGCACACTGGGCATGCGCGTATAGTTGTGCATCTAGACAGCTGCAGTATTATAAAAAACACAGCCGTTAACTGCACAACGGCTGCTAAAAAGGACCACAAAGTCAGCAAAGCATGCAGTTCCTTGTCTGTGTTATTGTTTTCACGGTCGTGAGGCTAGTATGTTACAGAGCTGCTGAGAGAGATGGCTCTGGGCTGCGTTTCCCAAAAGCATTGTAACAATAGCCACCAACGTTCTCTACGATCAACTTAGGCGTACAATGTTTTTGGGAAATGCAGCCCTGGTCTGTTATTGTCCTGTTCGGGTAGAGTAATGTGGGCAGGCACGCCATCGTTTTCAAAAGTTTTCCCTTTTATTTCCATTTACACTGAAACACGACCCCGGAGTTAAACTAAAACAGGGTCTGCAGCATTTTTGAAAATCTCTGTTTACACTCGGAGTAGTATAGACGGCAGGCATAACCGTAATAAAAGTTATGCATTTTAAAACGAAAATGCACTAGTGTAAATGGGGCCTCACACTGATGTAGTGTCAAGTTTGGGGTAAGGGATGAAGTGAGGACTCAGAGATGCACAGGAAATGGCCTTTTATTAATAACAAAATAAAACAACAACAAACAAAAACTGCCCGAGGGGGAAAAACAAGACTGGCTTGACTTGACGAGCAGGGAAACATGAGGCACGTTCGACAACGATCCAGCACAGGACTAGCTGCCATATCTGCAATATGTGTAAATGGGGAGCTAACAAAAGAGGGTAACGAAGCGAATGCTCATTCTGTGCGCTCACGACAGAAAACAAACACGTGGAGCATTAATGACCAAATTCCAACACAAAACTGAAACCCAAACTAGACCGAAGTGCTGGGATCCGAACACCACGCCCCGCACACAAAACTCACAAGGACAGAAGAGCACGCAGCTCAAGCATGCTCAAAGCTGCGTGCTCACACAAGACAACACAAACAATACAGGAGTGTCAGGGCTCTGTCACAAACCAAGAGTAAACTAGACCGAAGTGACAGAACCCTTACATGTAGAAGCACTTAACCATGCTTTTAAGCCTAAACTTGACATAAAGTGTAAACATTGGTTAATTGGAATGTTGTTCCATGATCAAAAAAAATTAGCTTTCTGTAAATAAGTTCTGTGATTTACATCTATTCTAATTACACTGTTGAGCCGTCCCTTACGGTGACGCATTGCTGCCACATAAATATATTTTTTTCCACTCAATTATGTCGTAATAACGAGATGTTATGTCATTTTAACGACATCTTTTCTAATAACGAGATGTTACGATATATTTTCTCGTTAAAGCGACATATTTTCTCCTAATAAGGGCATGTGTTGTATAGTGATGTGTACAAAATATGCCTGTATCCACATTAGAGAATGTATTTTGCCCATGCCTTTGTCACACTTTGAAAAGCAGAAGCAAGCTCAGGGTAAAATAGGCTCATCCGCTGTATCAATGGCAGTGCTCATAGCGAATTTGTTGTAATAATTTATTGATGTAGCCTACAGTTCTTAACAGCCATGGGTAGCAGGTGCCATGGATCGCTCATGATTAGCCTCAGTGGCGTAACTTTAACCTAGTAATGACGGACCCCAGTGCAGCCACAAATATCATAACTATCTATAGGCCTACTGTAATCAAGACATATATTCAAGAAATGTATTAAAAACAGAAAGACGCTATAGTTTCAGCCTTACTCTAAGGTCACGGAAACATGGCCAGTGGGTTCGTTACGCACGCCAATCCATTCCTGGCGTTCTTGGTTTCCTTCTTATTTATTAAATATACAGGCAATTAGATGAAACCTTGTGTCACGGAACGCTCAACCACGCCTCCTCCTGGTGTCACCAGATCTCTCTCTCCTGCGTATTAAGACTGCATTTCCCTTCCTTGCTCCTCTGCTAATTATTAGTTCATTATTATCACCTGTGGACCCTCAGCTCACCTTTATCTGGACTGCTCTGCTCATTGTTCATTTGTGAAGTCTTGATTTACCCTTACTCTGCCTCTGGCTTATTCCTTGTGTTTGAACTTTATGACTGCCTATCTCTGTTGGCTTACCTGTGTGAATAAAGTCTTGCAAATGGATCCGAACGCTTCAGCCTCTTCGTCACAGAAGACTTCACCAAAACAGGATCCAGCAGATTTTCATCGACTGGCCTCCGAGGTATCCTCTCAAGCTGAGGTGCTGCTCACTCATCAACAACAGCTGGTGAAATTAACAGCTCTCACCGAGGAGCTTGTGAGATCGGTCCGAGCCCTTACCCCGCCGAGCGCGGCTGAGAATCCATCTGCACCTGCAGCCGTTCCCCCCGCCGTGAGTAACAATTCAAACCATCCAAAATTATCCCTTCCCGAGAAATTTGATGGCTCACCTTCTGCCTGTAAGGGATTTCTGTTGCAGTGCAGCTTGTATTTCAACCAGCAGACACAGTCCTATTCCACTGATGCGAGCCGAGTTTCCTTCATATGTTCCCTACTCACCGGTCGGGCTCTGGAATGGGCTACTGCGCTCTGGTCTGGAGGTCAGCTCTCTTTTCCCTCTTATAATGAGTTTTTGACCCAATTTCGAGAAGTATTTGAACACTCAGCAGGAGGAGAGGATCCAGGAGAACTTTTGCTTACGTTACGGCAGGGAAGGTCTACCGCAGCAGACTACACACTCTCTTTTCGGACCCTGGCAGCCCAAACTGGATGGGAGGAGGAACCTCTAAAGCTCCTGTATCGCAAGGGATTGAACCCGGATCTCCAGGGAGAGCTGGCATGCCGCGACGACGGTAAATCCTTGAATCAAATCATGGAGCTCGCTATCCGCCTCGACAACTTGATTCGCTCCCGACGCACACCTCTCAGGACCAGCTTCTTTGAGTATGCTTCCTCTAACGCGGAGTCGGAGCCCATGCAGATTGGTTACACACGCCTCTCTACGGCGGAGCGGGAGAGGAGACGCCGAGATCATCTCTGCATGTATTGCGGAGAGGCGGGACATCTGAGGGCCACATGTCCGGTTAACCCAGTGCTCAAGAGGTCTACTGCGGTGAGTTCGAATCCCTCTTCTAAGTTATTTCATGTGGATTGTTCTTTGAAGTTTAATGGACAGACTCTAAATGTAAAAACCTTGATTGATTCTGGTGCTGCTGGAAACTTCATCGATCTTGCATTCGCCAAAACTTTTTGTGTTTCTCTCCTCGCATGTGAGCCTGGTGTAACAGTGGAAGCGCTTGATGGGCGCCCCCTGGGGTCAGGAGAGGTGCAATACACCACACAACCTCTAACGCTCAGCATCGGGACACAGCATTCTGAGACCATCCAGTTATTCACGATTCATTCGCCTATGTATCCCATAATTTTGGGGCTTCCGTGGCTGGAGAAACATAACCCCCAAATTTCCTGGTCTGAAGGGAGGATATCCCGGTGGTCCGCATTCTGTCAGAGCAACTGCATGGTCGCTATCCAAGGTACTGAACACCACAGCGCTTCCCTCAAGGGAGTGGATTTTCAGAGAATTCCCCCAGATTATCACGACCTAGCTCTGGCTTTCAGCGAAGCTGAGGCTTCTCATCTTCCCGCTCACCGTGCTGGCGACTGTGCTATTGAGCTTTTGCCTGGAGCTGTACCTCCACGTGGAAGAGTTTACCCGTTGTCACAACCTGAAACAGAGACCATGAGGGCGTACATTGACGAACAACTGGCGAAAGGTTTCATCACTACCTCTACATCTCCGGCTTCCGCCGGATTCTTTTTTGTCAAGAAGAAGGATGGGGGTCTTCGGCCGTGTATTGATTATCGTGGTCTTAATGAAGTGACAGTGAAATATCGCTATCCTCTCCCGTTAGTTCCAGCCGCCCTGGAGATGCTCCGTACCGCCCGCTACTTTACCAAACTGGATTTGAGGAACGCATACAACCTAATTCGCATACGGAGGGGTGACGAGTGGAAAACTGCGTTCTCTACTACATCCGGGCACTACGAATATCGGGTAATGCCATTCGGCCTTTCTAACAGTCCTTCAGTTTTTCAAGCTTTTGTAAATGAGGTGTTCCGAGACATGTTACAGCAGAGAGTTATTGTCTATATTGATGATATTTTGATTTTCTCTGATTCCCTTGAGGAGCATGTCCAAGATGTGCGAGCAGTCCTCACGCGCCTGATTGAGAACCAGCTTTATGCCAAGCTCTCCAAATGTGAGTTTCACCAGACGCGCATCTCCTTTCTGGGCTATGTCATCAGTGCGGACGGAGTCTTGATGGATGACAGCAAGGTCAGAGCAGTGGTGAATTGGCCCCAACCTTCCTCTGTTAAAGAGTTGCAGCGCTTTTTGGGCTTTGCCAATTTTTACCGCAGATTTATCCGCAATTTCAGCGTAATTGTAGCACCGCTCACCTCTCTGCTTCAAGGAGGGGGAAAATTCTTTAAGTGGACAGCGGATTGCACCGCGGCCTTTGCTCAGCTCAAGGAGAGATTCACTTCTGCTCCTATCCTCCGTCACCCGGATCCTGAGAGGGAGTTTATCATAGAGGTGGATGCGTCTAACACAGGAGTGGGGGCTGTCCTGTCACAGCGGTGTGGTAAGCCTGCGAAAATGTTCCCGTGTGCCTTTTATTCTCGCAAACTCAACTCTGCAGAGCGCAACTATGACGTGGGTGATCGTGAACTTCTGGCCATGAAGACCGCCTTTGAGGAGTGGAGACACTGGCTGGAGGGAGCTCGTCAGCCTTTTACGGTACTCACTGATCACAGAAATCTAGAGTATATCAGATCAGCTAAGCGCTTAAACGCTCGCCAGGCTCGTTGGTCTCTGTTTTTCTCTAGATTCGATTTTAAGATCACCTACAGGCCAGGTTCTCAGAATGGCAAAGCTGACGCCCTGTCTCGACAGTTCGACGGTCCTTGTGAGGAATCTAAGCCTGAACCCATTATTCCCACTACTCTAATCGTGGCTCCTGTTCAATGGGACATTATCACTGAGATCACCGCATCCCTAAGTAATCACCCTGCTCCGCCAGAATGTCCCGCGGATCGTCTCTTTGTTCCGCCCGGGTTCCGCCACCGTGTGCTTCAGTGGGTTCACTGCACTCCCAGCGCCGGTCATCCTGGTATCGCTGCTACCATACAGTTAGTTTCCAATCGCTTTTGGTGGGCTTCACTCCAGTCTGATGTCATAAAGTTTATTCATCAATGCTCTGTTTGTAACACTGTGAAATCCTCTCATCTCAAACCAGCTGGACTGTTACAACCTCTGCCAGTACCACAGCGTCCCTGGTCGCACATCGCAGTGGATTTTGTGACTGATCTACCTCCTTCCCAGGGGTTTACAACTATTCTCTCCGTGGTGGATCGTTTCTCTAAGTCCTGTCGTTTCATTCCTCTGACCGGTTTGCCCACGGCTTTACAGACAGCCGAGGCTCTTTTCAACCAGGTGTTCCGTCTCTTTGGTCTGCCCGAGGACATTGTCTCTGACCGCGGTCCTCAGTTTACCTCCCGTGTCTGGAGAGAATTGTGCTGCAAACTAAATATCAATGTCAGTTTAACTTCTGGTTACCATCCTCAGGCCAACGGGCAGGTCGAACGTCTAAACCAGGATTTGATTCGATTTCTGAGAACTTACTGCCACCAGAATCAGCAGGACTGGAGTCGCTTCCTGGCCTGGGCTGAGTATGCCCAGAATTCTTTGTTAAAACCTGCCACTGGTCTAACCCCTTTCAAATGTGTTTTAGGGTTCCAACCTCCCCTCTTCCCGTGGGCTGGGGAGCCATCCGACCTCCCAGCAGTAGATGCGTGGCTTCAGCGCAGTGAGGCCACCTGGGATGCTGCTCACGTCCACTTGCAGCACGCCATACGCCGTTTCCAGCATCATGCAGATCGGAGGAGGCGCGAGGGTCCTCGGTACCGACCCGGTCAGTGGGTGTGGCTCTCTGCACGAGATCTCCGGCTCAAGCTCCCAAGCAAGAAACTTTCTCCTCGTTTCGTCGGACCATTTAAGATCCTTCGTCAGATAACTCCTGTTTCTTTTCGTTTGGAACTTCCTGCTCATTACAAGATCTCACCCACATTTCATGTGTCCCTTTTCAGACCCGCTGTCGCTCCCAGGAGAGAGAGGAGCCGGGAGGAGGTCGCTCCTGTGCAGACTCCTCCCATTGAAGTGGACGGTTCGGAGGCTTTCCGGGTGCGAGAGATCCTGAACTCCAGGCGTCACGGCGGGGTGTTGCAATACCTTATCGACTGGGAGGGGTACGGTCCCGAGGAACGCTCCTGGGTCAGGTCTCATGATATCCTGGATCCTACATTAACTGCTGCTTTTCACCGACACCACCCAGATCGACCGGCTCCAAGACCCCGTGGTAGACCCCGCCGTCGACCAGGTCCTCGCTTCCGGAGCCGCTCGCAGGGGAGGGGCTCTGTCACGGAACGCTCAACCACGCCTCCTCCTGGTGTCACCAGATCTCTCTCTCCTGCGTATTAAGACTGCATTTCCCTTCCTTGCTCCTCTGCTAATTATTAGTTCATTATTATCACCTGTGGACCCTCAGCTCACCTTTATCTGGACTGCTCTGCTCATTGTTCATTTGTGAAGTCTTGATTTACCCTTACTCTGCCTCTGGCTTATTCCTTGTGTTTGAACTTTATGACTGCCTATCTCTGTTGGCTTACCTGTGTGAATAAAGTCTTGCAAATGGATCCGAACGCTTCAGCCTCTTTGTCACACCTTGATCACAATTAAAATACAATTAATAGAAAACGAAATTCACTTTAAAGAAATACTTTCTACAAAACAAAACTCAATAAAAATCATGTCTGACCCCACTCCATGTCTCCAGACATATCTTACTCATGCCGACGAAAGCGCTGGCGCATTTTTTCCTTTATGACAGCTGAAACAATTTATACATTTTTTTTTACCACTTTGTTATTTTGGCTTGGAATTTCGTTTGTTGGAAATATGAACTGAATTTAGAAATGCTTTTGAAATCAAAAACGTTGCGTTTAATAAAAAAAAATTTTTTTTTAAATGAAGACAGCGTTTGGAGGGGAGTGCATGCCAAATAATCTGTTCCCAGAATCCACTGCATTTGTTGTTATTGTGAGTTTACACAAATAAAAGTAGACCGTTTATAGTTTATAATTATGTCTTGAACTTATCTGTGTGGCTAAAAATGACGGAGTATTGTAATATTATTCCATTGTCATAAAGGAAAAGGAAAAAATGCCGCCGCTTTTGTCGGACAGAGGGTTAAACGTAGCCTATTTAGTTTCATAGTTAGGCTATTATATTATTTTTTAGATTTCATATGTTGATTATGGAAAGTGAGCAGCATGAGTAAGATGCGCAATATGTCTGGAGACATGGAATGGGGTCAGACATGATTTTTGTTGAGTTTTGTTTTGTAGAATGTCTCTTTCTTTAAAGTGAATTTAATTTTCTGTAAATTGTATTTTAATTAAAGGTTTCATCTAATTGCCTGTATATTTAATAAATAAGAAGCAAACCAAGAACGGCAGGAATGGCCGTTGAGTAATGCTGCGTTCACACCAAATGCGAATAGAGCGTCAAAATTGCGTCTACAGCATCTAGTTGGACGCTTGAACATTTTGAATCTATAATTTGTTGTCTGCCAAATTGTTTTGACTGCAGGGCAAAGAGAAGTTTCATAACTTTATTTTTTAGGATATTTAAATACATGCAGTGAAGATAATGACCACATTTGTGTGGCTATTAATGTTTAATAGTCTATATTTTTTAATGAAAATGAAAAGAGGCAGAGTGGTGTTAGGTGTTAGGAGTGGTGTTATACTTTATATTAGGTGGCCTTAACTACTATGTACTTACATATTAATGAATCATTTGATTCAATGCACTTATCGTGTACATACATGTCTTTACATTGTACTTACATTTTTAAATAAACCTGCATGTAATTACATCTGTAATTAATTTCTGTAGTTACATTTGTAATTACAATGTTGACACTTCCCTTACACCTAACCCTACCCTTAAACTTACCCATACCACCACACCTGTCCCTAACCCTACCCATATCCCACCTCAATATCAGCAAAAGTGTTTTGCAATACAATATGAATACAATATTATTTTTTTATTTAAGTACATAGTAGTTAAGGCCACCTAATATAAAGTGGGGCCCATATTTCTCCCGGAGCGCCTTGAACGCGCGTCTATTTCGCTTCAAACACTCAATTTATACTTGCGTCCAATTCACTCGAATGGATTCAAAATGTTCAAGCGTCCAACTAGACACGGTAGACGCGATATTCGCGTTCTGTGTGAACGCAGCATAAGGCTGAAACTAGCGTCTTTCTGTTTTTAATACATTTCTTGAATGTCTTGATTACAGTAGGCCTATAGATAGTTATGGTATTTGTGGCTGCACTGGGGTCCGTCATTACTAGGTTAAAGTTACGCCACTGAGGCTAATCATGAGCGATCCATGGCACCTGCTACCCATGGCTGTTAAGAACTGTAGGCTACATCAATAAATTACAACAATTTCGTGCTATGGGCACTGCCACTGATACAGCGGATGAGCCTATTTTACGCTGAGCTTGCTTCTGCTTTTCAAACAAGTGTGACAAAGGCATGGGCTAAATACATTCTCTAATGTGGCATATTTACAGGCATATTTTGTACACATCAATATACAACACATGCCCTTATTAGGAGAAAATATATGTTGTTTTAACAAGAAAAATGTCGTTTTAACGACATAAGATCTCGTTATTACGACATAATTGAGTGGAAAAAATAATACGTATGTGGCAGTAATGGGTCACCGTAGTCCCTTACACCTTAACCCACCCATAAACCCACCCATACTACCAAACCTGTCCCTAACCTTTCCCGTATCCCACCTCAATAGCAGCACAATATGAACACAATAAGAACATTGCATCTAACAATTTTTGGTTTTTGATGTAAGTACATAGTAGTTAAAGACACCTAATATAAAGTGTGACCAATGACTCTTATGAGCCAGTTCTTCACAGTTAATCAGAAACCTACAACATGACCTCTGTGTTCAGATTCCCGATTCAGTCACTTCTTCGGCTCAACATACCAACGTCCACAATTTGCACTCACTCAGCTATGCTTTATGTACACAGTCAGTCATGATTAATTCAGTCTACAACTAAAAGTGTCTGGTAACAGGAGGTTTCTGAGATAAAGTGAGTAGTGTTCTGATGGTCATGTGATCTCAGTCGGCTCCCATGAGGCCGCCTACTCCATGTAAAATAAAACAGTTTTTTAGACTACTGATATGATTGAGTCGTCTTCTCATGCGAGAAGTAACATCCATTTATTGAGGTGTAAAACATTTTAAATAAGGAAAAATTTCAGAATGCATTTTTAATCTATGAGCTATGAAAGAGCAACCTCTGAGAGAAAAACTATTCTTTTGAGCAGACATTTAAGAACAGCAGTATGTCCCTATTTCTCCACTTTGTTTTGTTTCGCAGATATAAATAGCAAATTTATCCTGCTCCACAACAACACGTAAAAGCTGAATTTTCATTCTTTATTCATGGTTGTACTTTACTTCTAAATTGAGGCAGTGGGGAGAGAAAACCGCTTTCATTCTCACAAAAATGTCACTGGGGACCTTATATAAGTGTTGTCCTACAGAGAAAAAGAAAAGAAAATCTGTGCAAAATCTTGGGATGTGTGTTCATGTGCATACTTGCCTTGTTCAAAGCCAGTGCAGTTGCCATCTTGGAAGGAATGTACTTTTACGAGGACAAGGACAAAATATACTCATTAGAAACTTCACCAAGGTGGATGTTACTTCAGCAACTTCTACACTGACTTTCTGAGAATCTACGTTAAAAGTCACCATCCTTTGCACCTTTTCACAGTTAGTTTGGTAACATTCACACTGCAAGCCAATTGATTTTCTGCTCAGAACACTTTTTAAACAGGTGTTTCGAGTGGTCTAAATGGACAACACTCCTGACTGACCCGCATGAATAAAACATCCTACCTCAGCATGCTCATCAGAAATATCTTTGAACAGTATTTCTGTTGCTCAAACAGCAGAGCATGGTTCTAGCAGGGCCAAGGTCATGGGTTTGATTCACATCTGAACTGCTCAAATTTATTCCTTCAATCCCTTGTACAGCATATGACAGAAATGTATGCAATAAAAAAAAAGGCAGAGGCTATTTTCGCTTCTATCTATCACAAATAGCATCTATCACTCTTTGCACTTAGTGTAAATAGCAATTATCACTAAACAAATATGCTATTTACACTGTGCAAATAGGTGTAGATGCTTCACCAAGTTAAAAAAAAAACATTTTCTTAGCGATAGATGATATTTACACTAAATACAAATAGCTGTAGATGCTATTTACTAAGTGAAGTAGCATACTAAGTGAAAATAGTGACATATTCTATTTACACCATATAAAAGTAGCAGTTCTTTATATGTGTAAATAGTAATTAGATGCTATTTAGACTTTATTTCGACAGATAAATACTATTTGCACCTATGCAATAATAACAGAGTGTAAATTATTATATTTGTTAAAATTATTAAATGGATGCCGCCTTAATGGGACAATAAAAGCCCTCCCTACACCTACCCCTACGCAATAAATGCTTTTATTATTATTAAACATTTCGTTAGGCACTTTATTTCCATTTTTAGAACATTTTCTTAATTTTTATTAAAAGTAAATGCCTTTCTGATGTGATATATGACGGGGAAAGAGAGAAGAGCGAGCTCTGCAAAAGGCGGATTCGAACCCGGGTCGATCGCGTCAAAATCTAGATCTTTAAGCCTTATGCTGTACTGACTACACCCCTGGAAACATTGAAATACACCTGTTATTTTTTTAATCTTGTTTTTCCCAAACAGGCATTGTTACGTAGCCTGGTCTTACCAGACTCTCGTACATTTCATTTGTACATAGAGTCTGGCCACTCTCCATTGACAAGCGTTTACTTCCTTGAAGGCGGGTACTCTGTTGAAGTGTAAAACTATTGGATCTGCCAAGAGTCACTCTGGATCTGCCATAACCAATCGCTAATGTTTGGTCGTGACGTATGTCACGCGCTGTTCGCCTTTGATTCTCACATTAACTGTGCAGTCCCACCACCTCAGTGTCAGTGATAAAACCTTGTGCATTCGGATTGTAATTTATTCACGGTGGAGGAGAGTTTTGTGATCGGAACGCGCTGCTCTCGTGGTGCATATCTCTTGCAATCATAACATGATTGTAAATGCTGTAAATAAAATGTCATATGCTTGGTATGATAAGAATAAATGCTGCCGTGAATAACAGCCCAATTCAAATGTTTACGTGCTTTTCTTCTTTTATTTTTTGAGCGGTGATGAAATATTTTGCTCTTGTAAATAATTGCCAGCATTTAAAGAAATACAAGTCTAGAAATGCAAATTACAGTGCACGTATCCGCACAGTGCTCTGCAGGGGTCTATAAAGGATATAAACAGTGAATTTTGAAGTGATATATTCCTGAAAACTCAGAGATGTGGATTCAGAGAGCAATTACATTACCACACGACCTTGGTGTTTGTCAAAAGCAGTCGGTAATTCAGTCTGGGGGTTTTTCTCGCGGGTGGTGGGAGACGGACGGCTTCAGCCAACTCCTTCACCACTAACGGAGCGAGCTGAAAAATACTTTTCCCGGACCACAACATTATGGCCACCAACAAAACTCAGCAGTGATTGTTCTTGCTCCGTGTAACGGAGTTCGTTTGTTCAGGGAAGAAGGAGGCGAGAACCGGCGAACGTTTAACAACTTTTAATCAAATAATAAACACAAAATGAAAGTAAAAGTGGTGCCCCCTCACGGACGACTGCCGCGCACATCCATAACAAAACGTAAGCAAAACACAACTTAAAATCCAGGCCTGGTCCTCTCTTGTCCTTCACCGGTGTCGCTCGTCCTTATATGCCTCCGTGCTCCATCATGAGAGGACTCGATACCGGTGTGTCTCATTCTCAATCACGCACACTGATCTCGCTCGCTCGTCCACCTCGCCACACTCAAACACACGCAAACTTCTGGACATTCGTCAGCGGTGCCAGCGCCACACACTCTCGCATCTTTCTCCGCCGCCATTACTGAACTACAACTCAAACTAGCGCACGACATCAACGTTATCGCTCTCAGCCACTCCCTCTGTAGTACTGAAGGTAAATGAAAATTGAGCGGAAGTACGTAGGAGGGCGGAGCCAGGCTAATTGTTAGGGGGAGCAAGTGCAAATACTAGCACTTGCCAGCAAGGGCATGCTATTTGCACTTGATGTAAATAGACACTCCGTAAAAAAAAAAAAATCATATATACTGTATACATCCGGAAAGTATTCACATCGCTTCACTTTTTCCACATTTTTGTTATGTTACAGCCTTATTCTAAAATGGATTAAATTAATTATTGTCCTCAAAATTCTACAAACAATACCCCATAATAACAACGTGAAAGAAGTATGTTTGAAATCTTTGCAAATGTATTTTTTTTTTTTTAAATAATATAAATAATATATAAAATAAATCACATTTACAGCCTTTGCTCAATACTTTGTTGAAACACCTTTGGCACCAATTACAGCCTCAAGACTTTTTGAGTATGATGCTACAAGATGCTACAATTTCTCCCATCCTTCTTTGCAGAACCTCTCAAGCTCCATCACATTGGATGGGGAGCATCGGTGCACAGCCATTTTCAGATCTCACCAGAGATGTTCAATCGGGTTCAGGGTTCATGTCTGGGCTTAGGCTGGGCCACTCAAGGATGCACACACACACACATAGGCACGCGCACATGCACGCACGCACGCATGCACGCATGCACGCACACACACACACACACACACACACACACACTATCACTTTCTTTGTGGGGACTCTCCATAGATGTAATGTTTTTATACTGTACAAACTGTATATTCTCTCTCCTTTTACTAACCCCCTACCCCTAAACCTATACCCTTTCTGCGATGGTTAGGTTTAGGGGTAGTGTTAGAATAAGGGGATAGAACAAACACACACACACACACACACACACGGTTTCCACGTTTTATGGGGACTTTCCATAAAAATAATGATTTTTACTGCATGTACAAACTGTATGTTCTGTCCCCTAACCGTATTTTATTACCGTGAACTAATGAGTATTTGTCTGTATTTCATATTGACAGCATTACAGTATGTTATTAAATTTTTTTAACTGGTTATGTTTAGCATATACAAAGAGATTTGTATACGTTTTAATTTCCAATAAAGGTAATTTTCCAGGTTTCTGTGATCTGATCTTAAGTGTGAAATACTTAAGATAATTAAGTTGTTAACAAGTAATTAACTAACTCTTTAAATATGAGGTAATTATACAATAATAATTTGTTAATTACAGTGACGATGAATGTAGTCTATTAATGTATTAAGTACAGTTTTACAAACTATTAATCAACTATAAAGTAATCGTTTGTAAATGATTTGTAAATGTAAATTGCACATGTCTACAAAGACTTAAAGTGGAGGTGTCACAGCTCACAGTCTGTTTGCTAAGCAAACCACTAAATTCAGGGCCAGCTTGTGCCTTTTATAGAAAGAGCTTCAGTACTGTAAATAAAAAGTGTCATTTTGTTGGTTATTTACATGCTTCTTGCTGGACATAAGGGCTTTAAGCATCGCAAAACAGCTTTGCAGCAGTGTAAGACATAAACGCAGCCCGAGGAATAAACAGCTCCAGGGCATGAAATCTCCTGCTTCACAGAGCCAACTTTTATCTCTATGCCCCAAAACGTCACTCTAAACTTGTTTAGAAAATGTCAATTTATCAACATGTTATCAACTCAAATTTAGAGGGCATGAGACATGTGAGAACATCTGATGTCATTGACATCAAATCTGGCATGACATGTCTTGAAGCTGCTAGTATGAATGTGCGTTCGCAAATGAGATTTGAGAGCTCTGCCTCGCTATCTACAGCCTACATACAGTAGGCAGCTGCCTTCTAAGACTGAAACTAAACCTTAAGAGGGAATAATTAGGAACGCTCTATTTAGGCAGGAATTCCAAGCATCATACGAATACTGCAGAGATTTTCACACGACATTCAACTCACAAATATAGTAGAGTTTGATCTTGCTAAACATACTCTTTCTAATGTTTTGGGTCAGTCATGAGATAAATATCTTATGCTCATCAGGGCTTCATTTATATGATCAAAAAATGCAGTAAAACTCTAATATTGTGAAATATTATTGCAATGTAAAATGAATGTTTTCTGTTTGAATACATTTTAAAATGTAATTTTCAGCATCAATGCTCCAGTCTTCAGTGATCCTTCAGAAATTATTCTGATATGCTGATGTTTATCCTCAATAAACAGTTTTTTATAAAAGCTGAAGGGAGACTTTACTGTTACTTTTCATCAATGTAATGCAACTTGACTGAATAAAGGCATTCATTTCTCACACCAGGCTTATAAAAAAATAAAAAAAACATGAAATTCCTGCAAAACTTTATTGCGCTGTTTGTTGCACATTTCACAACACTTTCAAAGTGAAATGTGGTGCTAGAAAATTTGAATCTGGTAAAGTTTTATTAGAGGCTCAAGCACGTAGAACTGAAACCCTATTGTAAATGTTACATTTTCCAAGAATTAGCATTCTCCCTTAAAAGTGATCGGGCAGACCAAACCGTAAGTTGTAGAAACTTGCAACTTTGAGGGCTGGTAGTACTCACACTGCCTACTACGTCACCAAGACTCACCCCGATCGGCCTGATGGGGGCGCTACAAGCTGTCAAAAGTATGAAATGGCTCATAACCTAGAAACCGTTCGGCGTAGGCTCAAGTGTCTTTTATCGTTGGAATCCTTGGCTCAAGAAAAGGCTGCCATTTTCGAGTATTTGGTTTTTTTTTCAAAAACCTACTTTTGCGAACTAGTCCTAGGTTTTTGGCCCGATCGGAACCAAAACAATGCAGCAAGATTCTCTGGAGTCTGATTATCAATAGATAAAAGTGGGAGGAGCCACTTTTACTAAAATGGCTATCACTCTTGAAAGGAATGAGATATTTTCACCAAACTCACACCTATGTAAGAGCTCATTCTGTGGTCGCGTGAAAATGTACGCGATGACTGGCAACTTGATTGTAACAGGAAAAAAAAACATGAAAATGTCTATAACTACCCAGTTAGTCCGATTGAATTGGCACACAGTGTCTTTGTCAAGGGTGCCATGTCTGTCTATGAGGACATTGTCGTATCTCAAAAAACATGGCCATCAGCAGCCAGTGAAGTTTGAGCAGCTATTAGACAAGGTTAACGGAGGCCGATCGTAACGAAATTCGGTTTGCGCCATCAGCACGACGCCCTGAAGGAGCCTGAGAAGTTTCAAGCCAGCACTTTTCACTGGAGTCACCTCATTAGACTCCTGAATCCTTGTCCATGTCCGAGTCCAATGATACCAAACATGCTAGGCTTCACCTTATGGTTTGTGCAACAGTGTGATGTAACACTGAAAAAACTTTTGCGAATATCTTTGAAACCATTAGTCCGATCGAGACGAAACCACCAGAGGAAATTCGAAAACATAGGTCGATAGCTAAACAACAATGGCCAATTGTAAAAATTTGTATAGGAAGTGGCGAAAAAAATCAAATCAATCATTTTTATGCTCTCATAAATATAAGTGTATTTAACTTCAAAATGAAACAAGATATTTACACCAAATTTGACACACATATGTATGGGCACACTCTGAGGACACCTAAAAAAAGTGGTGGAGCTCAGGCAAGAGGTGGTGCTATATGTCAAAAAACATTTAAAACCATATTTGTCCTTAGTAAATTTTCTGTATTGGCTTTAAATGGTCTTTTCCATCTATGATCTAAATGGTTACATGCTAACTAAATAAAACATAATATCTCTTTACGCACGTGCTTAAAGGCCTGAAACGCTTGAACCCCAATAATTGCTGCTTGCAGCTATATTTATGTTGGTTCTTGTTCGTATCGCCGCAGTACCAAGTTCTGGTAATTGGCACCAAAGGGATGACGTTTTTGAAATGGAGGTGATGGAGATTGACAATAACATAGCACCTACAATAAACCCTAATACCAACTGATAGCAAACGTTAGATAAAACCACATTTACTGAAGCAGCCATGCCATTTTAGCTATAGCTTCTAAGTGTTTGAGCTATTTTTTGGTGCCTTGCATCGGAAGTACCAGGTAAGATACAGAGCAAGTTTACTACACCGGAAAAGCCATTCATATGAACCTGATTACATGATGCAAACATCAAAATGTATTAGTTTACAAATCACACGCTACTGAAAAAAAATTGTATTTTGTAAGGAATTAACCACATAAAATAAGTCTTTATTAATCGATAATTTACATTTAGCAGACGCTTTTATCCAAAGCGACTTACAAATGAAAGCAAAAGAAGCAACTAGAACAGTCAAGGGCAACAGTATGCAAGTGCTGTAACAAGTGTTAATCTAGCACAGAACACACAGGACAGTTTTTATTTTTATTTATTTTTAATTTTTTTTATATAAATAAATTAGACAGACAGAAAATGAATAGAATGATAAGTGCTATTCTTGATTGGTCAGGTGCTGCTGGAAGAGATGTGTCTTTAGGTGTTTTTTGAAAATGGCTACAGACTCGGACGCACGAATTGAGATAGGCAGGTCATTCCACCAGGTGGGAACGGTCCAGGAAAAGGTCCGTGAGAGTGATTTTATGCCTCTCTGGTGGTATTTATTTTGAAAGACAAGTTAAATGTGGAGCTGCTTTCGCAATGGGAACATGCCTACTGTGCCTTAAAAAGCTGCCTATGTAGGTTGCTCAATATATTGTGGAACAAAGCCCGAGTCATTCACGCAGATGGAAACAGGTTTGAAAAAGAATTGTTTGGCTTTGTGAATCACAGCAGATGTGACATTAAGACCCACAGGTCCCCTGCGGTTGACTCCTAAACTGCTGGATTGAAATTCTGCCGCTGTAGCATTTAACTGCTCTTGTGTATGCAACTGCACACACACCAAACTCAAATCCTACAACTTGCCACGTAACAACATGTATAGCTGGCGCACGGCATTCTGATGCCCTGACAATGAAATCCATGAACATAAGCTCTCTAGGTCTCCATGCTGGGCAGCTGAGATGGAGGAACAGAGGAATATGCTTCTGTGTGTGTTGATGGATCGAGTCGTAGAATAAACCTCAGAGAGAGAGGTGGAACACATGTGAGGCAGATGGCAATTGTTGCGTTGAGTTCCCAGTAATCACAGCTGCTCCTTTTGTAAGACACTGCCCAAACACTGACTGGTGCCATCCGTTCTCTTTTCATCTGTTCTTTTTCTCTCTTTTTGCCTAGATGGACATACCCGTATTAATAAAATATGAAGCCTCTCTATTTTTGTCATCATTTACATTATGGTATTTTTCAATTTTTTTAATGTAATGGCTTGACACATATAATTGACAAAAAGCCCCATAAAAGTAGTTGCACTATATTTCAAGTCTTTTGAAGCCATACAATAATTTTGTGTAATGAAAAGACTAAAAAGCAGAAAAAATACTTTTTATTATTTCCTATGTTGAGGACCCATGGTTTACACACTGCCATGTAACTTTTTTTAATTTAGTTATTATAGTAATAAACCAAACAAAACCTAACCATAACCCTATAAGTACATGTAGTTACTTAATATTACTCAATTCTTAGACGTATAATTACAGTGTGACCTCTGGTCCTCTTGGGTCAAAAATTACCAAACAAATTTACGTTTTGAAATTTTTTATAATATACAGGCCTATATATGAACTTGCGTGACTATAACAGAGCACGTTTTTGAAAATGTGTGAAATAAAATAAATAATTCAGCCACAATCAGAGGCGGGCAGAGTACACATCTTCATTACTTCAGTAAAAGTACAGATACCCCTTGCTAAATTTTACAAAGACAAGTAAAAGTACTACAGTCAGATGTCTACTTGGTTTTAAAAGTACTTGAGTATCAAGAGTACAAGAGTACATTTTCTAATTATCGCAGCTAGCCAATCATTTAGTGCACTTTTCTGTAGCTAGAATCTAGCTAAGCTTAACTAAGATGGCGCCGCCGTGCTCGGTCGCCGTTCAGGTCGCTCCGCTAAGACTTTGCTTTTATTTATTATTCTACTCTCTTTTACTCTCTATTTTTTCCAACGGATCATCTGCTTTGATCTGTTACGACAGCAAAACACTTCTGGAAATTGGTTACCGCTACACTGACCTGTTTCAGGACACTTTCTCCAATCTTCCATCTGAGATTCGCCGGGACGCCGAGTTGAACAATGGCCACTCGAGTCGACGGCGAAGATTCAAAAAACACCGCGGGAAACGCGCTGGGATCCGCAACAGACTGAGAAAAAGAGCATTCAGTCCTCCTCTCCCGAGCATTTTGCTCGCAAATGTCCAATCCTTGGAGAATAAGATGGACGATCTTAGAGCCAGGATAAGTTTTCAACGGGACATGAGAGACTGCAACATCTATTGTCTGTCCGAAACATGGCTCACGCCAGCGGTCCCGGATACAGCCGTGACGCCGTCCGAGAACTTCTCTGTTTTTCGGATGGACAGAACAGCCGAGGCCGGGAAATCTAAAGGCGGTGGAGTGTGTTTCATGATAAACAAGAAATGGTGCGATCCTAGGAACATCTCCATTCTTTCGCGATCCTGCTCGCCTCACTTGGAACATTTAACTCTCATGTGCCGGCCTTTCTACCTGCCGAGGGAGTTTTCCTCGGTCATCGTTACTGCCGTTTATATTCCACCACAAGCAGACACGGGGCTGGCTTTATCTGCCCTCCATGATGTGACCAGCGGCTTCATAAACAAACACCCCGACGCTGCTTTCATCGTCGCGGGTGATTTTAACAAAGCAAACCTAAAGAAAGTATTGCCAAACTTTCACCAGCATGTCTCCTGTCCCACACGAGGAGCAAACACACTGGATCATTGCTACTCTCCGTTTAAGAACGCCTACAAAGCTCGTTCACAGCCAGCTTTTGGCAAATCGGACCATGCCGCCATTTTCCTCACACCGGAATATAAACAAAGGCTCGTTCAAGAGCCCCCGGTGAGGAGGGAAGTCAAACGCTGGTCATCCCATTCAGAGATCACGCTACAGGCAGCTCTTGATGACGTCGACTGGGACATGTTCCGCGCGAGTTCTGAAGACGTCAGCGAGTTCACAGAAGTGGCGCTCTGCTTTATTAACACACTGACAGAGCAAGCCACACAAACAATAACTATAACGTCCTTCCCTAATCAGAAACCGTGGGTGGACAGTTCAATTCGCACTGCAGTAAACTCGCGCACCACCGCTTACAATGCCGGTCTCCTAACGGGGGATATGAGGGAGTACAAAGCTTCATGTTACGCTCTCCGGCGCGCCGTTAAAGCCGCAAAACTCCGCTATAAAGACCGAGTGGAATCTCATTTCCAACTCAACGACTCCCGGCGGATGTGGCAGGGACTGAGAACCATCTGTGCTTTTGGAAGTAAATCCTCTGCAGAGGTGAGAGCTGATCCGTTGCTGGTGAACGAGTTAAACTCTTTCTACGCTCGCTTTGATGGTAATCGCGGCAGCGCGACTCCGGCGAGTGACGCGTCGAAGAGAGTCCCTCAGAGCAGCAACGGTCACGTGATCTGTGTCTCGGAGGACGAGGTTCGGAGGGCACTCAAACGTGTGGATGTCAGGAAAGCTGCTGGGCCGGATGGTATTTCAGGTCGTGTTCTGCGGTCCTGTGCTGATCAGCTCGCAGGGCTCTTTACATCCATATTCAACGAGTCCCTTGCTACATCTGTTGTCCCCACCTCCTTCAAACGATCCTCCATCATCCCTGTACCTAAGATCAGTAAACCCTCTTGCCTAAATGACTATCGTCCAGTGGCTCTCACATCTTTAGTCATGAAGGTCTTTGAGAGACTCATTAAAAACAACATTTGCTCCTCCATTCCTGACACTTTGGACCCTCTTCAGTTTGCCTATCGTCCCAATAGATCGACTGAAGATGCCATTTCTCACGTCCTTCACTCCTGCCTCACTCACATCGACAGCAAAAATGGGAACTATGTCAGGCTGCTATTTATTGACTATAGCTCAGCCTTTAACACCATAGTTCCCATTAAGCTAACACACAAACTCCTGGATCTAGGCCTGAATTCTTCTCTCTGCCTCTGGATTGAAGATTTCCTCACTGGCAGACCCCAGGCGGTGAGAGTAGGCCAGTTCACCTCCACCTCCATCACCCTGAGTGTTGGAGCTCCACAGGGCTGTGTGCTGAGTCCCCTGCTCTACTCTCTCTACACCCATGACTGTTTGTCCACACACAGCTCCACCTCCATCATCAAGTTTGCTGATGATACTGTTGTCCTGGGTCTCATCTCCAACAACAATGAGACGGCATACTTGGACGAAGTGGAGCAACTGACATCATGGTGCCAGGACAACTGTCTCTCTCTGAATGTTAACAAGACCAAAGAACTGATTGTGGACTTCAGGAAGAGACAGCATCGGTCATACTCCCCTCTCATGATCAGCGGGACACCGGTAGAGAGAGTGAGCAGCTTCAAATACCTGGGTGTGAACATCTCCGAGGATCTGACCTGGACTACACACATCCAGACACAGGTGAAAAAAGCCAGGCAAAGACTGTACCACCTGCGCCAGCTGAGGAAATTCAGGGTTTCACCAGCCATCCTGAAAACTTTCTATCGAGGGGCGATAGAAAGTGTCCTGACTCAGTGCATCACAGCGTGGTACGGGAACAGCACCAGTCACGACTGCAAAGCCCTGCAAAGAGTGGTGCGCTTATCCGAGCGCATCTCAGGCTCAGCTCTCCCGTCTCTGCAGGACATCTTCACCAAACGCTGCAGAGGTAGAGCTACTAAAATCATCAGAGACATTAATCACCCTGCAAACTCTCACTTCACCCTGCTGCCATCTGGTAAGCGCTTCCGTAGCCTGATGGCAAAGACTGAAAGACTCAGGAGGAGTTTCTTCCCCCAGGCCATCAGACTCCTGAACTCAGTCACGTGACTCACTTCACCCCCGCACACGCATAAACATACGGTCTTTCAACATTAACATCCACATACTGCAATTGCACTGCACTTTACTTTACGTCCCTATTGTTACTGCGTAACAACCTGTAATAAACCTTGCACATTATACTTCTTTATATATACATATTATATATTTTATGTTAACCACTTATTTTTAAGTCTACAGTTTATCTCACTTATCATCCACATATTTTTTATATTTTTATTTTTATCTTATTTCCTATTTTTATCTTTTACTTGATTTATTTATAATTCTACTTATGTTAATACTTTTTATTCTAACTTTATTCTATTTCTATTTAATTTCTTGTAACTGTTATTTGCACTGTCCATGGAGCGGACCTGTTTACATTTCACTGCCAGTTGTATATTGTGTATATAACTGTGTATGTGACAAATAAAACTCTTGAATCTTGAATAGAAGAAATGTAAGGAAGTTTATTTCAATGTACGTACCATGACATGCTTCCGCAAGTCGGAGGATGAATTTTTGTAGGCGGTGATGAAGTTCTGTTTTGGTACACACTGCAAACACTTGAAGCGAAAACTATCATTAACTTGTTCAGAAAATTGAAATAGTCTGGCGAGATGGGGCCACGGGTTGGCACATTCCCGGCATGGACCTGCTGCATCTTCATCCATTGTTTCATCCATGGTTTCGTCTGTTATCTAAATCTGACCATGGAGTTGAAAGCTGAAGGTGATTCCTGATAGGCTGTCCCAATCACTGGCGCCTGCACAATCCAATCACGTTTGAGAGGGAAACAACAAATTGAGGGTTTCCGAGATTTTTCTTGTTTCCTTATTTTATTTATTTTTTAGAAGTAGTAACGGGTACTTACGGTTATGGATAGAAATGTAGCGAAGTAAAGAGTACAATATTTGTCTCTCAAATGTTCTTGAGTAAAGTCATGTTACTCCCCAAAAATGATACTCGAATAAAGTACAGATCCATCAAAATTGTACCTAAGTACTGTACTCAAGTAAATGTACTCCGTTACTGTCCGGCTCTGGCCACAATGCAGTAAAAACAAACAGGAAGAGGTTACACTCTAAAACACCAAGAGTGCAAAACAGACACACACACTCAAACACACACTAACAAACACACTCACTCACAGACACAGACACAAACATCAATATTATACGCACACAAATGAACTGGTGTGGCTGTAACAATATGGTAAAATTTAGCCAAAAGACTCAAATAAGAGGTTCAATCAGATCAGACCCAGATTTATTAAGCTGTGATAAAATCTGTTCATTTTTGTTCATTTTAAATTTTGATGTTTTGTGTTGTCCTCGTTCAGGTTGAATGTAGTAAAATTAATTAATGTGTTAAAAATTAAAGTATAAATCCAAATCCACAACTTAATAAAAATAAGTATTTACTTCTAAAAACACTAGATAATTTATAAGCCACTTTATTTAGAACTATATAGGAATCTCCTGGTAACAACTTGGCATTACATAAGTTTTTACTCCCACCAGATGGCACTAATCTACCTTCCACAAATTGGATTTTAAAGGGGTCATAGAATGACATTTTTGTACAAGTTAATATGATTCTTTAGTGTCTAAATGAAAAGTTTGTAATATACTTTAATTAAAAATTCTCATTAGTATTGTAAGAAAACACTCATTTTACCTGGTCAAAACCAACTCAGTTTTCAGCAAGTCATTTCAGTGTATGTGACTTTAAATGATAATGAGCTTTGCTCACCCCGCCCCCTCTGCTCTGTGGGGCGTTCGGTTTGACCCGACACAACACCACAACACACGTGGAGTGTTGCCTTGACAACATTTGAGGGTATATTTTCGAGAAATAATGGCAACGGGAGTCTCTGAGGACACATCTAAGAAACCTTATCATTTTGAACCGGAGTCGGACCAGGAACAGATGACGAACCCATCGAAGTTCGAACAGGACGTTTCTGAATGGTTGGTTAACGTCATGTCACTTTGATCTATCTTTGTACTGGCAGAGTAGCGTAGTTGCTATGTGTTTACTGATGTATACGTTAGTTCATTGACAGATTGATGTTATGTTATAAGACTTTTTTTTTACATTACTTCTTAATCAGTAACAGACACCGTTATAAACCATGTACAAAAGTAAGCTTAGTGTAGGGTTACCACGTTAACTTTATCACCCGAGTACACAGTTTGTAATAACAAACATAACGCGTTGTTCATTATAAACGTGGGATTATGAATTATATTGAGAACGTCATACACAGAAAGCATGCCGTAATGTAACTTACCCTGTAAACTTTAGCCTCATTCATCGTGAAGCGTGCAAGCGATTTGCAAAGATTAATATAAAGGTTAATAAAACACAACACCACAATCGCTTAGACGCCATTCTGCTCCAGAGTACCAACAATGGCGGACTGAGGACAGTTCGCTCAGGGCGGGTCTGTGTTGAAACGCTGCTGTCAATCAACAATCGAAGGGGGGGCGTACACCGTGTAACGTCACACGATCAGACGGCTCGATTTGAGACAGGGGAAAATATATAAGGAGATTAAAAAAAAACACTGGATGTATTTTTATCATTATAGGATGGTTGTGTACAGGCACTGCCAACACACATTTCCGTATAATCAACTTGTAAAAGTGCATGTACCATTCTATGACCCCTTTAAATACCTTGTCTCTATTTTAACAATACTGCGTTAATTTAAAAATTATTTTAAAATAAATTAGATTTTTTTTTACTACTAATAATAATAATATGTTTTATTTTCAATGGATTTTCAATTTTATTTTTATAATAGAGTAGAAATGTTGCATAGTTTCATAAATTACCCTCACAATTCTAATAATCCAAAAATATTATTGAACAAAGACATATTACATTGGTTTTCCTGGGGGAAACAAGTTAAATTTTAAGGCTTTGGTCACTTTTGACAGCAAAGAAGCCAAGTGTGACCCCTAAACGAAGAGGACGTCACCGGAGTCTGTTCATCACCATTTATTTAATAAAAAAATACAGTACAAATTCTTTGATCAATAGAAAGTTCAAAAGAAGAGCATTCATTTGAAATAGAGATCTTTTAGCCAACATTGATCGCAAATAATGACAGATTTGACATTTTTTTGATATTATTGCTTTAGATTTTAGAAATTAGTCCTACCTATCTCTATCTTTGTGATTTACTTCCCACAACACATTTCAACAGCAGCATAAACCTCTCGCTCTCTCCTCTTTTTAATTGCTGAGAGGGTTTTTAATAAAATCTTGTGACTTTCCCATGAGTCTGGGGTGACAGACACTTTATCAGCCAAGCTCAGTGTGTGAGTCTTTGGGACACTCTTGACAGCCTGTCTGTTTGCACTCCTGAAGGTGTGCGTATGTGTTTATGAGAAATGCCTTCGGCTCATTACATAACCTGACATGGCGCTACCGTATTGCTGACACACCGCTGTATGAATTAATTTTCTTATGTGTGAAGCAAAAACTAATGCTAAAGTTAACCAGAAGAGCTATCCTATAAAATATAGATGTGAAAGTATTGAGACTTTACAGATATTTTCAAACATTTTTGATATAGGGGCATCTCTGGACTCTTTTTGCTATACAGTACAAGCTCTTTACTTAGTAAAGATTTAATATCTGGGTTTCCATCATGTAAGATAAGGTTACTTTTGACATTTCCACAGCAGGACACCAAGGTCTCTGTAATGTATGCTCTGAAGGAAATCATTTCTGCCAAAATGTAGAATCTTAACTCGTGAAATCATGTGTATTAAATGCTTCTGAAAAACATGAAAAAATGCTGATCCCAAGGCCAATAGCTGAAAGTTCTCCTGGTGGACCATGACCCTGGACATCAATACAATTATTATGGTCTGGTGACGATAAAGCTACAGTTTTAAATTAAACAAATGCCCACAGGCCAAAAAATTTATATAAATGCTATGAAGTGGCTAACATTACTTTCCAGTAAAGATCAGATGTCTCACTTTGTCACTGGGCGAATCAATTACAACAATGTCAATGATTGCTGATCAATGTTTATATGTGAATAAAAGCCAAAATTCAATCTGTTCATCATATAAGCGATCGAGTCTCTTCAGAATATTTGGACTAAACCTTTCGATTCATATGGATCTCTTTATGAACTTTTTGAAGCGCCAAAGTGGTATTTGCCTAGACTTTCAATGGAGGGACAGGAATCTCTCAGATGTCATCAAAAATATCTTAATTTGTGTTCCAAAGATGAATGAAAGTCTTATGGGTTTGGATAACATGAGGGAGAAAAATTATGACAGAATTTTCATTTTTGGGTGAACTAACCCTTTAATATACTGTATTTTAAAATGTAGAGCATTTTTCCAGCATTTCTTTAAAATTGAAATATTTTGTAACATTATAAATGTCTTTACTGTCACTTGACATCAATTTGTGTGTCCTAGCTGAATAAAAAGTATAATTTTTTTTACTAACCCCAACATAAATATATTACACCATTAAAACAGTACAACAGATACAGCATAAGGAAGGGAAAAGCCACCCCTAAAAACAATAGAAGGAATTGCACACTGACAGCTGTATAGGAAAATCCCATCTTTACATTAAAAGACCCAGTCTGGATCAACCTGACAAAAATGTATAACTCTTTGAAAAAAAAACATCAGTCTGGGAGATACTGTAAATGAGCTGTGGTTACCTGACTAGAAAATGGCTGCCAGGTGGCTTTACCAGGATGGCCTTGCCAAGATGGCCGCCAGTTGCACTGATTTGCCTTTGTTCACAAACCTTAAAGGGGTCATGAACTGCATTGTTTTATTGTTTTATAATGTTTCCTGGGGTGCACTTGTAATGTTACTACGATTTTTTTTCATAAAAAAGGGTCATGATATAGAAATAAAAGGTATTTTTCCTACCCTGATTTTAGCCTCTGATTTCAACGCTCTGTTTGAAGAGACGTGTCTGCCGTGAGTCTTCAGTGTAAATGCCCACTGCTGTGATTGGCTGTTGTAAGACTTCAATGTAAACGGCCACTGCTGTGATTGGCTTTTGTGAGACTTCAGTGTAAATTCCCCTTGATGTGATTGGCTAACATCTTTGCATATGAAATAGCTAAGTATTACATGAGGAACTCTCTCAAAAACTTTTAGCATGTTTTTACTATTACAGCTCTCAAGGTTAACTATTTGTGAAAAGTGTTGATTATAGCATTATACTGTATTTAGATATTAGATATTTAAATTGAGTTTTTTTATTTTAATTGAAAAAAAAAAATGATTTGTTTTTATGGGAATTGCGTGTGTTTTTGTTTAAATTGAGATAAAATAAATTGATTGCGACCACTTATGATAATTTTTTTTAGTAAATTCAACGAGTCATTTTTTTTCAGTGGTGGCATTACTGTCCTTTACAGAATATTCTTATAGTATGATTACCTCTTAAATGCCAAAAGCTCAAGGAAAATTTGATTTCACAGTTCATGACCCCTTTAAAGATACACTTACATTACTGGAAAACACTTTAAAGCAGATCCAAGATGGCTGCCATGTGAACTGGCTGGCTTAAAGGTGCTGTTTAAAACTCTGAAGACACGCCCATTGAGGATATTTTTTACATGTACCAGCCTAAGAATTAACAAGACCAGGATTAATGGTACGATTGTGCCTCTAACAAGCTGTTTTGTCAGCAAAATCAAGATAAACAGATTGTGTTGATAATTATGATGTCTTATTTAATTAACCATACTACAGACTTTAAATCAACAACATAAGCAAATGATTCACTCAGAATGGTGTAACATAAGACACACCTCAACATCTGCTGAAGTAACTACAACACATAGATATATTTAACAGAAATATATTAAAAGTGACATGTTGAACATTTTGCAGTCTTACACAACCCTTTTCTGCCTTCTTGACCCTTAGAATTAAACAGGCTGGTTTTGAGATAAACAGTAGTTTTAAGATGTCTATATGTAAATGACAGATCTTTTGTTACAGTATATAATAGATGCGGTGATCATATGTTGATGTGCTCATGGCTGATGTCAATATGATTCATATTTTTGAATAACCCCCACCATGGTCAACCTGGGCTAAATTTTTTTTATATTTATTTTTGTTTTTACAAAAATCCATCACTTCACTTCAGAAGGCATTTATTAACCCACTAGAATATTATGGATTACTTTTATGATGGATTTATGCGCTTTTTGTAGTTTCAAAAACTCACTATTCAATGCCATTACAAAGCTGGGAAGAGCCAGGATATTATTTAATAAAACTCCTATTGTGTTCAGCTGAAAGAAGAAAGTTATACACCTTGGATTTAATTTTTGGGTGAACTATTCCTTAGTGCAACTGAAATCACATATTTCCCTACTATATAGTAAAACAGTAGGCCTATGTGACAAAATAGGTACTGTACAGTATGTCTGAATTCACAGTACTGATAAAGGAGTAGGCAAAAAGTACTTCCAGCGAGATTCTAAAGTGTGCATATGATGGACTCTTTACTATCCCATGCGGCCACGGGAGAGGATTTATGAATGGAGGTGAAGCCACGTAACTGACGCTGGTAGGTCACATGATAACGACAACATGGCGAATATAGTACATCAAGATTACATTCATACTACACACATTCATACTATATAGAACTTACTTTTTAGCAGTCATGAAGTCAAAATAAGTAACCACTAAAGAAAGCATGCGATTTCGGACGCAGCCTTTGATTCACTAAGAAAAAACGACGTCGCTTTAAAGAATCGAATCACTAGTCATTTGGTCGGGAATTGGGAATTACCATTATTTTAATGTAGCGTTCCAAGTCCCCAGTCTTTCGTTCATTTGTCACTTGATAGATGCTATAAATGAATTGTTCATGAATGACGATCACTAGAAGTCATTCTTTCAAGAATTGGACTGACCGTTCTGTAGATCAGTGGTCCTCAAAGTGTGGGGACAGGTACTGCAGGTGGGCGCGGGACATTTAAAATAAACTGCCAAATGACGAACCGGTAATTTTGTCACATACTGTTTTACTATATAGTAGGGAAGTATGCGATTTCAGATGCAGCCAAACACACAACTGTGAGACCTAAAGGAATAGTCCACCCAAAAATTAAATCCAGCTGAACACAATAGGAGTTTTATTAAATAATATCCTGGCTCTTCCCAGCTTTGTAATGGCATTGAATAGTGAGTTTTTGAAGCTCCAAAAAGTGCATAAATCCATCATAAAAGTAATCCATAAGATTAAGCGAGGGGGGTGGGGGTTTGGGGTTGGCACGGGGCATTAAAAAAATTGCCAAATTACATAGCGGGGGGCGCGGGACATTAAACAAAACCAACAACAACTGCCAAGTTAACTGACATCGCATGGAAGATGTATCAGTTTATAAAAGGCAAGATAAAAAGCAGTAGATAAGGTCTCACAGACATTCAAAAGCTAAATGCAGAAAAGATGATGAAGCATATCTTGCTCTCGGCCTCACTGTTAATGTAGTTGGTGAGGAGGATAGGCCCATGTGTGTCCTATGTTTTATGCTGCGTTCACACCGTACGCGAATAGAGCGTCAAATTCGCGTCTATCGCACCTAGTTGGATGCTTGAACAATTTGAATCCACTCACGCGTCCACAGCGAATTGGACGCTCATATATAAATTGAGTGTTTGAAATGAAATATACGCGCGTTCAACACCACTCTGCCTCTTTTCATTTTCATTAATAAAATATTAAACATTAATAGCCACACAAATGTGGTTCAGGCAACGCATATTGATTTTCTTCACTGCATGTATATTTACAACAAACGAAATATAAAACACAACCATGCCTCTTTTCGTTTATGTCATTTTTATGTGTCAGCAATAATAGCCATTTCAAAAGTACAAGCAAAAAAGTCTCTAACAAGGACAGTTAAAGTATGTGCACTATGTGCCTGATCAGTTTTAACAGCAACACAATTGTAATTTCAAAATGTTTAAAATGTTTAATTTCAATTAAAAAAAACATAATTTGTGAAATTATTTGATTGGGGGGAGAGGTTATTCATGACCAAAAAAATTTGAGAAGCACTGCTTTAGATTATGTAGTGCTGTGGTGGTGCCAATGAAAGTGAACCGTTAACATTAAAGGGTTAGTTCACCCAAAAATGAAAATTCTGTCATTAATTACTTACCCTCATGTCGTTCGACACCCGTAAGACCTCCGTTCATCTTCGGAAAAGAAATGAAGATATTTTAGTTGAAATCTGATGGCTCTGAAAGGCCTCCATTGGCACAATGGCACTTTACACTCTCAAGACCCTTAAAAGGTACTAAAGACGTCGTTACAAAGTCCATCTCACTACAGTGGTTCTAAAATAACTTTATGAATCGGCAAGAATATTTTTTGTGCGCAAAAAAACCCTACATAAAGACTTACATATTGATGACGATTTTAAAACAAGGCATCATGAAGCTTCGAAGCGTTATGAATCAGCGATTCGAATCAGCAGTTTGGCGGTTTGACACGTGATCCGAATCATGATTCGACTCGCTGATTCATAACGCTTCGAAGCTTCATGATGCCTTGTTTTGAAATCGTCATCACTATGTAAGTCGTTATTTAGGGTTTTTTTGCGCACAAAAACTATTCTCGCCGATTCATAAAGTTATTTTAGAACCACTGTAGTGAGATGGACTTTGTAACAATGTCTTTAGTACCTTTTAAGGGTCTTGAGAGTGTAAAGTGCCATTGTGCCAAAGGAGGCCTTTCAGAGCCATCAGATTTCAACGAAAATATCTTCATTTCTGTTCCGAAGATGAACGGAGGTCTTACGGGTGTCGAACGACATGAGGGTAAGTAATTAATGACAGAATTTTCATTTTTGGGTGAACTAACCCTTTAAGTTTCGGGCTTCAGAATCTAAGCAGATGGATTAGGTTGTCTATAGGTATTGTTCATCTGCTTCATGAATACCAAGCATTTGGACTCATATGACACTCTGCTTTTTACATACTATATAACTTAGGCCACAGGAAGTACACATTCTGACACGGTTTGTTTACATAGTATCTTAAAGTTTAATTAGGTTATTAAAGCTGAGTGAAGAATGTTAGGGTCTGTGTTTGGTTCCTATGAGCAGGATTTAGAAATACATATCAATATGAATTGCACTTGAGCACTGAGAATTGTGGGAGAACAGGAGACTGTGTGGTAATGATAGGGGTGTTTTTGCCCACGGATGTGGGTAGACCAGAGATATCATTAGGATTATTAGCTCTCTAGACACAGAAACACAAACATTTCCCATGTGTCATTTATAAAGACAATGTTCAAATCCTGTATTCCACTGTGCATCACTCCTTTTCCTAATTCCACTGACACGATAATGTGAACGGAAAGGGGGAAAAAAGCATTAGCAAAGTTAATTACATGGTGTCTGAAAAATTGTGAAATGTAATAATTATATGCACATCCATCTGGACAGGTGCTTGGTGAAGATTTTCAGCTTATAGCAAGATTTGAAACCTGCCCCACAGACAATCTGCATCTCTGAGGAACTGAAATGTTGTTTGTTCACATCAACAGGATGTTTGAGCACGTTTATAGCATTTTGTTTAATTCCATTTGTCTTAGCTAAAGAAGGATGGGTATTATGCAGTCTTAGAGAGGAAGACAACGTGAGAACTTGGACTAGAATGCAGAAGAGAGACCTTCTCAACCCCTCTTTCTTTCTCTTTATCTCTAATTCAATCTTCCATATTGCTGCTGCCCTCCAGCAATGCTCACAGCAACACAGCTTGAGGTGAACCACATCTGCACACCATCTGACTTTCTGTTGGAACATGAATATAGTAGGGCTGTCAATTAATGTTTTTTTTTATTTTTTATTTTTTTTTGCAGTAATTACATGATATGGTGATTAATTAAGTGAATTAGTCACAGACATTCACCGGCCACTTTACACATGTTTGCTTGTTGGCATAAATATCTAATCAGCCAATCACATGGCAGCAAGTAGACATGGTTAAGATGATCTGCTGAAGATCAAAATGAGCATCAGAATGGGGAAGAAAGGAGACTTAAAGGGTTAGTTTACCCAAAAATGAAGTTATATATTAAAAACGTCCTGGCTCTTCCAAGCTTTATAATGGCAGTAACTGTTAAAAGTATAAAAGTGCATCTATCCATCATATAACTGCTCCACACGGCTCCGGGGGGTTAACAAAGGCCTTTTGAAGCGAAGTGATGCGTTTCTGTAAAAAAAAGAAAAGAAAGTAAATTATCTCGCTTCCAGCGAATCGCCTTCCGTATTCAACTTCTGGAAAAAGTGTAGTGCCCGCATAGATCTGCCGGCGATTTGATTTCGCCCTGCAACTCAGTCTGGAAACCTGTACATTCATTTCTACTGCTTCTGTTACACTTTTGCGGGATCCAATCACAGACTGCCTTATCCACCTGGCGTGCTATTGGCGGGTTTAACACGATGACGGATAGAGAAGCTATGGGTCGTTGCCCGTTGATCACGCCTCTTGTGGTCTGATTGGTTGAAGGACTATCCAATTGCGTACAGAGTCATTTGAATAATGCTCGTTTATCACGCCTCTTGTGCAGTAGAAAATACATAGCAAGAATCCCCAGAGCAATGTTCAATCTTAAATTGAGATTGGTCTGGTGATAGCCAGACAAGCACCCGTGCCTCTCGCAGTTCAAACTGCTTACGCTACGTCTGAAAAGCATAACTGGTGTGCAATGTCGTCAGACGTAGCGTAAGCATTTTGAACTGCGAGAGGCGCTACACTTTTTCCAGAAGTTGAATACGGAAAGTGATTCGACCCAACAGTCACTGCCATTATAAAGCTTGGAAGAGCCAGGACATTTTTTAATATAAGTCTGATTTTATTCGTCTGAAAGAAGAATGTCATATAGGATGGCTTGAGGGTGAGTAAATCATGGGCTAATTTAAATTTTTGGGTGAACTAACCTTTTAAGAGACTTTGAACGTGGCATGGTTGTTGGTGCCAGATGGGCTGGTCTGAGTATTTCAGAAACTGCTGATCTACTGGGATTTTCAAGCATGATTATCTCTAGGGTTCGTTGATGCCAGAGGTCATAGATGAATGGCCAGACTGGTTCGAGTTGATATAAAGACAACTGTAATTTGCTACAACCGCGGTCAGCAGGAGAGCATCTCTGAAGGCACAGCATGTCAAACCTTGAAGCAGATGGAAGACACACCGGGTGACACTCCTGTCAGCTAAGAACAGCAAACTGAGGCTACAATTTGCATGGGCTCACACAAATTTAACAAGAGAAGATTGTAAAAACGTTGCCTGGTCTGATGAGTCTTGATTTCTGCTGCGACCATTCAGATGGAAGGGTCAGAATTTGATGTAAACAACATGAAATCATGGATCCATCCTGCCTCGTGTCAGCGGTTCATGCTGGTGGTGTAATGGTGTGAAGGATATTTTCTTGGTACACTTTGGGCCCCTTAGAACCAATTCAGCATCATTTAAATGCCAGCCTACAGTACCTGAGTATTTCTGCTGACCATGTTCACCCCTTTAGGACCACAGTGTACTGTAAGATATTTAAATATTTATTCATCAGGATTGAGAAACGTCCCTGAGCTGGGACTCGAACTCTGGTTGCTCCGAAGCACAACCGAACTACATCTCGAAGCTATCAGCTCTGACTGTTAGAAGATATTTAAATCAATGTTATAATCATAATAAAAATAAAAACAAGTTATATATTTGTTCAATAATAACTACGAAGGAAGCAGACATTTAAAACCATAGAACGGTTTTCTCAAATAATTGTACAAACTTCCGGTTAAAGTCCCGCCCAGTTCTGGTTTTATCTGAATACAGATACAATCTAAAAACAAAATGGTGCTATATGGCACTAAAAGTGGTTCTTGGTCGTAATCATAGGGGAACCACTTTTGGTGCTATATAGCACCATATCTTAACAGGTTCTGTATGGTAGCGGTGCTATATAGCACCTCAGCCAAAGAACCGGTGAAGAACCACAGAAGAACCACTTAGCACCAAGATTGGTGCGATACAGCACTTAAAGTGGTTCCCCTATATGATTACGAGCCAAGAACCACTTTTAGTGCCATATAGCACCATTTTTTTTTTAGAGTGAAATCATTTTAAAGGGTTCATGAACTGGCCTAAAAAAATATACTGTTGTTTGAGGTCAACTTATGACATTCACGTGGTTTTTATATTCAAAAACATCATAATTAATAAGTTACAGGCTATTTTCTACCCTGGTGTTTGAGGGTCTCTCAAGAAACACTGAGTTTTGATGGACTTGCCGCACTGAGGACTTGGAAGTAAACGCCCAAGGCTAGGATTGGATAACAGTTTTGCATATTTAATGAGCTTCAGCTCCCCTGTGAGTAGGCTACACAAGGAATTGTTTTGAAAGCCTGTGAGAAACGGCAAGCGAAATGATTCGTCCCACAGGGCTCGCAAAACATCTTTATCAAACAAACACAATGATTTATCTCTCATCCACCCGCGATTGATTGGAATGTTATTTTTGTATTACTTGGCCCGCCCGATCGCTGGATATAAGCGTGAACCGTGCATCACACACGCACGCACACACGCACGCACGCACGCACGCACGCACGCCTGGCTTCAATAAAAGCTTTTCTTTGACTAACAAGGAAGTTTTCAGCTCTGAAACTTACAGGATATTCTTATATTACCATGATCTTTTATATATCAAAAGCTCAAGGGAAAGTTGATTTCTCAATTCATCACCCCTTTAAGATTGTTACAGATAAAGATAGAGATACAAATATTGGCTCTTCTGCACACCCCTAGTGGTGAAACGGGTCATTCGTATCATGGATGTGCAGCTGACAAATCCGCAGCAACTGTGTGATGCTATCATACCAATATGGACCAAAATCTCTTAGGAATGTTTCCAGCACCTTGCTGAATCTATGCCAGGAAGAATTAAAGCAGTTCTGAAGGCAAAACGAGATCCAACACAGTACTAGCTTACTTAGACTTTGTTCTCTAACTGTGACGTACTGCTCTGAGACAGAAGGTTGAAGATACAAACGCAGCTTTATTAAAGGGTAATCCGCACTCGTAGTCAACAAACAGACAAGGGGTCAAAACAAGTAATCAGTCGAATTAGGCAAACAAGACAGGAGAGACAGCTAAACGGGTAATCCACGGAACAGGCAAGAAATTCAAAACCAGAGAGATGAAACCAGGAAAACCGCTCAGAAATGCAGTAATACAACAAACAAGACTTTGCAGTGAATGACAGAGTGAACATGGTTTATATAGGCTGGGGTAATGGGGTAATGGGTTAATGAGGTAATGTGACACAAGTGCAGACAATGAGTGATGATGAGTCCGGGCAAAGGATTATGGGTAATGTAGTCTTTGATGAAATGACAGTCCGGGTTGGAGTGCCCTTTGGTGGTGATCACGGGCAGTCACACTGGTGAATTGTGACACTAACACAGTTCTCTAATTAACACTATTTAAAGACATTTTCTTTATAAATAATCACACTACATTTACATGTCAAATTGACAGTCCTAATAATTTTGAGTGAAAACTGCTATTATTAAGTGCTTTGATTTTTTTATTTTAATTTATATGGAGAACTAGCGTCATAAAAAAGAGGGAATTAATTGACAATTTTTTTTAAGGAATAACTGCTTTGATGAACATTAATTTGCCAATTGCTTTTCTTCCCTTTTTAAAATAAAAATATGCTAAACAATTTTTTTTTAATAAAATGTCATTGGACAGTACATCAACTGTCCCAACAAATAAAAAATAATTTACAGTTTTGCATAATTGATTATACTACTTTATTTCACTCCAAGTTTTCCATAACCCTGCTAAAGACCAACATGCAAATACAGAAATAATTTAATTTGAATGAGGACAGTTTTCAAAGATATTTCTGCAGGATGAACTTTTGAAATATATTGTTCAAATATTTGACAACAGAATGTGTTTGAAGATATTACGCATGTCAGTGTCCCTAAAAGACTCTAGTTGCGCATAGTTTGAAAAAGAGGTTGAGGTTATTCTACTGCTTAAAAATAGCAGAAGTTGACTAGTGAGTGAAGGCTTTGTCCTTTTAAACTGCAAATGACCTGCTGAGGTTTCAGCAGATGAAGGAAAGGTCTGTTCCCTCAGAGAGCACCACTCTGGATGCTAACAGGAGTGGGCACTTCAGGCACTGACCAAAGATGCGGTCTCGCCCGGCACAGACTCACCGTAAATGTGATTTCACAGCAGGTTTAATATTCACTCCAGAACAGAACCAGTAATATTATTATTCCTCAGGCACCTTCTTTTTGCCATTGAGGTTTATCCATGGACTGGACTGTAGCTTCTTTTAATTTGTGCTTTGAAAGATTTATTTTTGTCCAGGAATTAGTGAGGCAACAGAAAGCTATAATTATAGTGCCACAAGGCAGCGATTTATTCCTCAAACATTCTTATGAACACAATTAATTCATCCGCTTAACATAAAGGGCCCTACCCATTCAAATTAAACCAGCATTTATGATGTCAGTGTAAAATTTGCATCCTGAATTGGGATTGGTCTTCTTTCATTCTTGCATCTGTTTAACCATCTTTACCCACCGTTACTGCATGTTGGCTTTTCATGAAAATCAACACATGAGACACAAATGCCATGAAGTAATGCCATAAACCTAAATTTATCTAACACTTCAGCACTATTCTTTACTTCTGCCAATGTAAATTTAGCATTTAGCTACATTTATGTTAAAGCATATACTATTAAACATGGTGGGATGCAAAACAATGGTTTCTTTGATGGAAAACAATATTGTTTACTTGCGACATGAATGCTGGACACATCTCACAACGTTCTTACACAGGTAAATAATTGAGAATGCCAAAGGCAAATCACTCCAATCAAAGTGCACTCAGCTATAAAATACAATATTAGCTATTCCTATATTGTTTGTTGATTTCTACATCACAGGTTTAATCACAAAATAACACGGAACTCTCATAATTCATTACAGATCTTCTTGCATGAAATATTTTAATTTCACTTTGATTATTTTGAACAGCAGCTGTGTCCCTACTTTTGTCAAGACCTCAGATATTTCTGAAAACATTTTTAAAATCAGGCAATATGACAGTCAGCCTTCGCTTAAGGCCCTGAGTTTAAGCTCAGTGACATTTATAGTTTTTGCTATTTTTTATCGTTTTTACTCTGTCACTTAAATTGTTGAGATCTTTTTAATAATGTCTCTCATCATTATGTATAAATGATATAATCTAATGAAGGAAAAGTTACATCAAGAGTATGATGTTCTTTTATGAGAAAATCATATGTGCATGTTTAGAGATTAATCCAAATTAATTGCTTGTATATGAATGTTTCTCTTTTTGAAGTCATGTAGCCTTTCTTCCAAGTCCTGAAGAATCAGCAAGCACAGTTTCTAAACATCTTTATTATTGCCTCCAAACCTGCACACACTGTGTTCTGCAGCGTCAGGCCCATTTTGCTTAGATATATTATTTTGCTCACGGAAACCGCCAAGAGCCAATGTCTATAAGCATTTTCGGCTGTTGTTATGTGAAGCTTTTTCCTCAAAATTGACCGCACGGATTTGCCAGTAACACCGCTACGAGTCATCTCAAACATTCTTTTGATGTGAGTCTCATCCGAAACATCAGCTCTTGGAGTTAATTCCAATCTTTGAAGGTGACGTGCACTTCAAAGGGAGGGAAATGAAACAGGAAGTGCAATGGAAGTCTTTCTTTACGGGCAGAAAAAAAAAATGAAAAGGTAAGACCGAGGGTGTCAATAACATGTCTATTTCTCTACACATCAGTGTCTGTCACTAATATGGTTTTGACTTTGGGAATCTTTGTTGATGTAAATAAATTAGGTGGAGCTTTTTGCAACTTTTTTCCATGCATGATCATAGACTAGTCTTGTGACAGGAAGGTGGTCGGTCAAAAAGCAAACTATCACAGCTGGTTAAGGTAAAGCAGACAGGCGCTGTTGCCTTCAGTAACTCCTGACTCTGATCAGGATCAACAAGGCTGATTCATGATTCACAGGAGTGAGTTTAGCTCGGTCTGGAGGGAGGAAGCTTTGAATTTTGATTTGGCAGGTTATTTTGATGTTTTTTTGGCCTTACTGAACACAAAGAGCTTTTGGAAGCGAGAGAGAGAAAGAGAGAGAGAGCCGTGACGGGGACGGTGAGTTTCACTGTTGTAAGATGTAATAGGACATGACAGAAGTTCAAAATGTGAGTTCTTCTTTCTTCATCTGCCTGTGGTCTTCTGTCCAATTAAACGATGAGGAATGTGAAGTAGCAGCTACACAAAACTACAATGCATTCCCATTCTTGTATCCATTCAACCTTCCATCTGTCCTTTATCCAATATTATTGGTCAGTGTCAGTTGGTACTAGTGGCTGTCCCACTTGCGTTTAGCGCAGACTCCGCCCCACAGCTGATTCGAAAGATTCCATTGGTCTATCACAATGCTGATTGCTTACACAATGCTACAACAAGTATTAAACCCTAACCCTAATAACATTACTGCGGAGCGGGATTTGCGCTTCCCACAGCGACTAAGCAATTTTTCAACAACGTAATAATTATTTATGTTGAGCTCTGTTTCCACTGACAGCAATTGAATTGAATAGATGCCAAGTCACTATCTTCACTCCCGCTGATAATCACCAAATCATATTGCTTTCTATTTGCATAATGTTGAGCTCTGCTCTAGCTCCACTATGCATTACAGCTGGTTTCTGTCACTCGTGTCACAGGTCTGGAAATCACCAGCTCTAATTGAAAAGGAATGATGTTTGGTCGCTTTTCATTGAGCATGTATGAGGACCTGGGATCATATTATGACCATGACATTTTCGTTGCATAGAGAAGAACAACTTGGACGTGTTCCATCAGAAAAAAAAAAACAATGGCAGTTTTTGTGTCACATGAAGGTTTACGAAGAGAATGATTTGCAGATGGTGCAACTTGAACGGACCAAATTTAGACATGTCAATGTGTGACTTTTTATTATTAAAGATGCAGTCGTTTATTCTGTCATTTATACACCCTGAAAATGTTCCGAACCTGTATGAATTTCTTTCTTCTGCTGAACACACACAAAAAAGATATTTTGAAAAATATGGGTAACCAAACCAAGTTGATGGGCCCCATTGACTTCCATAGTATTTTTTTTTCTTCTTGTCAATACTATGGAAGTCAATGTGGTCCATCAGGTTTGGAACAACTTCAGGGCAAGTAAATGATGACAGAATTTAGATTTTTGGGTGAACTATCCCTTTAAGTTTTTCATCTAATATCTATATTGTATTAAATGATTTTCACCACTGTCCCTTTAAATAAAACCCCCTGCATACATAAATATTTAAATCTGGGTTATCTGCTTTCTCTCTGCAATCAAATGCAAATTTACTTAAAATCATGGAGTGACAGCAGCTCCTCATATTTGCTTCTGCCTGTAATAATGTCCCAAGCTCTCTGACGCTCATCTGAGCTCTTGATGAGGACGGATTTAGCATAATGTTATCCAACTGCACATCTTTCCATTGATCGACTGTCATTATGTGCAAAACCGTGAACCAGTTACCCAGAGGTGGGTAGTAACGAATTACATTTACTTCGTTACATTTACTTGAGTAAATTTTTTGGGTAACTTGTACTTTTAGAGTAGATTTAAAGATGGGTACTTTTACTCTTACTCAAGTAAATTTCTTGTGAAAAAACTGTACTTTTACTTAGTTACATTCGGTGGCGTTCCTCCGTTACTGTCAAATGGTAATAATTATATTATATATATTAAAATAAATTAATATGACTTTCGCAAGTCTCGCGAAACGTTGGAGAGGCTGCTTCGCGAGAGGTGGCTACGCATCACCCGTTTATAATTAGCGCGCATTTAGTCGGAAGATGATGGCCGAAGCAGAGGAAGATGTGTGTGAGCTACGGGAGGCAGATCACTTAAGTTCAGTCTATGTTTTCACTCCAAGATGTCAAAAAGAATAGTTTCATAATGCGATGCATGTTGTGTGCACCAAAACGAACTGACATCTCTCAGCATACAAGAATTCCACCCTGAAAAGAACATGTAGCGGTAAGTGTCACAATGATGCCTATATTTGAACACTATTAACGGTCATTTGGTAACTATGGGAAATTTTCCCTTATTATAATACTATTTCACACACTGTCCGAGTGTTTTCCTCATATGCGCTCTTGTGCAAGCAATGACAAATCGTTTGAATCCTCCAAACAACACACGTCCACGAACAAACGTTCACATCTTCACATTTACATATCCTTTTCTTCACAAAACGAAACAAATTGAATAGCCTAATGTGACGTCTTGCATTTATATACAAATCCGGACAGACACCTGTCTGAAGTGCAGAAAATACATACAGATAAAAACGGTATTGTATTTTATTCCTACCTAAAGAATAGCCTATATAGGCCTACTTATAAAAAATATAAGAACAAAGTATGTTTTAAGAAGAGCTCTAGTTAGCCCAGCACACCATTAATTTACACTATTTAACCATTAAATCACACACACACACACACACACACACACACACACACACACACACACACACACACACACACACACACACACACACACACACACACACACACACACACACACACACACACACACACACACACACACACAAATATATATATATGTGTTTCATTAGCTTACATTAGTTAACATGAACTAATAATGAACTGCACTTATAAAGCACTTATTTATCTTTATGTTAATTTAAACATTTACTAATGCATTATTCAAATATTGTTAACATTAGTTAATGCACTGTGAACTAACATGAATAAACCATGAACAGCTGGATTTTTATGAACTAACGTTGACAAAGATGAACTAATGCTGAACAGAGGTGTTGTTCATGGTTAGTTCATGTTAACTAATGCATTAACTAATGTTAACTAATACAACCTTATTGTAAAGTGTTACAGAGAGGTGTGTGAAAGCTCTCCAAGCCTGAAATTCAGGGTTTTCGCTTCTTATCAATCAGATCGAAAGTAACTAGTAACTAACTACTTGAGTAGTTTTCTCATCGAATACTTTTTTACTCTTACTCAAGTAAATATTACGATTGTTACTTTTACTTATACTTGAGTATATATTTCCGTAAGTACTTGTACTTTTACTTGAGTACATATTTTGGCTACTCTACCCACCTCTGCAGTTACCTAAAAAGTAGGGCATCCCTCAGTTTTTTGGGCAAGATGAGGTAAAGTTACATTTAAATCAAACACTCTAGTAGTTTGATTTTGAAATAATGCAGATACTTCCAGCTGTGGGAACTAATGAAATAGTAAACTGAAAGAAAAATTCAGTGTATGTTTTTGATAAAAATACACGCTATTGCAGCTTTCAGACTGACAGAGAGTTGCTGTTTTCATATAACATCCATTGCCGTAAATGTTGACATGTCCAGAAAAGTGACATACGGTTGAAAAAAGTGCATCTATTTTGTGGTCATATTTTCTAAACCCATTTGTACAGCCAAAAATATTAGGGCAACAAGCGGTAACAACGCACACTATGATAACAATACAGCATAAAGGTGTTGTTTGTGTGAACAAGGCTTAAGAAGGTAGTCTGCATAATCGGATATTATTCTCTCCCTCCTCCAAGTTGGTTGCAAAGGAAGTCTGCTCTATCCTGAACTCCGGATACCGTTTGAATCACAAATGGCTGATTCTGACAAAGCATATTCTCCGACTTTCCAACCCCTGGGCAGTTTAACTAGCACAAATGGTTCAGTGGGCAAGACTTCAGGAGCAAGTTTTCTGATCCCTTCTGCCCTCGCTCTCCGGCTTCCTTCGACTTTAACAGCTGTAGCAGCATCTTTTAAACACACAGTGGGGATTTAGATCAAAGTCCATGTTATCGCTGTCAAGCAGAGCCGTGTGCTGTCGGTGTGCTGTGTGGCCAGTGGACAGGGCGCAGCTTTGAGTTTCACTCCTCTGCGGTCAGTCAAACGTGTCACTTTGACTGCGGCTGCCTGGGGAAGGGTGCTGATATTCCAGCTATCTGAGAGACTGGCGAGACTTTCAGCTCAGCGCCACCTGAACAGCTATTTAAAGATGAAAATCCTCGCAAGAATTTCACAGGAGGCCTTTGAACTGCATTTAATGCTTTTTTTCAGCCTTCTTTCTTCGCATCTGGGACTGGCAAGAACTTTAATTTGTGAGGAATTTCAGATAACTATGCCTTAATGAAAGCATGCTAATGATATGTAAATGAGCCATCCAATTATCAACTGTTTTTCATTTCAATTCTGTAAGTGCCCTTGATTGAATTTCTTCCTATAACGTAAAAAATAACTCACCATGATTTTGGCACTTTACTAATAAACAAAATTTTAATTTACTTTCGCTAGTGTGTTTAGAATGATAATGAACAAAGGAGGAATGATTCAGATATACTGTAGTTCCTTTCCTATTCCTGAGGAATTTAACGGTTCTGATTCAACAGTTCCATTAATCATTCTTTTAAGAAATTTTTAATGAAGCACAATTTGATCCTATAATTCTCTTCTATCTATCCTATAATATTCTGTTGTATACAGTTTTTTTAGATATATATTTATAAATAAAAATACGTAATCATTTGTGAGTCACTTTGACTGAATCATTAACAGATTTAGGGTCATTTGTCCATGGGTTGGACAAGTGCCGTTTGGTTGCTGTTGTGTACAGCATTAACTGTTACTTTTTTAGGTGTGTTCACTTAATGCATATGTGTGTACTAGAGCAAACAGACCAGGTTAAAGTTCGACTGATTGATCGTAGGCCTTTGTGTAGGTATTTAAAGATGGCCATTTTTAAGCATGACTGTTTGGATTTATATGAAATGGTATACTTTACAAAAAGTCTCTGTTTGTAACTAACTGGTTAATAAAAGTATTTTTTTATGTATGTTTGTTTTCATTCAGTATCCATTCGGTTTCACTTTATTTTGATGGTCCCTTTAACACATTAACAGCATGTCTACTAACTTTCATTAGATTGTTAGTAGAGTATTAGTAGACTGGTAGGGTTAGGATTAGAATTCGTTGACATAAAGTTACTTATAGTCAGTAGAATGTCTTTTGGAGGAGCATCACAATAAAGAGTTAGCAGATATTAAGCAGACAGTACTCAATACTCTAATGAGAGTTAGTTGACATGTAGTTGCAAAGTTACTTAATTAACAGATTTTTCAAAAGGGACCATCAAAATAAAGCGTTACCATTCATTTTAATGGAAAATTATTATTTGTGGGTTTTTTTCATTCAATATCCATCTGTTGTTTAACCAGTTATCGGCCAGCATGTTCCAACCTAGTTATCTCATCGGCATCCTTCTGTCTTCGGGAGACGATGGTATAGCTTCCAGTTTTGTGATTTTTTTTTTTTATCTGCACCTTTGCGGGTGGCTATAAAGCCTGAATCTTAAAAGGCAATCTCTGCTGGGTTTTCTGCAGGTGAACGACGATGCCTGCTGAGGCTGCCGTTGCTTTTCTTTCCTCTTTACTCTCTTTGTGGCAAGTTTTTTTTTCCTGGTTTCCTCTGCTTTCTGTACGCCCTGTATGACAACGAAATGCCAGGTAGAGCGGTCTTCTGCACGGCTCTCCCACGTTGATGACGGACAGCTTCATGTCTTTCTTGCAGATATCTTTGTAGCATAGTCGTGGATGTCCAGTGAGCCCTCTGCCAGCTTGCCTTACAGTAGGTCCTTGGGAATGCGGCCTGGGCCCATTCTCCTGACGTGGCCGAGCCAACAAAGGCGCTTCTCGCTAACTATAGCAGACATGCTTCTCATGCCGGCGTGTTCCAGGACCTCGATATTAGGTACTTTGTCCTGCCACTGGATGCGCAGAATGTGCCGCAGGCACCTCAGGAGAAAGCTGTTGAGTTTCTTCTCATGCCTCACGTGAGTGGTCCATGCCTCACTGCTATAGAGAATTGTGCTGAGCATGCAGGCCTTGTAGACGCGCAGCTTGGTCTTCTCTGTGAGGTTGGCGTTATTCCAGACCCTCTGGTTTAGCCATGACCGCTGCTGCCCTGGCGGTCCTGCAGTTTATCTCTGTGTCGATGGAGAGAGAACTGGAGATGATGGACCCGAGGTAGGTGAAGTTCTCAACAACTTCCAGATGGTACTCATCAATGGCGATGGTTGGAGGGAAGTCTATTTCCTGGGCCATGACGTTGGTTTTCTTCAGACTGATGGTCAGTCCAAACTCCTTATCATTCCTCCTTATCCAAACCTAGTTATCATTATTGGTAAAATCCACTATTGGTTGACCTCTAGATCAGGTGACATGTTTATCAATAATTCGACTGGCCTTTTTTTAACTAAAAAGCAAGAGCGTTACAGTTTCTCTCTGGGGATGTAAATAAACTCTGAAATCCTAACTCTTCAACTTTAAATTACAAGTTTGCAGCATTCATTTGTCTAGTAATCTAGTGAATATAATCATTCCGACATGACTTTAGAAAAGAATAAGTGTGTCGGCTCAAAAATCATTGTAAAAGTTAATTGGTATTGATCATAATAATTAGAATTATTACATGATTTTTCTGTGCCAAACAAGAATGGTAAAATACACAGATAAAGCATCAGTTACACATGTGCATTTTGTTTTTTTGACTATCGCACTAGCTTTTTGTGTAAAAGTTTATTTTATTTTAGCCATATATGACTTCTGTATTTCTAGGTAGGAAACTTCCAAGGATCTCTTGAATGTTGCATAAGGGTCGGCAGTATTGGGGATAGTGAACCTGATTTCACCAAGTACCAACATTCCATCATATTTGACGGACAAGTTTACAGTTTATGTCAACTTTAGGCTTACAGGTGCTTCTATATCAGTGTTATTCCCCTATTTCCCTCTGATTTTAGGGATAAGTTAGGGGTATGGTACTTAGGGTAAGGGGTAGGATAGGGTTAGGACTAAAGTTTTGGACCGAAATGTTGTTCCAGGACCAACAAAATATGTTATCCAGGAACATGTTTTGGCAAAATCACGATGACCTCCTAGGCATGGTGATAACTACACACACACACACACACACACCACTGGTGTCTCTTGCTATAATTGGAAATACATTGACACAGTGCAGTGAAAATATCCAAGTGAGATATGTCACATTTCAAAATGAATTTAAGAGACGGTAATTGCCTGCAAGGAGAAAGACATCAACCATGCAAAAGCTAACGCGGCAAGAGGAGCAGTTTGCTACAACTGTTAGCAATATTTCACTGCAGAAGATTGAAAAACATGTGCATTTTATCCTTCCAAGGCGACTTTATCTTCAAAGTGAGAAACTTAGTTTGTTCATAACATTTATAAGATTCATCATGTCAGTAGCCAAGCATTATAAATGATTACTGAGGTACTCCTCTGCCTTTTAAAACAGTCCTTGAGAGATTAAATGCACCATTATTTGCCGTCTGGAATATTTTGAAAGAGCTCTAAGTGGAGCAGCCTGTGATATACTCACTAAACATTTAGGAAGCGTGTTCGAGACTCGCTTTAGAGCACTACCAAGGGATTGTGGCAATGAAAACAAAATAAGGTGGGCAATTATACTTTCAGAACAAAAAGACTGCACTGACTTCAACAAAAAAAACAACAGTAGTGGCATATTGTTGTTCTCGCTTCAGCTCTGTTGAGTTTTATTTGATCTGAGTGAAGTATAAACGGCTCTCAGCTGTTCTGATTACAGAGATGTTGAAGAATCAGTCTGTGACACGTCTCGCACAGCCTTTCTAAAACACTCGAGGGGGTTCACTGCTATGACAGCTCAATGCTGCTATTGAAAGTAAATAAAGATCCTTTATTTGCTCAGAGATTCACTGAGTAAAATACTTAGTCTGATCTAAAACAGCAAGGACTTTTGAAAATAGGGAGTTTATTCATCATGATTATTTTGCTGTAGATCAATTGTCCTGTGGGTTCACATGCATTTTATGAAGTAGCATGATGAATAAATCTTTAAGGCCTTTTATTGTATGATTGATATTATCTCTCTGCATATTCTGATTGGGCAAAACTGAGCTGAGTAAACCAAACTTATGCCGAGTTCACACTGCCCAATTTTAGCCCCGATTTTGACCTTGATTTTGGAGAAAAATCTTGACTGGTTTACTATTTTGAAAAATAAATAAATAAATAAATAAAATTAATGCAATTACACTTGGCTGAGTAGCGTCTTGTATCTTAAACCACCTTTGGCATGATCAGAATCCTATCTGTCTTGAATGCATTTAGACTTCAGGGGTGTCCACTGTGCTGGGATGCGTTTACAGATGGCTATACAATGCTTTTGAGAAACACAGCCCTGTAGAGTTCAGCTCCAACCTCAATTAAACACCTGAACCAGTCAATTAAGGTCTCATGCTGCATTCACATGCTATCGGAAATTTCATAATTAACACTTCTGAAGTCGTGATTACAAGTGTGTTGCGTTCAAGTGCTTTGTTGTTGGAAAGAACAGAAGTCATGGCGGCCACCAGGTTTATTCTTGCCTTTTTTATTTAAAAAAATCATATTAAAGCCCAAACTATATTCAGTGTCCCATTCATTGACAAGCATATAAACATTTACCACACTATCTATAGTCAGCTTCAGTCAAATACAGGCTATTTTGTACAAGCTATTACAGCTATTACATCAGTGGCGGCTGGTCAATAGAGGGCGCTGGGGCGCCGCCCCATCAAAATTCCAGAAATATACATGTATACAAAAATGATATAAAAATGAAATAAAAATAAAATAGTTTACTCATACGACGTGCTGGCTGTATGAGCCGCAGCATTTAATAAAAACTGGCTTTTATGGGTTAACTATTTTATATGTTCTTCAATATGTTTCATGCGGTTTAATGGGCGAGGGACGCTGGACAACTGGATGTCTATCTGAGTCCAAAAATCTACGGGCAGCATGTGACCTGAATCTGGTCTCTAATTGGTTTCTTAAAGATCCTCCTCCGGACGCAGGTCGCTGCGTCCCTGGCGAATCAGAATTGGATGCGTGTTATTTTATCCAATCTGATTGGTTCTCGTCACCCGTCATTCAACTTTACACTCTTGGCCACTAAAGCGAAAGTGCGCGGGCGACACCGTCACTCCGACTCCGCCAAAACCTTGTTAGGATGATCACTTTAATTGAGATGGAAGCAGTTAAACCAAATCCTTTCACAAGGTGTTCGCTGGAAGAAATAAAAAAGGATAAAGGATCCCGAACTGGACCAACGCTATTTACAAATCCAGCAGCAGGCCAGTGACAGAGGATGAAGCTACACTCAGAGCTTCACGCGCTTGTTGTGAGAAACGTAGGTGGCTGGTTGGATGTGTTGTTAGCAATGCCCTTTATTTTATTAAGTGCCCTTTTATTTCAAAGTGTTTGTACTGAAGTTTTGTGGACAACAACGGGGGTAAGAGACATCAAATATCTAACTGAAATATGCAAATGTCATGACACTACTGAGATGACTGACTTTAATCGGAGGGTCATTGAGAAATTTGCTGGCCAGAAAGAAAGGAGAGCAAAATGTATGTTCAAGTAGTCAACATGCTAGTCTGTTGTCGCTGTTTTCTTTTGTTTTTCCTTTCCTCATTCAGTTATATGTGGGAAATGAATCTGTAAAAGTGAAGACACTTTTCTCCTTAATGCTTGAATTTAGTCGACATGCATCTTGATACTGCTTTGTATTTATTTGACCCCCTCGACCTCCCCTAACCCACCCCCCAAGGGCGGGAAAAAAAAACGCCCCCCCAAAAATAATAATCACCAGCCGCCACTGTATTACATGTGTATAAAACATGCTTCAAATGATTATTCATGCACTGTTTTAATGACAAGACAAGGCGATGTAGCTGTTGTGAAAAAACGAACAAAGGATACCTGTCACAGCAGCAATCGTTCTCCCCTCATCCCCTTATCTCCGAACAGCCCAGTAGTAAATGTTACATCAGAGGGCATTCATGTGCAATTTTTTACCTAGGAAACTTGTATTTACAATAATTCCAATAGCACATGAAGGCAGAATTACTAGACCAACTAGAAACTTCCAGGCAGGCGTGTTGAGGCAAGTTGGAGCTAAACTCTGCAGGACATTGGCCCTCCAGGACCGAGTTCGGACACCCATGACTTAAAGGGTTAGTTCACCCAAAAATGAAAATTCTGTCAGTAATTACTCACCCTCATGTTGTTCCAACCATGTAAGACCTTCGTTCATCTTCGGAACATAATTTAGTATATTTTTGATGAAATCTGAGAGCTGTCTCACTCCTCCATAGGCTTTCAGAGGAACTGAAACTTGATGGCCCAGAATAGTAAGTAAAAACGTCATTTAAGGAGTCCAAATGACTACAGTGGCTCTGTATTAAGTCTATCATGCGACGAAAATACTTTTTGAGCGGAAAAACAACAAAAATAACGACTTTATCCCACTATTATTGTTGTTCAATTTGAGCCTCTGACGAGAGTTTGCGGGAGTGCCACGACGCATGCGCGAGAACTGAGATTACGGCGTTCTTCTTCTACTACTACTTGACTGGCTGCTCACTCTTTCGGAGTAGGGTTAATCTCAGTTCTCGCGCAGTCTTTATTTAGTCAATAAAGTCTTTATTTTTGTTGTTTTTCCGCTCAAAAAGTATTTTCGTCGCACGATAGACTTAATACAGAGCCACTGTAGTCATTTGGACTCCTTAAATGACGTTTTTACTTACTATTCTGGGCCATCAAGTTTCAGTCCCTCTGAAAGCCTATGGAGGAGTGAGACAGCTCTCAGATTTCATCAAAAATATACTAAATTATGTTCCGAAGATGAACGAAGGTCTTACATGGTTGGAACAACATGAGGGTGAGTAATTACTGACAGAATTTTCATTTTTGGGTGAACTAACCCTTTAAGTCATTTAATGACTGGATTACTGATCAGTGTAAATATGTACTTACTAGCCAATGGTGAAAAAAGTTGCCAAGTTTTCTTGATGCCAAAATAAAGTAACGATTTTTTTTAATAGTCCACTTTAGACATTCTACTAACTATAAATAACTTTGCAAATGCAGCACCACAGTGCCAACTTTCAGTCATTAGAGTATTAGTAGACTGTCTGCTTAATATCTGCTAACTCTTTATTTTGATGCTCCCCAACAGACATTGCATGTCAACTTATTCTACTAACCCGAACCCGAACCTAACCTAACGGTGATGATACATGGGGCAACCTTTTGAGCAATGTTGCCGAGCGATGTTGCTATGGGCACTTTTCCATTGAGAATGGGCAACAAATTTCTGTCTGAATACTTTAGATTGGTCATGGGTCCTGTGTCTCACCTGGTTGCCCTTTGAGGGCAACATTGCCCAGCAACATAGCTCAAAAAGTTGCTATGTGTATCATCACCATAACACTCTGGGAGTTAGTCAACATGTAGTTGCAAAGTTAATTATAGTTTGTAGAATGTCAAAAGTGGATGATCGAAATAAAGTGTAACCCAAAATCATTGTATTTTTGTACAGGTTTATAGTTCTCCTGAGGATTATCTGGATGCAGTGCAGTATAATTCATCATCATAGACATGAATATCTCTAAAAATATCCCCATATCCGTTTCCGTGAACCTTTAAGCATCTCAATATAACAAAACCAGTCAATTATGACCTGCATTTGCTGGTGCCTTTATAATTTTTAGTACATTACAGTATGTGAATATACTCTGTGTTATAATGTAAGAGGGAATCCCTGCTACTTTTCTGACATGATTATCTCTCACTATGAGGAGAGGTAAAGAATTCTCTCTGTGTTCTGACACTTACAGCATACAAGGATTTTCAATTGCATTCAATTTTACTGCAGAGCACTTGTACTTGTACTTGTACATGTACATGGCCAATGAAATAGCCTACAGTTAGCAGTTAAATGCAAGTAGCAATATATTATTTAAACAATATTGTCTAAAAATGCTGTTGCCAGCAAACTAGTGTTTGTTTTTTTTTTTTTTTAAAGAACTTCATCCCCTAAAGACTTTAAGTTAAGCAATATCACACAATATCAAGAGTGCTGTTGTTTGGAATTTCATAGCCGTGATTGTGAATATAACATTGGTTTTCTTACACATTTCTCTCTGGAATACTTTATGCTGATTGGTTGACCTCAGCATTCAGAGATTAGATCATTCTAAATGTTCACTTTTGTCTGTGCAGTGCTATACCAGACTGCCCCGGTGCTCACGCTTGCTTGTTTTAAACAAATGCAACCATCAAGTTATTGATTGCAAATAAAATCATCTCTGATGGCATTAATATCCCATTAATTTCTAGACTGATTGCTTTGTGAATTGTCATGTACTTTTTTTTCTTTTAAAGGTCCCATGGCATGAAATTTTCATTTTATGAGGTTTTTCAACATTAATATGAGTTCCCCTAGCCTGAATATTGTCCCCAAGTGGATAGAAATGTTGATCGGTGTAAACCCGAGTTCTGGCTGTCTTTCTCTGCCTTTGAGAAAATGACAGGCCAGACTAGCCAATCCTGAAGTCTCCTGGTTTGACGTCCAAGCAGGCACGGTTTCCTCCCTTTCCTCCGCCCAGAGAATCTGGCACGCCCATGCAAACGCTCGTCGAGAGATCATTGCATCATTGCTTGTGAACGAGTGAACGCTGGCAGTTTCTCAGTGTTTGGATGTACAAATGAAAACAGAAGTCTTTTTTCAGTTCCTTCTGATCTGTGATCAGTGATTTCTGATGTGTAGCTAATTATTTATTATTCGTGCACACAATGCGGCTTCTCTCTCTCCAGACAGAACGGTGTTTTCGTGTTTTATATCTTGTGAGTCAGTGTTTTTGTACGTCCTCGTCGCGTCTATCGGTTCTAAAATGTGCATACAGTCATGAGTTTCTGCTCAACATCAGCAGAGATAAACCTCACACACGCCGAAGCTCGGCCTTCAACATCCCCGACCCACAGTACTGCATCTGGCCCACAGCGGAGGCACCAAACGCGGCGTGAGATTAAGCAGAAGGGGGGTAAGCTTGAGCATATTCGGGCTAGCCAGCCTAGCCCCACAATAAACTGGATTACATCCGATTACTGCTGTTGTGTCTTTGTTTGCGCTGTGTACTCAACGCGCGTCACTGACGCTTTTATTTTATTTTAAAAATAATGCTATTATCAACACTTACTTTTAACTCGTTCATCTCGACAGCTGTAATGGTACTTTGCATGTGTTACAAAGTTGGTAGAATAATGATGAAGAGACGGACTCGGTGTGACTGTTTATTCAGAACTCTCAGATACAAACACAATAAACTCGCGCTGACTGACAGCGCTCTCATACCTCAGTAGTTACTATAAATAACTTTGTTAGCAATCGCTGAGCTCAGTCTCTGATACATTAGTGATGTCCGGTTCGCGAACGATCTTTCTTTTGAACCAGTTCTTTTTAGTGAACCGAATCAGTTCACCAAATCGGACTGAATCGTTCTAAACGGTTCGCGTCTCCAGTCAGCGCTGATCCATAATTTACTAAAGTTACTAACTTTCTGACATGAGTGACAGTACCTCCGACTAGAAATAGACTAATAACCTAAAGTATATGCTGTAACTAAAACAGTTCAGACATGCTGAGAACTGCTGTGAAGTGAACTCAGGTCCATCCGTCTCCCTGGCAGACTCGTGCCTGCTCGTGCCTCGATAAACCACGCCCCCTCCGCTCATATAAAATGCAAAGATGTCAGCCAATCACAACAGTGGGTGTTTTTACTGAAGTCTCACAGCAGACACGCCTCTTGAAGCAGGGCATTCAGCCACAGGGCAAACAGCAGTATAGAAAAAATGCCTTTTATTTCTAAATTATGACATTTTATGATGTAAAAGTCATACTAACAATATAAGTACAGCTCAGGAAACATTATAAAATAATAGAAAAATGCCATGCCATGGGACCTTTAAGTTAAGATAATATACAAGTAAAAATATAAAATAATTTAAACTAAATATTAAGTCCATGTATTTTATTATAAATGATGACAAACTGACTGTACATTACCCCTAACATAAAATATTTTTTTATTATTTAGCTACATTTCAGACAGAATTGTCTTGTTAGTTTGTGTTTCTTCACCGATGAAAGTTGTGACTCGATCTGAGAATTGATACGTTTGTGATTTTAGATCAATTTGTATGATCTGACAGTTCTGATTTGTACAAAAATTTATGATTTGTGGGTAAAACATCACCTTGAATGTCCGGCCCTAAATATGAGCCTCAGCGGATAGATAGATAGATAGATAGATAGATAGATAGATAGATAGATAGATAGATAGATAGATAGATAGATAGATAGATAGATAGATAGATAGATAGATAGATAGATAGATAGATAGATAGATAGATAGATAGATAGATAGATAGATAGATAGATAGATAGATAGATAGATAGATAGATAGATAGATAGATAGATAGATGGATGAATAGATGGATAGATACAGTGGATGGGTGGATGGATAGATAGATACAGTGGATTTATAGATACAGTGGATGGATGGATGGATAGATACAGTGGATGGGTGGATGGATGGATGGATGATAGATACGTTGGATGGATGGATACAGTGGATGGGTAGATACATTTTATGGATGGATGGATGGATGGATGGATATATACAGTGGATGGATATACAGTTAATGGATGGATAATGGATGGATAGATACAGTGGATGGATAGAAACTGTGGATGGATGGATAGATACAGTGGATGGATGTTGGATAGATAGAGTGGATGGATGATAGACACAGTGGATGGATGGATGGATGGATGGATGGATGATGGATACAGTGGATGGATGGACGAATAGATGATAGATACAGTGGATGGGTGGATGGATGGATGGATGGATGATAGATACAGTGGATTTAAAGATACAGTGGATGGATGAGACAGTGGATGGGTAGATACAGTTGATGGATGGATGGATATATACAGTGGATGGATATACAGTTAATGGATGGATGATGGATGGATAGATACAGGAGATGGATAGATACAGTGGAAGGATGGATGGATGGATGATGGAGACAGTAGATGGATAGATACAGTGGAAGGATGGATGGATGGATGATGGAGACAGTAGATGGATAGATACAGTGGAAGGATGGATGGATGGATGATGGAGACAGTAGATGGATAGATACAGTGGATGGATGGATGGATGGATAGATACAGTTGATGGATGATAGATACAGTGGATTTAAAGATACAGTGGATGGATGGATGGATGGATGGATGGATGATAGATACAGTGGATGGGTAGATACAGTTGATGGATGGATGGATGGATATATACAGTGGATGGATATACAGTTAATGGATGGATGATGGATGGATAGATACAGGAGATGGATAGATACAGTGGAAGGATGGATGGATGGATGATGGAGACAGTAGATGGATAGATACAGTGGATGGATGGATGGATGGATAGATACAGTGGATGGGTGGATGGATGGATGGATGATAGATACGTTGGATGGATGGATACAGTGGATGGGTAGATACATTTTATGGATGGATGGATGGATGGATATATACAGTGGATGGATATACAGTTAATGGATGGATAATGGATGGATAGATACAGTGGATGGATAGAAACTGTGGATGGATGGATAGATACAGTGGATGGATGTTGGATAGATAGAGTGGATGGATGATAGACACAGTGGATGGATGGATGGATGGATGGATGATGGATACAGTGGATGGATGGACGAATAGATGATAGATACAGTGGATGGGTGGATGGATGGATGGATGGATGATAGATACAGTGGATTTAAAGATACAGTGGATGGATGAGACAGTGGATGGGTAGATACAGTTGATGGATGGATGGATATATACAGTGGATGGATATACAGTTAATGGATGGATGATGGATGGATAGATACAGGAGATGGATAGATACAGTGGAAGGATGGATGGATGGATGATGGAGACAGTAGATGGATAGATACAGTGGAAGGATGGATGGATGGATGATGGAGACAGTAGATGGATAGATACAGTGGATGGATGGATGGATGGATAGATACAGTTGATGGATAATAGATACAGTGGATTTAAAGATACAGTGGATGGATGGATGGATGGATGATAGATACAGTGGATGGGTAGATACAGTTGATGGATGGATGGATGGATATATACAGTGGATGGATATACAGTTAATGGATGGATGATGGATGGATAGAAACAGTAGAGGAATGGATGGATAGAGACAGTGGATGGGTAGATACAGTTGATGGATGGATGGATGGATGGATGGATATATACAGTGGATGGATATACAGTTAATGGATGGATGATGGATGGATAGATACAGGAGATGGATAGATACAGTGGAAGGATGGATGGATGGATGATGGAGACAGTAGATGGATAGATACAGTGGAAGGATGGATGGATGGATGGATGATGGAGACAGTAGATGGATAGATACAGTGGATGGATGGATGGATGGATAGATACAGTTGATGGATGATGGATACAGTGGATTTAAAGATACAGTGGATGGATGGATGGATGGATGATAGATACAGTGGATGGGTAGATACAGTTGATGGATGGATGGATGGATATATACAGTGGATGGATATACAGTTTATGGATGGATGATGGATGGATAGAAACAGTGGAGGAATGGATGGATAGATACAGTGGATGGATGGATGGATAGAAACAGTGGATGGAGGGATGGATACAGTGAATGGATAGATACAGTGTATGCATGGATGGATGGATGGATACAGTGGATGGATGGATGGATGGATGGATATAGTGGATGGATAGATACAGTTGATGGATGGATGGATAGATACAGTGGATGGATGGATAGATACAATGGATGGATGGTTAGATACAGTGGATGGATGGTTAGATACAGTGGATGGATGGATAGGTACAGTAGAATAATAGACACAGTGGATGGATACGATGGATGGATGGATGGATGGATGGATATATACAGTAGATGGATGGCTGGATATTGATTGATTGTCCCACCCACAGAATCCAGCTTTCAGCTCCCCATTGGCTCACATTAATCCTTTTTGAGTTTCTTCCCTTCTTTTGTCCTCTGTAAGCAGTCTCATTAGCTCTTTAATGTGTGTGCATTAATAAAGAGTTGAGCTCGAAGCATAATAAATGCTCTTGTCATGTAGCAGCAGGTCAAAATTCATAGTAAATATAGTGAGCAGTCTTGTAAACAGCTTTAAAAGAATGGTTTTGTTTGTTTACATTAAACATTTTTATTTCCACATGTGTTTGTCTGTTTATTTTAAATTATTTCTATCATCATTTCTTTTGCTCTTGTCAGCTAGAGCATACAGCACTTTGAGTTGCTTCTGGGATACATGAAGAATGTCACAGAAATGGAAAGTAATGTGCAGAATTTGTTGGAAAGCCATTCGTCGATGTGCAGATTCATCATCCGAATGCTGAATACTAATATAAGAGGCAGGACAAATGCATTATCGTTTTCCTAGAAGATTAAAACAGTGTCTCTTCAGAAAGTGGGCCACGGGCTCTTCCAGGGAGCATTATCGATCTCCAGAGTTGAGCTCCGCTGGTTTCTTCATTCAGCTGAGGAGACTCATCACAGGCTCATTCTTACCGGGTCTTCTGTCGCCTTGATGCTGTGTGCACAGTAAAAAGCCCAGCATTTAGTATTCAGCATCAGCAACGTTTGCCTGAAAGAGCAGGCAGTGAAGAGATGAGCCGGAATGGGATTGGATTATTTCAGAAGCATTTTTATGGCAAAGAAATTGAATTTGCCTTGCCCAAGAGCTCATGAGACATTAGATGCAGGCAGTCATCAGCTGAATATTATTATGCGTTTAGAACAGAGACGGCTATTGGGAAGCTAGTGGCTGCCAAAGGAAGAGCGGAAAGCAACACATAGCCAATTATCTCATTAAACTAGCCTGCTTATTAAAGCTGTATATAGGCAAACCATATGTGCCAGTGTCGTCTGCATTACACCTGATCACATCTGTTTTGTTCTTTATTTAGATCTTGGACTGAGTCCAACGCTTCTTGTTTGTTTGTTACAAATATGTAAGGCAGGACGTCTTGTTCCAGATGGATTTTCTCTAGTATAACAAGCCCTGATTCCATTCAATTACATAGACAAAGATAGGTCTGCTACACGACTGAGAGCAAGTCTAAGCTTATGTAGACCAGGGGGGTCAAGATTAAGCTGGTTAGATTGTATTTGTCCTTGCTGGTAGATGCTGCACTACCTAATTATGCAGGCAAAACATCTTTCTCTATTGATGACGACGTGTTAACAACATATACACTGCTGTTCAAAAGTTTAGGGTCAGAATATTTTTTTAAAAATAAATTAATACTTTTATTCAGCAACAAGGCATACAATTGATAAAAAATGACATTAATATGCAAAAGATTTATATTTCACATAAATGCTGTTCTGAAAAAAAAATGCATCTCAGTTATCACAAAATTTAAGCAGCAGCACACACACACATATTGTATATAACTATATATTCAGCATTTCAATTTATTTATTCAGTTATAACTATATATTCAGGATTTATAAATATAAATTCCGACTTAACTATTTAGGATTTACATTTATATTGTAAATATATATTCGGACTTTTAACTATATATTCAGATTTACATTTATATATTCTGACTTATAACTACATATTCAATATTTACCTATATATATTCATGATTTATATATAATTATTTCCTGTTTGCCCCCCATACCCCTCATACCCTGTAACGTACTGCTCTGAGACGTGAAGGCTGAGAATCAAAATGCAGCTTTATTAAAGGGTAATCCACACTCGTAGTCATCAAACAGGCAAGAGGTCATAACATGTAATCAGTCCAATAATGCAAACAAGACAAGAGAGACAGCTAAACGGGTAATCCACGGAACGGGCACAAAATCCAAAACCAAGAGACATGAAACCAGGGCGAATGCTCAGAAATGCAGTATAGACAAACAAGACATCGCAATGAATGACAGAGTGAACATGGTTTATATAGGCAGAGGTAATGAGGTAATGAGACACAGGTGTAAACAGTGAGTGATTATGAGTCCAGGCAAAGGATTATGGGTAATGTAGTCTTTGATGGAATGACAGTCCGGGTTGGAGTGCCCTCTGGTGGTGATCACGGGCACTCACACTGGTGAATTGTGACATAGCCCCCCCTCAAAGGAGCGGCTTCCAGACGCTCCTAAAATTGTCCAGGAGGGAGGTGGAGCGGAGGCGGAACCGGGGGCGGGATGACCAGGGTCCTTTGAGATGAAAGGTAATGCTATAAGAGAGAGAGTTATATGCAGATATATACATATTATGAGTCAAATGCTTCTTGTTTGTTTGTTACAAATATGTAAGGCAGGATGTCTTGTTCCCGATGGATTTTCTCTAGTATAACAAGCCCTGAATCCATTCAATTACATAGACAAAGATAGGTCTGCTACACGACTGAGAGCAAGTCTAAGCTTATAGATGTAGACCAGGGGGATCAAGATTAAGCTGATTAGATTGCTATTGAGATGAAAGGTAATGCTAACAGAGAGCTTTATGCAGATATATACATATTATGCATTTAGTAGACACTTTTATTCACACCGACTTACATTGAATTCAAGGTATAGGGGCCTACATTACATTAGACATCCTTTCTATAGACATGACTGAATCTTGTTAGAATATGCAACATTACATAAAAATGTGTTCATTCTGAGAATAGCTTTTGCATCATTTGTTGCAGAGGCCACTTGCTTTGATATTTTGTTATCTAATGCTTTGATATTTGGACATTTGAAATGTGAAGCGAATTTAAATGTCCAAATACTTCAGGCCACTGAACGCAATTTACAATGTGGAACGTTTATATACAGTATATATTTTTTAATTTCAAAGCCCATGCAACATCCGCAATGAAGCATCAAAGTGTCTTTTGATTATGGTGAAGATCAGAAAGAAAATCTAGGTCATTTATGATAACTGCAAAACCATTTTTTTGCTTTTGGGTCTTTTTTTTGTGGTCTAAATGGAGCATTAGTGCACGTTCTTTGGCAGGTTAAGCAGATGCCTGCTTCTTTAGATGAAGTGTGACAGAACCTGAGCAGAAAGGTAGAAGTTGATTTGATCTGAGGCTTTATGAGACTCTTGGGGTCTGAATCTACTCTGCCAATTCCGGTAACAGACCTCCCGTATGACCACTATCACAGATGTGCGAGGGTCCACAGGGTATCATGGGTAATTGTAAGTGAAATAGACCAAGCTGGCTTCATGATGGAGTAGCTCTTGACTCCACCGCATGTGAGATCGAGTTGAGAGATGGAGCTCAGAAGGAAGAAAGGAACAATTCTCTTGATTTAGTTATCAAACCTGATGGGTATGTAGGACAACAGTCCAAAAATCTTGAATTTATATTGTACAAGACAATGAACTACTGTGAGAAATGGGTTACTCAAGATTTTCAAATAGTAGGCTATATTGTCACATACCATGCAGCATGGAATGTATATATTCAGCTTTGAATGAATAGTTCACTTAAAGGTTCTCAATGTAAGACTTTTCCTTTATAAGGATGTGTGAACAGCTTGTACCGAAACTTAAAAAACGAGACCTTCCCCCACTTCCTAGGCTGTCTATGAAAGCCTGTAGACTGATTTTTATGTGAAGGACTTAGGACGTTTTGCCAGGAAAATCAAAAGCATGTGACAGTTACGTGCGTTCTCGCAAACCTCTCTTCCGTTCTATGACACATGTAACAAATGCTAATGCTATTCAGTATTCCAGTCAATGTGTCATGCAGAAGAAAGGGAATTATTCCAAACTATCATCTCACATACCCAGATCTATATAGTATATAGTCTGAAATAAAGTCTTTACAATCAAACTATCATGACAGTGTAATTTTAATTACCTCATCTGTCGGCATGATGCCGGTGAATTGCTGAGCTTGTGCAAACATATCCACACACTATGATCAGATGCTTTCTTAAAGGTGGGTATGTAGGAAAAAATGGCATTTGGGGGGTAAAATATGTGTTATTTTGGCAGGGCTGCCTGCTAAAATTCGCATTCCTGGGTCTGTATATCACATAATTGGGGTCGCTTCAACCCGCGGACTTGGCAACACAGTGCAGTTGAGTTCTGTTGACATTTGACAACTAACGTTATGCGTCGCTCCGTTGCTCTGATTGGTTGTAGGTCTATCCAATTGAGGTCTCTCCTGGTTCAGTTGAAACACGCCCCATAATCACAGCCCAACGGAGCAGTATCAGACTCAAATTCTGACTAGAATTGAGTATGATGATGTCAGGCTAACAAATTCTGGGTACTGCAGTCCAAATTCAAAATATTGGAGATCGTTGTTTCCCCCGCCCCCTCCTCCTCAGATTTGACGCTCATGCGTGTTGCCAGCTTGAGGACACGCAACAGGAGCGAGTGCAATTGACAATGAAAGCCACACTGTAAGTTGATGAGTTGATTTCTCTGCGTTTTAATATTCTCTCGTTCAATCTTTGACCCAGTCTGTTTGGCTTCCATGGCAGCAATATGATGTTTTCTGCCGACTGGCAACCTGGGGTGTCGAAATACTATTGGGTAAACCGGCAGCTTGCGGTATCGCACAGACCAAAACAAAAACAGACATATGGACACGGAATACACATTTCAAAAGTAGAATAACTGGCTGTAGCATTGTTTTTCTGAGAAACAAGTAGGGAATTTAGCATGTTTCATACATATCTGCAAGCACATTATGGTATTTTTATGCTTTAGTGAAAAACTTACATGTGTACTGTTGTTTTTCTCACCACTGGCATTTTTTGTTGTGTGTTTATTTTGTTATTGAGATGAAAGCACGCAGCACATACACTATATTACCAAAAGTTCTGGGACGCCTGCCTTGGTATGCTGAAGCATTAGAGTTCCTTTCACTGGAACTAAGGGGCCAAGCCCAACCTCTCAAAAACCACTGCTCACCATAATCCCCCCTCCACCAAACTTTACACTTGGCACAATGCAGTCAGACTCGTCCATTGGATTGCCAAACAGAGAAGAGGGATTGGTCACTCCAGAGAACACGTCTCCACTGCTCTAGAGTCCAGTGGCGGCATGCTTTACACCACTGCATCCCACGCTTTGCATTGCACTTGGTGATGTAAGGCTTAGATGCAGCTGCTCGGCCATGGAAACCCATTCCATTAAGCTTTTTGCGCACTGTTCTTGAGCTAATCTGAAGGCCACACAAAGTTTGGAGGTCTGTAGCTATTGACTCTGCAGAAAGTTGGCGACTTTTGCAAGAAAGAAAACAAGAGAAAGAGCAGGGGCTCGTAACACCCCCACCCAAAAAACATTAAATATAATTCAAATAATTGTATTGATTTTTATTTAATGAATTCAATACTCACCATCCACGATTAAACTCAAACACAAAACACAAACGTTCAAAAATCCTAAAACGAGAGATTGCACAGCTCTGTATGCATACTCTTACCAGAGATTTCCAAGTCAGTGCTCACTGACACAAACCATCCCTAAGGAAAGTTTAGTAGTATGTAAAGAACGGTTCATTCTCCATTCCAAAACTCAAAAGGGGATTACGGATCAAACAAAGAAGTGTCCACAAAAGCAGTAGGCTTAGATATGGAATTTTCCTTAAGAAGCCTTAATATAATATCTGCCATAATATGACCCTTCCACAATAAGAGCAAAATGGCTTTTGCGTGATCGCAACCTCACTTGGCTTATCTGCTGCTTACTTGGCTAAAAGGGTCAAACACTAGACTTCTGTACAAAAGTACGTTTATGAGTCAAAACGAACTCTTCGGCTAAAACAGAAGCTTTGTCCACTGAAATCACCTTCGGTTCATTTAAGAAGGTTGTCAGAGCATTAGGGAGGTCTAAGCTGAGCAAAGTTACTAACACCTTGAGGTCCACACCGACGATCAAATAGCGTTTCTACAGGTATTAAGCTGTTCTAATGAAGGAGTCTGAACAAACTTCCCCAAATCAGAATTCTCCATCTCAAATTTCCCCTGACAAAGCAAAAGTACTAACAAAAGTATTAGCAAAGCCTACTGTAAAATACACTCACCTAAAGGATTATTAGGAACACCATACTAATACTGTGTTTGACCCCCTTTCACCTTCAGAACTGCCTTAATTCTATGTGGCATTGATTCAACAAGGTGCTGAAAGCATTCTTTAGAAATGTTTGCCCATATTGATAGGATAGCATTTTGCAGTTGATGGAGATTTGTGGGATGCACATCCAGGGCACGAAGCTCCCGTTCCACCACATCCCAAAGATGCTCTATTGGGTTGAGATCTGGTGACTGTGGGGGCCATTTTAGTACAGTGAACTCATTGTCATGTTCAAGAAACCAATTTGAAATGATTCAAGCTTTGTGACATGGTGCATTATCCTGCTGGAAGTAGCCATCAGAGGATGGGTACATGGTGGTCATAAAGGGATGGACATGGTCAGAAACAATAATCAGGTAGGCTGTGGCATTTAAACGATGCCCAATTGGCACTAAGGGGCCTAAAGTGTGCCAAGAAAACATCCCCCACACCATTACACCACCACCACCAGCCTGCACAGTGGTAGCAAGGCATGATGGATCCATGTTCTCATTCTGTTTACGGTAAATTCTGACTCTACCATCTGAATCTCAACAGAAATAGAGACTCATCAGACCAGGCAACATTTTTCCAGTCTTCAACTGTTCAATTTTGGTGAGCTTGTGCAAATTGTAGCCTCTTTTTCCTATTTGTAGTGGAGATGAGTGGTACCCGGTGGGGTCTTCTGCTGTTGTAGCTCATCTGCCTCAAGGTTGTGCGTGTTGTGGCTTCACAAATGCTTTGCTGCATACCTCGGTTGTCACGAGTGGTTATTTCAGTCAAAGTTGCTCTTCTATCAGCTTGAATCCGTCGGCCCATTCTCCTCTGACCTCTAGCATCAACAAGGCATTTTCGCCCACAGGACTGCCGCATACTGGATGTTTTTCCCTTTTCACACCATTCTTTGTAAACCCTAGAAATGGTTGTGCGTGAAAATCCCAGATTGTGAAATACTCAGACCGGCCCGTCTGGCACCAACAACCATGCCACGCTCAAAATTGCTTAAATCACCTTTCTTTCCCATTCTGACATTCAGTTTGGAGTTCAGGAGATTGTCTTGACCAGGACCACACCCCTAAATGCCTTGAAGCAACTGCCATGTGATTGGTTGATTAGATAATTGCATTAATGAGAAATTGAACAGGTGTTCCTAATAATCCATTAGGTAAGTGTACAATTAGGCAAATCCAGGAAATCTATCCCATAAACAAAATAAAACCCATGGCCAAACAAAAAAGTGATTACACAAAATAATGGCAAAAACAAGTGGTCAAATAAAGAAGCACCAGTCAAACAAACAAACAAACAAACAAACAAACATATGTAAACTCTAAAAAAAAAAAGGTTCTATATGGCACCAAAAATGGTTCTTGGCTCGTAATCATAGGGGAACCTTTTTAAGTGCTATATAGCACCAATTTTGGTGCTTCTGTGGTTCTTCAGTGGTTCTTCAGAGGTTCTTCGCTGGTTCTTTGACTAAGGTGCTATATAGCACCGCTAACTAAGGTGCTATATAGCACCACTACCATATTCAGAACCTATATAGCACCAAAAGTGGTTCCTCTATGATTACGACGAAGAACCATTTTTGGTGCCATATAGCAGTGGTTTTCAAACCTGTCCTGGAGGACCCCCAGCACTGCACATTTTGTATGTCTCCCTCATCTAACACACTTGATTCAACTCATGAGCTCATTATTAGAGACTGCAAGACCTGAAGTGGGTGTGTCAAATATGGGAGACATACAAAATGTGCAGTGCTGGGGGTCCTCCAGGACAGGTTTGAAAACCACTGCCATATAGAACCTTTTTTTTAGAGTGTAGCAATGCATTAAACACGGAGCATGCTACAGAAGAGACACAATGTATTAAACGAAGCATTCTACGAGAAACAGAAGTAGCAATGCAAAATTACAAAGCAAGCTACAGGTAACAAAAGTAGCATTGCTTACAAAAGCATTTAGTTAAAGCTACAAGTGCAAGCTACAAGAACTAAAGTAGCATCGCAAACAAAGGCATTTAACATCGATCCCGGATGAGCCTCCAATTTAACAGCCCCCTCAACTGTGGCTGAGTTGCTGTTGCTGAGTTGCTGTTGCCAATTGTTTCCACTTTGTTATAATACCACTAACAGTTGACCGTGGAATATTTATTAGTGAGGACATTTTTATGAATGCACTTATTGCACAGGTGGCAACCTATCACGGTACCACGCTTAAATTCACTGAGCTCCTGAGAGCGACCCATTCTTTCACAAATGTTTGTAGAAGCGTCTTACTGCCTAGTGCTTGATTTTATACACCTGTGGCCATGGAAGAGATTGGAACACCTGAATTCAATGATTTGGAGGGGTGTCCCAATATGTGGCAATATAGTGTATACAATCTAAACGTCACTTTCAGCAGCGTGGACGACGTTGGGATGTTTATTAACAGTATATCACGGCAAAGGTGTTTTCATTTTCTTTTTACTTCCAAGCAAAGAATGAAAAGGAAATTCGGCGTGAGTATATCAGGGCATTGAATCTGTTCAGTCTCTTGTACGTCACCTGTGCACGAGTGCCAGCAATAAGTTGCTGGCTGCAGTTCACTAAACGGCCACCGGTGTCACTAATAACAAGCTATTCTGAATATAGCCCCTTTAAAAACATAAATTGTGTAATTTAGTCACCTTCCACTCATGTCCTTCCAAACCCCGCTGTGCCTATTTGAATATGCAGAATGGAGATGCAGTGGAATGAAATCAAAGCACGCATTTATATAAATGTGAAGTGTCAAATTAGCATTTAAACATGACAGTTTTATATCTTTTTGAAACGTCGAAAGTTTTCTGTTAAATGTAAATTGAGTTTGACCATATTAATCCATCAAACAGCATCTTCAAATAGCAGAACATTAGATTTTCTGTAGACAGTTTTTTTAATGTGCAAAGTACAGGTGGTTGAACAGCAGTTTGTGTGACATGCAGACAGGATTTGATTCCTTTAGGGAGATCTTCTCTTTTCTCATGTCAGACACCTTAAAAAACCACAGCTAAACAGAACGACAATCCAAAGAGTTTGTGTGTGCGTTTCACAGCACGTCAATACAGTTCATTTATCTCCATTTCTTCCTTGAATAAAGCTTGTTTAAGGACAGCATTCTAATGCATGTCATGTTTGAGACTGTTTTAAATGTGTCAACCTTGTAAGAAAACATTTATTTTATCACGTCTCAGAGTTTTGCTGATATTCATGACAAATTCCTACCTGCATTCCTGTACCAGTGTCCTTGTTTTTTTTTTGTTTTTTTTAAGGGTAAAAATCGTTTTCAGGCAATTAAACATAAAAAGAGGACAGTTTGGAGGAAATGTGTTTTGTGCAGATAACTGCTTTAGTGCTTTCCCATATCCCTTGCCACTTTGAACAAATTGCCTCCCGACTCTGTTTGGGGAAGGTAGGTGGCATTGCCTGTACACCGGGCCATAACTACATTAGCCTACCTATTGTGTTCAGGGCCGCAGCCGATCTCTGAGTGGTCCTTGACTCTGAAGTCTAGTTGACACCTTTGCCATGTGGAAAGACAGGTTTGATAAATGCATCCATTAGGGGTGGGAAACAAAAGGGGAATTTTAGCCCATGCAGTGATGAAAGTAAGAAAAATTATTATTCCGTATAATTATTAAAGTCAGAAGGGTAATGATGTGCATTTGTGTTTTTGTATATTCCCCACTGAAAAGACCAGCATAGACCAGCATGAATTTCTACAGCAAAAAATAAGACAAAATATATAATAATAATTAGAAATATTTTTACAATTTAAAACATTTCACAAGATGCAAAATGCTCTGACACACATATGTTGAAGATTCAAACACAGCAATTTATTAAGGGTAATCCACAATCAAAACTGAATCAAACTTTTGTTCCGGTTTGATGATGGAAGACGCACAAGCCGAAGTAGCACATCCGACTCAAAAAGACCCGAATGAGCCGGTTCAACCAACTGTCAAAGTTTGCCGTGGATTACAGAGGACTTAAAAAGAACCGAATAAGCCGGTTCAACCAAATGTCGAAGTTCGCAGAGGATTACCGAAGAGTCTGTCGAAGTGAGCAAAACTATGCAAGCCTGTGGCACATACTGGAAATATGCTTATTATGACTACTGTTATTAAATAACATTTTATTAAAGGCAGTGGCTATTTGCACTAAGTGCAAATAGTGATAGATGCTATTTACACCAAGTGTTAATAACAACTAGATTCTATTTACATTAAGTGAAAATTACATATTTTCATAGCAATAAATTATATTTACTATATAGTGCAAATAGCTGTAGATGCTATTTACTACGTGAAAATAGCATATTAAGTGAAAATAGGGATACACATATTCTATTTACACCATATAAAAGTAGATGTTCTTTGCAATATGTGTAAATAGTAATGACATGCAACTTATACTTTATTTTGACAGATACATACTATTTGCACCTCAGTATTGTTGTACATTAACAGGATGCAATAATAACAGAGTGTAAATTATCATATTTGTTAAAATTATTAAACGGATACAATACAAGCCCTCCCTTCACCTACCCCTACCCAATAAATGCTTTTATTATCATTAAACATTTCGTTAGGCACTTTATTTCCACTTTTAGAATATTTTCTTAATTTTTATTGAAAGTAAATGCCTTTCCGATGTGATATGTGATGGGAAAAGGGATAAGAGCGAGCTCTGCAAAAGGTGGATTCGAACCCAGGTTAATTGTGTCAAAACCAAGATCTTTAAGCTTTACTGAATGCACCACTGAAGATGTAATATGCACGTTTTTTTTTTCTTATTTGGCCCAACCAGGCATTGTTAGGCGGAGCTAGTGCGAATAACACTTGCCAACAAGCAGTGTTGGGGGTAACGAGTTACAAAATAACGGATTACAGTAACGACATTATGTTTTTGGGTAACGAAGTAAAGTAACGCATTACACTAAAAATATTGGTAACTACACTACTTTGCTAGACTATAGGAACGCGCTTTCCTGCGTTACTCAAGCTGTGTTTGCCTGTGTGTAAAGATCTGATATGTTTAAGTGCTGCGTGCACCGTTGCCATAGAGCAGTGTTTCCCAACCGAGGTGCCGTCTGACAAGTGCAGGGGTGCCGTGTAAAAGTCCTTCAAATTCTCTCTTTGTAAACTTTGTTCAATTCAAGCGAGTGCTGCAGTATGTTCGAACATGAACAGTCATTTTCGCCGTCATCACAAAATGAGAAGTCGCACGCGCTGTGAGAAGATTTTGTGTCTGTGCACTCATCCGAAAGCACGAACACGTCTCACAGTGCGCAAATATTGAGTTCTCTTTCAAGTTTTGCTCTTGAACGGACAAACTCACACAAAAACTATGTCAACATGCCCATCTTGATGAGTATCCTAGCAGACATAGTCTTTATATTCCTTGAAACGACGCATATCCGAGCATTAGATCTTAAAGGGGCAGTATTATTAGGTCTTAAAGGGGCAGTAGCCTTTACTGCTGTCTGTTTAATGTCAAACAACAAAAGACAAGGGCATCACTCACTGCTCTTGATTGAATAGATTTTGTAAAGTTAATAGGATTAATGTTTAATTTATAAAGTCAAATATGCAATGTTATTTTACATTTGATTTCTGTACCTGAAAACTAATGTTAGACGTACCTGAAAAACCTGAAAAGCATTGTTTATTTTATTAGTGTCTTTGCTCAATAGTATTTATTTGTGCTGCTGCTTTTATTTAAATTATTTGTTCTTATTATTTTCTTTATCTTTATTTGACAGTAGTCCTTTTTGTTTGTTTGGGGAAACACTTCCATAGAGCCATGATGTTTGTCCATATATCTACACGGTAAATTAAGAAATGGGAAAGTAAAGTAATAAGTAGTGTAGTTACTTTTAATACAAATACAGTAACTAGTAAAGTAATCTCATTACAATTTACAGATGTAACTAGTAACTAAGTACTTTTTTTGAGTAACTACCCCAACACTGCCAACAAGGCACGCTATTTGCACTTGGTGTGAATAGACACTCTGTTTATTAAAACCTGCAAAAACCTTTCTGTCAAGAGATATAAATAAACTTTACTATAGTTTATTGTGCATGATCAAATCAAGGACTTTAAAAGACTGGTCTATTAAATACTTTAAACATGTACAGCATATACGTGTTGATGCATGTCTGTAATGTGTGCTGTAAATGCGAATTTATTAAAATTCTATAGAAATTTTAGGAATCTTATCCAAGACGTAGGCTACTCAGTATTGAGTAAACTTGAGGGAAACCAGGCAGAAGGTCAGAACCATAACACTGGAGACAAACGAGAGCACTCAGAAATCCTGTGTGACACTAACAAGACTTTGCAAGTAATGAAAACACAGGGCTTAAATAGACAGGCGTTAATTCACCCAAAAATGAAAATTCTGTCATTAATTACTCACCCTCATGTCGTTCCAAATCCGTAAGACCGTTCATCTTCGGAACACAAATTAAGATATTTTTGATGAAATCCGAGAGGTTTCTGACCCCACATAGACAGCAATTGAATTACCACTTACAAGGCCCAGAAAGGTAGTAAAGACATCGTTAAAATAGTCCATGTGACTCCAATGGTTCAACCTTAATGTTATGAAGTGACGAGAATACTTTTTGTGCGCAATAAAACAAGCAAAACAAAAATAACGACTTCAATCTCTTCTCTTCCATGTCAGTCTCCTACGCTGTTCACGTAGTAACACCAGTACAACGCTTCCAGGTTCTACATCAGAACGCCAGCTCACAATTGGCTGACGCTGTTCACGTGAGCACAATGACGCATGCATGTGATGCTGACGCAGAAGCTGGCCAATCAGTGGCTAATTCTGATGTAGAGTCTGGAAGCGCTGCACTGTGTTTGCTACGTGAACAGCGTAGGAGACTGACATGGAAGAGAAGAAATTGTTGAATAAAGACGTTATTTTTGTTTGTTTTTTGCGCACAAAAAGTATTCTCGTAGCTTCATAATATTAAGGTTGAACCACTGTAGTCACATGGACAATTTTAACGATGTCTTTACTACCTTTCTAGGCCTTGAAAATGGTAATAACGTTGCTGTCTATTAGGGCTGTCAACAAATATTCTAAATTCGAATATATATTCGAATAGTTTTTAAAAAACGAATTTCGAAGGTGAAAATTAATATTCGAATAAATAAAAAAATGTGGGGGAAAAAACGCCCGCGGTAGTAGAGGCGTGGCTGTCTGCTTTGCGAGTGGGCGCTAGCGCGCCTGAAGCCTTGTGTACTTTGCCCCTCCGCAGCGCGAGCCTCCGCTGACTGCGCGCGCTCCTCCCCAAACGGACGAGGTGTTTATATTTGAACGTGTTTAAATTGATTTACTTGTTTTTGTAATACGTTGTCAAATATGTTTAAACCTAAATAGACTACCTATATAAGTAGTTATGTCTCTTTGTATTCATTTGTCCTGTTATTGACGTAATGCGCGTTATTGATAAAATACGCAACCAGATGTTCGAATAGTTCGAATATTCGTGCTTTTTTTAGAGGGAATATTCGAACGTCATTTTTGAGCAATTTTGACAGCCCTACTGTCTATAAGGGGGTCAGAAACCTCTCGGATTTCATCAAAAATATTTAAATTTGTGTTCTGAAGGTCTTATGGGTTTGGAATGACATGAGGGTGAGTATTTAATGATAGAATTTTCATGTTTTTCAATATTTCAAATTTTGGTGGAAACCGTGATACTTTTTTTTTAAAGGATTCTTTAATGAATAGAAAGTTCAAAAGAACAGCATTTATTTTAAACCGAAATCCTGTTATGTTATTAATTATAAATGTCTTTACTGTAGCTTTTGATAAATTGAATGCATCCTTGCTGAATATAAGTTTTTTTTTTAAAAATGTTTTTGTTATTTTTTGCAGAATGTTTTATCCAAAGCAACTTGAACATTTGGGTTCCACAGAAGAAAGAAAGGGCATAAACTATTCTTTTAACTGCTACACCACTACTAATCCCTCCAATCATTGTTTCTATCCTAGAAGTCACAGGATCCTGCCTGCACAATCAACACTTTCCTGAACAGGAGAAGCGCTACATCAATTTTCTAATGCCTGCGGCAGCTGTGGTATGAACAAGCACTTTTGTAATACAGCACCAGTGATGGGAATATTCCTGTCCCAGAATGTCTGGCATGACAACAAACAAAGCAGAACACAGGAAAAACCTCTAACTAATTCCCAAGTGAGGTCTAACAGAGGTTTGTGGATAATCAGAGCCCACATGTAAATTACCAGAGGCTATGACTCCATCGGGCATTATAAACGGCAGAAAATCCCATTATACACATTTTGCTTGTTATTTATCTGCTAGGTTTCAAACTTTTAAAATGTTAATAGATTTAAATAAGTAATTGTGATTAATTTTTGGTTTGCAGAAATTAATTTGAGCATTTTTAATTATTTTAATATAATTTACATATCATTTTAGTCATCTTGCAGCCCCCTAAGAGGCCCCCAGCTTTAGATCATTTGAATAATTATATCTTTAAATAACCACTGACGGCTATTTAACCCTCATACTCTGCTCTGTTATCACCTGTGTTTTAATGAGAGACCCCAATGCTATATGTTCATTTTTTTTATTTAACATTTATTTTCCATCCAAGTTATTTTAATGTGTTGCTCTTACGTGAATCGTTACTTATTAATTTAAGCTTGAAGCTTTAATCATCTGTTGTATCACAAAACAGACATGCACTTTTGTAACGAAGAGATCCACTAGAGGCGAGCTTGGTGATGAACCCAAATGCAGGATATTGAATTCCAATAATGCACAGATACACAATAAACAAAGACTTGGCTTGACTAAACTTGACTTGACACAACATTAACTAAACTTGAGCAGAAACAAACTCACCAACAGTAGTTTACAGGGAACAATACTCGACAAACTGACAAGGCAAACATGAAGACTATGGCTGAATCCAAAATCACCCCCTAAACCCTCGTTCACTATTCCCTACGTTTGTCTACTTATATAGTTCACTTGTAGGAGTGAGTGAAAACGAGTGAGTGAATCCGGAGTGAGTGTACATCGACTGTATACTCGTTATTGCGGTGCAATGTGCGATTGAATGAGTGCACTTAATAACATCCACTATGGTTTCGGACACCACCACAAATGGTTGTCCCCTCAAATAATGCCCTATTTAAGGGTATAGGGGGCAATTTCGGATTCAGCCTATATGTATAGAGACTAGGGGAACACATGACTATGACAACCAATGAACAACCAGAACTCAACAACATGACAAGACAATGAACCAATGAGAACTATGGACACATGACAATGAGAACATGACACATAGACAAGGAAACCAATCAGAACAAGGCACATGAAACTAGGGAAGCACATGACATGATCACATAAGGGCAAGGAGGTCACATGACAAGAAGCAGGAAACATGACTGAGGCAAAATTACAAAATAAAAGACGTGAAAACATAAACATGAACCAAATCCCAACACCAACCGTGACAACTTTTCAGTTGACTTGTACAAATGCTTGATTGAAAACCTCAAAAACATAATGCACTTTCATGCTCTTATTGTCGAAAAAATAAATGTAACAACTTTGGTAACACTTTAGTTTAGGGGTCAATTATCGCTATTAACTACTAGCATGCATATCACTAGGATATTGACTGTTTATTAGTACTTATAAAGCACATATTAATGCCTTAAGGTCGTTTCACACTGGACGCAATTTTGACGCGCAATGGTTTTATTTTTTTATCAGCTGTTTGTGTAATGAGTGCTTCCACACCGAACACGAATGTGCTGTGGCGAAAAAACTTTTTTAATTTTTTTCGCTTCAATGTCGATTTTTTTAACTCTCGCAGCAACAGAAAAGGCTTCAACCAATCACATACAAGGAAGCAAAGGTCACGAAATGTCCAGTTGATGTCACTAGCTATTCAATCAACATTAACCTTTGCCAGGTATCGCATTTTTCACGAGATTACAGCTATAGTTGTAGTTACAGCTATACAGATGCATCTGTGTTTGCCCACTGTAGGCTACAAACTTGTTGATTTTTTTTCTAAACCTTGTGTCCACAACTATGGAAAGTGAATGTTTTTCCGTCAGTACGTCTGTGGCACTTAAATGTTTACATTGTGACTCAAATGTAAAATGTGAAACATAGCTCTGGATTGATTGGTTTCTGAAGTTTGTGGTTTGTCTCGTCAGATGCGTTGCTACTGTCTCTGGAGGAGCGCCTCAAATTGTCCCACGGACATTCGAAAATAAGTGCGGAACCGGTTATGATAAAGTTTTAGCTCCTGTACAAGATTAGCATATTCCTCTTCAGACTCTCTGTTCTTTAAGACCTTCTTTTTGGTCTTTTAAAGAAAATGAAAAGCTTGTCTTCACTGGATGATGAAGTGTTCGTGTTTTCTCAGCTGTCGCCGCAAATGTTTTGGAATGTTGGAGCTCTGAAACTCACAGACGTCGCAAATTCGTGTCGCGGCTGATGCGAATGCTTTTCAAGCGAACTATTCGCACACAATATATACGCTTTTCCGCTTCGCTTTCGCCTTTATTCTGCATGATCATATTCTACATCCCTTAATCGCAATACCTAAACTTAAACGCTACAAAAACTACCTTACTAAGCAGTAAATTATGAGTTTATTGAGGCAAAATCCATAGTTAATAGTGAATTTCTTTCACTCCATTCTGTTGTGTAACACACTACTTTATGTCTCTTTGAATATTCCGTTTAACTCAACCATTAGTGTTTCAGCCGAGACACTTTTTGTCTGACAAAAGAGAGATGAGAGGAGTGTTGGGGAAACCTGTTTGAAAATAGTCATTTTTTCCCCAATTCCAGTTGGTGATGCTGATGGTCCAGAATTCTACACTTCAGATTTTAATTTTAATTTCAGTTTATGCGTCATTTTGTTAATTTGTGCACTAAACACATTCACGTGAATGAGTTCCACTGTGCATCAAAGAATCTTAAATCATACAAGGGCATGTAATTGTGTCCATAAATACACCAACTTGACCCTGTAATTAACCTCACCATGTGTTCTGTCTTAGCATAACCATGCGTCCAGCTGTGAGGGGCGTTTAACATTCATGTTTTCTCTGAAACAAATAGTCCAAAGCCTTTCGATGTCAAGGCAATATGTTTCAATAGTATTGTGGGCCCATGCCAAGCCAGTTCCTCAGGGTAAGACACCATTCACCATTCCACACAAGGGATATTCTCTCTTTTTAATGCTATTAAAATACAAATTAATGTCCATGGTGCCAAACAGCACTAATTTTGCTATCAGCCTTTTTCTGTTACTCAGGTAACCAAGATGGTGATTGTGGTCCTGTTTCCTGAATATTCTCGTAATGCTCAAAATATTCTGACATGCTTTCCTCATGCTCACAGAATCTAAAGTAAGACCGGCCTCAGGCATTAGACACACTTTGTGATTGAGGGAAAGGTTTTAACCAATCAGAAATGGTTGGAAAATTTCATTTCTGCATCCAGATATTTCCCTCTGAGAAATAGCAACTCCTACGACAGACCCAAAAACTGGAATATCACAACAGCACAGCCCCAGTCAAATAATCTCTATCGCCGCGGCACTGGCAGGACCATATTCTGTGCCACGAACAGCCGTGGGTATCCAGCCTCTCTCTCCAATCAATCTGAGGACGAATGAAAGGGGCAACAGGCACTAATTATGAGCACAGAACTGAGGGAGAGCCTGGGGTGTGAGACCACACAGCTCTGAAAATCAAGATTTTTGTTGGATGAAATTAAGAAGTTGTGGCTTAGGGGTTCCTTCAATTTCAAGTCAAATTGTTGAGTTCTCTCTCCCTCCAAGAACTCATGAACCTACCCTAGTTAGAAATGGATTTGGACCGCTTACTATCACGGCCATAAATAATAAATGTATAAAAGCCATCTGAAGAACTGGACACAGATGTTGCATTGAAATGTTCAGATGCTTATTTATTTATTTATTTATTTATTTATTTATTTATTTATTTATTTATTTATTTATTTATTTATTTATCATTTTAGTTATTTATTAACTTTTTTGTTTATTCCTTTTTCTTTTTATTAAAGAGTTAGTTCACACAAAAATGAAAATTCTGTCAAATTCTGAAGCGTTATGAATCAGTGAGTCGAATCAGCAGTTTGGATCGCCAAATTTCAGCAGTTTGGCGATTTGACACGCGATCCGAATCATGATTCGACTCACTGATTCATAACGCTTCGATGCTTCATGATGCCATGTTTTGAAATCGTCATCACTATATAAGTCGTTATTTAGGGTTTTTTTGCACACAAAAACTATTCTCGCCGATTCATAAAGTTATTGTAGAACCACTGTAGTGAGATGGACTTTGTAACGACGTCTTTAGTACCTTTTAAGGGTCTTGAGAGTGAACCGTGCATTGTGCCAATAGAGGCCTTTCAGAGCCATCAGATTTCAACTAAAATATCTTCATTTGTGTTCCGAAAATGAACGAAGGTCTTACGTGTGTCGAACGACATGAGGGTAAGTAATTAATGACAGAATTTTCATTTTTGGGTGAACTAACCCTTTAATTTTCTTTTTCTCTCTTCTTCATTCTCAGATTTTTGGCCTTTTATATTTAACAGTAAAAATATGTTGAAAAGTAAAGGAGTTTCGTAAAATAGGAAGGTTGTTCAATTCTTTCTCCACCAGCGTTTTCTAAAAAATGAAGTTGCCAGCCACCGCCAGCATTTTTTATTAAATTCACAAAACTTTCATGGCCCCAGAATATTTTTTGTATGAATATCTCAACAAGCAATATATCAAAGGAAAGAACAGGGCCTAGCTTTATGAATTCTTTTTTTATCAACACTTGAATGTGGGTAAGTTTAATAAAAAAGCAGCAACAAAAAAAGTTTGCATTGAAGGACTTATGAAACCTATCAAAAGTTCACTCAAAAAGTCTTTGTCTACTACGACATACACTGATCAGGTGAAGTGAATAACACTGATTATCTCTGCATCACGGCACCTGTTAGTGGGTGGGATATATTAAGCAGCAAGTGAACATTTTATCCTCAAAGTGTTAGAAGCAGGAAAAATGGGCAAGCGTAAGGATTTGAGCAAGTTTGACAAGGGACAAATTGTGATGGCTAGACGACTGGGTCAGAGCATCTCCAAAACTGCAGCTCTTGTGGGCTGTTCCCGGTCTGCAGTGGTCAGTGTCTATCAAAAGTGCTCCAAGGAAGGAACAGTGGAGAACCGGCGACAGGGTCATTGACGGCCAAGGCTCATTGATGCATGTGGGGAGCGAAGGCTGGCCCGTGTGGTCTGATCAAACAGACGAGCTACTGGAGCTCAAATTGCTCAAGAAGTTAATGCTGGTTCTGATAGAAAGGTGTCAGAATACACAGTGCATCGCAGTTTGTTGCTTATGGGGCTGCATAGCCACAGACCTGTCAAGGTGCCCATGCTGACCCCTGCACACCGCCGAAAGCGCCAACAGTGGGCACATGAGCATCAGAGCTGGACCACGGAGCAATGGAAGAAGGTGGCCTGGTCTGATGAATCAGGATTTCTTTTACATAACGTGTATGGCCGGGTGCGTGTGTGTCGCTTACCTGGGGAACACATGGAACCAGGATGCACTATGGGAAGAAGGCAAGCCGCTGGAGGCAGTGTGATGCTTTGGGTAATGTTCTGCTTGGAAAACATGGGTCCTGCCACCCATGTGGATGTTACTTTGACACGTACCACCTACCTGAGCATTGTTGCAGACCATGTACACCCTTTCATGGAAACGGTATTCCCTGGTGGCTGTGGCTCTTTCAGCAGATAATATGCTCTGCCACAAAGCAAAAATGCTTCAGGAATGGTTTGATGAGCATAACAATGAGTTTGAGGTGTTGGCTTGGCCTCCAAATTCCCCTGATCTAAATCCAATCGAGCATCTGTGGGATGTGCTGAACAAACAAGTCCGATCCATGGAGGCGCCACCTCGCAAATTACAGGTCTTAAAGGATCTGCTGCTAACATCTTGGTGCCAGATACCACAGCACACCTTCAGGGGTCTAGTGGAGTCCATGCCTCGATGGGTCAGGGATGTTTTGGCAACAAAAGGAGAACCAACACAATATCATAATGTTATGCCTGATCGGTGTACAATATAAACTATTTTCAGATTTATATGTTTTATATATTTAATTTATAATGTTACAAATGTGTTTTATTTATTTATTTTTTTAAATGCTTGAAGAATCCTGAAAAAAGTTCAGTTCAATCCAGTTATCACAAAACTATTATGCAGCACAACTGTTTTCCAAATTGATCATAAACAGAAATGTTTCTTGAGCATAAAATCAGCATATTAGAATGATTTCTGCAGGATCATGTGACAATGAAGACTGGAGTAATGAAGCTGAAAATTCATTATGTAAAATTCAGCTTTGATCACAATATATAAATTACATTTTACAATATATTCAAATAGAAAACAATTATTTTAAATTGTAATAATATTACACAATATTGATATTTTTTTAACTGTATTTTTGGTCAAATAAATGCAGATTTAGTAGCATTAGAGACTTTTCAAAAACATTAAATATCTTACGGACTTCAAACTTTTGAAAACTTCAAACTTAACTGCATATATTCTGAGATAGTAAACATTTACAGTGGACATTCATTTAGAATACACTTATAATGCATTTAGAATATACCAATATATTCATATATTTATCTATATTTCATTGATATTGGTTAACGTTTTAAAAGTAACAAAGAAATGTTTTACAAATTTGTTAAGTAAAAAGTACTTACCTCAGGAAAACTCGCAGCTGGTGTCTGGCGATCCACTCAGCAGGGACGTCCTTTATGCGCGCACTCAATGCAAACCTCAGTTTATATGCCCTCTGCCAGGTGATTTATCATTTAAATTTTGTGAGGTGTAAGCAAAGTTTATATTTTTATTTTCAGTCATTTAAAAGATTAATTTATATCACCACACTTGTACTGTTATTACCCTGGAATTAAAATAGATAGATAAATAAATAAATAAATACATACATACATACATACATACATACATACATACATACATACATACATACATACATACATACATACATACATACATACAAATAAATAAATAAATAAATAGAATGACTGCCTAGCCTATTGAGACATTGTAGGAATGTGGATTTTATAGGACAAAATACTAATATAAAAATTACTTTTGTCTCCCACAAAGAACTCATTTTACATCCTTCAATCCACATGTTTTTGTTTTTTAACTTTTAAACATCCAGTGTGTGTGTCTATGTATAGGCCATATATCTGTCTTCTTCGTTTACAGTAGCACTACTGCTTTTACGTAAACTGTAAAATACTGAAAATTCCCACATACAGTCAATTACTGTACATTTCATTAAAATACCCATAATGCAGTACATATTACAGTAGTTAACTGGTCTGGTACTGGGCTTTTTTGCGGTAAGTAACTGTAAAATTGCGGCAAAGTCTAACAGTGTACGCTTGCTAACAGTTTTACAGAAACCTGGGGTTAGGTGCATGGAGTTATGGTTTGTGGATTATTCTTTGTGGGAATTGAACCTGAAGCCTTTCAGTCACCAGCCCTGATCCATTACGCCATTGGTACGCTTATGGTATCATTTTTGTTTGCACACAGCGTTTTGTGACATTCACAAGAGTCAGGGTTGATCCACTCACGATGAGACGCCCAGTTGTGAGAAAAAAAGAAAAAAAAAAACTTTGGATAACCTCAATTTCCCTCTATATGGCTGTTCAAACTTACCCCCTGGCGGTATGAGAAAAAAAGGATGACTTGTGCTTCAAAGTCACCACAGAGGAATGATTGATAAGGAAAAAGGAAAAGAAAAGCTCTTTGACTCCAAGGCCCCCCATTGACCAAGGCAATATTCGAAGGCTCCCCATGTACACTAAGATATTTCCTCTGGTACTTCTTCTGTAATGATGACAAATCTGCTTGTTTCATACTTTTTATGAACAGGCAGTAGTTTAAAATGACCAATATTTCAGACGTTCACATCAATGTTTTAGTTTTTGTAAAACCTTTTTATTGTTGAATTATGTAAATATGAATAACTATAATATATTAAAATAATTGCAATAATTGATATTTTCCCTTTTAATTATTTGAATGTGTTGCCCTGACCGAATCAAAAGCTTTAACCTTCACATGTGTCATTCACTTTTCAGATTTCTGACTGTTGTCCATTCTAATTAGGTTTTTTAAAAGGCCCTTGGTGTCCCCAACCAGAACACGAGGGTTAAATAGGTTTTAAACAAGGTAAATCATGTCACCGTTAATAGATTAAAACAGCTGTCACAAAATTCTAATCATTCCAGATCATCTGAGGGCGACTTGTGCGTCTTTGCGCGTCCTGACGCACTGTGCTGTGCTGCGCACGGCGCCATCAGATCCGCTCAGAAAGCAAATGCACCGGGTCTGGACTGCCAAGACTTTCAGCCGAGCAGAAGCACAGACGTGTCTCTTCATCAACGAGGATTTTAAACATAAGTTCTACAAGCATGCATAATAAACAGGGGATTTTATCGTGATGAGGAATGCTTTTGAGATTCCTTAGGAGGCACCACTGCGGGAGGCTGGAGAGTCATCGGCTTGACAGTGAACAGATTTCCACGAGATTCCCACGGAGCTCTTGTGAGCGAAATGAGCAACCCGCCGCTGTGATCGTGCACATGGAGAGTGCGATCCAAGGCGCGTGAACGCACACACGGAGATCCCTGCATTCTCTGCGCTTAGGACACTTTGGACACATTTCTTACTGGATATTCTTCCAAACCTTCATCTGCAGCTGCAGTTTCATTTTTAATCGATCTGTTTATAGTTTGCATTATTTATTTATTTCCAGCGAAACACTAACAGACTCATAAATGATGGGTTTTTGAAACACCTCATAGGTGAGTTCGCATGCATTGTTTTGGTTAATAACTTTTCCGTTTAAGTAACACAAACGCTTTCTTGATAAAGTCCGTGCATGCCCATGCATGTGCTGCAGAATTTTGGGAGGGGAGCCTATTTTTTATGTTTCAGTGGGCTTTTTCTTAAAATCAGATTCTGAATTTCGTGACCATAACTAATGAGATTTATATGTTTAGGATTATCATTGGTGAAAATCGCCTACTAACAGAAATGTTGCGGTGATATCTGAGTTCTGGTTATGCATTTAAAATCATTTACGCATGTGTAATTAGCCTTTTTTTTTTTTTTTTGTAATTTGTGCTAAAATGTCCATCAAGTTACTTTTGAACAGTGCAGTAGCCTATAACAAACCATTATTTTTGGCAAGTTCATCTAGGCGCATTTATTTTAGTGAAAGAGCCAAAATAACTTTTCCATTGAAGTTACACAGAAAAGCTCTCTTGGTAATGTCACCTGTGCATGCGGATGCATGTGCTGCAGAATTTGGGAGGGGAGCCTGTTTATTATGTTTCAGTATGCATATTTGTATTCAGATTCTGATTCTCTTTTTAAGATTAAACAATCGCTTACACAGACTCTTACGGGGATGTTTTCAGTTTAAAAAATATGCATGCATAATTATGGAATGTGTTGTGAAATATGGTTATAACTTTGAGAGACTTTTGGACAGTGCTCCCATATGACGAAACATTAGCTATTTTTGTCGCTGGGGTGTGGATAAATGTGCGATCTGTTTTTCTTCTTCTTCAGTGTCCACTGCACGGACAGCGTCAGTCTCCATCCATCCTTCTTTCGAGTTATAGGATGCAGCAGCAGGAATGATCCCGGTCCAGCGCGTTAAAGCACAGCCTCAGCTGTGGCACGTGAGCGCGGAAGCTCCTCCGTGGCTGTGGATGGTCCCGACCACCTCCGGACTGTGTAGAGTGGGTTCTGCTCCTCCGGTGCTCATTTCCTCTCGCCCTACTCCGGTGATTCAGACAGTCTCGGGATGGCAGATGTCCTGCGATCCGTTTGTTCCTGTGATGCGCGCTGCCGCGGCGGAACCCGCGACCATCAGTCAGTTCAGTCTGCCCAGTGTTCAGGTAACAGGGTTTTACATGCAAATAACAGAGCCCCACTTCACCCCTATTCACCTCTTAACGGCTATTTAATTAATTTATACATGAATTCGTTTATTATCCGGTATTAAAATATAAAAGAGCCTGTCTTGATTCGTCTGAGGGTTTCTTCTCACACATTTTAGGGAGATTTCGAATATCAATAAACAATAACTATATTACATATAGCAATAGAAAGGATGCAGAGCAACCATAGAAAACTCTATGCTTAGTCCTCCAGGCTTTATAGGAGACAATCGTTGCTATTCCAAGACCCATAACTTGGAATGTAGTATATTTGATATGATATGGATTGCAATATGTATAAAAATCCTGTGCATCCGAAACGTTTGTGTTTTGACTAGTTGAAAAGTTGTAAATCATGTAATTAAAATGCTTTCATAAGATGATTATGGTATAGTTTATGCCATTAATTCACGTTCTGGCTGCAGTAATGAAATTCTAACTGGAAATGAACGTAATATTTAGATGGGCTACATTATACTGTTGGACTTATGGTAAATGGTAAATGGACTGCATTTATATAGCGCTTTTAACAGACCAATGGCCATCCAAAGCGCTTACTGTTGGACTTATCACTCATTACCCGGTTGATTATTTGTATGCCTTTATGCATTAAACTCCCTGTGGCTTGGAAAGTGCCATTTTCTTTTCTGTGTTGACATACAGTATTTCCTATTGAAGCAGGAAGCTAATGGTTTAATGGTTTCCCTTTTAGCCAAAGGTCAGAAGTCATACACCACACATTATAGTGTGCATGTGGTGGAATAATGTTGCCTACTTAATCTATTAAATTTTTTTTTGTCAAAACGAGATTTTTGTGACAGTGATCTTACGGACTTTCGTATTGAAAAATCCAGCTACACCGTAAAAAAATATTGTTGGTTTAACTTAAAAAACCAGGTTGCCTTGAAATTTTGAGTTCTTGAAATTAAAAATTTGAGTTAATACAATGAAGGAAATTGGTTTAATAAATAGAAACTCAAAATATTATTGTATCTGAACCACATAAATAAATAAAAAATGTTGTGATAAATCATGAAAATAGCACAATTGGGCACTTTTCACTGCATTATAACAAATAAAACACAAAATTACGCAATATGCTCGCAAAATCGTTTAATAATATTTGAATAAAGGGTGATGTCGATTCTCAAATGTTCATTGTATTAACTCAAATTTTTACTTTCAATGAACTCAAAGTTTTAAGGCAACCAGGTAACTTACTTTTAAAATATTTTTTTTTACAGTGTACCATATGCTGACTGTGCAGTACATGTAAAAATGTATATATTGTAAATCACAGAACTTATGGAGTTTTAAAGGGATAGTTCACCCAAAAATAATAAACACTGTCATTATTACTCACTCTCATGTCATTCCAAATCCGCAAGACCTTCATTCATCTTCGGAACACAAATTAAGATATTTCTGATTAAAACCGAGAGGTTTCTGACCTCTCCATAGACAGCAATTTAATTATCACTTTCAAGGTCCAGAAAGGTAAAGACATTGTTAAAATAGTCCATGTGACTCCAGTGGTTCAACCTTAATTTTATTAAGCGAACAGAATACCTTTTGTGCGCAAAAACAACCAAAAATAACTTTATTCGACAATTTCGTGTCAGTCATGATGTTTTTACTAACTTTCTGGACCTTGAAAGTGTTAATTAAATAGCTGTCTATGTAGATCTCTTGGATTTCATCAAAAATATCTTAATTTGTGCTCTTCAAGATGAAAGAAGGTCTTACGGGTTTGGAATGACATGAGGGTGAATAATTAATGACATTTAAATTTTGGGGTGAACTTTTGGGGTGAACCCTTTAAATGACAGTAAATGATGGTACAAAAAGAAAAGGTAAATATGCTATACATTATCCACATGCACACTCATGAAGCTAAATTACAAGTGACTGAGGGTTGTTTTAGTTAATGCCTTTACCGCAGTTTAGTTTTTTTACTCCTGAGCTGAGCATTTTGACATGCTGTGATAACGAATTCATCAAATCAAGATGCATTAATAAAGGTCTTGATTAAATCTTGAAACAGATTTGTTGAAAGGTTATAGTCAACTCGTGGCTGCTTGAATATGCCTAATAATAACGATTGAAAAAGCAGGACATGATTTGATGTCGATCACATTTTATCAGCAGCACTTTTGGTGAACTGTTTAAACTGAAAATCGAAATTCTGTGCCTCACGTCTCACCACTGGAGGCGCTGTGCTCAGGATGACCCTCATATCCGCGGCTGCATCCCCCTCACGACTCAAACTCGGCGTGACATTTAATCTGTGTGCCGGGCAGAGGCATGATCACCACTGCTCCACATCCCCAGCATTGAGAACTTTGTGCTTTCACATCATTAAAGCGCCGTTCAGAGGAGGCGGCAAGCATGAACTCAATAGCACTGTACTGGAACCAGAGAGAGAGAGAGACAGAGACAGTGGGAGCAAAGAGTATATTATTTAAACAGAGACTTTGAGTTGCAGACAGCCTTCAGAAGCCTCTGATTGACTGCTACTGCAGAGAGGCATTGACGCAGAGCCGAGCATGATAGAATGGGATGTTATCATGAATGCAGAACAAACAGATACAGCATAATCTGCAGAGAACTCAGCTTTAAAGTGCACATCCAAGCTTCCTTTTGTAATATGATGTGGTTTTTTGGAAGTAAAATGGAGATTAGGACTCCATCAGAGTTTCTTGGTTCATGAAATATCTACACTGCCCGTCCAAAAATGATGGATTTAATCCAAAATTTGGATTTAAATAGGCAAATGCTGAAAGGGATAGTTGACCCTGAAATGAAAAAAAAAAACGCCATCTTTTACTCACCCTGCTGTTCCAATGCCCTATGTCCTGGACCTCAAAAGCAGAAATAAAAGCAGAAATAAAATTGTTTTAAAAACGTCCTGCACATACTCCTCCATATAATGGCAGTGAATGGCGACCAGGCTAAAACTTTACAAAAAGGATACAAAAGTATTACGCAATCATATAGTGAGACGCACGCCATACACTCACCTAAAGGATTATTAGGAACTCCTGTTCAATTTCTCATTGATGCAATTATCTAATCAACCAATCACATGGCAGTTGCTTCAATGCATTTAGGGTTGTGGTCCTGGTCAAGACAATCTCCTGAACTCCAAACTGAATGTCAGAATGGGAAAAAAATTTGAGCGTGGCATGGTTGTTGGTGCCAGACGGGCCGGTCTGAGTATTTCACAATCTGCTAATAGGAAATAGGAAAAAGAGGCTACAATTTGCACGAGCTCACCAAAATTGGACAGTTGAAGACTGGAAAAATGTTGCCTGGTCTGATGAGTCTCGATTTCTGTTGAGACATTCAGATGGTAGAGTCAGAATTTGGCGTAGACAAAATGTGAACATGGATCCATCATGCCTTGGCACACTTTAGGCCCCTTAGTGCCAATTGGTCATCATTTAAATGCCATGGCCTACCTGAGCATTGTTTCTGACCATGTCCATCCCTTTATGACCATCATGTACCCATCCTCTGATGGCTACTTCCAGCAGGATAATGCACCGTCACAAAGCTCGAATCATTTCAAATTGATTTCTTGAACATGACAATGAGTTCACTGTACTAAAATGGCCCCCACAGTCACCAGATCTCAACCCAATAGAGCATCTTTGGGATGTGGAGGAACGGGAGCTTCGTGCCCTGGATGTGCATCCGACAAATCTCCATCAACTGCAAGATGCTATCCTATCAATATGGGCCAACATTTCTAAAGAATGCTTTCAGCACCTTGTTGAATCAATGCCACGTAGAATTAAGGCAGTTCTGAAGGCGAAAGGGGGTCAAACACAGTATTAGTATGGTGTTCCTAATAATCCTTTAGGTAAGTGTATATGGAAAGTGTTCAGGAGGCATACTATAAGGTTTTGTGGGAAAGAAACCGTATTATTCAGTCAAAATACTGAGCTCGGCCATTACACTGTGCGCGTTCCTGTGAGTGCGTGCGAGCCGTTAGCAGCCGCTCATGCAAGTTTGTCATGACAACTGGTACACAACATTTACTTCAGGAGGTTTACCTTGTTATTAGTATTATTGTATTATTTCTTATCATATACCTTATTCACAAGTTTCCTACGCCCCATGAAGCCTTGTGTCAAAAGTGGGAGTGTCTTCCGGTTCAAAGTAAACAAGCAGGACTTTATGCATTTCCACTGTAGTTTATGCGCACGTTTCCATATCGGATATAAAATGTATCCGACTCAAACGAGCGCATACATTTTTTATCCACATATATTGGATTCATACGCATCTTGGCGTTTCCATTCAGCATTTTTTTATGCGATATCCCAAAATGCGCATAAAAATAGGTGGATGCATGGGCATCACTAGGGTGAATAAAAGATGGCTTTATTTTCATTTCAGGATGAACTATCCTTTAAGAGTCTTTGAATCATTATTGCAGTGATTATTGTTTCTACCATGTTATATGTTTGGCAACAGCTCTTCTAACCCAAATTTATGGAGTGTGTAGCTTCTCATTTCATAAACAACCATTTAGGAAGACATATCATGGCCATATTCCAGGATGACAATGTCAAGATTCATCAGCTCAAATTTGTGAAATAATGGTCGAGAGGGAGCATGAAGAATCATTTTCACACAAGAATTGGCAGACCTTAAATTCATCGAAAGTCTTTGTGATGTGCTTCGGGAGACTTTACAGAGTGCTGGACTCTTGCATTGCCAATACAAGATCTTGACCAACATTGCCGCACTTTGATGGAAATAAATGTTGTGATGTTATTTCCATCAAGAGGAGCAGTAAACTGTAGTAAAATACTTTGTTATTCTTCTCGTTATTTCCCTATAGTGGCTAATGAATCGGAAGTCCTGCACATTCACAGAAAAGAGCTTACTTCCGCATTGAAACAAAGTGGATAGTGTATCTGGAGTTATTGATTATGAGGCCATTGATATGTCTGTGATGGAGGTCGTCATTTTAAACTGTAGTTATGAGGGAAACCATTGATGTTTTGTGTTGATTTGTGTTGTGTTGATTCAATCATTTATTCTGAAGAACAGCAGGTGTTCTGGCGAAAATAATTTCACAGAATACCATAACTTTTCTATAAATTCCACAAAATCCCTCTCTGCGACCAAAATGATTTCTTGGCAGCTTTTAGATCATCCCAGCCAGGTCTTTTATATTTCAGTTCTTCACTTCTTTTGAATAAGATGGATCTGAATAGATCTCAGTGGTAATTTGTACTTCTCTTCTGCTTGTCTATCCCAGTGGGAGATGCCATCCAGGCCTCATGTGTTGGGTTTCCAGCCTTCTGCAAGTGTGGATCTACTTCCAGTGTTTCCTCACGTGTACCGGACGGTCCTGCCTCCACATTATGGCAAACGCTGGGTGGAGAAACGTGTGCCTGACTACAAGGTAAAGGATGCATTCACAGTAATTGATTACATTTGGTTTTGGGGAATGAACATCCATCCATCGGTACATCAATTTATCAGTACATCAGAACATCCATCCATCCATCCAACCAACTATCAGTCCATCCATCCATCCATCCATCCATCCATCCATCCATCCATCAGTCCATCAGTCCATCCATCCATCCATCCATCCATCCATCAGTCAATCCATTTGTCCATCCATCCATCCGTCAGTACATCCATCAATCCATCCATCCATCAGTACATCAGAACATCAGTACATCCATCAGTACATCAGTACATCAGTACATCCATCAGTACATCCATCCATTCATCCATCCATCCATCCATCCATCCATCCATCCATCCATCCATCCATCCAACAAACCATCAGTCCATCCATCCATCCATCCATCCATCCATCCATCAGTCAATCCATCTGTCCGTCCATCCATCCATCAGTCCATCCATCCATCAGTACATCCATCCATCCATCCAACCAACCATCAGTCCATCCATCCATCCATCCAACAAACCATCAGTCCATCCGTCCATCCATCCATCCATCCATCCATCCATCCATCCATCCATCCATCCATCCATCCATCCAACAAACCATCAGTCCATCCATCCATCATCCATCCATCAGTCAATCCATCCATCAGTCAATCCATCTGTCCGTCCATCCATCCATCCAACCAACCATCAGTCAATCCATCTGTCCGTCCATCCATCCATCCATCCATCCATCCATCCATCCATCAGTCAATCCATCTGTCCGTCCATCCATCCATCAGTCCATCCATCCATCAGTACATCCATCCATCCATCCATCCATCCAACCAACCATCAGTCCATCCATCCATTCATCAGTCAGTCAATCCATCCATCCATCCATCCATCCAACCATCAGTCCATCCATCTGTCCATCCGTCCATCCATCAGTGAATCCATCTGTCCGTCCATCCATCCATCAGTCCATCCATCCATCAGTACATCCATCCATCCATCCATCCATCCATCCATCCATCCATCCATCCATCCAACCAACCATCAGTCCATCCATCCATCTATCAGTCAGTCAATCCATCCATCCATCCATCCATCCATCCATCAGTCAATCCATCTCTCCATCCGTCCATCCAACCATCAGTCCATCAGTCCATCCATCCATCCATCCATCCATCCATCCATCCATCCATCCATCCATCAGTCAATCCATCTGTCCGTCCATCCATCCATTCATCCATTCATCCATCCATCCATCAGTCCATCCATCCATCAGTCAATCCATCTGTCTGTTCATCCATCCATCATTCCATCCATCCATCAGTACATCCATCCATCCATCCATCCATCCATCAATCCATCAATCCATCAGTACATCAGAACATCAGTACATCAGTACATCAGTCCATCCTTCAGTACATCCATCCATCCATCCATCCATCCAACCATCAGTCCATCCATCCATCTATCCATCCATCCATCCATCCATTCACCCATCCATCCATCAGTCCATCCATCCATCAGTCAATCCATCTGTCTGTTCATCCATCCATCAGTCCATCCATCCATCAGTACATCCATCCATCCATCCATCCATCCATCCATCAGTACATCAGAACATCAGAACATCAGAACATCAGTACATCAGTACATCAGTATATCAGTACATCAGTCCATCCATCAGTACATCCATCCATCCATCCAACCATCAGTCCATCCATCCATCTATCCATCCATCCATCCATCCATCCATCCATCCATCCATCCATCCATCCATCCATCAGTCCATCAGTCCATCCATCCATCAGTACATCCATCCATCCATCCATCCGTGAATATACAAAGCACAAAAGCATAAAACCCCATATCCACTCGTGGGCATGAACAATTGTTCTGGTAAACTAAAAATTGATTTGCCATTCTGCAACTGCACAGAATTTTTGTTTTCTCATTTGCAGTTTTATCTAAACAACACTTTGGCTCTTGAGACCACCTGGATCAGTCCAGAGGAAATGGGAATTTTCCAGCGTCAGGAAAAACCACTGCTGAGGACGAATCAAACTGCATTGAGCATATGTAGGCCAGCTGCAGCCTCCAGGAATATCCACACTCTACTTTTGACACCTAGGCGTGTTTCAGGTAAGAGAGAGAATTTATGATCCCAGCACCCATTTTCCCACCTTTGTGATTCTGGCCCGCTGTTTGGTTAATTCATAAGAGGGCTTTTTTTTTCTTCTTTTAGATAAAGCTTTCTGTTTTCTATTTACTCCCTAGACTATTTCAGATCCTGCTTAGTTTCATTTTAAACAGCTTTTCTTTTGTAACTTTAATCTTCTTATTTAACTTGATATAACAGTATCGGAGGATTGTCAGCTGAGATTTTATGGAGCGAAAACCGAAGCGAGGCTGTCACTCTGTTTTTGTGTTTATGTGTGGGAAGAGAGGCGGGTTGATTTGTGCTTATGAAATGAAACAGAAATGACTTCAAATTTCAGCTCATTTTCAATCATAGTGTGGTTTAATCAACTAGAGCGTGCAGCGAAGACTGCTTAAGAGTGTGTAATGAAGACCCATAATGAGTATGCAGTAAAAACGAATTATGCCATTTGAATCCGGTAACCTGACAAATGCATGAAACAAACTTTAATACATTTATTTACACAATCGCTAGAAAATACACAAGATGAAAATAAAGAGCTAAAGTGATGTATTGACAGTAGCTTACAGGAGGACAGCAACATATTTTAAGTTGTGTACATTTTTTTAAGCTATTTATTAATGCTACATTCCAGAAATGGTGCTCGACAAAAAAACACAATGATATTGACGATATTGTGCGGCATAAAGTTTATAATGCGATATATAATGATGCTTGCTTTTGCATTATAATACTATTTTTAATGCAAATGCAAGTGTTTTCTGTTCATGAAATTTGTTTTTGTCATAGCTGGCATAAAAGCCCTCTTTTTGGGTGCATGTGACAGCATTGTTTGATTTAATTCAATATGTTTTATTCCCACCTCTGACTGATTAAATCAATGTAGGGGAAAATTTCATTAAACAAATTAGTTCAATCACCTTTTTTGAGTTCACAAAACCAACACATCATCAGAATTATTTCATTTGTTTTTTTTTTTAGTTTTATGAACTTTCAATTTAGACAAACTTAAATTTAACTGAAATCGGGAAAGGATTTGCTTTTCCCAGCATGCTTTGCCATGGCATTCAAAAGGGAGAGTAAATATATAATGATTTTTGTGCAAGATTAATGTAAAGTGGGATATTTAGTAGTGTTTATGTTTGTACTAAATAAGAAAAGTTTCTGCTATGTTTTTTGGGGGTTACCATCATCGTGACGAGTGGAGCATGAGCTTGGTTTGAGAACAGATATATGTTAAAAGTTATATATTGCTGCATTCTTTCAGTAATTGCTATGCTATGCTAATGCTAGCGAAGCATTGTGTTACTATGTAGCAAGTTAACATTTACTGAATTAGATAGTTAAAGTTAGCCAAGTTTCCGATACTAAAACTATTTAAGTTGAGATTACATGATAGTTTTAAAGGGGCAGTGTGTAGTATGTAAGAGGATCTATTAACAGAAATGCAATATAGTATACATAACTGTTTTCAGTGGTGTAAAACACCTTACATAATGAACCGTTAAGTTTTTATTACCTTAGAATGAGCCATTTCTATCTACACACACCGCAGGTCCCCTTACAGTGAAGTCTGCATTTTGCGCCGCCATGTTTCTACAGTAGCCCTAAATGGACAAACTTCTCTACAAAAAAAACTGCTCTCTCCTACGACAACATTTTTGTCCTGTGTCAGCCACCGTAGCTTCTCAATGTGCTTCGAAAGGGAGGGGTGATTGCAATTCACAACCTCACCAGTAGATGCCGCTAAAATTGACACAGTGCACCTTTAAGTTGAATATATGAAGCTTCCTCAAATATTTAAAGTTAAAGGCAATTAAAAAGTATGTGTACAAAATAAAATTTCTTAACTTTAAAAAGTTTGCTGTAACTGATTACCTCATTTTTTTTTGTTGAGTTTTGCCAACTTATTCGGGTTTACAGTGGGCCAAGTGTGAAATGTGAACACCTAGTAATCCAATCGATCAGAATGCATGAAGTGACCCCTATTCTCAATTTAAATGTACCCACAGTGAACAAGTTAAATTGAAAACAGCCCAGGGATAGATACAGATACAGATACAGCTGAGCAGTGTATAGCACTGCATTTAATTCCAACTGCTCTTGCCTGCAGCAGAGAGTCAGTGTGCTACACCTGTGCTCTTCCCTGATCACAAGTCTTTAGCTGCAGATGCTTTCAGGTAGGCAGTGATGAATTAGATTGCAGATACACTCATGTGCCGTTCAAAGATTAGTCCTTGAGAGATGAAAAGTTCCCTCCTGTTGAGGGTTTTCTGTCTTTCAGATTGCAAAGTGTATAATGAGTGGAATTGAATGGAATATAGCACAGAGTCTGGACTGATGGTAAAAAATTTACCTTTGCTTCCACGCTTTTACATGTTTAACACTTCAGGTGTGCTTTACAATAGAGTGAAGGTTTGAAAAGTGTTAATAAAGCTAATAGACATTCTGAACATATTGTAAATGTGAATGTAAAACTCTTCAATTTATTTTTTTCATACTGGTACACTCTAAAAAAAAAGGCTCGTAATCATAGGGGAACCTTTTTTAGTGCTATATAGCACCAATTTTGGTGCTTCAGTGGTTCTTCAGCGGTTCTTCAGAGGTGCTATATAGCACCTTAGTCAAAGAACCGGTGAAGAACCTCTGAAGAACCGCTGAAGAACCTCTGAAGAACCGCTGAAGAACCACTGAAGCACCAAAATTGGTGCTATATAGCACTAAAAAAGGTTCCCCTATGATTACGAGCCAAGAACCATTTTTGGTGCAATATAGAACCTTTTTTTTTTTTAGAGTGTATCCTTCAGTTCCTCTTAAGAATATAATCACTATCCCTGTTGTGGACAGTCGCTCAGGTAATTTAGACTGTCTGTGGAAAGTGTGAACTGTCTCACTTTCTCTATCTCCAAGCAGTTTTATTTTTGTCTTGCCATTTGGACTAATTCAATTGACAGTAAGTTCTCTTAGTGGTTAAAAAGTTGTACATCAATTTTACCTTACTGCTGTGAGAGTGACTTTAATGCCTTAAATTGCAGTAGATAGGGAGCTCAGTTTGGGAACAGAACTACTGAGTATGTATGTGTTCAGTCCACCCAACTATGTCCAATATCCCTTGTTCTGTAGATGGTTCTATTTCTAGTTCAAAGGCAAACAGAGGCTATGAGAGCGTTCATCCTGACAGTATGAGAGAGACTCTGTGTATGTAGAAGGGGGTGAGTCATGGACGCTATACATTCTTAACACTGAAACATATTTTGGTAGGTTTCGGCTAGCAAATATATATAGGTTGGAGTGTTACTGCTTTGACTGGAGAAAGTCTGAACAGAGAGATATTATTTAGGGTGGTATATCTCTAACAGCTATCATATACACTATATTAGCCAAAATTATTTGGACACGCCTCCAAATAATTTAATTCAGGTGTTCCAATCACTTCTATTGCCACAGGTATAAAATCAAGCACCTAGGCCTGCAGACGCTTCTACAAACATTTGTGAAAGGATGGGTCACTCTCTGGAGCTCAGTGAAGTCAAGCGTGGTACTGTGATAGGTTGTCACCTTTGTAATACGTCAATTCGTGAAATTTCCTCACTAATAAATATTCCACAGTCAACTGTTAGTGGTATTATAACAAAGTTTGGGAACAACAGCAACTTAAAACGTAAAATTACAGAGCGGGGTCAGCACATGGTGAGGCACACAGTGCGCAGAAGTCACCAACTTTCATGGAATGGGTTTCCATGGCCGAGCAGCTGCATCCAAGCCTTACATCACCAACTGCAATGCAAAGCGTGGGATGCAGTGGGGTAAAACACGCCACCACTGGACTCTAGAGCAGTAGAGATGTGTTCTCTGAAGTGACCAATCACGCTTCTCTGTCTAGCCGATCCGATGGATGAGTCTGGGTTTGGTGGTTGCCAGGAGAACGGTACTTGCCTGACTGTATTGTGCCAAGTGTAAAGTTTGGTGGAGGGGATGATTATGGTGTGGGGTTGTTTTTCAGAGGTTGGGCTTGGCCCCTTAGTTCCAGTGAAAGGAACTCTAAATACTTCAGCATACCAAGACATTTTTGGCAATTTCAAGCATGACATTTCAACTTTGAGAGAACAGTTTGGGGATGGCCCATTCCTGTTCCAACATGACTGCGCACCAGTGCACAATCCAAGGTCCATAAAGACATGGATGAGCAAGTTTGGTGTGGAGGAACTTTACTGCCCTGCGCAGAGTCCTGACCTCAACCAGACAGAACACCTTTGGGATGAATTAGAGTGGAGACTGTGAGCCAGGCCTTCTCGTCCAACATCAGTGTCTGACCTCACGAATGCGCTTCTAGAAGAATGGACAAAAATTCCCATAAACAAACTCCTGAACATTGTGGAAAGCTTTCCCAGAAGAACTGAAGCTGTTATAGCTGCAAAGGGTGGGCCAACTCCAAAGTAAACCATAGAGATTAAGAATGGGATGTCATTAAAGTTCATGTGCATGTAAAACTTTTGGCAATATAATGTGTATATATATATATATACTACCAGTCTTGCCAGCACAGGTCACTTTTGGCTTCCTGCCAAGTCCTTTTAGATTAGTTACAGTGTTTACTTTCTAATAATGCTTTGCACCGTATAGCCACTGGTACTTGAAAAGATTTGCAAATACTTTTGTACCATTTTCCTATCTCGTGAGCATCCACAATGCACAACTAGAGGTCCTCACTAAGCTCCTTGGTTTTAACCATGACTTGCAATTGACCAGAGACTAACTATAGCAAACAGGTGTATCAGCTGTTTTGAATTAATAGTTGATTAGAATGCTCTAAAACATGCTAGAAGTTACCAGGAACAATAATGGTGCAGAAGATCGCATTTCCTGGGAACTTTGCAATAAGATCTGGGATATGAATAATTTTGGACATGGAACATTTTGTCCAAAATATAAATCTTGTGAAATATAAATATATTAAAATGTATTTTAAATACATTTATTTTATGCTAAGTATGCTACAAATAAATTTACATATTCATGTAGGCCTATTTAATATAAAAACCCCGCAACTCTTAATTGGTATATGTGCATTGTGCGATAAATAAGTACTCCAAATAAAGTTTAATTATAATATTATATCAGTAAGTCTCACGCAATATGTAATTAAATATGTTAATGGTTTTGTAGTATTCTTAGTATGAAATATATTTACAAAAAAATACATTTAGGTAAAGATTTTTTTTTCACTGGTATCTCTAACACAATGTCTTATAGTCTTTGCCCACTTTCTTGTGTCCAGATAAAAATTCACTTTAACTCAAAATTTGGCCTGGGTATGGTTTGGAAAAAAAATGAAAGAATTGCTGTTGCAAAGGAACACAGCACATTTTTGGGTCTTTGGCTTATTCACCTGCGCTGTGTAATATCATTGCGCTGCTGCATCCATGGTACGGCAGCAAAGTTCCTTGATTATTACGCAGGAATGAGAGAATAGTTCCTAGCCATATCGGTCTAGAAAATCACAACTTTTCATTTTCCGTCGGTCTTAGTACACGATGTAACTATACCCATCACAACATGTAAATAGGAAAATGTTGGCGTTATTTTGTCACTTATTGAGCAGTAGGCTAGCTGGAGCCATTTACCTCCAGTCTTTGTGCTAAGCTAGGCTAGCGGTGGGTGTGTCAGACAGAGTTATGGCACGCACGGAGATGAGAATGGTATGTATGGACTTATCTAACTCTGGGGGATACGGTGAATAAGTTAAATTCCCAAAAAGTAGGCGTGTTCCTTTAAGTGCACACCATATCGGCAACAACATGGCAGACGAGAAATTATGAATCTCTACACGTAAGCAGGTTGTCAAGCTTCAGTCTTGCTTTTTCTAACCCAATGAGGGTCTTTGTGGAATTGAGGTGACAAATATTATGATGGAAATAACAGATGTGGGTGTGGAAGTGAAGTCTGCTGCCATCTGTCAAATACTTCTACGGTTCGTGGTTGCCTCGGTACGCTTCATAACCCAAAAATCATATCTCTACACCTCATAACCCAAAAAACACCACATCTTCTGTGGCTGAAAAATGTTGAGATGAGAGAAAATGACTTGTTTCTCATGCATGTATAGATGCAAATCCGTTTGTTGTGACTGATGTTTTAGTGATGCATCCTGAGCATCTTATCATTGGGCTAAAATTGGTGTATATATTTAAAGTCAGATTTATGATTAGTATTACATTCTTGCATGCTGTTGTGAAGGTCATGAATGAGGAAACAGCTTAAATATTTTATGGAATGGAAAGTTATCTGGAAGGCCATAAACTTTTATTGTACATTCAGGAATCGACCATCTACGTGGAGTTTGAAAGGAGCATCAGATGTGATAAAAAATGATGTTGGCAACACAAAACTGTTCTTTAAACATGCAAAACTTTCCTTTTATAACTCTTTTGGAGCATAAAATAAGCATTCACCGGGTCTGCTGTCTGTCTGTCTCTCTAGACCACAGGCAAGTTGCCTGAGAATTAGAAAGGTGATCTTTGATCTGGAGAATTACAAAATCTACTTGATCTCTGTCTTCACCTTTGATGAGCTTAGCTCGACATAAAGGTGAGTGGATCAAACCATGTTTTTGAACACACCTCAGCGTCAGTTACAAAGCGATAGTTATTCACCCTCAGCACAACAAAGCTTTGGGGAAAAATTGAACTTCAGAAGTTATGTCTGTGTCCGGGAATCCGTTCTGGAGTGGTATTGAGAGTTGCTCTTACAAAGTCATCCTCGCAGACTCGAGCCGTTGATGAGCGTTAGCCGAGGCAGTAATTGGTGCCAGAGGGTGTGCGGCGCTCTTACAATCGAACACTGTGAGCAAGTCCAATTTGTGTCCTCGCAGTCACACTTCCTTACCGTAGGGAAAAGGAAGTTCTCGACGTCTGCAAACACATCCGCACAGGTCAGCAGCAGTTTAAGAGCTTTTCCCTCAGGTAACAGCGTACTTTATTAGGGCTGCTCGTGATAAATTGATACGGCGCACACAGCATTTGCCTTTTGTTTAAAGAAAAAAGGTGTTGTTTTTTCTCTCTCTCATCGTGCTGATGTCTGTCATACTATGGTGTTTTCCTCAACTTTCTCGATTTTAATAAGCCTGCTGTCTTAGCCGCACATGTCACGCCCACAGTTCTTTAAGGGACTTTCTCATGCATATTGCAGCTACAATCCAAAAATCGAATCTGCTGTCTGGTATTAGGTTGACATGAGCGTTTCTGAAGAACTAATCACTGATTTACCAAAGTTTTAAAAGGTTAGTGGCATCAAATCTTGCTAAGGTATTCTGAGTTTTTTAAGGTACTTAGTTGCAAGTTAAACTAGATATCCACAAGCAGAACTATTTTTTCTGGTATTATTATTCAGCTATAAACAATGCTGAAAGAGACAATTGGCAGATTTTTCACCTGAAAGAAACAATTATTGGCAGATTTTCACCTGAAAAATCACTTGAAAGAGACAATTGGCTGATTTTTCACCTGAAAATGTATCCGAAAGAGACAATTGGCAGATTTTTCATGAGAAGTTTACAGTATTTGAAGGAGACAATTTGCTGTAGTATATTGTACATTCCAGTAGCTCAAATTGTATAGCATGGTGCCCGCAACGTCAAGGTCATGGGTTCAATTCCCAATTCAATGTCACTAAAAATTCAGAAAATTCACCTGATAGGGACAATTGACAGATTTTTCACCTGAACAAGACGGTTGGAATTTTTTTTTTTTTTCCCTGAAAGAGGCAATTGGCAGATTTTTCAACTGAAAATTTACCCAAAAGAGACAATTTGCTGTAGTATATTGTACATTCCAGTAGCTTAAACTGTATAGCATGGTGCCCGCAATGTCAAGGTCATGGGTTCAATTCCCAATTCAATGTCACTTAAAATTCTGAAAATCTACCTGATAGAGACAATTGGCAGATTTTTCACCTGAAATTCCCCTGAACGAGACAGTTGGAAGTTTTTTTTTTTACCTGAAAGAGGCAATTGGCAGATTTTTCACCTGAAATTCCCCTGAAAGAGACAATTGTCAAAATGTTCACCTGAAAGAGATTTGTTTTTTACCTGAAAGAGACAATAGGCAGGTTTTTTCACCTGAAAATTCACCTAAATGTGACAATTGTCAAAAATTTTCACCTGAAAGAGACAATTGGCAGATTTTTTTTTTTACCTGAAAATTTACCTCAAAGACACAAATGGCAGATTTTTCATCAGAAAGTTTACAGTATTTGAAAGAGACAATTGGCTATAGTATATTGTACATTCCAGTAGCTCAAACTGTATAGCACGGTGACAGCAACATCAAATGCATAAATGTAAATGTAATAAATAAATGTAGAAGAAAACAATGTACTCATGTGGCAACAGTTATAATGATACGTTCACATGTTTTGTTATGAACTTCTGACATTTTTAAATGATGCACAAAATCGATCTTAGCTGGCTAGAAACATCTGCGTACTGCACTTAGAGTATGTTACAGGCTTAAGAGTCAAATGATGTTCCAGAGATTTAGCTTTTGATTTGCATGTCATTTAAAATTATTTAAAAAAAAATCTAGTTATTTCATGCAAGACCAAAGAAATATGCATTGAGAAGAAGGTATGTTCAGAAAATTATTGTTGAAGGTGCAAGTCTGGAAACACGAACATACAATCGTGGCATAATGAAAGCAGAGCAAATCAATATGTGAAGCAAATAATTTCCTTGTATTTGGGCATTCTTCATCTACCCTGCACAGATTCTGCCGCTAGCCATGCCTTCCAGGTCCATCATTAATAATCTGTGCTCAACAATGTTTACATCAAACCAAAGGAAATAAGAAATATGTTCAGAACAAAATAGAAGGCGTAATAGCTCAGACGTATGTTTCCATCTTCAGTGCAGTTTCATCACTTAGGGCCATTAAACCTGTTCTGAGGTATATGCATCGATCCATAACATCACTCCTGCTGGATGTACCGATAAACCAATATTTTATGCTGATTTATTTTTCATGTGTTCGTCCTTTTTGATTCGTGTCAGTGTGAAAATCTATAAGTACAGTTATATGGTTTTATGGAATATAACAGTATGCTGTCTCTGAGGGATAATTTAGCCTCTGTGTCGATGGAAACGTAAAAACACACAGAACGAGTTCAAATTTCATTTACAAATATAACAGTAAATGATTTAAAAAAATTTCTATGAGCAACATGTGTGTATATATACACTCACCTAAAGGATTATTGGGAACACCATACTAATACTGTGTTTGACCCCCTTTCGCCTTCAGAACTGCCTTAATTCTACGTGGCATTGATTCAACAAGGTGCTGAAAGCATTCTTTAGAAATGTTGGCCCATATTGATAGGATAGCATCTTGCAGTTGATGGAGATTTGTGGGATGCACATCCAGGGCACGAAGCTCCCGTTCCACCACATCCCAAAGATGCTCTATTGGGTTGAGATCTGGTGACTGTGGAGGCCATTTTAGTACAGTGAACTCATTGTGATTTGAAATGATTCAAGCTTTGTGACATGGTGCATTATCCTGCTGGAAGTAGCCATCAGAGGATGGGTACATGGTGGTCATAAAGGGATGGACATGGTCAGAAACAATGCTCAGGTAGGCCGTGGCATTTAAACGATGCCCAATTGGCACTAAGGGGCCTAAAGTGTGCCAAGAAAACATCCCCCACACCATTATACCACCACCACCAGCCTGCACAGTGGTAACAAGGCATGATGGATCCATGTTCTCATTCTGTTTACGCCAAATTCTGACTCTACCATCTGAATGTCTCAACAGAAATCGAGACTCATCAGACCAGGCAACATTTTTCCAGTCTTCAACTGTCCAATTTTGGTGAGCTTGTGCAAATTGTAGCCTCTTTTTCCTATTTGTAGTGGAGATGAGTGGTACCCGGTGGGGTCTTCTGCTGTTGTAGCCCATCCGCCTCAAGGTTGTGTGTGTTGTGGCTTCACAAATGCTTTGCTGCATACCTCGGTTGTAACGAGTGGTGATTTCAGTCAAAGTTGCTCTTCTATCAGCTTGAATCAGTCGGCCCATTCTCCTCTGACCTCTAGCAACAACAAGGCATTTTCGTCCACAGGACTGCCGCATACTGGATGTTTTTCCCTTTTCACACCATTCTTTGTAAACCCAAGAAATGGTTGTGCGTGAAAATCCCAATAACGGAGCAGATTGTGAAATACTCAGACCGGCCCGTCTGGCACCAACAACCATGCCACGCTCAAAATGGCTTAAATCACCTTTCTTTACCATTCTGACATTCAGTTTGGAGTTCAGGAGATTGTCTTGACCAGGACCACACCCCTAAATGCATTGAAGCAACTGCCATGTGATTGGTTGATTAGATAATTGCATTAATGAGAAATTGAACAGGTGTTCCTAATAATCCTTTAGGTTAGTGGATATACACTACTATCCAATGGTTTGGGGGTCCGTCCATCCATCGATCCATCCATCTATCTTCCACATCACTGCTGAATAACGGTGCAGGAAACATTGAAATACATGAACATTTATTTTTTTTACTTTTCTTTCATCAAAACTACAATCAATTGCTTAAAAAAAAGGTTTTGTAGCAATTAATGACTATAAAGTTATAGAAGGAAAAAGCCTCAGTGTTTTAGGCAGCCAAACTAGTTCAGGCTTTATTTTAGCTCGCCCAGGGTCGTTCATTTATCATCTAATAGGTGGAAGCATCGAAATGCTTCCTGGGGGCTTTCCTGAGAATGGCTCATTCTGTTGTGTGCATTTTAAGGTTCTACAGTGTGGTTTCTAGGCCAAAAAGTCATTTTTACTTTAACCCACCATTCCTCTGCTTCACAGACTCGCTCCGAAATCTCATTTTTCATCTTCATGAATTTTAGCCTGGTCTTATTGACAGGACCTAATGGAACGTGAAAAGTCACTCTGGTTGCCTTGTCAAGAAATACGCAGCTTCTGGAAAATAGAGTTTAAAAGTTGAGCAGGCGATTTAGAAGTGCGCACTGAAGCGTTTTGGCCCACCTTGAATGGATCAAGCCGAAGCTCTCATGGGAACTTTAATGAGGCTTTAAACACCTTCACATGGAACTTTTCATGCTTTTATTTTGTGCCACCATGAGATTCATAACCAAAACTGAACAATTGAGAAATAGTTTGATCTCATCATTAGATAAAGGCTGAAATCAATAACACGATTCATGCTAGAACATCAATATGTGTAAGAAACAGAAAGAACTGTTTACTTTAGCTGTGCTATAAGAATCCACTGCAGCGCAACAGTCACACGCTCCTTCACATAAGACTCGAGCTAGTTCAAACAGAATTCTTGCCACATTTGAAATAAGAAACATTGATTTGTCTGACACACTTTCACTGCAGACTATGTGTGCATACTAATTATACACTGTGGAACTTCACATTTTTATTTGTGTATTCCAGGGTGTAAATCCAACAATGACTTTCAGGGTGGGGGGAGGGTTAATGTCTATAAAAAGAGTTTTTAGGTCATTTTCAAGGGCACAATCTGTTGAACGGTCTCTCAAGCGATCCATATTTCCACAAATTAAACGGCACATCAGCCAAACCCACAGGAACTGTATTGGTCATAGATTGCTTTTTTTAATAGCTCAAGAGAAATAATGGAGCTCTTAATGATGTTTACTTGAAGTATATCGGCAGATGTTTCTCTCAAAATGACTTGGAAGTAAAAACAGACCCAGATGGGACAATTGCTGATATACATTTGATGAGAAACTCGTGAGTTTGATTTTTGATTGCACACTTGTTGCAGAACCTGATTTCACCAAGTGCAACATGTTCCTGGATCATTGATCCCGGAACAACCTCCAAAACAACCAATCAGATTTGAGGGAAGAGTTTACAGTTTATGTCAAGTTTAGGCTTACAAGCAGGGTTAGCCACTTCAGTGTTATTCACCTATCATTTCCCATAAATTATGGGTAGGGTTAGGTTTAGGGTGTCAACAGGATCAATGATTTTGGCCAACAGCCGTTTCATTAGCCTGGTCTTTTGCCACTAGCCGGCAAATGCTATCATTCCCATTTAGTTATGGAAAAGCTATTTATGAAAGTTTTTCTTGGCTATACAAACTTTAAGGGAACAATCCATTTTATCACTTTGCAGACATTATGAGAACATTATTTTGAATCTTCTCTGAACTTTCTGAAGTAGGACATTTAAGTCTAGCTAAAACATTTCAGAAAAAAATGCTCCATGAATTATGTAAAATTAAAGTTTTTGAGAACATTTATAAAGACCAGATAACTTAAATGGAGTGTCTATTCACATCAAGTGCAAATAGCGTGCCTTGTTGGCAAGTGCTATTTGCTCTGGCTCCAACTAACAATGCCTGTTTGGGAAAAACAAGATTAAAAAAATAACAGGGTAGTTTAATGTCTTCAGTGGTGTAGTCAGTACAGCATACGGCTTAAGGATCTAGGTTTTTGAAGCGATTGACCCGGGTTCGAATTCGCCTTTTGCAGAGCTCGCTCTTCTCTCTTTTCCTATCACATATCACATCGGAAAGGCATTTACTTTCAATAAAAAAATTAAGAAAACGTTCTAAAAAGGGAAAAAAAGTGCCTAATGAAATGTTTAATAATAATAATAAAAGCATTTATTAGGTAGGGGTAGGTGCAGGCAGGGCTTTTATTGTCCCATAAAGGCAACATCTATTTAATAATTTTAACAAATATACATTCTATGTTACTATTGCATCCCATTAATGTGCAACAATACTTAGGTGCAAATAGTATATATCTGCCAAAATAAAGTATAAATAGCATCGAAGTACTATTTACACATATTGCAAAGAACTTATATGGTTTAAATAGAATATCACTATTTTCACTTTCACAGTATGCTATTTCACTTAGTAAATAGCATCTACAGCTATTTGAACTTAGTGTAAATATCATCTATTGCTAAGAAAATCATCACGGGTGTTGCAGGCACGAAGACGAAGACAGGCAGATACAATATCAAAGGAGAATTTAACGATGAAGGTTCGCAGGTGAGCAATAAAGCAGGTCACAACACACGCTCACTACAATGGACTATACACGATTGCAATCAGAAACAGACTGGGGGAAAGTGAGAACTAAATAGGGAACACAAACGAGATAATTGACAAGACACAGCTGAAACAAAATTAACTAATGATGATGGTTACTACGGAAACAGATGAGTGGCGGGAAACAGAACAAAGAATCAAGTGACAAATGAAAACAGGAAGTCCATAGAACAAAACAGAACATAACTGTCACACAAAAAAAAAAGTGTTATTTTCACTTGGTGTAAATAGCATCTATCACTAAATGCATTTTTTGCAAATAACAGCTGCCTAACTTTAAACAGGCATTCTATTAATGTTACTAGAAGAACGTTTGTTTTACAACTTTGAGAGAACATTTGACAGTTCTGAGAATGAAAATATTGGAGTTCCCTGTTTGCTGGATCCATATTTTTCATAACAGTGTCACTTGGTCTGATATTTTCATCTCATCTTTCATGCATGTTATTCATAGAATCCATGCAATAACTTTCATTGATTGAAAATGTGTATGCAAAGCATGCTGCAATACTTTTGCCCTCCATTAAGGCAAATCAGCCAACCAACACAATTTCAAATCAATACATATTGGCAGCTGTTCATATCCCAGCAATGCATTTTACCTCAGCCAAGAACCCTAAACCTACCTGGATTTCAATTTGAAAGGTCCAAAAAGCAACTTCAGTGCCAAAAGTCACTGGATTTATGCTGTATAGACAGTATGCGTGAGCTAGAGACTCGGTTGGACAAATCTGAAAGAGACTTCAAAACATTCTCCTGCCTTTTGTCATGCACTGATAACCTAATATATGATTTATTTGCCATGTGTTGTTCCTGATTCGCATTATTGTGAAAATCAGTAAGTATGCAAGATTTGGGTAAATCCATCCATGTGCCGTTTCAGACAACACATTCTCACTCCCAACTCGTCACATATTGACGCTTGTTCAGGACCACACGGTTGTGATGTTACGTATGACACTTAAGCTTGGATGCGTGTATCGCGCATGCGAGACAATTTCTAGTGAAGCTCCGTATCGGGGTGTGTATTGGTTTCCCAGAGTCACGTGATCGATGACAAATGAAGCCTCACTTTCTGTCCAATCACGTGCGCGTTTCGCTTTGCGTGTCAGAAAGTTCGAACCCCAGAGTCCTTGTTGGCTCAGTCAGTCTGGTTGATGGGTTTGTGAAGACATTCAGATAACCAACATTTATTTGTCACTATTTGTTGTTGTTGTTGTTATCTTTTTATTTTGGTAAAATCTTTGCACTTTTGTTGTTTTCTAGGTAATTTGGTGTTAGTATTTGGGGTTAGGGTGGGATTAAGGGATAGGTTGTTGGTGTTTGGTGAAGGCTTTGTATTTAGAGCAATGGCAACAGGCAAAACAAGAAAGACTTCCCCTATCTGGGAATATTTTGAGTTTAAAGCTTCCAATGTATGTATGCTTTTCTACTGTCTAAGAGGAGAAATAGACTCCAACACTGTGAAACTGTTTTTTTTTCCTTGATAAAAATACTTAAAAACTTTATCACTTTTCTGTCATTCCTACACAAGCACCATCACTGCCAAGTGTCATACGCACATTTAATGATCCTATCACACAATGTCCTTATTCACTATGTGTGTGTTGAGAGAGAGAGAGAGAGAGAGAGAGAGAGAAGGCCTATTTTAGATCTTATTGAATCAATGAAGCTCATGTTATATTTTATTGTCACACTTTAATGAGTAAATTAATTTATTTAATGGACAAATTAAACACAAACGTGTAAGGCTTTTATTTGTACACATAACATTGAAATGATGGGAGTGTGTTGTGGTTGCTTCATCTGACAGAGCTTCTTCCACAGGCTTCTGGCTGCTTTATTTTAAATAAGCACCAGATGGCGCTGTTCTCGACACTCTTGAAGCTTCGAATCTTTTCCCGGAACAGTCAGGGGAAAGCCTCAGTGCTTCATGAGGCTTCATTTCCCCATCCCTACCACACGGCGTCACTTTTTAACGCACAGGGTACCCCTTTAGCATCTTTTCCGGACGCGCAGGGTACTCCATTGATTTCAGCTGTTTGTCCAATGCGTCAGATCCAAGCGGCAACCTCCTCCAGTTTCTCTTGAAGCCAATACGGAAGTGATTCAAACTGCAATTCATCGACTGGCCGCTAGGGACAGGCTCCAGAAGGGAGCAGAATCTCATTGAGCCCCATGTTAAAATGTCCAACTTTACAGCAGAATATATCATGTTTACAGCCTGGTACAAATTGTGTTTTTGGTCTATACGGCTAATTTTGCCCTTCATGACAACTGTGAGGGGGGTGAATTTTTTTATAACTCGTCCGTTTACATTATATAAAGCCTTAAAGTTCTGCATAATTAAGGGCGTGGTCCCTTTGAGTGACAGGTGGATAACCATTTATCTGCTGTCTGTTAGTCATCGCGTCACCTCAGCTCCACCCACGTCCCGCCTCTTTGCCCATTTTCTTTCATGACGCGCGAAGCACTTTATGCTTCAAAACTGCTCTTCAGAATCCTATGGGTGACATCACGGACACTACGTCCATATTTTTTTACAGTCTATGGTCAGATCAAGACGGATTTAATTCTTTGCATTTGTAAAAGTAGACATGATAACTCCTACCCTAAACCTACCCTCTTCTCAACAATATAAAACACATAACAGGCAAATAAAAGTACAGTCACAGGTATTTGTTGCAAAAACAGTTTAAAAGTATAAACTCATGTTGCATTCAAAGTCTTCTGAAGTCATACGATATCTCTATGTAAAGAACAGAGTTGATCTTAATGTTTTAATCGCTGAAATGATAATCCCATTAAAGGGTTGAAGGGTCCTGACCAAGCGTCAATATGTGACGAGTTGGGTGTGAGAACGTGTTGTTTCGGAGGGATGGTTAAAACACACAGATTTGAAACAGTCAGAGCTCAGAGGAAACAGTACTTTATGAGCAGTTAGATGATGGTTATTATAATTCCTAGTATTACTGTTATTAAAACTGTAGTCATGGCACAGATTTTTTTTTGCAGCATGCTCATTTAAAGTAAATTCAGAGGCAGAGAACATTATTAGGCAAACAAAAATTTCTAATGTGGGTGTTGAATTGTGCAAATTACGATCATGAATGTGCATTAAAGGGATAAGTTCACCAAAAAATGAACATAAGGTCATTTTTTTCACACCCTTGTGTATTCTTTTTTCACGGAACACAAAAGCTGAAAAAGATTTTCCATGTATTTACAATAAATAGGGGCTATTTTAAAGGACGCCAAAGCAAAAGTTTGAGCCACTTTTATAGTGCTTTTGAGAAACCCATGAGTAAAGGAGCAAATGTAAAGTGATTTTGATGTTTGGTTGAACTATTCCTCAAAGAAAGTCATGTTGACTTCCAAACCATGTTTCCTAAAATTGTTCTGCTTCCCAAACTTCTTAACTCAACTCTCTAACTTCATAAATTACTGTTGAAAGCCTCTTCTCCAGGCAGTTCAAACCACTTTTACCATGAAAAGAGGTGCTCAGCGTTATTATCTGGCCTTTATGTTACAGGAGGAGTCTGGGGAGGCTGATGGCATAATTCAACTAAATAAGTTGTTTTCATGGAGACGGTATGAAGTAGGTGGTTTGTTAACCAGGTAAATGAGGTAACAGTGGGAGGACAGCATAGTGAGAGAGACAGAGATTCTGACACAGAGCCTCTTTGTGGATCAAGATGATGGCAGTGAAGTCTGAAGCGCACATAAGTGGCCGAAGGTTTCATAAGTGCAATCACTCGCCATTTCAGCTCCGCAGCAGGACGGACAGCTCCACAGCGCTGAAGGCTCCCGCTACATTTACTCTTGTCTTGGCCTGAAACTTTCTGCACAATTTCTCTGAAACGAGACCCCCTGAGAGAGATGGGAGAGAAACATGTCACACACACACACACACACACACACACACACACACACACACACACACACACACACACACACACACACACACACACACACACACACACACACACACACACACACACACACACACACACACACACACACACACACACACACACACACACACACACACACACACACACACACACACACACACACACACACGTGTTTCTGCAACTATTGGCACTTTTGGCCCTGTAATAAACTCTCTTAAAAGTTTTCTTAAAACACGTTTGACTTTTTAAGTCCAACATAGTATATACATCAATCAATAGAGAGTTCTGTCATTTAGTCATTCTGTTTCATTTAGTCATTCTACAGTGTCATTTCCACCCAGTGTTATTTTAGGATTAGTTATATGCTTATATTTATAGTATTTATGCATATTTTGATTTAGCTTTTATCTTTAATTAAAATTTTAGTAATTTTTTTTGTTATTTTATGTAATGATGTCATTTTTATTAGTTTTATGTTTTTTTTTATTATTTATTTATTTATTTATCCATTCATTTTAGTTTTAGTCATTTATTTTAGCTGTCAACATTCGTAATAAAAAATGGTAATATACTGATACTGATAAATAAAAGGCCTATATTTTGCAAAATATAAACTCGCAATTCTGCCTTTTTCCTCAAAATTATATGTATATCTCACAATTATGATTTTATAACTTGCAATTGTGAGTTTATATCTCGCAGTTCAGAGAAAAAAAAGTCGGAATTGTGAGAAAAAAAGTTATTTATAGTTTTTGTTGGGGGGGGGGGGGGGGGGGGTATGTGAGGGAATCAAGCTTCCATTTGTGTAATTTGACCTTTCCTATATTTGTCCTATATTTGTAATTTTATAACTTTTGATACAATTTTATTAGCGCCCAAATTGTTGTTTGTGGTAAGGGAAAGTTGTAACTGTTCTAAAAAGGGTTATAAATATTTATTCACAAAAAAAGAAAGAAATACAAACAATTAAAATAGTTATTTTTTATTTACTTTTTTGTTGTATTATAATTTTTGATAAATATACTAATTTTATATTTTTATGAAATATATACATATTATTATTTGAATATTATAGAATAGAACCTCTTTTGTTGTATCTGGGACAAGGCAAACAATAAAATCTAAAGATAAATGCTCATATTTCGTATATGATGAAATAAATCTGAATTTTTTTTTTTTTTTAAGTTTTCACTTTATACTGTAACAAAAATAAATATTTCTGGGACAGTTCAAACTGTATAGCTTGAAGAATCCCTCGGAAATACTGTATACTATCATAGGGTAAATGGCTGAGATGTCAAACAAACATTGGCTGTGGTTCAGACGTAACTCCTGAAAGCATAAATCGTAAGGAGTTGTTTTAGGCAGGTTTGAGGACACTTCTTAGGAGCACGGCAATAATTGCTCCCCTGGAGACTGGGGAAATGCCCTCATTCCTGAAGCCTTTGGCCACCACAGTATTTATAGTGCTTCTTCTTTGTTGAACCTGTCAAGAGGCCGCACCCAGCGACAAAATAAAGAAAGATGTTTTTTATATATATATATATATATATATATATCATGAGTGCTATTTTTTTGAGCAGTGTTGCCTTTGAGGATTTACCTCTGTTAAAGTCACATGGTGTGCTAGGCTGGCTTTCTTGAGAAGCCCTCAGTGGATGTATAATTCAAGGTTTCTATTACACGTCATGTCCGCGGAGAGCGCTTCTTGATGAACGATGCATTGTTTATGTGATCTCTGCACCTGTCACTTCATCTCCGGCGGCTAGGTATTTAAGTGAGCAGTTAGATCCACATTTATCATTACTATCAAGCTAAAAGGTTAGTAGAGTTTAATCCACAGTCCCCATACCCTTTGCTTCAGCCGTCAGATGACAGAGTATTCCCTCCCCCCAACCCTCTGTTTTTCCACCTTCTTAACGTTCTCGCAGTATGGGAGAGGGGATGTGCTGGAGCGGTTCCATATGATATATTCCCCGGTGGCCTGATTTCCAGTGTGGTACATGTGCATGCTAACTGCTCTGGTTGGCTCTGATCCGCCCACTCAGTACCATTAGATAAAGTGTTTCGGCTGCTCAGCGTGGAAGAAACACCCCGCCTGCTCACTCCAAAGATCTCTTCAAGGTTTCGTTAAATAGCATTTCCCTCGCTCAGGGGAGGCAGACGCTGAAAACGGTGGAGATGAGACGAGCATGTGTGTGTTTGCTCAGCCAGGTGACTAATAAAGGATCTTCATCATGCTTTTGACGACACAGTGAAGTTAGGTGCATTGTAGAGCACAACAATGACCATCCACTTTGGCTAGGCATTTCAACAAGGTCTGCAATAAATAATTTTTAACAATGAACCAAAGCAAATCATACTAAGCGCCATATATACTAACAGCTTGCGCCAGCGCAAACCCCCTATAGGCTTTAAAAAACTCCTGTCAAGATTTACTTATGATTTGCAGTGAAACATTAGCGCTAAAAAGCCATGGACATAGTTGTTTTTGCTAAATTTATGGGAGGAGAGTCTTAAAATGAATCATGCAATTGCGCTAGTCAGTTTACTGGTATTTGCGCCATTATTTGACGCCCCCAAAAAGCATGGCTCGTCTGAAATCACATACTCTTTGGAAAAGGTACAAAAGCTATCACTTGGGCAGTACCTTTTCAAAAGGTACATATTAGTACCTAAAGTGTACATGTTAGTACCTAATAGCGTACATAGCAGTAGTGTATTAGTCTTCTCCTTCGGATGAGACGTTAAACCTAGGTCCTGACCTTCTGTGGTCATTAAAAATCCCAGGATGTCCTTCAATAAAAGAGTAGGGGTGTAACCCCGGCATCTTGGCCAAATTTACCCATTGGCCTCTGTCCATCATGGCCTCCTAATCATCCCCATACATATATATATATATATATATATACATATATATATATATATATATATATATATATATATATATATATATATATATATATATATATATATATATATATATATATATATATATATATATATATATATATATATATATATATATATATATATATATATACGATCGGCTTCATTAGTCTCCTCTCCACCAATAAGCTGGTGTGTGGTGTGAGTTCTGGCACAATATGGCTGCCGTCGCATCATCCAGGTGGATGCTGCACATTGGTTGTGGTTGAGGAGATTTCCCTCTTCCATGTAAAGCGCTTTGAGTGCATAGAAAAGAGCTATATAAATGTAACAAAATATTATTATTATTAGTGTAAAAGGAACAAAAGTGTACGTTTTGAAAAGGTACCGCCCCAGTGACAGCTTTTGTACCTTTCTTCTGAGAGTACTTATTTTGAATAAGTAATTACTTCACAACCGCTAAAAAAGTATGTTCTATATAGTATAAATGTGTGTAACATGAATATAATCGTTACCATGTTGTCATTATCATGTGACCTACCAGTGCCAGTTACGTCGCTTATGACGTACTATTCCATGGCCTCATGGGATAGTAAAGTGTTCATTGTATGCACACTTCAGAATCTCACCGAAAGTTGTAGATCATCCGGGTGCTTTGTGGGTACTGTGAAATCTGACGTACTACTTTTGTCACATACTGTTTTGTCACCTACTATATAGTATGATAGTATGCGATTTCGGATGTAGCCCGTGTCTTAAACCTGACGCTAGTTTGCTCTTGGTAGATTGCGTTGGTCATTATGGAAATTATTTGTGTTCTTTAATGTGCTCATTGTAAGTAGATCATGTGCAGAACTTTCCACTGCCATTGGTGCTTTTATGGGATTGCGCTCTCACACTAATTTGCCCTGTTTAGTAAATCTGGACTTAATGTGAGCAAAAAATATTGTAAAAATCATGAAAAACAACAAGCTGTATACACCATAATTTTTTTTTTACGGAGTACTTTTTACAAGAACATATTATAAAGTGTATTACGTTTATTCGTTCATCAAGAGACCCAATATCGCACAGAAACAAACACGTCCGGACCGCGTGTTCACAAATACAAAATGATGATTCTGATATTAGTCAGAGGATTGCAGAGTGAATATTTTCCCTTTAAGTGGTTGCTTATGCTCACTCAACAAAAAGTGTAATTTTAGCCATTTATACCCACGAAAACTGCAACTTGCTAATACAGTGATTGTCAAAAATCAGATTATCGCGCACTCTGCGCTTAAATGCTTCAGTAGTGCCGTCCTCGGTTTGATCTATCATAACACAAGATTTTGCGGTAATAAAGGAGTCTACATTGATCCATACTAGAAGAAAGATTTCAGAATAATACAAGATAAATCAAGATTAACATTTATTTTTGCCAGACAAGAAAATAATTAAACAAGAATCCATGGTACACAACTGATCAGCGTAAAAACATAAACACAATCACAAAGTAATATGAAAATAATTTCAAAGAGTCATCATGTCTGACAGTACATACAGTGTCTTTGAGACACTAACACAGCACCACATGGGGGTTCTGGCTGCAGTTTCCCAAATGGCAGCTCTGTTACCCTTCCTTATATACTCCAACTAGAACAAAAGGGTTGTAAATATTTGCAACACAAACACCTGGTTTTGGGGGACAGTTTCTGTGAGATCTTCTCTCAAGATTAGTAACTTGTATTGTTCTATTGTTGGGGTTTGGATCTCAGCTTTTTCCTTAACAGCTAAACCGATCCTTACAGATCTTTAAGAATTCATACACTAAAAAATAAATAGTGTAGAAACAGATTTCACTCAGTAATTACTAGTAAATTTCTCAAGTCATTACGCCAAGTATCACATTGAATTAAGTGTGAATATTTTAAGTAGAAAGATTTGAAGTGTTTTCTTGTAAAACATAGTCCAATAATCTCTGTTTTACTTACTTCGAAAAATCCTTTTTTACAGTGTCGTTCTTAAAAAAAAAACAACATTTTAAAAAACACACTGACTTGTGGCCTGTACAGAAGTATGTACTAAGATAGAAGAAGGTCAATTTTGAATGAAATGTTATGGAAATCAGGATATATGGAGTCGGCCGAGCTCGCAGTAAGTAACATCATGGTCAAGGATTTGATTCCCAGCGAGCACACATACTGATATAACGGCTATGGGCTCCCTGTAACTTTATCCACATTACATTGGTTTCATTTGCTGCAAAAAGCATTTTCCAAATGCATAAATGTAATGTGGATGAAGTTGACTTTGCTTGCATGGTGGTCATAACTCCATATAATTCACTTACAAACCACATTTCTTCTAATGTGTCAAATGTGCATGCAGTTATAGAGTTTGGCTTGTTCACTTACTCGCACATAGTAGATATTTGTGTGTGAGGGTCGGGATTGTGTTCAGATTTGATAAGGTTTTCAACACTTTGATGAAACTCAAAGGCAAAAGCCCATGAAACGTTTGGCAGCCAGTTAAACCCCTGAACAAAGACAGGCCTGCATACGGCATCTAGTGGGAAGAAAACACACATTGTATGTTCAAACCTCCACTGATTCACATGATGGAATTATAAGAATCTGCATTTATATGACTGTTTACTGTCATTCTTATTTTACATATGCAACACTGTAGATTCTGAAATTGACCTTATTTACTTGTCCACGATTCAATCCAAAGAAGAGAAAAAGGAATATATTGCAAATTTGTTTTCATGTTGACTATGTTGATGATATTACATTTTGTGCAGACAGATTACACATAGTAAAATGATTAAATCCACATAATAAGAACCCTAAAACACCATGCATTTAAAGTTGCTATGAAAAGGAAGTTGCAATCCTCTTTTTGTGACTTATACCCAAGCGAAACTTGAATGATTAGAAAACTTGAATGCATCTCGAATGAGAAAACATATTCCACAAGAAATAAAAATTGCAATTTTAAGTTCATGGTGACTTTAAATAGACAGTTTAATTTAGAAAATCCACATCCACACACATTACTGAATTATATTTCCCCATCCCAGTTCAAGTGCAACCATTAAAATAAACATTTATGAGCTTACATTTATGAATACAGTGTTATGTCCAAGGTGTTATATAGTGTAAGGTGTTATGCTGCAAACCACAGTAATGCACTTCTTTTATCAATCTTTCTTTTTCTTTTCAGGTTGTCCCAGGGCCATTAAGCGAGTAGGAAGTTCTAAACGTATCGCTCTGGCAGCAGCAGCCATGATGGCAATGGATTCTGACGTGACACAGGGACCATCTGTCTCTTCCGCTCACCCTCTCCACCTGCTCTCGTTCTCACCCATCAAGCTTCCGTTTCTGACGGCACCTCGTTCAGGTAGGAGTACAACCGAAAATGCTTTTTTAGTGTCTTTGTGCCCAATAAAAAAAATCCCCAGCGGTCTCCAATCAAACACAGCTGTCCCAAAGGATCCTATCCTAGCTGCAGTTTTGGGGAGTAACTGACTAAAAAGAGTGACCATTTAACTTAATTAGATTTTGCAGTGACAGCAGCTCAGCTGTTCCAAAATAGTGAAGTTTGTTCAGTTAACATGGCGTGATATAACTGTCACAATGGTTTGTGAATCCTTCAAGAATGCATGATCGTGAATATGTTATTGCTTTTATACAACAGACATTAATATTGAGCAACTTACATTTTAGACATGATATTGCAAGTTACTTTGTGCATTTTTGAGCATTCTCTACCAATTAAAATATTTCCAAACAAAGCCACATGAACCACTGAGCTTCTCCAAGCAACACACCGTAGTGGCATTACTGAATGAATCAGTGTAGTTGAATGAATCGGATGAGTGAGTGGTTTAATTAATCACTGGTTTGCGTTCCTTTGTTCCTAAGTATGTACCTTTTCTTCACAAAAACAGGGTGTAGCATAAGTACAGGCCCGGTTCTACGCACCCTAAGCACCCTCAAATGCAAACAAAAGCACCCTCAGTTGATACTGTAATAATATTGGCGAAACAGATTTGGCAGATTTGCACATTAGTGTCTGAGTTCTGGAGAGCGTCAAATGCATCTATTCACAGCGAGTTTTTGCAGCGGTGAGTAATGTAGCCAAGCCAATCACTTTTGTGGTTGTCACCACAGATTGTGGTTGATTTCTCAAACGCGATCAGAATCTCACCGCTCAAAACGAGTTTTTATTCAGTGCTGAGTTAATGCAGGCTCGTGAAACCTCTCATTAACAAACAAAGTCAAAGACACGATGTAAGAGATTTATTGTTGACGACTTCATTGTTGACAACTTTGTGAGATCGTGATGAACTGACAAAGCAACAGCATTTTAGGGATGGTAGCGATCTTGGCTCACTTTCGAGGCTACAGTCATTCATTGAATAAAAACTATTATTGCTAAGAGGACCGACGGCCAAATGCATGCTTCGCAAGTTTCGGAAGTGACATCTAAATATAAATGCCACTCTGCACGAGACAGAAATATCCTCCTGAGACCCAGAATAGAGGTTTTTGACATTATTTAATGAATTTCTCTGAAAACATACACAGTTTTAAGTCTGGATATTCGTATTAAATGCAAGACATTCTTATGAAAGTATTATTAGCCTACATGTCTTTTTACATTACAACACATTAATATTCAAATTAGAAACAGTGTAGATGCATTGCCTATGGCATTTATGGCCATGTTTACACACATTGCATAAAGTAAAGTGGTATATCAAATTATTCTGTATCTTTCATAACATTGAGAATAATCTTTATACAAAGTTTGGATTAAAAAAAAAAAACTTGAAGCATAAAAATTGTTTGGTGAATGACAAAAAAAAAAGAAATCCCATTGTTTGTCTATTCATGCCTTTTAATTATTTCAATAAAGGGGCTCTGGTGTCCTGTACAGAGCAGAGAATATAGTATAACCTATAACAAAGTTATTTTTATGCTCCAAACAGTAAAAAAAAAAAAAAAAATTCACAAAACCTTTTTTTTCTGGTTCTCAGGAAGATGACATGTTAAAATACTAGCAATGCATAAAAGCAATGTAAAGGCAGACTAATAGATTAATAGACAATTTGTAGCAAAATATTTTTGAAATTCCAATTATTGGTAAATTACTTTTAAATAAATAATCATACATTTCTCACTGTACACTGCTATGGTGGAGCCGTTGCTTAGCCTATCTGCACTTTACTAGAGCACCCTCAGTAATTTCAGAAGCACCCTCAGTGATTTGATTCTGGAACCGGGCCTGCATAAGTATGTGAATTGGGACACAGAAATAGTCAACCTGAATGAATCAGATGAGTGAATAATCCAATGACTCACTCGTAAGGATGGCTATTTGTTCTGTTCCTGATTGAGTCGGTGTATTTGAATGAGTGAATAACGACTAACTTATAGTCATTTGTTTTTATTACTGAATGACTCACTGTGTTTGAACAAATCAGTTGACTTAGTGATTCAGTGACTCATTCATAAATATAGTCAGTTATTTGGTTCCTAAAAGAATCAGTGTTGTTGACTGAATCGGATGAGTGAGTGGTTTAAAGAATCACTGGTCTGCGGTCCATTAAAATATGTCCCCAAACTTGCCTACTCTTCTGCTACACAGTCAAAAGTATGTACTTTTTGATCACAAAAACAGTATTTTTAGGATGTAGCATAAGTATGGGAGTTGGGACACAGGAATAGTCAATCTGAATGAATCAGATGAGTGACTAATCCAATGACTCACTCGTAAAGATGGCTATTTGTTCTGTTCCTGATTGAGTCGATGTATTTAAATGGACCGGATGAGTGAATCACGACTAACTTATAGTAATTTGTTTTTATTACTGAATGACTCACTGTGTTTGAACAAATCAGTTGACTTAGTGATTCAGTGACTCATTCATAAATATAGTTAGTTATTTGGTTCCTAAAAGCATCAGTGTTGTTGAATATGTTGAGTATGTGAATTGGGACACAGAAATAGTCAACCTGAATAAATCGGAAGAGTGAATAATCCAATGACTTGAATGAACCGGATGAGTAAATAACAATTAACTTATAGTCTTCTGTTTTTATTATTGACTTAACTACTTAGTGACTCATTCATAAAGATAGTCCGTTATTTAGTTCCTAAAAGAATCAGTGTTGTGGATCGAATCGAATGAGTGAATGATTCAATAATGCGCTTTTAAGGACAGTTGTTAATTTCTGATTGAATCAGTGTGTTTGAATAAATTAGTTAATGAAGAAACCTGCAGAAAGAATCACTTAAAAATGATCAAATGATGTTGATTAATGTTACTAATTTTTAAAGTTGGATCCTGTTTGGTGTGCACTAAACTGTCTTTACCAAACTATAGCGGAAAAAACTCTCATCATCAATGCTTCAGCTTTTTTCTTCGTGCTCAGGTTTAAACCAACCTGCTTTGTGTTGTTTTGTCTAGATCTGACCCACTTGGTATGATTTTTGGGTTCATAATGAGGGCCTGCTTTCTCACAAAGCTTCTGATGCCCTAATTGGTGAATTGTAATTGCAAATGCCTTTGGTTATGCAAATGTTGCAGTTTTTTAGTCCTGGGTTGACAGAAATAGTCTGCATGTTGTTTTATTCCTTCACTTTAAACTCTAAGATTTTACAGTGCAGTCTGGTAAAAAAATAAGTTAGTGTGTGTACGGTGCTTTCATGCAGGCTTATTCGATTTGAGAGGAAATTTGAGGGTGTTATGGTTGTTGGTTTGGACTTCCCCAAGCAATTACAAGACATGTTGCTGCTTGAGCACCCATCTTCTTGGTGAGTTTGTTTAGGTGTTGTTCTTACCGTGGCGTTCCCATTTCTCTTCAAAAAGTAAGAGTTTCACTTTGCTGAAGTTGACGGGTTTAAATCAAGGGTCAGTGCATAATGACTGAACTGAAAGGAGAAGTACGGCCGTTCATTTGGGGAAACAAACAGAGCGTATCCTTTTTATTTCCAGTCTTCCTTTCTCTCTTTTTCTTTCTGTCTATTTCTCTGCCTTCATGCATATTGATTAACTGTTTCCTTCGTCTGTTGTTCAGTGAACTTGCTCAGTCCCTCTTGCTTGTGAATTGCCTGAGGTGAAAAACCGTGCGTGAGTGTCAATACGAGTGTGAACAAGAGTCTGAGTGCAGATCTATATATTTTATGAGCAAATGTATGTATTTTTTACCTCCAGTCTTGTATGTGGGTGTGAGTGATGAATTCTCTGCCATGAATCAATAGGAAATGTGGCTGCGTTTGTGTCAATATGCCCCCTATGGATGACAGGAATCCTCCCCTGGAATTACTTCCTTTAGCCAGGCCTCAAAAGCAACATTAAAGCAAGCAGGCCAGCAAACCCCAAAGGGCTTTTAATCTAGCACTAATGATATATATGCATGTTTGTCTGATGCCGTGGTAACTGGACCACTCTTCATGTCTGGTTCACAGAACATCAGCCCACTGCATTTGAATTGTAATAGATTTTCTGATTGCATTCTAACTCTTAAGGCAGGAATTGTTGTTGTACGGTGTGTAAGGGAAGATAATGGAGGTGTATGTCTCTCTCTGGATGCTGTGTTTAAGGATTGTAACTTATGTAAGACAGAATAGAGCAATTGACAGTCTTATTAATTAACCCACAATCCAATTTAACAGGCAGCTAAATGAAATCCGTTGCACAGTGAGTTTTTTTTTCACTCCTTTCTAACTAAATTAGACTCATCACAGATTGCACCTTATCACATCTCAACATTGTATTTAAGTGCCACAATCATCAGGATAAATGATCCGGTTTTAATTAACTTTAAATTTTTCATTGTAAACCCTAACGCTCAATTAATTGGTTTGAGTAAAGCCAACTCAAATTAAACACATTCGTTAAAAAAAAAATTAACTTTTATGAGTATTTAGAACTTTAATTTTCTTTTGAGTTCTCAAAACTGACACATTTTAAGTCATCTGAATTGTTTCATTGTTTTGAGCTTTATGAACTTGTTTCTTTAAACTTTAATTTCACCGAAACTGGGCTGGGATTTCTATATCCCAGCATGCTTTGCCATGGCACTCAAAAGGGACAGTAAATGCCAAAATGAAGTGTTATATTATGTTTTTTTTGTGCAAGATTATTGTTAAGTGGGAGATTTAGTCGTATATAACATTTTGTTATGCTAGTTTAGAAGAGTTTATGTTATGTTGGGGGGGCGGGGGGGTGTTGTATGGTATATTTTTGTGTGATGATTAAATATTTAAAATGTTGATGCTTGAATGTCTATAACTGGCTATATGTATATGTAAAAATATATTAAATATTTATTAAATAGAATTTTTTGTCACGCATTTATGTTTTAATTTTTTATCATTCTTTTTGAGTCCATATTAAAGCGGTAGCACTTTATTTGTAAAGCCCTGTTCCCCATGTACATACTTTATACTTATTATAGTAATTACAATAACTAGTTATTTCTGCTCGTTTCTGCTTCTTCTTTTCCTGTGTTTTGATCTGGAGATACTGTACTCGTTCAGGAGGTGCATAATAGTGCCCCCTAGCGTATGAGATAACATGACATTAAAACTATTCACTGGCATGGAAGCGTTTTCTCATAAATGAGGAGATAACTCGTCAATGGCATGGAAAGGGTTTATAACTAGATACCAACCCTGAAACTACCCCTAAACCTAACCGTAACCCATGTAGTTACCGTATATTACCCAGTACTTTCTTAGGTAAGTGCACTGTAAGTAAACGTAAGTGCACATACTGTAAAATAAAGTACAACCATTTAAGCTGGCAAAACATGTATTGCAGATGTTTGTGTTTAGTGCACTTAATTACATGCTGTGGACACAGATGCTACACTTTTCTTGCAATGGCTATTGTGAGGCATCTTGCTGTCTACATCCTACATAGCCAGCTGACTTTTAAGTCAGCATCTTTACTGAACTGGAACTGCATAAGTGACATTTTTTGCAACATTCAAACATTTAGTTCAGTCATGAAACTCTAGAGGGCGCAGTTTGATATGTCCTTTACATGCAATCTGCAAGCAATCACATCACTACCGCATCATTAAGCTGATTGGCCTCTGCTGATCCTGCAGCCAATGAGATTGCTTACTCAACATTTTAACAGTCTGGTTCATTGTCTGCTGTAAACTAGTCCTGCAGTTTCTCTGAAATCCTCCACCTCCCCCAGCTCCACCTGCATAGATCTGTTACGGGATTTATGTATTATTTACGGGATTTATGGGATAATTCTATTTATGTATGTCAGTGAAGCTGCGTTGACACATTTGTATTGTATAAAGTGTAGATTTTTTTGGGGGGTCAAATATTTGGTGTTAACATGTTTCTAAGCTAACAATAGGGGATGTGGGAATGTGTTGTATTTATTAAAAATACACCTTTCAACAATTCAATTGAAATTGTAACATTTGTTGTACTTTTTTAACTATTAAAATAAATAATATGACATATATTCAAATCAAAGTATAAAAGTATTCACGTAAAAATGATAACCACAAATAAATAAGATCAACAATATGGTTCGGCTAGATATGCTTTTCAGGTACGTCTAACATTAGTTTTCAGGTACAGAAATGTATCAAATGTAAAATAACATTGCATATTTGAGTGCATAAATTAAAGATTAATCCTATTAAACTTACAAATCTATTCAATCAAGAGCAGTGAGTGATGTACTTGTCTTTTGTTGTTTGACATTAAACAGACAGCAGTAAAGGCTACTGCCCCTTTAAGACCTAATGATCGGATATGCGTCGTCTTTATCGACTGTATAAAGTTTACTTAAGGCATACAGACTATGTCTGCTAGAATACTCATCAAGATGGACATGTTAACATACGTTTTTTGTGAGTTTGTCCGTTCAAGAGCAAGGGTGCGTCCGAAATCGCGTACTATGTGAGTATGTACTGCATTTGAATTAGAACGTACTTCACGACCGTTAAAAAAGTACGTTCTATATAGTATGAATACGGGTAGTATGAATGGATTCCGGACGTACTACATGCGCCATGATGGAATGGTCACGTGTCATAACAGCTCATGTCACGTGACAGACGGTGTCATCTATTCCACTGACTGAATCAACTTCGAGCAATGTTTTTAGTTCTGCTTTCCGCTTTCATTAACCTTTTTTTTACGTCGTTCGAGCTCACAATCCAGAGGAAGCGTCGGTCAGCTACTCGCAGATCATGCCTACATCGAGAGCTTTTGAGGAATTTCTCAAATAACGTAAGTATTATAATTTATTTAGCTATCAAATTTTACCTCAGAAAACACACACACACACACACAAACATGTGAACAATGACAGATGTTGATTTTTGGCAAGGAAAACGTACTTTATTTGCTTGTGATATTATCATCAATGAATAAACATGAATTAATCAATAGAGATAAATATATGTGTGCGTGTCTCTATTGATTCATTCAGCCTGTCAGGTGAAGACTTCAGATGTAAAAGCCTCTAAATGCCGTCTGAAATTTTCTTCTAAAATGACAATTTTATCAAGCACGTATGTTTAGGTTCAGTAATTTAATTTTAATGGCAATATGTCCTTTTCACTGTCATTACATGATATGAACATGATATCTTCAGGTAAAGCGAGTCCTCATAACTCTTTTATTATATAACTGTTTTTATTTAGAGGATGAAGTTAGAAATATATATTTGTCATTACAGTGAAACAACTGAACGGAAATATACAAGCTCAATAAAAATGATAATTCTATGAGAATTTCAGATGGCACTTCAGAAGACATCTAAAGTCTTCATTTTTTATATACATATATACACACATATACATATACATATATATATATATATATATATAATACACACACACACACACACACACATATATAATACACAAATATACATAAGAAATTGTATCATATACATATAAATTATATTTATAAATAAACCAACACAGGAAACAAGTATCTTCAAGTGTATTAAAACTGTATTCTAAAATAAAACTATATACACATTTACAGATTGTGAGCCCTACAACCTACTGCCACCTGAATGCTGCTGTGGCAATTCTTCGGCTGTATTTTGAAGATGGAGCTGACCTCCGCCCCAACCTCCGACTTTCACGGCAGTCCATCCAGTCCCTGATTGCTGCGGTGAAACCTGATTGTGACCACGGTTGGGAAAAGGACATCGAGGTGCTGGTGTTCCTTAACTGGCTGGCCCATGCAGCATCCTGTGAAAGTTACCTTACTGAAACTGCTGAAGTTCATTTTCTTTCCTCATGATGACACTATAATAAAAAGTTGTAATACTTTTTCTTTTGGTGGTGTTGTAAGCTCTATTATACTACTTTATGCCAAAGTTATGTGATTTTGTTTTAAGCTTTGTATCCTGCATCCATTTGAAAGTTAAATACACAAAAATAAAGCAAATAGATTTGAATGGTGTCTGGATTTTTCTCTACAGTGCAGCGCTCATATTCAGAGTCAGACAGCATATTTTTCAGTTATAAAACCATCTGGAATCTGCAACAAAATAAGGACATACACAAAACACTTTAAAAATTATAAATTACTCAATGCCACATATTAAGCACTTTAAAACTGACAATCTAGACAATAGTGTTTTGTAATATAACTTGCTAAAACAGCATGACACTGAACTTACAAACAAATAAATGGAAAGAGAGTGTATCATTTGATTTCTTTATTAACATTATTTTTTAGCAATTATTTCTAGTAGCTGAAGGAATCTTTCCTCTCTCTTTTGTCTCCCTTTCTCTCTCTCACTTCTCCCCTGCAAAACCAACACAGATTTTAACATGTGATGAACAACCATGGTCAATCTATTAATGTTACATGGACAAGCTGAGGTAACTTACACTTGTTAACAGTAGTTTGCTATGTAGCCAACAAATATTTGATAATATCAACACTGTTAAAGGAGAAATAAAATCGTTTTAATTTACTGAAGTTGTGTAACGATCTCATTAAACTGCTAAACAACGAACGTCGTTGTTTAATGAAAACAGTATTAGCTAGCTGATTTACATTAGCTCGGTCTAATAATGATAAAACTATAATTTTTCTGGAAAAGGACACCCTCAATTTACATTATTTAAACTTTTAACAATCAATAGTTTACTTATATGATGTTAAACAAATACAATTTAACAACAAATAAACAAAAAATAGTTTCTAAAGAACTTACACTTGAAAACAGCCGTATCTCCGTTTTCAGCCATTTTCAAATATGACGACAACTCCGCTCTCCTGTGGCATCATGGGATAGTAAAGTGTCCATCGTATGCGCACTTCAGAATCTCGCCGGAAGTAGTAGGCCATCCGGGTACTTTTCGCCTACTGTTTTTCGAATTCTATGAATTCGGACCAAGCCTGTAGTGCTTCAGTCAGAAATTGAAGCTTTCGCGCCTCGATCGCCCCCCGGTGGCCGGTCCCAGTATAGCTCCTAAACCCCGCCTCTCCATGTATTAGAATGGGCGCGAGACACACTAAACAATTTAATTACACTTCAAATAATTGTTTCCTAAAGATGGTTTCTATCATTTCAGGCAGTTTTTATTACAATAATTTCATTTCAAGTGCGTTTTTTAAATAAGTTTAGTTTTAGTGAGTTATTTGATGCTATAAAAACGAGGGGTGTGACGTCATGATTGACAGCTGAGATTGACGGCTTCTCTGAATGAACTTGTCACTGAGGCACTAACGGACTTTTTTCTGGATTTTTGGGAGGAGATTGGAGCTTTAGCTTTAATTTCTACACTTCCATAACTGTTTATTTCACACCAACATAATTAATTGTTCTGCATCTGCGAGAGTGTGGGCGGGCTTTTGATAATCGCGCCTCTACTTCCTGTTCTCTACTGCGCAACTCCGGTCCCGAGATCGCTACTGCGCAGACTCGGTCCCAAGATGTCAGCGCCGTGAGCGGGCCTATGAAAGCTTCAACTTTGGTCAGCGGAAGTCAATGAAGTCGCGTCGTCCATATTTTTTTACGGTCTATGATTCGGACATACTACTCTGCTCGCGTACTGTTTTTCGCGTACTATATAGTATGGAAGTACGCGATTTCGGACGCAGCCCAAGACTTGAAAGAGAACTCAATATTTGCGCGCTGAGAGACGTGTGCGCGCTCTCGGATGAGCACACAGAGACACATTTTCTCACAGCGCGCGCGCGGCTTCCCATTCGCGTCTTCTGGCACTAAACCCGGGTGATGACGGTGAAAACGACTGGTCATATTCGAAAATATCGCAGCACTCGCATGCATTGTACAAAGTTTACAAAGAGAGAATTATTTGAAAAACATGAGGGGAAAAAAGGACGTTTACACGGCACCCCTGCTCTCGTCAGTTTTAGTTTCTTTATTAGATTGTCATAGGTCACTCTGTTTAATTTTCAAGTGGTTAAACAAATTCGTGGTGTTCCCTTGCGTTGCAGCCACTACCATGTAGCAAATCTTGCACGTAGCATGTTTCTGCTCGTCGTCTGATTCCTCGAAGCCAAACTGTTCCCAGACAACGGAGTTGATTTCGCCTTTTTTGCTCACCAAACGCTGCTGTAACTGCCCTCCTTCTGCCATCTTTACTCGCGCCGAGTTTTTAAATTCCAGCAGATGATATGCACACGAGACTCACGACCTGAGAGAGATTTGTGGCTTCGGGAGGGGCGGATGAGCGCGTGCGCGTTTCATTCAGAACGCAAGACAAAATAAGAGTGTTCTTGCAAAACTGAACATGGCAAAATAATCGTTTTTTCTCGATTATACTATTTTGGTGATCGTTGGGAGGCAAAATCGAAATCGAAATTCGATTAATTGCACAGCCCTAACAGCACATTCAAAAATAGGGTAAATTGTCTTTTTAAAAAAAATTATATTGAACTTAATACATTTTAGTATTGAATAAATCAAACCATTTCTCTATTTTTTGTCTGCCAACTAAAATTTATTTTCCCCATCTTAGATGACACAGTGCATGCTTTTCATGTGATACTACCTTTAAATTAAGCCAAACAGAAGGTATTTTAGAATAATTATACTGCTTACCATTTGGATCAACCTTCATGACGGGAGGATGCATATGATGCTTCCTACGTAGAGCCAAATAGAGCCAGTCTGTGGATGCTGATGCCAGTTGCAATGGATGCATGCTTTTGAAAGCAGATGTTTCTATTATATCAATGTTCATGAGTTGAGTCTCTTATATTTGGGCTTACCATGCTCTCTGTTAGTGCCAGTGCTGCGGGGGGAGTCCTTTAATGCCAATGGAGGCGGCTTTGAGCTCTCTTCAAATGCCTGAATTACAGGAGTCCTTCACATCTGTGCTGAGAGATTAGGCTTTCAACTGATGCCCTGAATGTGACTCCATTGTTGCCAAACCGGTTTTCCCCCCGCAAATAAATGATAGAGTTTTGTGTGACCAAAATTTGTATATTACAGTATGGAAAGTTTTAGGTTACAGTATCAACATGAAGTTGAGTAGATGAAGAATGAATCAGTTTTAGGTGAGTCAGTTTAGAGGTGTTTGTCTATTTATGTCGGGATGTTGGACAGTAAGTTGAACTAATGTGTTGTCCGCTAAATTCCCAAAGCTTATGGTGTCTATAGATGCCTTTTAAGTTTTTATCTCACACCTAAAGATGTGTTTTTGTACTCTTTACTTAAAAATCGCCAGGCAGTACACTTGTAAGAGAGGAGACCCAACTCGGTGGGGGTGCATGACTTTATTGTTCTGCAGTGATAAAAAATAATACAAAAATGGAAATGTCATATCTGAATATTTAAGATTGAAACAATTTTACAGCATCATTATATAGAATACAATGAAATCAATAGAATATAAGTATATTAGTGCTGGGCAATCGATTAATCGTGATTAATCGCATCCAAAATAAATTTTTGTTTACATAATATATGTGTGTGTACTGTGTATAATTATTCTGTATATATAAATACACACGCATTCATGTATATATTTAAGACATATTTGCATGTATATATACTTTATTGTAAAAAAAGTTTATTATTGTAAATATAAATATTTTATCTATAAATATACATTTTTTCTTAAATATACATGCATGTGTGTGTATTTATATACATAATAATTATACACAATACACAAACATATATTATTTTGGATGCGATTAATCACGATTAATGAATTGCCCAGCACTAAACTATATATATTGTTGCTCAAAAGTTTGGAAAAAAACTTTTATTCCACAAAGATGCATTAAATTGATCAATGACAGATACATTTATACTATTCAATTGCAAATAAATGCCATTTATCAAAGAATCCTGATAAAATGCATCATTATTTCCACAAAAATATGAAGCAGCACAACTGTTTTTAACATTCAGAAATGTTTCTTGAGCAGAAAATCAGCATATTAGAATGATTTCTGAAGGATCATGTGACACTAAAGACTGGAGTAATGATGCTGAAAATTCAGCTTTGATCACAGGAATAAATTACATTTTGAAATATATTCAAATACAAAAAAGTTATTTTAAATTGTAATAACATTTCAGAATATTACTGTTTTTACTGTATTTTTGATCAAATAAATGCAGCATTGGTGAGCATAAGAGACTTCCAAAATCTGACTGACCAAACTTTTGTTTGGAAGTGTAAATCTGTCTCTGATTTAGCTATATTACGTGGATGGAGTTTTGAGTTTGTGTTATGCAAATGCCACTCATGGAGTTTTCATGACTTATACAAGGTGTGACCCACCAAAAGTCAAAGGTCAACATTTAAACAAGCCGGGCTGCTGAATGAGGGGGCAATTATGCAAATGACATTATGTCTGATAACAGCAGCATTAGTAGGTCATGATTTACATAAGAAGTGTCTTCACTGCTTGGGCATAGAGATAACACTTTGGAGATTAATTTGGAGTTTTTTGAGAACTGATAAACACCTTCACTGATAAATCTTCACATTTCTCTCTCTCTCTCTTGAGAAGTCCAGCTAATTTTCCTAATTACAAACTTATCTCAGAACAGTAGTGGGCTGGTCAAGGGGGTCAAACTGAGAGTGTGGGCGGGCTTTTGATATCGCGGCTCTACTTCCTGCGCAGACTCAGGTCCCGAGGTCACTACTGCGCAGAATCGGTTCCAAGTCAGTGCCATATTCGGACGTTGGCGGCTTCACTTTTCTTCAGTGGAAGGCAGTGAAGACGCATCGTCCGTTTTTTTTACGGTCTATGGTTGGATGCCATAACTACAGAATTCTGCAAAATGTGTGTCGATGTTAATATTTTTAACAAGCAATCAGGGATGTTTACTCTGAGGAGGCAAGGGAGGCAGTGTCTCCTAAAAAAAACTGGATGACAAAATAATCGATATTACAAAAAATACAAAATGCAAATATTACAAAATGTGACTTTAAAAAGTGCAACAAAAAAAAATCACCACTTGTTTAGGGCTGAAACAATTCATCGAGTTACTCGATTAACTCGATTACAAAAACCTCTGCCTCAAGCCTTGTTAAATTCCTATGACGCGCACTATACGTGCAGGGATCTGATTCACACGGACCGTTGTTCAATGTTCAGGAAGCACACCATAGCGCGTGATACATTTTGAATTTAGTTGGCGCGATGGCGGAGAGTAAAGATGTCCATAAATGGCAGAGAATGTCCAAAGTTTGGGATCATTACAGTCTTAAAAAAGAATGTTGTCTCTCTCACGCGCCAGTCAGACCAATCGCGGCAATGCATCACATATTCTTAAACTTTTATGTAGCCACACAACCATAATTTCAGCATGCGTTCACTGTATACACCGGGACGTGATGTTGTGACGCGATTTTTCGAATGGATGCTTCACCTAAAATGCAATGCAAGTGATGCAAGCCAAATGCAGCGTTCTATTGAAAATGAATGTCTGTATTTCTGCCGTACCAAACTGCAATGAAGCAACTGGTCTGACTGGGGTGTCACTCTTCCTCACGCACGGCACGATTGCGCACACACACATACACACACACACAGGTTGCTAGGTTACCATAGTAAATAGGCTCACCTCAGAAATTATATTATTTGTTAGTAGCCTACACTGAAAAAAAATATTGGTTGAATTTACTAAAAATTTTTATCGTAAGTGGTCGCAATCAATTTATTTGATCTCAATTTAAACAAAAACACATGCAATTCCCATAAAACCAATTCATTTTTTTAAATTAAAATCAAAAACCTAAATTTAAATGATTTAAACGAGCACAAATTAATTATGCTTAATTTAATCGGTTTTTTTCAGTGTAATGGTAAATGCTGCAGGTGTAGAAATCTACATAAAACAGATATTTACTTGATGTCAGGGCTAGATTACAGCATGAAACCTGTTGTGCATTTTAATAAATTAAATTGCTTTTCCTCTTCATTTTCATTATGCATTATTTGTTTTGGTTGTTTAAAAACACACAAAAAAAGTTTTATCTGATTAATCGATTAATCGATCGATTAAGTGCTAGATTAAGTGATTACAAAAATAATCGATAGCTGCAGCCCTACACTTGTTTTACAAGTAACACTGTCCAACAGCAACACCCGCAGTTGAAGTTACAGCGTTTTGCCGCGTCTCTTGTGCTTCCACTGTCCCCATGGACTTAAAACAGACTCCCTAAAGCATGCAGTGAGTTTAGTAAGGGGTAATAGAGAATGAATGGGAGAAAGTCACGTGAGAGGAGGCAATGGCTCCTTTTTGGCTTGTTTGGCTTGTTTTTATGCGTATTCTCATCGGCCTGAATGAAGATAATGATGCCGTTAAGTTGGTTGTTGTCAAGACCACCTAAACCGAGACCAAGTCAAGACCAAGACCAGCGTGTGCCGAGACCAAGACAAGACCAAGACCAAGACAGGGCGAGACCGAGTCAAGACCAAGACCAGACCAGCACTCCTTAAATTCATCTAAAAGATCCATATAGTGTCTGAGAAATGACTTATATTGAATAATTAAACACAGAATAGTAAGACACTAATAGCGCTGTTACCAATCAAATCACCACCAATAAAATTCACGTAAAAGTACGATTACACCTGCATAAATAATGTTCAGATTAATTTAACATTAAAACATTAACATTATTTAACCATCACAGAATCCTTTATTCAACCGATTTGTTCAAAGCAAGCGATTCATTTAATAACGAAACGTTGCCGAATTAGCAAAGACACAGTTTAAAATGTAATTTAATATTATCTTCTTGTTTATAGAACGTTTGTATAAATCAATATAATTTGCAATCACGCTTATATATTCATGATAACAGCTCTCTTGCTATTGCGATATTGCTTAATTATATTCTGTTATATAAAAAATTAAATTTCAGAATTTTGTGGGCATTTATATTAATTTTGCAAATTTTTGAGACAATGCTGCACAGTAACAAAATAAATCACATTACAAAGAAGTTATTGATTGCATTTTAAGCTGTAAGTTTTACATCAAATCACATTAATGATGCTAAATCAGACAATGCACTGGCAATTTAGTGATATCCTTGCAGTTGGGGTCTTGACTGGTCTTGAGATAAAATCCCGTGTCCTATAAGTCCGAGAACAAGACAAGACCGAGGAAAAATGCAGTCGAGACCGAGACAAGACCAAGACCATCAAAAAATGGTCTTAAGACTGGTCTCGAGTACTACAACACAACGTGGTGTGGGTGGAGCTGAGGTGCCTGGTTGCTAAAACCACACCCACCAAGCTCGCCGGTAGTGACAGCAACGGCAATCCACCTGATGTCACTCAAGTGGCCACGCCCTTAATAATGTAGAACTTTAAGGCTTAATATAATTGAAACGGATGAGTTATAAAAAAAGTTCACCCCCCTCACAGTTGTCATGAAGGGCAAAATTAGCCGTGTAGACCAAAACCTCTTTTTGTAACAGGCTTTTTTCTGGTGTAAAGTTGGGCATTTTAACATGGGGGGGTCTATGCAATTGACTCCCTTTTGGAGCCTGTCTCTAGCGGCCAGTCGATGAATTGCAGTTTAAGTCACTTCCGTGTTGGATTCAAGAGAGAGACCGGAAGGTTGCCGCTTGGTTGAAATGCCATGTAATAAGTGGTATGACTGTACTTTATCCCTTAAATGTCAGTCTAGTTTGAAGTTGTCGCTTGCTAGCAACTGCTTTCTCCCTGGAAGCTTTGCGTTTAAAGAGCCAATAAAATATTTAGACTTCGATTAATATTTCATGTCTAATTATTTACTTATGTAAGTAGCGTGTAAAAGTGGGATAATGTACATCCGGCTGGTTGTCATCACAGAGTAAACTCCGACAGGGTGATCAGGAACCCTGACGTAAATCAGCTGGATGTACATTATCCCTTACATAAAAGATTTCTATTTAAAATAATGCTGCTCTTTCATCAAATAATGCACATTGATAATAGCTAGAAATATTTATTTAGCAGCAAATCAGCATAGAATCTTTTTCTGAATGATCGTGTGACACTGAAGGCTGAAAAAAAAATCTTCTTGATCATAGAAATAAGCAGCCTTGGTGAGCATTTAAGACTTTCAAATACATTAAACCTCAAACTTGTATATATTAAGTATGTACAAGTCTCGCTCTATATTATATTTAGTGGACTTTCCGCTCAGGCGGTGATTGCCCTGTCCGCAGCTCTGATCTCTCTCAGCTCTCTCCCACCTCATGGACTTGTGGACAGCTTGTACTACTCTTGTTCACACTGATCAGGTCAGCCTTAAAGTTTTAATTGATTGAAAAGGTCACCGGAGAGCGATAAAGAGCGAGAGAGATGAGGATGATTAAAGTGGAGAGGTCTCTAGCACAGCTTTCATTAATATTACGAACTCTGACTGGACTAAGAGAGATTCACTAATGACTCTGAGGACGCTCTCTATGAATTCGGTACCACATTTAGATGAGCAGTTTGCCCCCTGGAAACTCCCTGCATGGAGCCGTGATTTAGCAAATTTATCAGGGTTGTCATGATACCTTTAAAATTCTTTAATGATAAAATACTTTATAGATTCATGTAGACTAGAAGACATTCATTGGTTGATTCCAACCAATGGTGTGAGTTTGGAGCGGTTTATCAGTTTGTTTCACCAATAGCAGACAGGGTAAAAAATACATGTACAATAAGATTGTGTGTGTGTGTGTGTGTGTGTGTGTGTGTGTCTTATTATTAATATTTTTTTAATTAATAAAATATAATTACTATTTTTTTTCGTTATAATTAAATAATAATAGTAATATTATGCATGACAGTGAAGACAAAAATACCACTGTTGTATTATAAATTAGACCATTGATTGTCATGGATATTAAAGTTATTCAGTCCTTGTTATTCAGTTATTTGTTTATTATACTGTATATGTAGGCATTTTATTTTTCAATGTACGTATATATATGCTGTGTTTAGAAAATTACAGTTTATATATATATATATATATATATATATATATATATATATATATATATATATATATATATATATATATATATATATATATATATATATATATATATATATATATATGTTCACTTGCTGCCTAATATATCCCACCCACTAACAGGTGTCGTGATGAAGAGCTAATCAGTGTTATTCACAATTATGCCTGAAACGGCATATTGCTAATTAAAAACCTTTGATATTTTTATTGCTGAAACTGCCAGCCTGACTAGAACAAATTTGAATAGAAATGGTAATGTTGCAAAAGTGTGTCTGCGTGTCATTGTTTTTTCAGATGACAGCGTGAGCATCACTCATCACCAGACTGAAACGCGATGATGTGGGAATGGCACATTTGAATGTGTGCCAGTCAGCGTCACACTGTGAATAACAGATCTGTCACTCTGTCTTAATTTTCATGTTTTGGCATCACACACACGCACGGCAACATTACCTGTAATTTGTTTCTGAGCAACTGCACATTTGTGTCAGTGGAGGCCGAACTCGCCACAGCGGCACTCTCGTTTCAACACGTTTAGCGTTTTATTAATAATTGAAGACAGGACCGCATCGCTAATTGTGCTGGGAATGTGATCCACTTGAAAAGAAAGAACACAGACAGATAAAGTACTGAATCCTCTACATGAGTTCAGGATGTTCTTTTTTTAACAATCATGTCTAGAAATGGTACACTAGTAATTATCCAAGCCCTGGTTTGCCTTCTATTAAAAGCCAGTGTCTGATGTGTTTGCAGACTCTTTTCACAAGTAAGAGCAGATTTATGCCACTGAGCCTTTGATTTGTGAAATCTCAATCATTAGCTCCATTCAGCGTGCCAAGCAGAATCTCGTATGAAAGCATTCTTATTCCAGGGCAAAATGACTTAGTATAACTATCAGTTCTTAGATCATGCGATAGTCTGTTCATATGAAGTCTTATTAGTTTAGTTTAGTGTTTTTTGTTTTTTACACTGATGCCATTATTATGAATCATCTTATCCTTCAGTTTGCATTCAATGAAGTACCTTCCATTTGTGAAGTTTTGATTTATTGGATTATTCAAAATATAGGCATTCCCAAATGGTTATTTAATAAATAAACCCTTTTTGGATTTCCAGTAAAAGAAGTATATCGCTCATTCCATGGTATCAACTTTTGGTCAAACTTTAGGCGTTTGTGTCTTCTAAATGGCTGGTCATCATGTTATTTTCTAAACACAGCACCAGATTGTCTTCCAACAGAGCCGATAATTGCCATTTTCTCTGTAGGAATATTTTATTGCTTAATTGACAATCTGAGAAAGCCCTCCTGTAGATCACTAGGACATTGATTCTCACATTGTTATGCTGAACAGTTGGAGACTTTACAGATTTACTGTCTGCAAACCATTTTCCCATAGCACTGAGAATTACTCACCAACAACGAAATCAATTTAGCCTGTCAAGTTCCCCGCTTCTCTGAGCCGCCGAATAAAACTATTATCGCTTCTCCGTTCCTACTGTCTCCCCTTTTTTTTATGTGAGGTCATATCTTATCTGGATAGATGCCCTCCAAATTTCTAAAATAAGTGAACTCCACCAGTATCTTATCGTTTGGACGGAGAAAAGAACGCTATTAGTGCCTCCTGGTTCGCTGAAAGAGTTCTGAACTCTTCTTAAGACTTTTGAAGAGGGTCACTCCTTTCCTCTGTATCTGTCCCTTTGTAAGCCTCCACATTAAAATTCCCTTTCAAATTTGTATCATCAAAAGGTGGGGAAAAACCTCTCAAATCTTCAAGCTGTGCTTCTGATTGGTTGTCAGAGTAGATGAGGGTCTAATCTCTCTGGGTGATGTCCTAATCTCTGCCCTCTGTTTAGCTTTTCACTCCGGTTCCTCAGCGGAATATACTGAAGTCCGCTTCAAGGAGAGTCTTGAACACACCACGGCCCGTTTGAAAGTAAAATCGTGAATGAGATCTTGATAATATATCAGTTGTTTCTCCTAAACAGCAATGGGTTTAAGTCTCTTGCTTCTCAGATTTTACTCCTGAAGTTAAACTGTGTTCAGCTTCAGATATGCCACGTCGCCATAGTCCGCAGTTATTTCAGTCTTATTTCAATTAATGAAAACTATTTTTTGATAACACTTTCTCTGAAGCTCATGCTATAATGAATTATAGCTCAATTTAGGCTTATTTATAAGTATTACTATTTTGTAAATATATTTATAAAGACTCATTAAGACCTATACTACATTATAAGAACAGTTATAGTTAAATTTACAGTCAAACCAAAAAAATATTCAGACACCAGATATAATTTTTTACTAGTGGGCGCAGCATATAGTTCATTTATGTAAGTGAGGATAGCAAAATATACATGTTTGGACATATTTCAAGACAGCATTGCATGTCCAGAATGCACGCACACGCACTATATATATATATATATATATATATATATATATATATATATATATATACACACACACATACAGTCAAACTAAATAAAGTAAACTGTGACATATTATACCCAAAAATTCTTCATACAGTGGACTACCAGTAAAATTGATAAAAATTTGTGACCAAAATTATTCAGACACTTTGACCTGACCATGTTTTGCTTAAGTGTTTTTAATGTGACCTTTTACACCACGGGCTGAACAAAATTAAGCATTGCTTGGCAATTGGTTGACCTAAATTGGTATTATCTAATTGTGTACTTAAATTTAACAGCTGACAGCTGATTGGTTGATTGTAATCCATAACATACCTTTCTATCAAAGTTATCTGACATTATCAAGATGAATTTTTCCTGACACAGTTTAACTCTGAGCTCTTGTCATATTTTATTAGCATTTTCGAAACTATAGCGAATAAACTGTGATAATGTGAGAAAATGTTGAAGGTGTCTGAATAAATTTTGGTTTGACTGTATATTATTTGTATAATTACTTATTATACTTATAATTACTAAAATCATGCATTTGCTATTTCAATTTGCAAACTCATAATCCATTATACAGTGATTTATAAATAGTCGTATGGTTCCATGAATGGTAATTTAGATTTTTTTTTTTTTAAATCTGTATCTCCTCAGCCATATGGTATTGCTTATTGCAGTTTAAAATTATAATTAAAAAAATTATGTTGCAGTGTTTTTTCAACTGTTGGTATTAGTTATTTGTTTTTCATTATTTTAATACAGGAATTATCGTTAATTATTACATGTACGCATAAATAACTTAAAATGTATAATGCATTTGCTTTATTGCATCCTATGTTTTCACTTAAAGCCATCAATGATGCATTTATAGGTTAGTAACTGTATTATCACTCACAATAAGTATTTATAAGAAAACAATATGGCTATTGATAACAAAATATTCACCTATTTGACAGAAATCTGAATGACTAAAATGTAATTGTAACTATATTATATAATATCATTATAGCAATGCAGGTTGAATCTTTATAAATACATTCATGGAACCATACGACTGACTAATTAATACGTACTGTATAAATCAGTGTATAATGGATTATGAGCATGCACATTAAAAAGCAAATGCATGACTTAAGTCATTATAAGAATAATAATAATACAAAAATAACTATAACTTATAATACAGTATAGGTCTTAATGCATTTTTATAAACATATTTATAGAATAGTAATACCTACTTATAAATAAGTATTATAAGCATGGACTTCATAAAAAAAAAAAAAAGTTACCCATTTTTTATAGTTAACAGTAACAAAACTGCAGTCCAAAAGTTTGAGACAACAGTGATGATAAGATTTTTCTCAATCCTTGTAAATAACAGAACATTTGTGAAACTTTAAAACAAAGAAAAGTTACCATGAAGTTAAAAAGAAACATTCAATATTTGACTAATGTTGACCAATTAAATTAGTGACACTGATCACGTGACCTCCTTCTTGCTACCATTGAGGCACAGTTTTCACTCAGTTTGTTATGGTGCTAACTTAATTGTTAAAAACAGGGAAACATTGGAAAACAGCAGAATGAATCAGACTTTTGGGATCCCACTGTATGTGTTTACAGGCTATGGTCTGAGCTCATATTCTAAAGGCAGAATCTTGAATGAAAGCAAGCAGGCACAGTAAGAGTTGGAGTTAATAGCAGGTGTTATATGCAGGAACAATAATATGCGTCTTTACATAATATGTATGTCGTAGTCTAGATTTGTGCAGCAGTGTATCATTTTATTCAAATAAAGCATCATAAAACACCACTGTGATCAAGTAGAAGGATGTTGAAGTGTTGAATAATGTATTAAATGACTGCCCTACTCTAGAGTGAACTGACATTTGTGGCTTTGGAGGCTTTTGTTCTCACCAGAAGTGAGTTTTTTTTACTGTGTGCCGATGGTGAATATGAAATCTCACGCAACCAGTGTTTCAATAGTTAAACTCATCTGTAATCAGATTACTGTCATTTAAATTAGGCTGTATTTTCCTCACATCATTAGCTTCAACCCTCACCCTAGTTCTGTGCAATTAACCGGGGAGCTGAAGGCAGACTAATTATATTAATTTTAATTATGTGATATGTCATCATTATTATATTTTAATATTTGTTTCAGTGTACTTGATAAGTAGCTTGGGTGCTCTGATTATGATAGACAGGACTCTTGGTGTGGCGATGCTTTTCTTTGCTGAAAAGGTTGAATGTCCATGCAGGTTAGTGCTGGTTTGCTGAACCAGAATCAAACTTGACTATAGTTAAAGCTGCTTTTAGCAAGGTTATATTGGGATTTTTGAAATTCATTGGTGATTCTGGTGTACTCAGCTGAACGACTGAACAATTCGGAATGTCATTCAAGTTATGAGTGTCGTTCCAGGTCCTTCTTACCTCTGGCTGTAAGAGACTTTTTTTTTTCTTTTTTTTTCTTTTTTTCAGTACTACACATAAAATGTCCTTACAGCAGACAGATATCACTGAAATATGTGCCCTGAGAAATCTGATCTGTCTCTGTAACAGAACTAGACTCTGTTAACAGCAAAACAAAGAGTCAAGGGAGCATCCCACGCTTTTTAGCCATTTTGACTGCCTGGTGAATCATTTTGTGCGTTGGAGCTGCCGACATCTGACATGTCAGTTATCAATCTGGTGGAAGTTAGTAAAGTGGCAGAAATGGCTTTCAGCACGTTAGTCTGGCCCCGCTGCAGGTCTCTTTAGATATTGTATTATTTGAAACGAACCGCAGTACTTTTGTGTCTTCAACATGAGTACCACCGTGAGTACAACTGTTTACCTCAGTATGTAATTGAGAAGGTGCTATTTTCATTGTGCTTATGAAGTATTTGTCTTATACACCGAAACTTTATACGCACAGAACTTGGAGAAAAACAGCAATGAAATGTGTGTGATCAATTATACACTACCATTCAAAACTTTGGGGTCAGTAATATATAATATAATGATAATGTCCTCCAAAAGTCATTTTTTAAAGTCATGCATTCTCTAGCTGGTGTAAAAATAATGACAGTGTCATGACTTTTTATCACCATTTGCCATACTTCCATTTAGCAAAAATCTTTTTTTATTAACAACTACACCCACCCCTAAACCTACCCAGGGATTTATAAGGCACACTTTATGAGCACATGTGTTCCCTGGGCTCGAACCCACGATTGCATGATCACATTATTACATGATTACATGATGTTGTATTTTGCAATGCTCTATCAATTGAGCTACGCAAAACCTGAAATATGACGCAAATAAAAGGAAACAAAACATTAAAATGAAAGTGTCCTGTTGTCGATGGGGCACAACTTTAGTAAACGCTCCTATGGGTCGTATCTCAGGGAAGTGACAAACGACTTATATAGGCATATTGGTTGATATATATATATACACGCATACCATGTCATGGTACATAGGAAAGTAAAATCAAGAATGAGATTTCTTCAGTTGCTCCTCATAGACAGTGATTGGTTTAAGGCTCATGCTTCACATATTTTTTGATAACACTATTTTGATGGTCCCTTATGAACATTCTGTTGACTAAATATAACTTTGCAACAACATGTCAACTAACTCTCATTAGAGTATTGAGTACTGTCTGCTTAATATCTGATAACTCTTTATTAAAGGGTTAGTTCACCCAAAAATAAAAATTCTGTCAGTAATTACTCACCCTCATGTTGTTCCAACCATGTAAGACCTTCGTTCATCTTCGGAACATAATTTAGTATATTTTTGATGAAATCTGAGAGCTGTCTCACTCCTCCATAGGCTTTCAGAGGGAATGAAACTTGATGGCCCAGAATAGTAAGTAAAAACGTCATTTAAGTCCAAATGACTACAGTGGCTCTGTATTAAGTCTATCATGCGACGAAAATACTTTTTGAGTGGAAAAAACAACAAAAATAACGACTTTATCCCACTATTATTGTTGTTCAATTTGAGCCTCTGACGAGAGTTCGCAGGAGTGCCACGACGCATGCGCGAGAACTGAGATTACGGCGTTCTTCTTCTACTACTACTTGACTGGCTGCTCACTCTTTCGGAGTTGGGTTAATCTCAGTTCTCGCGCATGCGTCATGGCACTCCCGCGAACTCTCGTCAGAGGCTCAAATTGAAATCCAGCCTATGGAGGAGTGAGACAGCTCTCAGATTTCATCAAAAATATACTAATTTATGTTCCGAAGATGAACGAAGGTCTTACATGGTTGGAACAACATGAGGGTGAGTAATTACTGACAGAATTTTCATTTTTGGGTGAACTAACCCTTTAAGATGGTCCTCCAACAGACATTCTACTGACTAGAAGTAACTTTGCAACTACATGTCAACTTATTCTAACCCTAACCCTGCTAAAACTCTACTTACACTCTAATGAGAGTTAGTACACATGTAGGTGCCACGTTACTTATAGTCAACATAATGTGTTAAAGGGACCATCGAAATAAAGTGAAACCGATTTTTTTTTACTGAAGTTTTAGAAGAAATCTCAACAATGTCTCAAACTGTATTCAGACATGCCAAGTCATCATAGTCTGTAGTAATCAGAAGGCAAAGAGTTTATTTCTTGCAATTCTGACTTAAATTCTCAGAAATTCAGGTTTATAACACAATTCGGAGAAAAAAAAATCAGAATTGTGAGAGATAAAATCTCAATTATGAACAAAAAAGTAAAAATTGTGTGTTTATATCTCACAATTCTTTATTATGTACACCTGGCTAGTAACGTTCTGGACCCCTTTTTGCCTACAGAACTGCCTTAATTCTTTGTGGCATAGATTCAACAAGGTGCTGGAAACATTCCTCAGAGATTTTGATCCATATTGATATGATAGCATCACACAGTTTGAAGCACATCCATGATGCAGATCTCCCGTTCCTCCACATCCCAAAGGTGCTCTATTGGATTGAGATTTTTTGAGTTGGTTTGATATCTCTTGGATTAAGTTCAATTGGGTATAGGGAACTCATTGTCATGTTCAAGAAACCAGTTTGAGATGATTTGAGCTTTGTGACATGGCTCGTTATCTGGCTGTAAGTAGCCATCAGAAGATGGGAACGCTTTGGTCATAAAAGGTTGGACATGGTCAGCAGTAATACTCAGGTAGGCAGTGGCGTTAACAATGCTCAATTGGTCCTTAGTGGCCAAAAGTGTGCCAAGAAAATATCCAATGCACCATTACACCACCAGCAGCCTGAACCGTTGATTCGAGGCAGGATGGATCCATGCTTTCATGTTGTTCACTGACCAAACTGAATGTTGCAGCAGAAGTCGAGACTCATCAGGCAACATTTTTCCAAACTTCTAAATGTCCAATTTTGGAGAGCATGTGTGAATTGTAGCCCTAGTTTGCTGTTCTTACCTAACAGGAGTGTCCCAGTGTGTCTTGCTGCTGTAGCCTGTCTGCCTTGGACATGTTGAGCGCTCCGAGATGCTCTTCTACACCTCGGTTATAATGAGTTACTGTTGCCTTTCTATCAGCTCGAACCAGTCTGGCCATTCTCCTCCGACCTCTGGCATCAACAAGGCATTTTCGCCCACAGAACTGCCGCTCACTGGATATTTTCTCTTTTTTTTAACCATTCTCTGTAAACCCTAGAGATGATCGTGCGTGAAAATCCCAGTAGATCAGCAGTTTCTGAAATACTCAGAACATGCCTGTCTGGCACCAACAACCATGCCACGTCAAAGTCTCTGAAATCACCTTTCTTACCCATTCTGATGCTCAGTTTGAACATCAGCTGATCAACTTGACCCGGCTGCATCCAAAAACCTAGGCAGCTGACTTGATGCCTCGCTATCTTAGAAGGCAATGACTTGTAAGGCAACGTAAGCGCACAAAGGTACCTCACAAAACTTATTTCGGACTTCTGAACAGTTTAATGATGTACAGCAAAATAAAACGAGAACTAAACAAATATTGATTTACTTCAGTAGTAATGTCTCACTAAAAATGACATCAGAAGAGTAAGAGTTTATTATAATTGTACCAGTACAAGTACAACGACATTTGGAGTGGCAGCTCTCAAAACGAAATAAACATTTACTCATTAAATATAGACATACACATTCAATTACATAAAGAAAACTCTAAAAACATATTGCACATTGTATAAAAGTGTTATGGTGCATGTATTGAATGTTCCTCAACATTTAAAAACCCAAACAGAACAGAACAAACATTGGTCAAAAACGTACAAACTGACCAGCAACCGCTACTTTCAGACTCCATCTTTCTTATTCTAGCTCATCTGTCACCGAATGGAATGCATAGGATTGTGGGATATCAAAGGCAAAGAAGGATACATCTATGGTGCCTTCAAAAATGTATCAGATGAAGGTCTTTCAGGAGGAAGGAAGTGAAGCTAATATTGGATTCAGTCTTGATGCCTCCCTACCTTGATATGTGTCCTCCGAATTCAGCATTTTCCGGTTTTCGGATGCAGCCTACATGCCAAAATGCATTGAGCTGCTGTCACATGATTGGCTGATGATTAGATATTTGTGCTAACGAGCAGATGAACAGGTGTACCCGATAAAGTGGCCAAGTGAACAAAGTCTGAATTGTGAGATGAAAAGCTGCAATTACCTTTATTTATGTTTCTATTGCATGGCGGAAACAAGCTTTACTGTCACTTATGAACCAACTGAACGCATCCTTGCTGAATAAAAGTATTGATTTCTATTAAAAAAACCTAATGGCCCCAAACTTTTGTAGGGTATTGTATGTAAAAAAATGTAATATGTTACAATATGCATAAATTATAGGACAGCCACTTACTTTTAATACAATATGTAGGGGAGTGCGGGGCACAACCTAACGCGGGGTTAGTCATAACACGCATGTTTTAACCCTTTCCACACATGCCAGAATGACGAAACTTAGTGTATTTACTTACTAATAACATTATTTAGAGAAAAAATAGTGCCAAAATTAAAAAATCTTTGGAAGATATTACTGAACATTTATTTAACCATAGCAAAAGTAAATTTCTTACTTAAGTTTATTTTTCAACTCTTTATTTAAAATAAGACAAATCATCAGAGACATTAATCACCCTGCAAACTCTCACTTCACCCTGCTGCCATCTGGTAAGCGCTTCCGTAGCCTGATGGCAAAGACTGAAAGACTCAGGAGGAGTTTCTTCCCCCAGGCCATCAGACTCCTGAACTCAGTCACGTGACTCACTTCACCCCCGCACACGCATAAACATACGGTCTTTCAACATTAACATCCACATACTGCAATTGCACTGCACTTTACTTTACGTCCCTATTGTTACTGCGTAACAACCTGTAATAAACCTTGCACATTATACTTCTTTATATATACATATTATATATTTTATGTTAACCACTTATTTTTAAGTCACAGTTTATCTCACTTATCATCCACATTTTTTTTTATATTTTTATTTTTATCTTATTTCCTATTTTTATCTTTTACTTGATTTATTTATAATTCTACTTATGTTAATACTTTTTATTCTAACTTTATTCTATTTCTATTTAATTTCTTGTAACTGTTATTTGCACTGTCCATGGAGCGGACCTGTTTACATTTCACTGCCAGTTGTATATTGTGTATATAACTGTGTATGTGACAAATAAAACTCTTGAATCTTGAATCTTGATATTATTTTAATCTTATATCTGTTATTTAACTGCTGAGATGGTTCTTTAATGCTGATCTAACCAGCAGAAGGCACGAGCTGCGGTTTAAATCCTAGTTGCGCAGATGGGGTGCGTTGTAACACTGCGTTACAATGAGCCCCTATTAGAAATGTGCTATTATATTCTATACTTTTATGAATTTTTTGAGAAACCATGAGAAAAGGGTGAATAATGAATGAGAGAGTTAATGTTCAGAAATTATGAATTTTTATTATGTTTTGAACTATGCTGTATAGCTGTATTTAGCTGTGTGTTTGTTGTCAAACTCAAAAATTTGTTTATTTTTAAAGCAGCACTAGGTAGTTTTTGCTCTCGGGTTCCCCCTACATTTGGGAAACAGTAGTGTCCTCTACTACTGTCGTAAACTGTCATCCTACATCCTACATCCTACATCATTTGTTGACATGACACCCATGATAGCCCTGAACACTGCAGGAGGAGTTCACATGTCTATGGAGTTCACATGCATGTGTTCTGCTTGCGTCGCGTGTGAAATGTCTTCATCCAAGGTACAGTGGCATATGTTTCAGCATGTCATATGAATATAATTTCATGTGTTTTATTTTTTTCAAACGCCAAATGATCGCGATGCCCAGCGTCATTATAGTAGCCTAGTCTATTGTTTCCCGTTTTACGGAATCTATATGATACTTCAATTCAATGTTTGAGTGGTAGGTAATAATCATATATCGTCAATATTATAATATCAAGCTACCCTAGATGAATCTGCAAATTTGAAAAATCGATATGCATTATAGCTTGAGGCAAGACAAATAAACCAATATCACAGACATGTTAGGTATCCTAAAATATGATTTTGTACGTCTTATCATATGTATTTACTTGCAAGAATGTAGCCCCTCCTCCTTCAGCTCACGCCAACGAGCAAACGCTGGCCCAATGTTGATCCTCGTCCTGCCTTTAATCCCATCTCTTTCTCGTTTCCTCTTTTTGCTTTCCTCCGACAAAACCTTTGCTTTCTTATTTTTCTGTGCTGCTTCGGCCATGACTATAACATTCAGCAAACAAATGATAGTTTGGCTCGCACGTCCGAATTTAAGGAAGTGGGGGTGGTGGTGGAAGTGACGTATATGCCGTAAAGCAGTCGAATTTTGTAGTTCTTTTTTTTCTCGGGTTACTACCCGAAACCCGAAGTTTAAAAGTACGATTAAAAACGATACAGACCCCGTCAGGCTATGGCAGACGTGTCTTTCAACCTATTGTAAGTCGATGTATCATCACAAGAGGTTTGAAAATATATTATAAAGGTTGAAAAGTTACCTAGTGCTGCTTTAATGATTAAAAAAAAATGCCATTATTTTATTTTAAAAAGTTAATAATTGTATTTTGATGAGTAAATATTTTAGCTTGTCTTGATATTTTTTTGATTAATTCAGGTAACATTTTAAGCTGTCATTTGGTCATGTTACAATGTGCCCCTCGCATGTTATAATGTACCCCACATATGGGGCACGTTGTCACATTTCACTTCCATTCTTTCGGGGTAAATCAAGAAAAAAGTATACACTGTATTAATGAAACAAAACCACATATTTGTACTAGACATGTGGCCAATTATTGTGAGAAAGTATAAATACTCTGAACCCCAAGTGGATCTACACAAACTGAGACAGTCAAAAAGCGTTAGGTTGTGCCCCGCTCTCCCCTAACTACTGATTCTTCTCCTAGCAGTTGAAGATCACTTCTTTAAAGCAAGCAGTGTCCATCAAATCCTTTTATACTTTTTATTTCTAGGCTTCTGCAGTTTCTCTGTGAATAGCAGCACTCATTCATATGTAGTTTTGTCTCAAGAGTCAGTTTGCCGTTTTTATTTTAGAAGCTATTTCAACTGACTCTTGTGAATGGAGCAGCCAGTGGTGACACGCCAATATCTCTTTGATGTTTAATTCACAGGGCAAACAAATACAAAGTGCTGAGATAGTGCTACCACTGAATTCTCTTTTGATGCCAAATTTATCACAGTATTTCTGGCTGGCCTATTGTAAGTCTCTAAAGTGCTGGTGAAGTCCTGCGGCCCTCATAAACAGATATCGAGCGCACAGAAACAGCTGTATTACATTTCATAGTGTGTTTTGCATCAGATTGATCTGTCCTAAAACGGTTCCGTATGCAGAGCAAGAGCAGGTGTTGTTCTGAAGTGATAGGCGTTTGTGGGCTTTGACAAACAGCACTATGTATATCTGCTTCTGAACCCACGCCAACCCCAGCACTCAGGTATCAGACAGGATGTCCTGATTTGTATCTGCTCACTGGGAGTGCTTCTTTAGTTGTCCAGGAGACTGACAGCTCTGCTATTCTCTGAAGCGACGGCTGTTTTTAGACCTGTGCTGGGAAGAGCTATTTTTTTTCCACAGTTAAGTGTGAATGGAAAAAAGAAAGAGAGAGAGACATGAGGAGAATCCCAGCTAAACAAAGAGCCTTTCCACTGATAAGTCGCGCATGACACACGCTTGGGTGCGTGAAAAGAGCATATTGGGTCACGGTGCAGAAACGTTATCCCAGGTGCATTATGAAAAGGTCATTCATGTTGTGGGAAACAACCTCAACTGACCTTTTGCTTTGAAAGGAGCTGCAGGTTTGTATGCAGACTCATTGCTACAATATGTCTGCGCTGTCTTGAATACCTTGTGGATTCTTTGATTGATTCATGCTTGGTTTGGATACTTTTAAATGCCATTTTAAGTCAAGTCAAGTCACCTTTTTTTAAATAGTGCTTTATACAATACAGATTGTTTCAAAGCAGTTTTACAGTGTTAACAGAAAAATGATGATGTTTCTTCAAGCATCTTGGAGACGTTGCCACAGTTTCAGTCTTCTTTTTTTTCTTTTCTACTTGTAATCTCAGACGGACACGATGATGGTGAGATCAGATCATACCAACTGTTGTCAGACTCCTTGTGCATACAACAATCTAATTGTTAAAATTAATGGCAAAAGGAATGTTTGGAAATGTAAACTGATATTTCCTACTGACACACTACAGCAAAAGATACAAATAACTGGCTTGAACCCATTTTTTGTGTGTGTGTGCGTGTGTGAAAATACTAATGTGCCTTTTGCAGAGACTTTTGAAGACTTTTGCACAGCACTGTATATAAATATACCTTATTCAGAGCGCCATGACAGATATGAAAATGAGGCTGTGAAGGATAGACTTGCCATGTTTTCAATGACATCTGCTGTAAAATGCTGTATAAAGCTCCTAGATCACTTGTAATTTTCTACGGCTCATATTGTCTGGGGGGTTTCTTTGTCTACTGAAATTCCTCGTAAAGATATTTTCGTCAGCAGAACAATCCAAAAACACATGAAATACCAGTAAAACCCACTGAAAAGATGCATGTCTATCTCTCACAGCCTCGCTTTTATTCCCATTAAAAATGATTAAAGACAAGTGAATAGTCAGTAATAAAATAAGAACAAATACACAAATTACAACCAGAGATAAATACTATATTAGTAAAGTTACAATAAATTTACAAAGTCTAACAGTTGTATTCGGGTACAGAAATGAATAGTTAGGCCTAAACTTTTGAAATTAAATATAGGTTCATCTTTGTTTAAGCTGTATCTTATTAACATTAATGACAGAGGCAGCAGGAATATTAGGCTGCTGTCACTTTAAGTGCGAATATACTGACACACATCCGGTTTCTTTCTCAACTGTTCACTTATGACATAAACGAGAGAATACTTGCAGAGACGGGTATTTTGACATACACTGAACAAAATTATAAACTCAACACTTTTGTCCCCCCCCCCCCCCCCAATAGAGTAAAACTGCACATTTTAGAGTGGCTTTTTATTGTGGACAGCCTAAGGCCAGTGATGGGAATAGCGGCGTTATAGATAACGATAGTTTCTCCCGTTACAACGCCGTTAGCGTTACTGAGAAAAAAATGCAGAGTAACTATAATTGAGCTCACTGAAGCAGTTTTCATCTGAACAGGCTCTCTGTCAGTCGGACCTGCAATGTTTTTCTTTCTCTGGTTTGTGTGCGTTTGTGTGTGTTTGTGTGTGTGTGTGTGTGTGTGTGTGTTTGTGCGGGCGTGCATGCCATGCGTGTCGGGGGGTGGGGGGGGGGGGGTGGTAGCACATAACTGATGATGATTGGTGGGTAGGAGACAAGGTTGAGGTTGATAGGTTGAGTTCACACACACACACACACACACACATACACACCTATGACACACACGCATATGCACAGTCACACACACCAAGTCCAACGACTTCAAAGGTAGCTTTCACAAACTGGAAGTATAAGCGCTACTTTTCCCTCGTTGAGGTGAAAGGTAAGAATGTTTATGCAACGTGCAACTTATCCCCAGGAAGAAAGAGTCTCTCCACGTCGGTGGCAAGTCATTGTAATCTAATGAAGCGTCTCAAATCATCACATGCCGCCACAAAATTAGTGGCTAAAAACCCAGGTTATAACGCTCCACTACCAAAGGAGTAGTATTATACTGATAATACACAATATTTACACTATAGTAGGCCTACTGATAATATTTACAATAATGTATTGAATTTGATAGGTGTCTCTCACATTATCCCACAGCAACATTACAATAGTGTACATTAATGTACAATGTTTTATAATCATAATTTATTCTATTTAGTGTCCAATTCATTCATTTAACATATTTAATATTAGGGGCATCCAAGTTTTGAAAAAAAAGAAAAAATCCCTGGTAATTAGTTACCTTTATAATGATGTGACTCAGTTACTAACTCAGGTACTATTTGTAAGAAGTAACTAATAACTATAACTAATTACTTTTTTAAAGTAACATGCCCAACACTGCCTAAGGCACACCTGTGCAATAATCATGCTGTTCAATCAGCATCTTGATATGCCACACCATTGAGGGGATGGTTTATCTCGGCAAAGGAGAAGTGCTCACTAACACAGATTTAGACAGATTTGTGAACAATATTTGAGAAATAGGCCTTTTGAGTACATAGAAAAAGTCTTAGATCTTTGAGTTCAGCTCATGAAAAACGGGGGCAAAAACAAAAGAGTTGCGTTTATAATTTTGTTCCGTGTACTTTTGTGTGTATGCGTCTGTTCAAGCGCAAGTAAACGCGGAAAAGTGTGCGCACTGTTGTGAAAGGTGTGTGAGTGCCGATTTTTGCCTCTTCTTCCGCATATAAAATCGTTTCAATGTGTAAATTGGCAAGACAAAACACATCCAATTGATTAACTTTCACTCTATGATGGTTAAACTTAGCAGTTAATCCGCAAATCACATGCGTGCCGAACCGTGGGGCCTGGTCTGTACAAATCACGGATCAACTGAGATCTGTTGCACCCCTAATAATTAATGAACACGCTTATCATCATGATTGCTATCTTACCAGAGATAGAGAAAAATCCTATCCTACTCCAGTAAGTAAATGTGTCCCTGTCCCCAAAAGGGTTGGTGCTCAAAAGATATTCCCTGCGCAACGTTTATTTTATACCATGCATATGCACCAGTTTTGTGCACCCCTGCCATAGGCCTATTTGTATTGTTGCTTTAATTGCTGTCTGTGTATAATTTATTCATGATTAATGCACCACTAGCTAAGAGGTTACAGGAACAGTTCACCCAAAAATAAGCATTCTGTTATTATTTACTTACCCTCATTTCATTCCAACCCTGTCTGCTGGTACTTTTTGTGTGGAAGAAAGAATCTCCACACAGCTCTTTTCACAGCGGCCACAGCTGTCAAACTCCAAAAAGGACCAACTCCATAAAAGCTTCATAAAAGTATCCTGATGACTCATGCTCTCTATTCCAAGTCGAGTGAAGTTTTTCAAAAGCTTTGTATGAGGAATAGACTAAAATGTGGGTCGTCATTTATCAAAAATCTTCCCAAACAGATTTCCTTTTTTTTTTTTTCTGAGTGAACTATTTCCTTAATCTTGCAGCTCACCGTATGTCTGTAGAGTGATGGTGAAAAAAACGCCAGCTTAGACCAGCATGAATTTACGTTTTTGTTTAAGCTGGTTAGTAGTAGTCAGTGGTGGAAAGAGTACTGAAAAAGCATACTCAAGTAAAAGTACCTGTCCTAAATACTACTCAAAGTAGGAGTAAAAAGTAGCCCTTTTAAAAATACTCAAGAGTAGTGAGTATTATGCTCTGAATGTTATTCCACCTTATACCCTGCAAATTAAAAATATAGCTTACTCTTTTATGGTTGATTTTTAAAATTTTGACATTTTTGAAAAAATGAGCATGTGAAACAATAAAAGATGTTCAATGAGAGCAACGCGTTTATCGTCATTCTTGACTGAAGGCAGGCTATGGCACAAGCTACTTTTCAGAAGGCTTTTTTTCCCGTTAGATTTAAAAATGAATAAATATGGAAGGGACCCGAATATTCGAATATTCGTTCGGTGGGTTGGTATTCGATTTGAAAATTTGACATTTGAATATTCGTTTTTTTTTTTTTTTTTGCACATCTGGTATCCCCCGCGAAACGGTTCTCTTTCCCGCTTGAATAAGGCCGGCGACACACTGGCTGCGTGAGCGTCTCAGCTGCGTGGCGTGTCCGTTTTTATTTCGGCTCCCATATTTAACAGGTTGGAGTTTGCACACTGAGACACGCGTCTCAGGTGCGCTCGAGCCATGCGGAAAACGCCTGCATGCTACAAATAGAACCGACTCGCTGGCTAGAGCGCAGAACAGCGGAGTTTGTATGGACCGAAGTGCATGTCTGAGCTTGTATTTTGTTGCTTTGACATTGTGGAAAATAGAATAATAGAAACAAAATGTATTAGCATTTTTACCTGTTATTATCAATCTAAATTAATCTTCGTTTTTAATTTTACTTAATTTCGTTTTTCTTTATTTAAATTTCGTTTTTTCTTTATTTAAATTTTGTTTTTTCTTTATTTAAATTTCGTTTTTTCTTTATTTAAATTTCGTTTTTCTTTATTTAAACTTCGTTTTTTCTTTATTTAAATTTAGTTTTTCTTTATTTAAATTTTGTTTTTTCTTTATTTAAATTTCGTTTTTCTTTATTTAAATCTACCCTTACGTGCCAATTTGTTAGTCAGAAAAATATTAGACTACCTTAAAAGTATTGCTTAATTTAACAGACCTGTGTGTGTGCGTTTTATATCACTAGTGCAGTGTCCGTTCTCGGAGCATAAGCTCTGCCCGCGTGAGGTGCGCCGCTTCCCACTCGCGCTGTTCTGACTGTTCTGACTGTTCTGACTGTTCTGACTGTAGTTTACTAAAATTTTATCAATTCTGAATGTGTCGCGTTTCAGTGTGTCCTTCTATAGGCTATTGCACCAAATGCGACACTGCACTTCCTTGTGAAGTCGTTTGGATGAACGGTTCTCAAAATAATAAAAATGCAAACGGACATACAGACACAGATTCCTGCCTTCATTAGAGATAAAAATATGTTCAGCCCCTCTCTCCGATGCTTCGAAGCTCAAAAAATGGTATTCGGACCAGCTCTAAACTTTTTCCTCTTACAAGGCTATTACTGAATTCAGTATTATTCTGGGGGCCGGATGGACATCTCTGGCGGGCCGGATTTGGCCCGCGGGCCGCCAGTTGACGTTGCATAACTTAGACAGTGTGTGCAAAAGAACTACCATGCACGGTTACATTACAGTGCACTACTTCATAAAATATGCCTCACAGTCGTCTCAAACCTCTGTACGGCCTCCAGCCAAACCCACCAGCTCGTTTCATCCATTTTTCTAGGGCAAGATCATTCCCTCTGCCACATGAACACGGTCCTGAATTTCTCAATCAAACTTGGGTCTGATAGTCCCTCTGTTAGCCAGACCACAGATGGATAACCATGTCACGAGAGCCAGCCATCGGGTCATGATGGATTTTGAATAATTTAATGGTTGGTTTAAGGTCAGGCTAGACTGGGCTTCAGGGCTTACTGTTGCATATAATAGGGCCACTGTTGCATTATATTCTTGAATATTGCAGAATCTTCCTTTTGAACCACTGCCAGCGCTGGGTTGATTTAGCACAGAATCTTTAATTCAGACAAAACGCTCAGGATTTTAGATGTGGGTTAGTATTAGCATTAGGCTGTGGAACAATGCCATGAAATGAAAGCTTAGTCGGCTCATGTGGCACAGCAGATATGCTTGGTTAAAGAAACCAGCGAAAGTTCAAAATTCGGAAGTGTGCTGTAGAATGAGAGTTTAGAAGGATGAATGAGATTACCACAAGGTTTTTAGTGTTATGTTGTAAATACATGGAATGATTTTTGGAATGGAATGTTCAAATAGTAGAATGCAGTATGTTTTATAAAACGGTTAGTTCCCGTCCTTGATTCTGATTGGTCAATAGCTGTGTTTTATTCACAATAAAACTCGGCTATGACCGCTTCATCCAATGGTTCAGTGTATCACAACACCATTCACAACCACTCTTAGCTACGTAAACATGTGTTTGTTCTCATTAATATTGTTCATTGAAGCTTATTGTATTATGTAGAGTATTGTGAGAGAGAGCAATCAAATGAGCGAGTTTATTAGCTGCATTTATTCACAGCTTTTTTCTTCAGGTCAGTATAAGTTCATGGACCACTTTATATTAGGTGGCCTTAACTACTATGTACTAACATTTTAATTAATCATTTGATACAATGCACTTATTGTGTACAAACATGTTTTTACATTGTACTTACATTTTAAAAAATACCTGTATGTAATTACATCTGTAATTAATTTCTGTAGTTACATTTGTAATTACACAGCTGACACTTCCCTTACACCTAACCCTACCCTTAAACTTACCCATACCACCACACCTGTCCCTAACTCTACCCGTATCCCACCTCAATATCAGCAAAGGTGTTTTGCAATACAATTTGAACACAGTAAGTACATTGTACTTATTTTTTGATGTAAGTACATAGTAGTTAAGGCCACCTAATATAAAGTGGGGCTAAAATCTGTTTAAATGTCAGCTGCGATATCTTGTCCTTTTAATAGTTAAGGGGTTTTCCCATGCCTGACAACACTAGTCAAAGCATTTGTCATTTACGTAGGGTAGAGTGGGGGAAAACGCCTCCCTTAAGGACTGTGTACATTTTTCTGTGAAACAAAAGTTAAATGTGTCTAGAATAGTTATCCTAGTTTTCAGTGACAATGACATGAATTATAAACCAAGTATGAAAAATGTCCAGAGTTTTCATATTATTTGAATTTTTAACGAAAATCTAATTTGTAACAAGGTGGCGGTTTTCCCCACAGGTGAGGTAAAATGCCCCCTCTCTTACGAAGCAATTTGCTTTATATGTTTACAGTGAAATCAGAGTACAAGCATGTTTCAGCTTAAAATTAAAAAGACAAGCCAATATAACATTAGATAGATATGAATATTTATTAATTAATTATTTTGAAAATCAATCTTTTTGAAAAATATTGTTAGCTGATGCTAACTGACTGGCTAACTAGCAAGCTGATGCTAATGTGAGGTCATTTTTAAATATAAAGTCCAAATATTTTTCTTCAACCACCTAGTTAGATTACATGCAAAGGCAGACAGAGTACACAGCTTCATTATTTGAGTAAAAATACAGATAATCCCTTGCTAAATTTTACTCAAGTACAAGTAAAAGTACTACAGTCAGATGTCTACTTAAGGAAAAGTACTGAAGTAATTGTTTTAAAAGTACTTGAGTATCAAGAGTACAAGAGTACATTTTCTAAATATTACATTACTACTGCCACAGTTCTTACATTTATGTACAGAAATGTCCAACATGGAGTTACCTTGGAGAATGTAAAAGGAATTGAAAGTAAAATCAAGTCATTTTCATCTTTTAACCATGTTGCTTTATTTAACATTTCACACTTGCCCACAAGGCAATATAGCCTACGACTGAACTAATTAGGCTTTTACATTTTTTGTATGGTAAAAAAGATGTTTCGCACTCGAGCTCAGACTAGAAAAGATACACTGTATGCTCTCTCTATTTGTCAGGGGCATGTCAAAACATGAATCTGAAAGGACTTCAGTTGATTATCTATGTTACACGATTAGCTTGCCTCGGCTTATGCTAACTATTGCCTAACTATTGTCTTCATCCATTTTGTCCATGGTTTCGTCTCTTATCTAAATCTGACCATGGAGTTGAAAGCTGAAGGTGATTCCTGATAGGCTGTCCCTATCAGTGGCACCTGCACAATCCAATCACGTTTGAGAGGGAAACAACAAATTGAGGGTTTCCGAGAATTTTCTTTTTTCCTTGTTTTTTTTTTTTAGAAGAAGTAGTAACAGGTACTTACGGTTATGGATAGAAATGTAGCGGAGTAAAGAGTACAATATTTGCCTCTCAAATGTACTTGAGTAAAGTCATGAGTACTCCCCAAAAATGATACTCGAGTAAAGTACAGATCCCTCAAAATTGTACTTAAGTACTGTACTCAAGTAAATGTACTCCGTTACTGTCCGGCTCTGATTACATGTGATGGAAAAACAAAGAATGTGATGTTAAGAACATGGTAACTACAGTATTTCTGATAGTGGGAAGCGATGCTTCCCGGGGGAGTTTTACCCAAGCCTGCAGCACTCCTCTCAGAAACTTCGCAGTGAAAACTTCTACATCACTGTGGTCAAAGTAGTCCATAGCAACAACAAAAAAAATACCTTGATTTTATCTAGTGGTCATTTTGTGAAAAACAGTAGGGGGGACATTTTACCCCATGGCGGTGTTTTCCCCCACTCTACCCTATTGTTGCCGTGATCACAACAAGTTTCAGTCCTTTCAAAATAAAAGTCTTGACTACTGACTTTTACTGAGTCACTCATAAATTATGTTTTATTAACAAGGTTCGGGAGGAGCATGCTCAGATAAGTGGAGAGCACTCAGCTAATCAACAATAAGAGGTATGTATACGCAGCAGTCTTACCTCTGTTCGTTGACAGTCTATCAGGATCTCTCCACCACCCCTTCTCCACACTTTTAGTTCTAACCACTTACATACACAGGGGGTACTCTGGGTTCGGGCCAAATTCCGAGCTCAAAGCCCTCCCCCCGGACAGCACGCCAAACACACATTTAAATTTACTCTCCATAAATTATATGTAAGTGTGAACTTGTGAAAGACAGCCTGTGCCGCCATTAAAATGGCATCTACTGCCAGCTTAGACCAGTATGAATTTACGTGAATCAACTCATAGAATAAGCCGTGACATATTCACAATATAGCACAGCATCTCATACCTTTTTGCTTACTTGAAATGCTATTTTTAAATATTTGGCAGCGTACAGTATATACAGCGCTTTTCACCATACACTTGTATTCCATTCCAAACATAACCATAGACTGACTGAACCACACTGAAATCATGTAAATCTGTGGCTTCTGTGAAATGAAATTTGAGCACCCTACTGTATATATAATACAGCCCTCCATAAATGTAATTACATTTTTTATCAAGTGTTGCTGCATTATGTAGGATGAAGAGTGCAAACTCTTGTAAAAGTAGCCTACACAGTACAGTCTCAGAGACAGATGTCTCAGTCTCAGACACAAATCAGGTCAAAACAACACTAAAAACAAAAAGGGATATTAAGGGAAAAATAATTAAACAAGAAAACATATTTTGCTTCAAGAAAATAAAGCATATTTATTGTTGGGCATTGTGCTATTTTTATGACAATTAAGCACAATACATTCTGATTACTGTAAAACAAGGATGTGTGTTCAAATCAGCCAAAAAATAACGAATTAATGAATCAAATTAAAGACAGTACAACTAAAAACTAAAAGTTAAACTTAAATAACTTTTGTTGGCATTACAGTATGAGAGAAAATATGAGAGAAATAATGTTCAAATGCATATTCCATTGTGTTTACATTTGTAAGCATTGTGTTTTTCTATGCCAAATGAATCCTTCTTTCCTACACACCGTTCTGTTTATAAGAAAAGTAGATTGTTCAAATGTAGTAGTCCTCCATCAAGTAAGGTTCTGATCAAAATGGCCTTGTTCCTGCAATGTTATAGCACTCTTCTTTAGACCTCTGGTAAATAATTAAACATATTGTACTTTTTTTCTTTATTTTTTTAGTTGCAGTCGACAGAAATGCAGGCCTTTAATAGCAATTACGTCGTCACATGTGGGAACAAACCTCCTGTTCTCTTAAATCTGATTGGTTATAAAATTTTAATTGCGCTGCACCAAACATCTTTATCACGCCATTGTTTGTTTGGATGGGAAACTGATTACTAGCTGAGGTCTGAGTGTGGGGAAATTAGCAGGCACTAGGGGCTCCGTGCACAGATTGCACTCCATATATATTGAAGATGTGCTGGGAGCTTTCATTGCAGAGAGTTCAGGCATCTCCGGCTCATTTTTCATGTCATTATTTTCATACAATGGAGTGTCGTTTCCTAGAGAGCAGAACTTATTCTGTGTCATAGCATTCTCTGCAAAGCATTGACTAAGTAACACTAAAGTATCTCTAGAGGTAGAAAAGCAGGAGGACTGAAGGACAGCGTGGAATGTATGTACTTTATTAAGCAGAGTGCAGAGCTTTGGAATGAACTAATCAGAATGAGGATGTGCTATCATGCTTCACTACACCTTCTGTCTTTTTTTAACACAATAATTCAACAAGAAATATTTGCACTTTTATCCTGTATTATGTATGTAGTGAAACAGCATATTCATTTAAGAAAAAATAATATAATATATATATATACATATACATACAGTATATATACACTGAACAAAATTATAAACGCAACACTTTTGTTTTTGCCCCCATTTTTCATGAGTTGAAATCAAAGATCTAAGACTTTTTCTATGTACACAAAAGGCCTTTTTCTCTCACATATTGTTCACAAATCTGTCTAAATCTGTGTTAGTGAGCACTTCTCCTTTGCAGAGATAATCCATCCACCTCACAGGTGTGGCATATCAAGATGCTGATTAGACAGAATGATTATTGCACAGGTGTGCCTTAGGCCATGTCCACACGAATACATTTTCGTTTGAAAATGCATCTTTTTCTCACCGTTTTGGACTTCCGTCCACACTGAGACGGTGTTTTAAGTCAACGAAAACGTAACTTTTTGAAAACCCTCTCCAAAGCGAATAAATTTGAAAATGCCGTCTTCACGTCGTAGTGTTGACTGTAAAGACGGTGGTATTTGAAAACGATGATGCATGTTTAGTGTCTGACGCATATGTACTAATAGATATGTATGTTTATACCGCTATTGTGCCATAGTTACGTGCTATTCACTTTCACACAGTTGCTAAAATATGTTACTTTGCACACTACATATCACAGTCCTGCAAGGATGACATGCATTAATTTGGACATGGTTGACCGAGTGCTAAATTGCTAAATAAAATTATCCTGCCAGAAGAATTGTGTGATAACTTTATGATGTCTCAGTGATCTTTTACGCATGCGCAGTAAGTTGAATTTGGCGTGTACTGGCGTTTCAGTGTGGATGAGAAACTTTTGGAAAACGCTAGTGTGGACGGAGAGCGTTTTGAAACAAAAACTCAGTTTTCAAATCTATCCGATTTATTGTAGACATAGCCTCATGCTGTGTTCACACCAAACGCGAATAGAGCGTCAAAATCGCGTCTACCGCGTCTAGTTGGATGCTTGAACATTTTGAATCAATGGACGCGCATATAAATAGAGTGTTTGAAGCGAAATAGACGCGCGTTCAAGGCGCTCCAGGAGAAATATGTCATAAAACACCACTGTGCCTTCTTTCATTTTCAAAAAAAAATAAAGTTATCAAACTTCTCTTTGCCATAAGTCAAATGATTTGGCAGACAACAAATGATGATTTATGAGAGCAAAGATCACCCGTTACATCCGCACACACCACACCAGCGGCAAACGTCAGAAGGACTGGCCGAGGAAAGGCTGCTCTCGCCAGGGTTAATGAGGGCTGAGTGCCCGGTGATCACCTGGATCCAAAAACATATATATATATATATATGCAGCCCCGGATAAGCGGAAGATGATGGATAGATGGAGATATATATATATCCATCCATCCATCCATCCATCCATCCATCATCTTCCGCTTATCCGGGGCCGGGTCACGGGGGCAACAGTCTAAGCAGAGAAGCCCAGACTTCCCTCTCCCTAGCCACTTCCTCCAGCTCATCCGGGGGAACCCCGAGGCGTTCCCAGGCCAGCCGGGAGACATAATCCCTCCAGCGTGTCCTAGGTTTTCCCCGGGGTCTCCTCCCAGTGGGACGTGCCCGGAACACCTCCCTGGGAAGGCGTCCAGGAGGCATCCGAAATAGATGCCCGAGCCACCTCAGCTGGCTCCTCTCCATGTGGAGGAGCAACGGCTCTACTCTGAGTTCCTCCCGAGTGACCGAGCTTCTCACCCTATCTCTAAGGGAGCGCCCAGCCACCCTACGGAGAAAGCTCATTTCAGCCGCCTGTATCCGGGATCTTGTCCTTTCGGTCATGACCCACAGCTCATGACCATAGGTGAGAGTAGGAACGTAGATTGACCGGTAAATCGAGAGCTTCGCCTTACAGCTCAGCTCCTTCTTCACCACGACAGATCGGTACATCAACTGCATTACTGCAGACGCTGCACTGATCCGTCCGTAAATCTCCCTTTCCATCCTTCCCTCACTCGTGAATAAGACCCCCAGCTACTTGAACTCCTCCACTTGAGGCAGGAACTCTCCGCCAACCTGAAATGGGCAAGCCACCCTTTTCCGATATACCAATATATATTATATATTCCAGGGCTGCAATTGATTGATCAAAAATGCAGCACAAATACAAAAATAAAATATCATCACAATTTAAAATAACTCCTTTCTATCGTAATATATTTTAAAATTTAATTTATTCCTGTAATCAAAGCTGCATTTTCAGCATCATTACTCCAGTCTTCAGCGTCACATGATGCTTCAGAAATCATTCTAATATGATGATTTGCTGTTCAAGAAAAAAAATAAACATATTTAGTAACATATTTACGCCCAAGCTGACCCTATTTCTTTGATCGAAAGTACTTAAAAAAGAAAAATAGGGCTAGAAAAACAAACTAATTAAATTGCACAATTTTCTGGGATTACTTGTTTTGAAAAGGTGCGTTTAAACTTGTAGTCATGAATATTTTTCCATATTAAATCCCCAAATTAATGTTAAATCAACATAAAGGAAAGCTATTTAAATGTATACATAGCATTTGTTTATCAGCATCTTGCCAAGTACCATCAAGGCATATGTGAAATATTGATGTTACCTTGTATTGTAGATTTATTTTTGTTTTGAATTCATTATAACATCCCAGAATGTTATATAGGGTGTTTGCAGTTTACTGCTACAGAACTAAAAATATTCCTAGTGAAACTATATGGCTGCCTGTCAGCCTGCCTGTAAATGACAGATAATTAAGAGCGAAGAAGTCATATGTAACTATTTCAGTTCCTTCTCTTCCCCTTCAGATCGAGATTATGGTATGACTGCGCTTGACGGACGCTCCCACACTCACAGAAGTCTAGATGAGAACCTCAGGCGTGTGTTTTTTTTCTTCTTCTTCTCTGATTTGAGATATATTGCATTTCTGGAATGGATAAGGACTCTTTCTGAGTGAAAAGCCATTCGACAGGCTGACACTTGCTAGAAGCTGATCTGTTTTCTGCTCAGGACTGATGCCAGCATCACATGAAATCCTATAAGAGAAAGAGAGAGGAATCGAGAGACGGTGATAGCAGGAGGTTGAAAGAGGACAGATTTGAATAATTTGTTATTGTGACAGAGACTAAATTTTGCTCCGAAGCGAAGGCAACGTGACATTGAATTGCAAAGCCTGCCAAAGCCTTTCCCTTGTATTTAGAGGTAAATTTCAGCGAGCTTTGACCTGGTACAGACTTTTCAGGGTAGGACAAAAGACAGGGCTGTATCACAGCTGATCTCTCTAATATATGAAACGGAGATCCTTGATGCAGTGGCTCTCTTAAGAAGACAAATGAGAGGAGATTAATGAAATGTCGCTGCATAATGTGCTGAATTGATGCAGCTATTTGACACTAGTGTCGTGTTTTTATTCAGACCCTCTCAGGGCTCTTTTCAAATGGAAATGCAAATGCATCTGTTCTGGTCTTCTCCATCGTCTATAACAATGGCTGCTCTCTTCAAGAGAGCAACAAAAGCTTACTATTCCAAGCATTAATATGATACTATACGTACATCCCCAAAACTTGACCCGTGAAGCTTTCCAGAAGGCAGCTACTATATCAAATGTGAGCCAAGAAACCCTTCTTCCCAACCCGTTCTCACTTCCAAGGCGTCGAAATCTGAAGCATGGTCAAGTGCCTTCCGCATCACAATGAAGACGTTAAAGGCACGCCTAGGCGTCACTATTTCGACGCACAGGTGCTCCATTGGTTTAAATGAGAAACCTTTGGTGTCGCATGAGAACATTATCGCCATGATGAAATCATATTGGGTTATGATTTTGCCATTATGACATGTTGGAGTGTGATTATCAATTTAATCAGCCAGCATTTTTATTTATTTTTATTTTATTTACGCTATTTAGACACGTTTGAACATGTAACCCAACCCAACCCCATCCCATCCCTAAACCTACCCATTTGTGTATTACATGATATAAAACACAGGATATAACACGACTGCAGGCACAAAAAGAACAAATATTCCAAGTGTCCCGAGGCCAAACGATTGATTTGTGTGAAGAAAATCCTCAAAAGCGATCAGCGTCTCCATCCGCCGAAGATCATGCACACATTCAAATTTCAAAAATTGCCGCCCGAAGAAACATTACGTCAGATTTCATTGTGAAATTGCATTGGCTCTCGTATGTCTCATGACCAATTGCGTCATTACGTCAGCTTTGATTGTAAATCATTGTCATTGGCTCTCGTGTGTCTTGTGACTGTTGGTGTCATGCTCAAGAGTCGTGTGTATCATTTGAATGAGATATGAATGAGTGCTTTTACAGAGTGGCGGGATCATCATTTCAGCGATTAAAACATTAAGATCAACTCTGTTCTTTACATGAAGATATCGTATGACTTCAGCCTTCATGACTTGGAATGCAACATTGAGTTAATACTTTTATACTGTTTTTGGTCAGTTTTGATAATAAATACCTGTGAATGTACTTTATTTGCCTGTTAGGTGTTTTATATTGTTTAGAAGTGGGTAGATTTAGGGTAGGAGTGGAGTTATCCAAAATTTAAAAGTAGCCTATAAATATTCATAAAATCATATCTGCTTTTACAAATGCAAAGAGTTAAATGCGTCTTGATCTGACGCATTGGGCAAACAACTGAAATCAACGGAGTACCTGCTCGTCAATATAGTGACACTTTAGCGCCTTCATTGGGATGCGGAAGGCACTTGACCATGCTTCAGATTTTGATGCCTTGGGAGTGAGAACGGGTTGTTATTCCTATAAGCCTAATGCCCCTGACAAAGTGCTTTTGTTTCCACCCCGATTTAACACACCTTAGGCAGTTACTTCAGTAATTAGATAAAGCTAGAATGATTGAATAAGGTTTGTTTGGCCAGGACCAAAATTAAAACATTTAGTCAAAGGGATGCTCTGGAAATAGGGTTGGGAAACAACTTCCCATGAGCTGTCAGGTCGCATGTGCAAGCTAAACATAATGTAAAGTAGTTAAAGGAGTGGTTCATATACAGTCCAACCAAAATTTATTCAGACACTGTCAACAGTTTCTTACATTTTCACAGTTTATTCGCTATAGTTTAGAAAATGGTAATAAAATATGACAAGAGCATATGTCAGAACAAATTCAACTTGATAATGTCAGATAGAAATAGATAATGCTTTGATAGAAAGGTATGTAATGGGTTAAAATCAACCAATCAACTGTCAGCTATTAAATTTAAGTACACAATTAGATAATACCAATTTGGGTCAACCAATGACCAAACAATGCTTAATTTTGTTCAGTCTGTGGTGTAAAAGGTCACATTAAAAACACTTAAGCAAAACAAGGTCAGGTCAAAGTGTCTGAATAATTTTGGTTCCAAATTTTTATAAATTTTACTGGTAGTCCACTGTATGAAGAATTTTTGGGTATAATGTTTGTCGCAGTTTATTTTGCTATCCTCACTTACATTAATGAACTATAGTGTCCTGCAGCCACTAGTAAAAAAAAAAATATATATATATGTGTGTATGTATGTGTGCATTCTGGAAATATGGCCAAACATGCGTATAGTGCCTTAAAATACTGTCTAGGTAAACAGCTGACTAGGTTCTGGAACAGAGCCGTTGTCTTACTTTTCTCATACCCTTCATTCCACTGCTACCTCTCTTTGTGATTCCACAGAGACCCGCAAAAGAAAGTTTCTGCTTCATTTTTAATGAATCCTGGCTCAAAGTTGCACATCCTCTCACCACAAAGTCTGTTTCTCTCGTAGCTCTTGAACACTCCCACATTTACCTCAGTGCTACACAAACTCTCTCTCACTGTATCTTGACCTCTCTCCATCCTGACTTTTCATACATATTATTAGACCTCATTTTCCAACAGCCTCTCTCTGTTGATCTCTCACTGTACTGTTAATTATCACACTCTCTCTTCTCAAGCTGCTCACTTCTCTCTTCTCTTCCTCACTCCACTACTTCTGTACTTCACAGTAGAAGCATCTCTGGTTGAAAATGTGTGAAGATTTATTCCCCATGGGGGGCTTCTAAAATACAAAAAATCTTTATAAGTTACATTTGTCACAAATTGTATAGTGGTTGAGCAGTGTGTTTTTAATAGCCCATTTTAATCACCAATAGCCCATATATTTAAAGTCGGCATGGAAGGGAAGTTGCAATAGTCTTTTCCTCCCTAACGTACAAATTACTTTTTCACCTAGAGAAAAATGTGGGGTGAGACTTGATGGAATATGCATATGAATCCATCTTGTGAGTGTTTACAGTAACTATTTCTATTTTGCTCTGCCAACAGAAATAGTTCCCAAAAGCGGAATATACAGTTGCATATCTCAGAACAACACAGCAATGCCATTCATGAATGGATAAATCAGTGATTTTGAACAAATTGGTTGAGTAAATGATTCACTGAATCACTCATAAAGACAACCACTTTTTTCAGTCCTGAATTAATAATTTTCAAACTAAATGTTTGAATGAATTTATGGTGCATTGATGTAATCTTTAGAAACTTTCACTGGAATGGAATTTCATTTACATTAGACTACATTTAAATTTTATAAATGTACGCTACTGTTCAAAAGTTTAGGGACATTGACTTTTTTGTTGTTGTTGTTGTTGAAATAAATCATTTTCAACATTGATAAATAAGAAATGTTTCTTGAGCAGCAAATCAGAACTGAAAATTCATCTTTGATATCACAGGAATAAATTAAATTTTTAAAAAATATTAAAATAGAGAACAGTAATAAAGTTCACAGTATTACTGTGTTTATGTATTTTTGGTCAAGTGAATGCAGCCTTGGTGAGCATTTAAAAAAAAAAAAAAAATCTTACTGAACCCAAACTTTTGGACGTTAGTGTACAAGATTTTTGAGTGCATTTAATTCCATAGTATTCTATCCTCCCAGCTAACGCAAGTCAACCCCAAAAATTGCCACGTTGAAAAGTCTGTAAATAGTAAACATGGAAGGGCTGGTACAGTTCTCACAGGGGCTGTGTATATTTTTTTCAAAGTCAGAAAGTCAAAATACACCCACAGTATTTGGAAGAAAATAACTATATGTACAATGTGCTTGACATTTATGTAAATGATTCTATATCACAGCCAGTGTCTAAATAGCACCTGTCACCACAAACATCACACACCCACATAAAGATGTTTTATGTGTATTAGAGGCTGTATTTCCCTCATCCTGACTCTGAAAGAACTAGTACTCTCGCCACATTGCATCTCATTTCAGCCAAGAAACACCCACAGGAAGAGGCCGTCTGTTGGCGTGTAAAGTGACCAACCACTGTTCATTTAAAGTGTTATTAAAGGGGACCTATTATGACCTTTTTCACAAGATGTAATATAAGTCTCTGGTGTCCCCAGAATGTGTGTGTGAAATCTCAGCTCAAAATACCCATGGATCATTTATTATACTGTAGTATGTCCAATTTGACCCTATTTGGGTGTGGGCAAAAACACATAGTTTCTCTTTAAATGCAAATGAGCTGCTGCTCCCAGCCCCCTTTCCAGAAAAGGACTGTGCCTTTACAGCTCCTGCTTCGGATACTCCGGCAACAACAAAACTGGAAAAATCTCACTGAGCCAAAATGTCAGAAATTGTCAGTAGTGGGGTTCAGTTAGCCTGACAAGCCATCAAGATGTTGGGTCTGGGAACCAACCATTGGCAGGGCTCAATCTGAGGGGTGGGACAAACGGTTGTTTTTCAAATTCCCTCTGCACGCAATAGGATAGTGCTACAACCAACCAGAGCAACAAAGAAGGTGAAGCGGAGCTAGTTGATAGATTAAACTTTTGCCGTATCCGGTCTGCAAACCTCCTAACACATCTTCCTTTCTTAAGAAGGACTTCAGTGCCATTCTTTGTTCTTTTCTCAAAGAAAAGCTTAACTCCAAGTCTTCCAGAGTCGCGGCCAAAGCCGATTCGAAAGACCGCGGTTCGGCAGCTGCTTTGTTTACAAGTAGCACTCGGAACCGCGGCAACTCTGCGGTCATTATGTTAAGCCCGCCCACCGACTCTATACACGATGTGATTGGCCTGACCAGAGTTTGATTTTTCCAGCTCGCACGTCAACAGAGAGTTGCTAGACGACCCTGGCTGCAAATTAGATTTGCTGCCGCTAGGGTGCGTCTAGATTTCTAGGCTAGTGTTCAGTTACATGTTTGAGCCAAAGTCAGACACTAATGGAGAGACTCAGGAAGAAGTTGCAATTTTTTGTATGAAACTGGATGTTTCTGAAAGGTTAGTGGATGAATTAATGTAGTTGTTGAGGAGTTAAGTTGATTCAACTAATCGACTAGCATGGTGATCTAAAAATCATTCAGAAACAACTGACCCTCGTTTGAGAAGCAATCCGGCATAAAATCATTTACTAAAAAATTTTCTTAGGCACATTTTCTTCATAAGTAAAATTCAACCATGGTGTCCTCAGTGGCTCAGATGCCGGGAGTCTACGGAGACTATTATGTTCATTGGTACATCCAATAACAGAACGTGTGAATTTTATTTTTGCACAGACATTGTATATATCTCCTGCTGCTACAAGAGGGAAACGGAAATGGCGGACTGTTATGGCTCACTAATAATATATGCTAATAGGGCAGATCGTTTTACGCATGAGTAGAGGGAAATCTGGAACCGCTCGCTTGAGACTCTTTATGAAAAAAAAGGAGTGGGTGTATTTTTACCATTATGGGCTGATTGTTTACACACATCTGTGTTCAAACACCTTATAAAAGTGAATTTTGCATAACTGGTCTCCTTTAGGACCAGGTTCTGGACCAGGTTCTGTTTTGTAGTGTTGTGGTTGCTGTAGAGTAAAAAACATTAGATAAATATATGGATCAAATATTTTTACAAATAGTCCTTCTACGTACTTTAAGTATATTTTCTGTCTGTTCTGCATGTAAGCTCTCTCTAAAACATGCACTTACAGTTCTTGGTGTGTCTGTGTGAGTTCATGAGTTAGTGTCAAGCATGTTAATGTAAGACTCAAGGCAGGTTGAATGCTGAGACTGATGCAAAGTAATTAGGCCTTCAGAGATGTCAATTAGGCCTTTCGAGAAATCAAGACTTCAGTCTGAAGCTTTCACCTGGTCACTGGTTGAAAGAGGTTGGGTGTAAATCAGCTCAAGAAATCTTTTCCAGCATGTGTGTCAGGTAGACTCAGAGGCATTAATGTGTCAGGCTAAATATATTTGCTGGTCACTGAGATGTCTGTACACATCGCAAAGGATAACCTACATAAATGGTGCCTTTTTCCTTACACAAATCTATTATACTACTTCATAAGACTTTGAATATAGTGCATCATATTAACTACTTTTATGGTGTCTTTTTTGGTTCTTTTATCAGCTGAGGTCTCTATGAACTTTCGATAAAAGCCTCTGCTAAATACATACATATGTTTAATATTTGTCATTATGTAAAGTGATCTTTTTAAAAATAAGTTGGTGTTTAATTATACAACACCAGACATTTCAGTTAATTAAGTTAAAAATATTGTTTGTTTCTTGGGGTCAATAATTTTTTTTAATGACTAAAATTCTGTAAATTCAGAAATACTCCTCTGTGGGAGTTCAGTTTAAATGGTTATTTTTCTTCAAATTAAAAGTTTTAGGACCCATGTCTGTGTTCATTCATTAAACTGCCTACAGGAGGAAATTAATGAACATATCAGAACAAGCTGTGGCATATTTATGGATCTCATAGTCCTGACAGATGGAGAGAAGGGAGACGTTTGGAGAGTCCAAGAGGATAGTATTGGACGGATTGTTATTATATATCAGTGAGTTTGGTGTGAAATGTGCAAATATTTAGTGTGGTGGAAATAGAAAAATCTATCAAACATGGTGTCTGTTTTGAATTCTTTGAATTCTCATTCTCTAGTTTCATGTCAAATGAGTGTCTTGGTTCTAATTGTGTTTAGGAAATGAATTTTTAATGCCTCATTTTTATCTACGCCAGTTTAATCTAGATCAATTTACATTCACGTCCAACATACGGAGCATTACCCAGCCAAAGATGTGTCGCTGAGAATCTTTCAATAAAGCGCACACCTAGAGCTTAAAAGTTGCTTTTGAAGAAGTTTGTGCAGCGCTGTGTTAAAAGGGCTAGAGAGTGAGGACTATTGATTATAAAGGTACAGCATCTGCCTACCAATAATACAAGTCCTACTCCACTGAAAGGGTATTACTTGAAGTAATTTCTCTTGAAGAGAAATTATATTGCTTTATCAGAGGGAATATTGTGCCACTAGAAGCATTAAAGACTTATAGGATTAGTTCACTTCAAAATGAAAATGTCCAGATATTTTACTCACCCCCATCTCATCCAAGATGTTCATGTCTTTCTTTCTTCAGTCGAAAAGAAATTAAGTTTTTTGAGGAAAACATTCCAGGATTTTTCTCGACACCATTGACTTCCGTGACAACCAAAATGTTGAAGGTCCAAATCAATGCAGTTTCAAAGGGCTTCAGGGGCTCTGTGTGATCCCAGATGAGGAATAGGGTCTTATCTAGTGAAACTATCTGTCATTTTCAACGTCAGTGATTGCGTAATCACATCGAAAACGTCACGCTAGACGTAGGCAGAAGTACCGCCCCCATGTTTACAAAGTACACATATACGAAGACTAATACAAATGCCCTTTAACAAAAAAAAAAAGGTAAAACAATGATGTCGGACGATTTTGAAGTTGAAGATGGAGTGTTTTTTGGTAAAGGGCATTAGTATTTAGCCTGGTCTTACCAGACTCTCGTACATTTCATTTGTACATAGAGTCTGGCCACTCTCCATTGACAAGCGTTTACTTCTTTGAAGGCGGGTACTCTGTTGAAGTTTAAAATTATTGGATCTGCCAAGAGTCACTCTGGATCTGCCTAACCAATCGCTAATGTTTGGTCGTGACGTATGTCACGCGCTGTTCGCCTTTGATTCTCACATTAACTGTGCAGTCCCACCACCTCAGTGTCAGTGATAAAATCTTTATCTATAAAATCTAATCTTTATAGTTTTGTGATCGGAACGCGCTGCTCTCGTGGTGCATATCTCTTGCAATCATAACATGATTGTATATGCTGTAAATAAAATGTCATATGCTTGGTATGATAAGAATAAATGCTGCCATAAATAATAGCCCAATTCAAATGTTTACGTGCTTTTCTTCTTTTATTTTTTGAGCGGTGATGAAATATTTTGGTCTTGTAAACACTTGCCAGCATTTAAAGAAATACAAGTCTAGAAATGCATCCAAATTATAGCGCACGCAACCGTACGGTGCTCTGCAGGGGTCTAAAAAGGATATAAACAGTGAATTTTGAAGTGATATATTCCTGAAAACTCAGAGATGTGGATTCGGACAGCAATTACATTACCACACGACCTTGGTGTTTGTCAAAAGCAGTCGGTAATTCAGCCTGGGTTTTTTTCGTGGGTGGTGGGAGACAGACGGCTTCAGCCAACTCCTTCACCACTAACGGAGCGAGCTGAAAAAGACTTTTCCAGGACCACAACATCATGGCTACCAACAAAACTCAGCAGTTATTGTTCTTGCTCCGTGTAACGAAGTTCGTTTGTTCAGGGAAGAAGGAGGCGAGAACCGGCGAACGTTTAACAACTTTTAATCAAATAATAAACACCAAATGAAAGTAAAAGCGGCAGCCCCTCACGCGCTGCCGCGCACATACATAACAAAACGTAAACAAAACACAATTTAAAATCCAGGCCTGGTCCTCTCTCGTCCTTCACCGGCGTCGCTCGTGCTTATATGCCTCCGTGTTCCCTAATGAGAGGACTCGAGACCGGTGTGTCTCATTCTCAATCACGCACACTGATCTCGCTCGCTCATCCACCTCGCCACACTCCGGCTTTAACTTCTGGACATTCGTCAGCGGTGCCACAAACTCACATCTTTCACCGCCGCCATTACTGAACTTCAACTCAAACTAGGGCACGACATCAATGTCATCGCTCTCAGCCACTCCCTCTATTCGCTGATTGGACCGGTAAAAAATTGTTCGGGAGAAAACCTAAGCATATACAGCAGTACCAGACGTAGTACTGAAGGAAAATTGAGCGGAAGTACGTAGGAGGGCTGAGCCAGGCTAATTAGTATTAGTCCTCGCCATAGACCGTAAAAAAATATGGACGACGCGACTTCATTGACTTCCGCTGACCAGAGTTGAAGCTTTCGTAGGCTCGTACACGGCTCTGAAATCTTGGGACCGAGTCTGCGCAGTAGCGATCTCGTGACCGGAGTTGCGCAGTAGAGAGCAGGAAGTAGATGCGTGATTATCAAAAGCCCGCCCACACTCTCACAGATGTAGAGCAATTCATTATGATGGTGTGAAATAAACAGTTATGGAAATTTAGAAATTAAATCTAAAGCTCCAATCTCTAAAACTAAACTTATTTAAAAAACGAACACTTGAAATTAAATCACTGTGATAAAAACTGCCTAAAATGACAGAAACCATCTTTAGGAAACAATTATTTGAAGTGTAATTTAATTGTTTAGTGTGTCTCACGTCCATTCTAATACATGGAGGGGCGGGGGTTAGGAGCTATACTGGGACCAACCACCGGGGGGGCGATCGAGGTGCGGAGGCTTCAGTTTCTGAGAGGAGTGCCTCAGGCTTGGTCCTTGCACGTTCGCTTGGGGCAGTACTTACACCTACGTCTAGTGTGACGTTTTGGCGAGCCGCAGAGCAGCGCAAGATGAGCAATTTAGGTTAAAAAGTATATTCATAAAAAAAAAAAAAAAATTTAATGACCAATTGATTCGCTAGATAAGACCCTATTTCTCGTCTGGGATCGCGCAGAGCCTCAGAAGCCCTTCGAAGCCCTTCGAAACTGCATTGATTTGGACCTTCAACATTTTGGTTGTCATGGAAGTCTATGATGTGGAGAAAATCCTGGAATGTTTTCCTCAAAAAACTTATTTTCTTTTTGACTGAAGAAAGAAAGACATCTTGGATGAGATGGGGGTGAGTAAAATATCAGGACATTTTCATTTTGAAGTGAACTAATCCTTTTAAGTATTATAAAACTGCACATTGACTGCACAGTTCATAATCTGTGAATTTGTTTTTTCCGTGAGTTTGTCTATATGAAGATATGTACTATTAAAATGCACAGGAAAAGAGTCCAAAAATATTGATGACTCTCGCTCTCGTGGGCGTATCTAAATATGAGAACAAATTTGAAAAATTGAAAACTTAATATCACTTTCATCTTACTAGAATTCCCTTGTGAAAAACAAGTACACTTACCTACTTTTAAAAAGAGTATTTATTACAGAAATTATATACTTAAAAAGAATATACTGCAAACTGGATGTAATGTTTTCAGACACTTAATTGCATGTGCAACAAAATGAATAGCCATTACAGTTTAAATATATATTAAATGCAATTGCTGAACTTTTGACCCACTTACATCCCAAGTACATCTTTTTATAATTTCCTAAATACTTCTATTGAATATGGTTAAAGTGTACTGTTGAATGTACTGACAAGTATGTATGGTGAACTAAATTACACTTTAATGTAATTTTTATCGAACTTGTATGTCGTGAATTTGAATATATTTACACATTTTTGATGAATAAAGTGCATTTAAATTTTGTAATATAATATAATCAAATTAGTCAACACATCAGAATAAGTGTACTTGTTTAAAGCATGACAAAAGATTATAAAGAACAACAATTTACTTTTAATTTGACATTATAACAAAGTTTACTTTTTAAGTGTACTTAAGTGTGTTAAAAGAGTTAGGTAAGTGTACGTGGCCTTTCAATAATATTGTTATCTGCAGGTACAGTTTTTCATGTCCTATTAAGATTTAAAAAGTACTTCAAGTGCACATTCAAAACAATTAATCAAACTTATTCACAATGGTTAACAAGTAGCAAATCATATTTCACAGCTGTGATGTAAACTAAAGGCTATTGTCTATTTTAAAACAAAGGATGAGCCACCCAAAAATCCTGTTTGAATAGAAAACACAACACAGGAAAGAAAATGTTTTCATCAAGTCATTCCAAGGAGATTTTGAGTTCTCTGTTAGAAGTATGAATGCATTTGTCATTATCTGAAAGAGCATGTCAGTATTGCCAGTATCTTGCATGCTGGCACTACAACACGTGTACACATAAATGGAGGATGTTTGTTTTCTCAACAAGTCAAAGTTACAAAGTGTTACATCATGAAAGTGTCCTGATCACAGTCTCTTTGATTAAATTTTCCACTCACCTCTGAGAATGGTACTTCAGACGCTCTACGGGATCTCTCTCTCGCTCAGTCTTTGTCCCCACTTAATTTAAGTGGAAAACGTGTTTAGAATCAAGGCCAGCGTTCAAGGCATATTGTGTTCATTTAATCTCTGTGTCCGTCGCTAAATGAATAACACTTGTGAAACTTTCCACAAAGTACTTTTGAATCCTTGAGAATCCAGTTGAGTGCTCAGAAACCCAACAAAGGAAAGTGTGTTTAAAGTGTCAGTTCCTGCTAAAAATGCCAACGTAGACTGACATGAACTTCCAGGCTGGTTTATGCTGGCCTGGCGGATGGATCCTTTTAGCAATGCTGTTCACCACTTAAACCTTTGCTGCCTCACTGACCAGAAAGTCAGTGACTTAACAGGCATCATTTTTGGGCACTTTGAAAAATGCTGATCTCACAAAGCTTCCCAAGCACCTTAACTTTGCGTCAATTGAACATTGCTTCTCAAATGAGTTTGTTCTTAAAACATACATACATATATATATATATATATTTTTTTTTTTTACTCTTTCTCCGCCAGCATTTTTGAATAAAGTTACCAGCCACCACCAGAATATTTTGTTCTATGAATATCTGAACACGCAATATATCAAAAGAAAGAACAGGGGGGTATTCCAGAAAGTCTCGGTTGATTAACCCAAACCTTGCTTACTCGAGGTATGCTGGATCCAAAAACGAGTCCAGGCAACATGACATCATGACTTTGCGTAGACATACACGCCACTTTCTAAAGCCAAATGGCGTGTTATCTGTACACATTTTGAGCTATCCGCGTGTATATCTACGCAGTGTGATTCCGCGTGTATGTGTACGCCGAAACGAACCATAATCTCTGCATGTATGTCTACGCCGTGTGATTCCGCGTGTATGTGTACGCCGAAACAAACCATAATCTCCGCGTGTATGTCTACGCCGCGTGATTCCGCGTGAATGTAAATGGATTTATAAACATACTAAATTATGTTTTTTTGAAAATGTAAAAATGCAGAATGTTTCTTGTGAAGGGTAGGTTTAGGGGCAGGGGCTGTGTGTGTGTGTATGAGTGTGTGTGTCTGTGATGGGTAGGTTTAGGGGTAGGAGCAGTGTAGGGGGATATAATGAAACAGCGTTGATAAACACGCTAAAAAACGATTATGCGTCTTGATAGCACGCCAAAATGGCATAGCGAATTGGCTTGTCATACATACGCTATTTCATGAAATTAGTCTGGTCCAGTAGTAAGTTCAGACAACTCAGAGTATGTTCCCGGTTAACAGACAAGACATTCTCAACGGAGCGACGAATCGATGATTCAGCATGCAAACAGTCTCTAAGAAAGAGCGCACCATTCTACTTCCTTCTTCTTCTTTTGTTTAATGGCGATTTACATAACCTACTTAATGCACATTGCCACCTATTTTGTGGTTATGTAATAATTTTTTTCAATCTTTTCGTTTAATAAGTAATCTTTATATAAATAAATAATAAATATTTTAAATGGATTAACATTTTAAAAAAAAAATTCTTAATCTTTAAAATGTATATATAATATTGTATATTAAATAACTGAAACAAATTTGGTTATATTAATAACTATATTAATATTAAAACACATCTGTAAAATCAGGCCCTGTTCACACGAACATGGGTATTTTCAAAACCGCAGCTTTTTCGACGCGGTTTGGCTGTTCATCCACATGCAAACGCAGTATCCGGTTACTGAAACTGGACTTTTTTGAAAACTCTGGCCAGATTTTTAGAAACTCCGGTTACAGCGTTGTCGTGTAGATGGTGAAACCGGAGATATCGGCTTGATAAGTCGAAGTGTGCCCCGTTCTCTCCTTTGTTTACATGAGTCGAGTCTATGCAATGGTGGACGTAGCTTTTAATAACTCTGCTAACAGCGCTTATCACATGTATACAGATACATGCGCAGTTATCTTATTGTATTGCAGAATAGAGGCGCCAGAATGCAATAATACAACATAGTAAGGCAAGTGTGTGAAGCTTCAGTCAACTTGGGCCCTGCCCCTGTGTACAGTTACTGTCACTGAGTCCAAAATAAACTTGTAGAAGGGTTTCACAGAGCCCATGGTATCCCTCAGTGCATCTGTGCCGTGGATGGGACCCATTTGGAAATCAGGCAGCCAATCATAGCGCGGTTTTGTGTTTTCATGTGGACAGATTTTTTTTAAACGGTGCTTGTGTGGATGCGATTGTTTTTTAAAACGGAGAAGGAAAAATCCAGTTATAAAAATACCCGTGTACATGTGGACTAGGCCTCAGTCACATCACACATGACTGATTAAATGAAGCACAGGTGATACAGATGATGACTAACACAGCTGAACAGAACCAGACTAACGAGGGTAACCAAGGAAACAGACAAGTGGCGGGAAACCAAGGCATAGGAACACGTGACAGAATCAAAACTCAACTAAACAAAAAGTTAAACCAAACAGACAGACATGTGACAATATTACAGACATGAGCAAAATAATTCACTGCACAAAACTCATTATCGGTATCCCAAACTATGTTTTTCGTTGTTGCATAAGGATCTAATGTGTGATTTGTCTAGTTTTAAACAAGTGACAGTGGAATTTTGCAAATCTTTAAAACATCAACAATAGAATGTATGGAAAGCATTTTCTCCACCCCTTTAAAAGTTGGAAGTTTTGTTTATTTTGCTATCTTAACCTCTGTACATATATGATTGGTTGCATTTATTTGTATAGCATGTTTTTTTTTCCAGTTGAAAATGTCTCAGTTACATATGTAACCCTCGTTCCAGAAGTTACGTCAAAGTTGGATGTACGACGTTGACGTAACATTGAACGTGATGACTCAAAGGGAACCACTGATTTAGATATTTAGACTTAAAGGGTTAGTTCACCCAAAAATGAAAATTATGTCATTAATTACTCACCCTCATGTCGTTCGACACCCGTAAGACCTCCGTTCATATTCGGAACACAAATGAAGATATTTTTGTTGAAAGCTGATGGCTGAGAAAGGCTTCAGATAGGCCTCCATTGGCATTCAGTACATTTATACTCCCAAGACCCATGAAAGGCACATTTCTGTTTACTGCCCGCGAAGGCAAAATATTTCAGTCACAGCTTTTGTTTAGACCTTTAGGTGTGCATGTAATTCTATTACTCATAACCTCTGCAGAAATGTAGATGTCCAGGAGCAAGATGAACACCATGTCTAAAGATCCAATGTGACCTTTAAAACAGATGTTCTTCACAGATGGAAAATGCCATTTAGTATAATTGACTTACTTCCATCTTGTAATCTCTATTGACCCAGCACTTCCAATGGACAGGAGTACATCCATGTCCTGTTATCTTGATCGCAAATTAAATCCAAATTCATTAGTAAGACAAACAGAACAGGGCACATGCTGAAGAGCAAGTAAACAGCCATATCCCAGAAAGGACCTTGCATGAAAGTCTGTGCTGCCTTATTCACTTAAACCACATAGTGCTTTTCTTAAAACAAAGTGTGCAGTAATAATGAAATCTTTTAATTTATATAAAGACGAGCAGTTGTGAAAGCCCAGTAAGAGCACTCGCTTGGTGTTAACACGTTTCGGTTTGTACTTACATACAACAATTTAGGAAACAATCAGGGATTGCCTCCGCTCAGATGTCTGACTAAACACTAATTGTTCCAGGATTTCCCAGAAGTTAAACCTCTTTACAGTCACAAAGACTGGGGATCGTTGTGGGAGTTGCGAGCCACTGTGTTTGAATTGTGTCCGAGCTTATGGGGTTTCCTCAGCGCACCCACGTCATTGTCAGTCCATTTCTGTAAAATCTAATTCACGAAATGCATTTCAGTGTAGCGCATCAAGAAAAAAATAAAATAAAATAATACTTCATTTTAAGTTTAAGAAAAATTAGATTTATGCAGTGTGTTGCCGGGCCAGAGTCAGAAGTGATACTTTCTATGCAGAGCAGCCTGGGTGAGATTCCCATGCTGGAATAAATGTTTTCCCCTCGTTTTTAATAAATCAGGTAATCAAGTAAATCTGCAAATATATGCTATCAGTGAATTTATTAACAGGAGGAGGATCTCTTTTGGTTTAATTTTAGTTAGTGACTTGATTAACACTCTGAAAGCAGCGATGAACTCATTTTCAGTGGCAGCTTCACTTCGTCAAAGACAGTTATAAGATTATTTTAAACATCTATTTTATGGTTTTTCATACACTTATATTACTGTAAATATTTCTATATTACTATATATTATATTACTACAGATATTTTCCCTAACCAGATCATATTCATTATTACTTTAGAATATTGACAAACCTTGTATTAATTACTGTAAATGTCTAGATTGGCAATATGTTTACTCTGCCCTATATTAAACCATTCATTTTTTGTTTTATATAGCAGAACATGAATCTAACAATTTTCCACTTCAAATTGACATCAAAAACAAGTCCCTTTACTCTAAGGCTATAAATGACACAATCTAGTAGAACAAAATAATAGAGGCCTCCTCTCACTTAAGAGAGTCGTCATGTTAAGGGTCCTCCGGCAGTAGTTCTGAGACTTTAGGCTCCCTTTGAGCCTCCTTGGTTACTGCCTGTTCTATGTGTAACCCCTCCTGTTCAAACCGCCCGCTCCAAGCGGGACTCGAACCCGTGTCCGCCGACATGAGATTCGGACGCTCTAACAAGGAGGCTAAAGGTTTCAACCTCTAGCGTCAGTCGCTAGAATGGCTCTTGAGATCAGAGGAGTGAGGTTTACTTGCACAACGACTACTAGCTGACCTCCATTACACTCACCTCCCTAAACCTCACTCCCATCCGGGTCACGGTACCAATGTAACCCCTCCTGTTCGAACTGCCCGCTCCAAGCGGGACTCAAACCCAGGTCCGCTGGCATGAGAGTCGGACGCTCTAACAAGGAGGCTAAAGGCTGCAACCTCTAGCATCAGTCACTAGAGTGTCTCTTGAGATCAGATGAGTGAGGTTTACTCGCACAGCAACTACTAGCTGCCCTCCATTACATATGGAGGGTTGTTAAGCCGAAAGTATACCTCGTTTTTTTTACACATACGCAAGCGTATGCGCACAGTCGAACGCACAGCCTTCCAAAGTATACTTCTTTTGACTTTTATACTTTCTTTTACACAGGCGTTCAACGCATGCAAAGTTTTTAACCGATTTATCGCCACAAGTTACAACCCATGTAAATACAGCAAATAAATGAATGCGCTTGTGCGGTCACAAGAATCCGGGGTAACACTTTATTTTGATGGTCCCTTTTGAACATTATGTTGACTATAAGTAAATTTGCAACTACATGTCAACTAACTCTCATTAGATTATCAGTAGACTGTCTGCTTAATGTCTGCTAACTCTTTATTGTGATGGTCCTCCAACAGACATTCTACTGACTATAAGTAACTTTGCAAGTACATGTCAACTTATTCTAACCCTAACCCTACCAGTCTACTAATACTCTACTAACACTCTAATGAGAATTAGTAGACATGTAGGTGCAATGTTATTTATAGTCAACAGAATGTGTTAAAGGGACCATCAAAATAAAGTGAAACCGAATCCGGCGGTGCGTACTCTTCTGATGACAAAATGTGATTCACGTGCACTGTACGTTGACTCTCGCGTATGCGTAAAAAGTGAAGTATACTTTGGATTTTAGGCCTCCTCTCACTTTATAGAGTCTCTTTGTAGAGGCCTCCGCTCCTCAGAGCTATGCCTGGATAGCAATATTAAGTAGCTAGACTCTCTGTGAGCCTCCTTGGTAAGCTGACCTGGGTGTTGAACATACTGAGGCTTCTGCTCCTAGAGCTAGACTAGGTGGAAAGGTACACTAGGTTGTAGGCTCTCTGTGAGGGCCAGTTATACTGAATTATTTAGCTCTTTCTGAGCTCATTCTTGGTACTGCCCTTTGGTTTAAGCGTTGCTAGGCCTCTTGTTTGATGCATCCACTCTTCATGGCTGTCTCAGAAGGTCTGAGTGTTGAACTCTCTGTCAGCCTCCTTGGCCTGAATATAAACATAATTAGGCTTCCTCTCTTTTCATCCTGTTGAGGCCTCTTAAGAAGCTCCAGTCTATGATCGTTACTGGTGCACCTTAGGGATGAGGACTCCTTTGAGTCCTTCGACTTATCTCAGCCAATAGGGCACTCATCCCTTCAGCATGGCAGCGTGGGTATTCCATTCCCCATAGTGCCTTCTAGGGTACGCAGCGCAAGTTCTCTTTTGAAAGGGAACATCTCAGGTTACACGTGTAGCCATGGTTCCCTAAGAATAGGGAACGAGACACTGCGTCCCTTTGCCATGCTTTCAGTATTCCAGCACACGTCTCCTTCAGACAAGAAGTAGATGGCGTATTTCACAGGTACCCCTTTATACTCGCGGTCGCACAAGTGGTGACATCATAGGCTGCCGCCGTTTTCATGTGAGGTTTAAAGGGGACTGCGGCAATCACAAAGCAGTGTGTAGATTACAGAGCTAATCACAATTTTTTAGGGGGCTAAGAAGAAAAAGGCACGCAAGAAACGGTACGCTACAGCTTAAAATATAGAAGTGTCAGTACTACATACCACTAATCACTGATTAAACCGCATTTATTATATTAGCCATCTGTATGTTGTGTTTGGATGAATGCATACATCATTTTTGGTTGGGTATAAAATTCTGGAACTTGAACCAAAAATGAGATAACAATGTGTTGTTCCCCTGTTCTTACTGTTGTTTCGATGCAAAAAAAAAAAATTGTTTAACCAATGCTCAGAGTTTTAAATTGTCTTTTGAAGCATTGAGCTTCCTTGTTTCAAAAGGCTGAGCTGGTTTGCCCATTATTTGCCCCAGAAGTGAAGTCTTCTAATGACCTTGAACCTTTGTTCTAGTAGGCTACCAGAATCAAACAGTGGGTATTGATTTGTTTCTTGTAGACTTTGATTTCCAGTATGCTGCCCTCTTTTATTTAAACTGCTGTGTCCAAAAAGGCCAATTTTCTCTCTTGCACATCCTCCCATATGCTATTAATGTATCGGTCCATTTAGTTGACGCATTTTTACTCCTTTGTTTGCTCCCAACCCAGGTGCCATCCAGCTATCTGAACCAATACATTGATGATGCCATGGTTAGAGGGATAGTTCAGCCAAAACTGAAGACCCTACTGACTTTTATTATATGGACAAAAATAGTCAGACAAAAAGATTTTTCGAAAGATCTTCTTTTATGTTCCACCAAATAAATAAAGTAATAAGGGTGAATACATGATGGCCGAATTTTAATTTTTAGGTGAACTATCCCTTAAAAGATCCAAATAAAGGAGGCCCAAAGAAACAACAGATTTTGAAATTTTAAAAAATTCCAGTTAGACATTCAAACTGCCTGCATTCAGATTTCCTCACTTTCCCTGTCTCCTTGGGTTTTTGTGGTCCTGCTGATCCGTGTAATTCCCAAATTAATGTCACGCATCTGTGGCCTTTTGTTTACCTGATCTTTAGACGGATCTGTTTGGGGAGATTAGTAAGGCCAGGGGTGGCAACCTTGGCACGACAGGTCTGATTGGCCTCCCACAATGCACTGCTGAGGCGTGACATCCTTCAAAAACAGAGAACGGTAGATCTGTATCTAAGCATAAGTCGACAGTGTGTGTGCGTGTGCATCCATGTGTTTATGTGCAATTTTGTGATTGTATAAAACAGCATTTCAATCAGTTTTCCCAAATAAAGAAATAAGACTGATTAAAGTGCCACTTTAGAGAAAATTACAGGGAGAGATATCGAACGCAGGCCAGTGCCCGAAGTGCTGCAATGACAAGAGATTGTGTTGTCATTTTTATATGACAGGGCAATATTACAAACAGGAATTCATCTTCAAAGTTTTGGAGAGGACCGTTGTCGCATGACAGCCTAAAAGGGGTAAGAGCCTTACTTTGGCTGCCATTACAAACCAGATATTTGGGTCCAATACAAGATTGACAGCATAGGTTGCATCTCCACAACTTCAAAAAGTTGAACTAGAGAAATCTTATGAGCCTGAATCTGATAGTGTATATCAATTTCATGGATATTACAACTGGGATTAGTTTTGGCTACAATAATGAATGCAATACAGTAATAGTTAAAAGTGAAATCCATTATCCAATCAAAGGATCATAGGCTGATGATGTAAAATATAAAATTCATTTTGTTTTTTAGTTGGCCTACACCCAGATAACCTAAATCTCTCAGGCACTAAACTCCAACCCACACTGGGCTTTTCATAATTATTCCCAGAATTAATTAAAGGAAGAGTTTAAGCACAGCTTTTAACATTCAACTCGTCTCTCCCAAAACACTCTCGCCCTTGGGCCACTCGGTTTAGCTCACAAGAGGGAGTTCTTGATTCCTTCAAAAAAATGAAGCCTTCGGTTCTGTTGCGTCTTAAGGCCAACAGGAGTCTCCGGAGTTAAAATGCTCGCGATTCTTGGCAGATGCGCCACACGTCTTCGCTCATTGATTCTGATGTGTGTTTGATGTGCCGTGGGACTCAACTAGGTCACATTTTATTCCTTTGTTTTTCTGATACGAGATGTTTTGGCAGGGTGATGTTTGAAATGGAAGGGAGAGGCATCCAGAGCTCGGAGACTCTGAGTTTGTCACAAATAACATGACTCACAAAAATGGATTATGAAGCATGGAGTTTTGAAGCCGTAGGTTGATATTATTGCACATTATACTGTACGTAAATAAAAGCAGCATCATTGTTCCCTTTTGTTTGATAAAGTTTGATAAAGCGAGAGGCAGCAGGGTTATTTAAATGTTTTATGGCTGTGCAACACACCAATAGTCATTATAACCTGAACTGCATTGATACCACAACTTGTGCTGTTTTGGAACCAGAAAACTTTATATACTTTATATATTTGATAAACTTTTAATAGAAAACCACACGCACACTACCGTTCAAAAGTTTTTATTTTTATTTTTTTAAGAAATTAATACTTTTATATATAGAGTGATTTCTGAAGGATCATGTGACACCACTAAAGACTGGAGTAATGATGCTGAAAATTCAGCTTTATCACTGGAATTAATTACATTTTAAAATATATTAAAATAGAAAACAGTCATTTTAATTTCGATGGTCATTCTTCTATAGTAACTTTGCAACTACATGTCAACTCTTATTAGAGTATTAGTACACTGTAGTAGACTGTGTGTAGTATATTAGGCATGGGCGTAAATTTCATCTAACATTGGGGGGCGGGGGGTGGTGGTATAGTAAACATATTCTTTTGAAGGAGACACAAATAATACAGACAAAATTGTACTTGTTAGAAGATGTGTGGGCCTATCATTTTTCTGGAAAATTATCGTATGTCCGTTTTTCTTTTCTCTGTAATTTTATCTGGCCAACAACACAAAGCAATAGTTGTTTAAATATGAAATATCATAGGTTCACCACGCGGTAATATAATTATTAAATTACCTTGCTTCTTCCACATAGCATTGAGCAAAACCCAGTAAATCTACATAAGCCTAATGTCAGTTCACACACATAGGCTTATTGCCATGATAGTTGTAGTGGGTAACTTACAACCAAACAATAATCACTAAAATATCGGACTTATGGAAAAAAATACATTGGTATCATAATTTTTTGTCATTGCTAATTTATTAATAACTCAGCATCGTCTATATTAAAGAGATTCAAATAAAATCACTTCATCGGATGTGAATAAAATAGCCTTGACTTGACAGACAACTTATTGGAGTTCCACAACTACTGAATAACTTTGTTCTCTCCCACCGGTGTGTGTCGGTGAGGTGCGCGGTGGACCAAACCACTGTGAGGCAAGAGAGGGGGTACTCAAAATGTTTCTAAACTGAAAACACATTTTTTCGCCCCGTTTGCGTTTTGATTGTTTTAATTATTAAGTATATATCATTATATAGTAATGATACACAGTGTGGTTTTTAATGATATTTTTAAGGGGGGACAACCCTCAGATAGGGGGATTCTGAACCACCCCCCCCCCCCTTATATATTTATATTTATATTTATAAAATATATATTTTTAATATATATTAAAAAATGCTTTTCTTACTTATTATTTTCGTCGTTTCCAGTCCAAATGTCTAAAAATTCTTATATCAAGATACATTTACTAGATAAGTAAAATTACATTAAAAATTCTAAATTAGGTGAGTTTTTCCATAAAACAAGCAAAATGATCTGCCTATTTGGTAAGAAAAATAATCTTGTTTCCGTTTGAATCAAGTTAATTTTACTTATCTAGTAAATGCATCTTGATTTAAGAATGTTTTATGTTTTAATTGTTAGATATTTGGACTGTAAAAAAGACAAAAATACTAAGTAAGACAAGCAGTTTTTGCAGTGAACCTGTTTGTTGGGGGGGCGCACCAAAATAAAGTGTTAGCAGACAGTCTACTAATACTCTAACGCTTGCAAGCGTATTTATAGCTAGTAGAATGTCTAAAGTGGACCATCAAAAAAAAGTGTTACTTACAGACCCCAAACTTTTGAGTGGTATCAAAACCAGTGTCTTTCACAGTTACAAATTCGTAGAAAATAAATGTATTCTTGTTATTTTGAGAGAAAACAGATTATGTGAAATGATCCATCTATCCATGTCTATCATGATATCTCAATGTGATGCTGACTTGTTCACTATCACTATAGTTCACTGTATGAGGAAAGCGCGAGAGAGTGCACAGTTTACTTTAACAATACTTTACATGTGTTGTGTCCTGAATGATGAAAGATTTTACTCAAAACACATGTTGGCTGAATCCGAAATCGCCCCTAAACCCTCAATCACTATTCCCTATGTAAGTCCACTAATACTTGAAGGAGTGAATGAAAACAAGTGAGCGATATCGGACAGCCGATGAGTGTATCGGCAGTACACTCGCTATTGCGGTGAAATAATGAGTGCACTCAATGTCCACAATGGTTTCAGACACCACTACAAATGGCTGTCCCTTCAAATAGGGCATTATTTACAGGGCCATTTCAGATTCAGCTATTGATGTGGTTTGGATCAGGTAGAAAAGTTTTTTGCTCAGTAGATTTGAATCAGAAATGGCTAACAAAACAAACACAAATCTGATTTTCACTCCCTGGAATTTAAAATAAATTGTTATGGTTAATGTGTGAATGAAATGTTATAAATTAGATTTTTACAGTAGGCCTAAATTTCATAACATGACGATCAATTATCTTGGCTTACAGTAATATGATGCATGTTTTTTTTTTCCCCTAATAACTACTGACTCAAATTCGCTCATCCACTTTCAGGATGATTATAGCACCTTCATAGTGGTGATCTTGTTTAAAAGGGCTGGTGATGTGATAAATGGTCCATAAAAATTGACCAACTACCCAGCTCTGAGTGAATATAATCAGAAGTTACAGAAGCGTGTCTGATGGGGAGGTCAGCGAATCGTCTTGGTGGGCAGATACGATCAAGTAAGTGGCTTCAGTCAAGGTCCAGTGTCAGCAGTAGCAATACATTCTCGTTCATAATGAAGAGGCCGATCTGCTTCCCAACTAAATAAACATTTATTATTCTCTCAGTCGCATGAGCATGACAGGAATTGTAAATGGATACAAATTAGTGGGGTACACAATGGGTGCATTGCAGTTCACCTCTTTCTTTATGACAAATGCATCAAATAAATAATGTGGTCTGTTTGGAACTAATATTTGGAAATGGATATACAAACCTGTGCATAAATCAAGTCGGCATGTTTGGAAGATGGTGATGTTACAGATCATTGGTGCAATATGCTAAATGCTTTTCACACTTTGCTTTGGCAGTCACTCGCAGGATGGATGAGAATACCTGTTCTTGTTCTATTCCTTTTGTTGGAAGAAATTCTCAGACAGCGGCATTAGGAATTCTATCTATTGAAAATAGCAGAATCTCACAAGATGGATTCTTGGAATCTCTTCTTTAAGCTGTGCAATTGCCGGGTTATATATTTAATAACTCTGAATAATCAGCTATTGTTTTGTGTGGTTAAACAAAAAAACACATTTAAATCTCTACAACTATGGATAGTAGAAAGGAGAAAACGTTTAGACCGCCTACAAAGGCATTTTATTACTTATCCTTCTAAAATACTTCCTTTAGCACACTGCATACAGTACTTATACAGCATTGTATGTATTCTTTACAGAGAAGTCACTCCCATAATGCATAGAGCACTGCAATGATGATGTATTTTTGTAGGACAACCCAGAAGTTAGCGTCAACCTGGAATTTTACGTTTGCTTTTGGATTATAATTTTTTTTTAAATAAGCTCTGTGACCAACAAAAGTTTAATTTTGCACTTTTTTTTCTTATAATAGTCTTCAAATGCACACATTTATGAAATCTGAAGACTAAATACAATTTCAAGAAAAAGCTAAAGTTAGGCTATAAGCAAACTAAACCACGATTGCGTGACTTGAACGTCACCATCACGACAACTCTTTCAATCTTTATAAAAAATCCAAGTTGGAAAATTTGAGTTTGCAAGAATGCAAGTATAAAGTAGAAGTTGTGATGTCCCTGAAAGCCTCTGTAGTCCCATTTAGCCACTTGTTAGCAACTACCTTTTTTCAAGACACATAAAAGCTTAAAAAATTCACACGTGGGGTTTACTGATGTGTTTTATGTCCTTGAATTAAAGGGTACAACGGGGCTAAAGGCACAGAAAAACGGAGTGTCTATTTACACCAAATGCAAATAGTGCGCCTTGTTGGCTGAAAAGTCAGTCAATTAATTATTGTGCCTTTCGCCCCAACAGCAGATGTGCTTTTTTTACCCCAAATACCATACTTTTAAATATTCTTCCATTATTGAAAAACTCTTGTTTTGTATTACAGTTTTTCTCCATTGGTTTGTTCTTGAAACAGAAATTATATTCTCAAAATTGTAAGAGCATTAGGCCAAACAGTCTTACAGTTCAGCACAACACTATAGCTCACCTGCAAAAGCTAATATCTCTCCCAAAACTGTTCACTCTTGCTTCAAAACTACATTTCTTTCTCATATAAATAGTCAGTGCCACGAAAATGGCAAAGATCCTTGTCAATTGCTTTGGCTCATTTCTTGAAACAGACCGGACATTCTTGAAACATTCTCAACACTCTTGGTGCTTTTGCCAAAATAACGTGGATGGTTCGGCAAAACAGCATGGTTCACCTGCAAAAGCTCATACCTCTCCCAAAACAGTTCACTCATGTGTCAAAACTAAATGTCCTTCTCATTTAAACAGTCAGTGCCCCCAAAATGCTTCGTCCCTTTGGCATTGTGTAAGCACTGCAAGTCAACATGTTTAGATGTTTTGTCACTATGGCAGAGGACCACTGAAAATATCCCTCATGTCCACCGTTCAGTCTTAGCCCAGTCCTTCATTGACAATGGTTACTGTACTGTTGGTCTAGCTAACAGAATACAATTGTGTATAAAACTAAAAAAATGAAATAGGATTTTAGAGTAAGAGTAGCCTCCAAGGTTTGACATCACACATTGCACTCATAATGCCAAGGAGATTGTAACCATTATCATTCACACACATAAAGTAACTTCCATACATCAGAGTAAAAAGAAAATGTATACTATACTGTAATATAAACACACAAACAAAAAACAATGAAAATTATATGCAGCCTATAGTGCTGTAAATAAAGCTGGAGTTTCAAAACTAACAGTTCTTCACTGGTCACTGTTCCTCCCTCTCCTGGCCCTCCTGGCCATCCACACGCTGCTGTTCTCAATCTTAAACACTTGTAAAATTTCTACTTTTCTAATGATACAATCTGGGTTTGATTTTTTTCAGAGATATTGTTAGAGTAAAGAATATGAATATATTGATCAAACAGTACTGCACATTGATGAAAATATTTATTTCTCTTATTCATTTATTTTTTATATTTGCTGAGGTTGGGCTGAAGTCTCTGTCCAGCCTCTCTCAATGTCAACCCATGGGTACTCAGTAGTACCCATGGGTACCAAGGTTGCCCGAATCGCATCTGATAAATTTGGTCCCCGTCTTCTTTGGCTACATCCTACTCCAGGTCTACCTCTTCTTACCCCATTTTTCCCCTTTCATCCCCCCTTCCCCTCTCTTCCACTCTCTACATCTCTCAACCCACTTCCCCTCTCTACCCCTCTTCCTTCACTGGCTCCCCGTCTCATCCTCACTCTTCCTCAAGCAGGCAGTTGCCCTTGTTCATTTACTTGGCCAGGTGCCTCCATGTTCAGAAATTGTACTGGTCCTGCATGGTCAAGCTCTTTACATATATGTTTGGCAGCATTCACAGTCATGGACAGCACCTGTAAACATACTGTTTGATTGGTCATCTGAGATGTGTGAAAGGCCTCCTTCGTTAGTCAAGTTCTAGTTTCACGTGGCTGTTAATTGCTATAAATATGATATTCATGGTATTATGTTCTTGACTAATTTTGACAATTGAACAGACTATTGTTCATGTGATGACTTATACAATGAAATGACGCTGACACGTTTTGGAGCGAACAACCATTAGACTGAGAATCAACAATTAGTTTAGATCAACAAGATCTATTCACTTGGAAATTGCGCTAAATGTAGGCTACCTGTACTCAATCATTTGCAAAGATGTACTGAGACATTGAGACATGTACTTAGGCATTTGCAATTTGATGAAATGAATGAGAAATGCTATCCTGTTGTGAACAATTGCAGAGTGGTTTGGAGGTTTGTCCATGTTGTTTTGAGAATGTAATTTCTGTTTCAAGAAATGAGCCAAACCAATGGAGAAAAACTGAAAATCTAGTTTTAGGTTCCAGGTTTTAGAATGCATTCCTGCAGCACAAATGTTTACAAATGCATTAGGTCATGTAATGCCATTTCGCCCACTATCTGTGTGTGCTGTGTATTTGTATGCACCATTAGCCTAGCAACATGCTAATGCCAAACTATTGGAATCAATTATGAGTCAAGTCACCCGTGCACAGCTGTAGAACGCTCAATATCGGTCACTTACATGAATGAGGTTTCATTTCTTTTTGGATGCTGCCTATATCACAATTCTTTATTGTCACTATACAGGTACAGCGGAATTAGAGCAATCCTTCCAGTGCAGTCACATATACTTAGTGCAGCTAAAACATCCATATGCCATAAACAATATAACATAATACACACAAAACCAGTGCAGCCAGGCGAATAGTCAATATTGCACAGAAATATTGCACAGTAAGAACTGCATGATATACACACACAATAAAAGGGAGGTAAGTGCAACAGAATGTTAACAGAGCATAATAAAGTGAAGTGTGGATAGGCTGTAGACAGCAAGGCAGCTCACTTGGTTTTGGAAAAGAGCCTTAGATTAGCCTGAAAACATAGGCTACAACTTCATACCAAATAATGGACAAACTTATTATCATGTATATGCTTTCAATTTTAAATGTCTGTGGAGGAGCTCTGACCTCATATTTGGTACCATTTGAAAGCTTTGAGTCTCTACTTTCTGGAGATATGCATCACTTTGGCATTTGTAACGTATTTACGTTTGTAACGCAAGTAACGTATTTACACTAAATTACTCTGGTACCATTTCCACCTGGATTTGGCCTACCTAAATTGAAAAGCTTCCCATATCCACATACAGTGGTCTAAATTCAAAATGTTGGTGTCATTTTACAGGAAACATTTGAAGTTACATAAAACAGTGATAAACATGTAAGTATATGTTGTCTGAGCTGTAATCCCCCCCGTATGTCATATGTTAGCAAACACTGGAAAAAATGACATTGTACATTGACATTGAAATGATATTGTATTTATACCACTGTATATTGGTGGTGGTGGTGGGGTCCTCCCTTCAGATCCATTTGTTTAAATCTTGCATACAACATGATACAGACAAAATTATTTTTCCACTATTTTCTGGAATCTAGTGGAAACAGCCCAAACTGTCTGCAGGGTGCTAGAACTCACAGGGCCTGAATTACACACTTTCAAAACTGAATTTATAACCAAAAATCAAAAAGCGTCTCTTTTGGGGGGGGATACATATACTTACATATACTTACATGTTTATCAGTTTTAGCAGTGGTTTATGAAACTTCAAAGGGTTTACTTTAAAATGACACCAACATTGTGTATTTAGACCACTCTATGTGGGTATGGGAAGCTTTTCAATTTTGGTAGGCCAAATCCAGGCGGAAATCCCAAAAATGGTCCCAGAGCTTAGAGGTTAAGAATAAAGATTCTAAAAGAGTGTTTTCACAGCAATACAATAGAATAACCATTTTTGGTTCCCCAAAAAGCCTTTCAGTGAGTAGTTCTTAAAAAGAACATTTTTCCACTATAAGGAACATTTTGTGAAATGGAAAGGTTCTATGGATGTTATAGGTTCTTCATAGAAGCATCGATGCCAAAGAACCTTTATTTTTAAGTGTGTAGAAGCAGAATACACCATTTTGGACCTTGGATTTTAACCTTAAACATTTACCACACATCACGTCGACTGCAAAGGTCTCTGTCTCTCACCCCTAGCAACCATTTTTTCATATACCGGTCATTCTGAAAGCTTTCACTTGCTCTGTCTGATGCCTTCATAACAACAGATTACAGATAATGTCCTCTTGTCACCCTCTATCCCATCAGTTCTGACATTAAAACGCATCAAAGTCTCTTAACCTTCCCACGAGTAATATACCAATCGACCCTGTTTTGATTCTCTCGTTTCAGGGTGAAGACGTGTTTATACAGGACGCCGCTATATCTGTATGAGCAAATTCGTCCTTTTTTATCCTCAAAGCATTACTGTGAAAGGAGAAAAAAGTGTGTAAAGGGTCTTTTCACTCAAAATTGAGATCGTCTACTCAACCTCGTGTCATCATTTAGCACTGAAGCAGTACTCGGGCAGAGACAGTGAACGCTACGCTGTTGATTTTGGTAGCTTTAATCAGTTTTCAGGTTTTTGATCATGCGCTTTTAATTATTTAATGACTGAGCTGGAAGACATCTTTTTACTGAGGCCTGCGTGCCTGTTCTCATTAAGCGATCTCATCTTTTTATACATGAGACAAGCAGCTAATTCAAGATTGATGAGATACTGTATGTGTGAGACGCGTCCTCAAGAGTAAAGAAACAGCGCGAGCCTCACAACATATGCAACTTTGAGTGAAATAAATGAAAGCTAATGCCCAGTAACCAAGAGACGAGCCAGACATCATGAAGTGTAGTAATGATCTATAGCTGCCGAAGGTTATCAATCCAGCATTTGTGTGTGTGTATGTGTGTGTGTGTGTTTTTCTGTTGGTGAGAAAGCAATGGCAAGAACAGCCGTATTGTTTCAGCGAACAGATGCACATCATGAGTTCATGCATCATTAAATGTTTTAATGAGCAGATCTCATCATCTCCCTCTTCATTTAACTCTCATAATGCACTATACATCTTTTCAGAAAAGGAACTGACAGGACACAACTGAGAATAATGCTGCGTCCCAATTCACTATCCATCCTAAATAGTATTTGAAACTAGAATTAGTGTTAGTGTAACTTAAAAAAGTAATTTACCTGTTTGAAATAAAAAAAATTGAGTTAATAAAATGAAGGAGATGTTTAATCCACAGAAACTCAGTTGATTTGACACAATACAAAAAAGTTGTGATAACAAATCATAAAAATATTTTTACAGTAGAAATGAGTATTCCAAAGATACCCGGATAGTCTACTATTTCCGGTTAGAATTCTAATATTGTCCAAAACTCATTGCACATGGATGTGGTTTCGATTAGAACTACAAACGTTTTAAAAAAGACTACAAACATGGCAGATGCACGAGACCGGCGATTGGGTTTGAGTGATTAATGCTGCCTTCACGAGCTACCAGAAATGTCATAACTTCCACTTCAAAAGTTGTAATTGCGAGCTTGATGCATTCAAGTGCTTTGTGGTCGGAATGAACAGGAATCGTGGAGGACACTATTTTTTGGGAAAATGTATTCAAACCAACATTATATGTAGTATCCCATGCACTGAAAACCATATAAACATTTACGATGCTATACAGATGCCGATTCTGTAATTTTGGTCAAATGCAGGCTATTTTCACTGTATATAAATACAATACGCTTCAAATGATTACTTGTATATGTAAATATTCACTGCTTTAAAGGGGGGGGGGGGGGGGGGGGTGAAATGCTGTTTCATGCTTACTGAGTTTTTTACACTGTTAAAGACCTGGATTCCCATGCTAAACATGGACAAAGTTTAAAAAAAACAAGTTGTACGTTTTAAGGAGTATTTCTGTGCCAAAAATACTCCTTCCGGTTTCTCACAAGTTTCGGAACGTTTTTTTCGAGTATGGGTCTATCTGTTGTCAGCAAGGGCGGAATGTCCTTGTACGGGCCGTACGGGCTCTTCTCCTGGAAGGGGAAGCGCGCGTGCGGGCAAATGCACGCCCATTAACGTGCTGTGCTCGGCTTTAGGGAAGCCGGCTGCACTGCAGTCACAAGACTTCACGAAATCAACAATGTCACCAAAGATGTGTGTTTTTGGTTGTCAGGGCAAGACAACCCTGTACAGCTTCCCAAAGAACCCAGCGTTTATGGGACAGTGGATAGAGTTTGTTTTTCCGGAGCAGCAACGTTGCGCAACGTTGCGCAAGTGTTTTTGTTTGTTCCCTGAATTTCGGCGATGATCGTTCTATAAACAAGTCCCGGTTCAACTCCGGATTTGTAGCTCGTCTAATGCTGAAAGATGAAGTGGTCCCAGTGATTAAGGTTCACGCTCATGCGTTAGAAGAAGGCGGTGAGTAAAACTGCTTCAAATGTCTTTGATTTGTTAGCTTTCGGCGTGTAAGTGCACCTCAAGTAAACAACATGACGTGCAAAACTGTTCCGCTTGCTACTGCTAACTTTAAGTCCTTATAAACCTGGTTTATGACCTCATAAATCATGAGTAAACACACACAAATGTTATAAAAGCCGCTAAAGCAAATTTATACAATTAATGTTACAGTACATAATACGTCCTGCTGTAGTAGTTGCTGCTGCTGCTCCTGTTCAATTTCAGCCTCCGGATCAGATTCTGGATCATTTATGTATGGTTGAATCTGATTGAAAGTCATGGTTTATTTAAGATAAAGTTTTATTTTCCACGTTTAAGGATGTCGTGTCACAGCTTTCAGACGCTCTCAACGCAATAGCTGCGTTTAGCTCCGCCCACACGACACGCCTCCAGTCACTCTGGTTTTGTCGGAAAGACTCAGTAGAGCGTATCTTTCTTTCATAAATATGATAAAACTAAAGACTTTTCGGAGATATGAAGGATGCAGTACTACTCTATAGGTACTCAAGATTAACACGAGATTTACTGGAACTGAGTGTTTCACCCCCCCCTTTAATGACAAGACAAGAATCTAGCTGTTTCGTTACAGCAGTAGTTCTCCCCGCCACCATGTTTAAAGTTTATGGCACCCCCATATCGGGAATTTGGGTATCAACATTATTTCTGAACTTCCCAGTGGTAAACATGACATCAGAGGGCGTTCATGTGCAATTTTTACCTGGGAAACGAAACTTCCGATAGCATGTGAAGGCACCATAATAATCACAAAGTCACAAAAACATTACATACTTTTAGGGCATAGTATACATAGGCGAATTGGGACGGATCAGCATATTCTTTCAAAATGAACTGAGGAGTCAGAAATATTAACAAAAGCAATGATTTATTCTACTTTGCTACCTTTAACATTATATTTGAACTAACCAAACAAAGCTGTCCTAGATGCTGAACATTGTCTGATAAAATGAGTTTCATTCATCTGATTTATTACATAAACTTTTTACCTTAATATTTTGACTTGTTTTAGTGTAATTTCTTTTAAATGACATTATTCACTAGTTTGTTTTTTAATTTGTGGCTTAAAAGGGCAACAACAGACAGAAAGGGCAACATCATTTACAATCCCGAAAGCTTGCAACCATTTTTTTTTTTTTTTTTGTGAAGCAGAACATCACATGCTTTAAAAATGCATCTGCTTTCTGTGCTCTTGGAAATGGCACATACATATTCAACCTGACAATCTGTCAACCCCTCTGGATTTCAGCAATACCCAGCCCAGAGCTGAAGCCAAATGTAATTAACCTTTATGAAGAAGCAGAGTCTGTTGAGCAGAATTCGGACAGACGCTTGAAAATTAAAGGTTAAATATGGTCCGGTTGATGAGAGAGAGCCTCAAGGCTCTTCCAACATTTTCAGTGTTTAACCAGAGCAACTTTTGATTGAGGCTTTGATGAATTTAACAAGTTAGAGTGTAAAATTAAACACTCCTTTGATTCCCAATGATAAAGGCAATGTGGATCGGGGGGTTTTGGGTTGGTGGGTTTGTTTATGACGGGTTTGAGATTTGGGAATTGAATCCGTAGCTTTATTGGCTTATGGAAAACGGATAGGCAGAATGAATTGGACTGCATTATGTTTGTGTATTTTGCAGTGTCCTTGGCATCATCTCTCTAATAGTATTACTTTTCACAGTTGGTCACGTTTAATAGGAAATAACATGGTTTAAAGCAATCCCTGCTGTAAAAATAGATTATTTCAGCTTAAGCTGGTCAAGTGTTTTTTTTTTTTTTTGAGCCAAATGATAGAACCAGCACCACCAACTGGTAATCTAGCTGATTCGCTGGAACAGCTGCAAACCACATAGAACCAACTTAAATGCACAATATGTAAGATTTTTGGATTAAAATATGCAAAAACCAATAGAACAATGTTATATATTTTGTTGACCTGTGTACTTTTATTACCCCAAATGTTTTCAACACTGTTTATATCCAGCTATTTTAAACAGTGTAACAGCCCGTGTTATTGCATCGCCTGTCAATTACATCATATCGGCGTTACCCATGATTTCCATAGAAAGCATGAACACATCAAAGATGCTTTATATATGATGTGTTTTAGACAGGTGAGGGGAGTAAATGTTTGGATACCTTTATTGACAGAAATCTTAATCATTGTTATAGTCATATTGTTAGATTTTTTTTTTTCTTGATTTACTGCGAGTAATGTTTGTACAATGCCTCAGGGACAACACTATTTTGTCAAGTGGCCAACACAGCATAATCAGAAAGAGCTTTATTTGTAGTCACAGTAATGCAGCATTTTCTCCACCATACAATATTTTTTTATATTAATTTCATGCCATTTAGCAAGTCATCCAGCTTTTATTAATATGATATTCTAATAAATAAATAAATAAATGGACTGCATTTATATAGCGCTTTTAACAGACCTACGGCCATCCAAAGCGCTTTACATTTTGCCTCACATTCACCCATTCACACACTCATTCACACACCGACGGCGGTGTCAGCCATGCAAGGCGCCATCCAGCTCGTCGGGAGCAGCTGGGGTTAGGTGTCTTGCTCATGGACACCTTGACACTTGGTTAGGTGGAACCGGAGATCGAATCACCAACCTTCCGGTTTGTAGACAACCTACATGAACCACTGAGCCACTGCCGCCCTAATATCGATCTAGCTTACTGCAGTGTGCTACAAGTGTTTCATATCTGCCACTGAGCAAATACACTTTTAGTATGATTGTTTTGACCAAGTAAAACAGCTCTGCATTCCACCACAATTTTAATTTGTCAGTTAAAGTGACCTGTACGAGTAATTCAGCTCTAAAATAATGCTCCAAACTGAACTGTAACAGAGTTCAGGGAAGGAGGCAGATGTTAAATGTAAGTTTAATCATAATAAACATTAGCAACAAAAGCCGCTTTTCCACTGTCGGGCCGAGCGGTTCTTGTGTAACCATTCCATTCCGTGCCAGGACCAGTCGGTACGGCTACAGTTTAATTTTCCCCTCTGGGACTGATAATGGCCACTCTTTGGAATGTAATTCAAACGTGCCAGTTGTTGCGTTGGTACGCAAGTTTGTTTCAAGACAGTATTGTAAATAGCAACCACATTATGGAGTAGCCTGGCTCCGCCCTCCTACATACTTCCGCTCAATTTTCAGTTTCCTTCAGTACTCCGTCTGGGATTGCGGTATATTCTCTGGTCAAATTTTAACCTGTCCAATCAGCGAACAGAGGGAGTGGCTGAGAACGGTGACGTTGATGCCATGCGCTAGTTTGAGATGACATACGTCACGACCAAACGTTAGCGATTGGATCCAGAGTGTCTCTGGGCAGATCCAATAGTTCCAGAGTTCCCGCCTTAGGAAGTTAACGCTTGTTAATGGAGAGTGGCCAGGCTCTCTGTACAAATGAAATGTACGAGAGTCTGGTAGGACCAGGCTAATTATGGAGGGTGTTCGGGTATTTATTTTAATTGTATTATTAATCTGCGTTTACGTTGGTGAAATATCGCGCTTAGCCAGCTACAGAGAAACTGGTAGCCAGGCAACAGACAAGCGACAAATCCTGAGTGGCGACGTCACTACGCGCATTCTACCAGCACGGTATTAGCAAACCGTGCTGAGAATTCCGGGCCGAGAATGGTTTGTAATTGTGGCATGCCACACCAGGCTCAAGTGGAAACACAACTGGAACCGTTCCTTACCATTCTAAGAACAGTTCGGCACGACGGTGGAAAAGCAGCTAAAATAAAAGAAGCGTCATGTAAGCAACAGCAGTGTAAAATGACTCTCAGCTCCGCCCTGCTTCATACCACAGTAACGTTAATAAAACTTTAATACATTATCTCATCCATGAACACGATTTCTGCCTGAGTACCGTCAGATTTCTTTCCATTGGCTGTGGAGGTGAAGACAACAACTCCCATGTTTCCACGCTCATTCCCTTTGTTAATGTTTTGAATAAGCGACATCTAGCGGCAAAACTTTCATAGTGGGCCTTTAAATTGGTTTTTAGTTGGATCGAATGGGGCTTATCAGTTTTATCTGTAATTCTCTGTCATTCTCGCTCACAGTATGTCTCAGTGGTTCATGTATACATGTAGTAAAATCTAATTAGTTGTTGTCTTTGTGGAATACAGGAACACACAGCAGCTGGGAGAGCTTGCTGGGACCTATCCTTCCCTCTCGGATCACCGCAGTAACATCACTCTCTGCTCCTGGAGTGACCCTACTCACTGGAAACTGGAAGAAGCAAAGAGCGACAAGTGAGAAAACACATATATGATACAATCTTAAGTAGCTTTCTCACAATTGCATTTCCATTGTGTATGCCAACCAGGGTTACCAGGTCTGCATAACAAAACTAGCCCATATCTCAAATACCAAAACCAAAAATATGCCATTCACATGCCAACAAATATATTTTACAGTCACTGGTATCCACATTGAAAACCTATGAAAGATTGATACCACCACTGAATAACAAATAAAAAAGGTAATTTTGACTTTTTATCTCTGACTTTATTTCTGTGCATTTCATGACTTTAATGCAATTCGCAATAAACCTGCAATTGAGTTACAAAGTCAGAATTGCGTGATATGAAGTTGTAATTGCGACTTATAGGGCACTATTAAAAAAAATGCAATTGCGAGCTACAAAGTCAGAATTGCGTGATATGAAGTTGTAATTGCGACTTATAGGGCTCTATTTTAACAATATGAGCGCATGGTCTGAAGCGCATAGCGCAGGTGCACTTAGTGGTCCGAATCCACTTTTGCTAATTTAACGACGGAAAGAAAAGTTGCCGTGCAGATGCATGGTAAGTAAGTAAGTAAGTAAGTAAACTTTATTTATATAGCACCTTTCACAGATAAAAATCACAAAGTGCTTTACAAAGTATATACAATTTAACAAATTAAAGGCGGCATTAAAATCAAATTTTACAATTCGTATTTTTATATTAATATTGTAGGGTTTACTATAACTGATTTATCTGTGCACTTCATTATTTAAAAAAAATTTATTTACCCTTATAATCTTTAATCAAATATGTTAACTTTCCCTCCCCCATCGAAACGACCTCTCTTCTCTCCCGGTCATGTGCTATGGCGTGAGGGCGGGGTTATCGCACCCTGTCTCGTTTCTGCACCGCCCCTCAGAAACCTGTCACTGATCGTAGCAATATGGTGGTTAGGTGCATTTTTCTCGGTGTACACAATACCTTCTTCAAGAAGGACTTGAGGCAAAAAGAGAGAAATATATGAGAAATAAAAGCTTTTTTTTTAATGTAAAAATTTCTCAATATAGTCGAACGAACAGCTTGTGGTGACAACGGCGCGCACTTAGGAATGCAGCGTGTGTGAACGCGCTTACGGCGCGCCCCCCTTATAAGGGAGAGCTGAGTAAAAAGTTTTACAGAAATAAAGCCATAAAAGGTTTAAAATAAGTAAAATATGTAGCATAAACCAGCGAAAAGTGAGGAAATATGCTCAGTAACATATGTAGAAAAGATTTAGAGAGAAAATACATTTATTTAAGAGATAGATTGAGTTTTTCTCCACAACTGAGTGCAAACTTCAAATCTGCCTCCATTTTCTTAGCAACGCCCAACTTCCAACGATCCAATCAAATCCCGAAGGACAAAATCAAGCCTCGCCCTACATTTTTTCTAATTTCAGAAGCCGTTTCACTCGGATATACGTCACAATAAGGAGAAAAAGACGATCTCAACTTCCGTTTCATGCCGACTTTAAAACAACTCCAAAAAATAAAACATAAAATATAAAAGCCCAGAATTAACTAAAAGCTTGTCTGAATAAAAGTGTCTTCAGCTGCTTTTTAAAAGAATCAACAGATTCTGCCACACGCAACGTGGGGGGGAGAGCGTTCCATAATTTAGGGGCAATTGCCTGAAAGGACCGGTCTCCCCATGTTTTAAGACGGGTTTTGGGGACACAGGAAATTTTGACCTGCGGAACGAAGAGTGCGAGAGGAAGAGTACGGTGACAGCAAGTCGGTGATATATTGGGGGTCTGACCATGTAGTGCTCTAAAAGTTAGAACTAAAATGTTATAATCAATTCTGTATTTAACAGGCAGCCAATGTAATGTAAATAAAATTGGAGTAATGTGTGTCCTTCTATTGGTTCCTGTTAAAAGCCTGGCAGCAGCGTTTTGCACCGTTTGCAGACGACTCGAAGAAGATTTGTTAAAGCAAGTAAACAGAAAATTAAAATAATCTAGACGCGAGGAAATAAAAGCATGAATGATCAACTCCATAGTAGCTTTGGGCAACAAAGTCCTCAGTTTAGAGATATTTCTCAAATGATAATAACAGTTTCTGACCAACTGTCTAGAATGACCATCCAGAGACATTGATTGGTCGAACCGAACACCAAGGTTTCTAAGGCTCAGCTGAACGGTTGAGACCAAGCAACAGAGATGTTGTTTGATTAGAGGTATTTTTTTCTGGAGCAATGATTAAGGTTTCAGTCTTTTTTGTATTTAGTTGTAAGTAATTATTATTTAACCAGATCTTAATGCATTACATGCATTCCAGCAATTCAGTTAACTTACCTAACTCTGACTCTTTAAATGAGCAGTATAACTGAATGTCGTCATGATGAATGATTTCACCAAGAGGGCTAATGTACATTAAAAACAAAATAGGACCTAAAACCGAGCCCTGAGGAACTCCACATGACAGTGGGGTCATTTCTGAAAGAATGTTATTAGCAAACACACAAAATTATCTGTCACTCAAATAAGAGGAGAACCAATTTAAAACCGGCCCTGAAAACCCCATATATTTTTGTAGCCGATTTATCAACACATTGTGGTCTAATGTATCAAATGCCGACGATAAATCAAGTAAAATCAACACAGTGTAGTGTCCAGAGTCTGCAGCCATCAAAATGTCACTTGATACTTTTAAAAGCGCAGTCTCAGTTGAATGACATTTGCGAAAACCTGACTGAAATTTATCAAACAACATTTTTCCTTCAAGGAACGCATTCAACTGCTCCGCCACTACTCTCTCAAGGATTTTAGATAAAAAAGGCAGTTTAGATATAGGCCTGTAATTTGCTGGTTCAAAAGAATCCAAGTTGGGTTTTTTCAGTATGGAAAAAACTATGGTCTAAAAGGGTTGTACCTAGTCTCTTAATGAGTCATGGGTGTGTTTTGGCTGTAACGTAACGCAATACACCAATCAGAGTCTCATCTCCCATTCCCTTTAAAAGCTGATGCTCTAGCACCATGGTGGATTTGCCATTTATGTGGCGGGATTTGCGAGCGGAAAGACTGAACACTTAGAGGAATCCTTTTATTTTTAATATTTAAAAATGTTTGTGTGCCCTGTGTGTAATAAGCAGAGTGTACGTGCATTGCGGACCCGCCTATAGTCGCATATTACTAACTCAAATAACACAAAAAATACTGCATTATTGACTTTAGACCAGGTTTCAGTTGGTCAATGGTGCAGTCGTTTTCAGTTGCCTCAAAATAGCAACGCGCCAACAATGTGCCTGAACACACCTCATTTTCAGAACAACACGCCCATGGGCGAACAGATGGGCACGAGTGCATTTGCTATTTAAACAACGTGGCACTGGACGTGAAAAAAATAACTGCGTCAGGCTGAAACTAGCAAAAAACCCTTGTGTCGAAACCTGCTGTCGAATTGCGTCGGTTGTAAGACAGGACCCATAAAGTCAGAATTGCTTGATATAAAGTCACAATTGTGAGTTTTATGCCCGGTTTCACAGACAGGGCTTAGATTAAGCCAGGATTAAGCCTTAGTTCAATTAGGATAATTTTCTTTTTTTTCTTTTTTTTCTAAACATGCCTTAGAAAAAAAACATTACTGGTTTGCATCTTGAGACAGAACAATTGAACTGACATATTTTAAGATACATCAGTGCAAGTTTCTTTCAGTTAAAACAACTCAATTATGCATTTTAGTCTGGGACTAGGTTTAAGTCTTGTCTGTGAAACTGGGGTTAATGTCCAAATTGCTTGATATAAAAATATCATTCAGGCTTTTTTTTTCTTCTCAGAATTGTGAGATTACAGTATATCTCACAATTCTGACTTTTGTTCTCAGAGTTGCAAGTTTATATTTTGCAATTCTGCCTTTATAACACACAATTTCAACTTTATATCTCACAATTGTGGAAAATTTTATTCAGAGTTGCGAGCAAAAATTCAGAATTGCGAGATAAAAAGTTGAAAATATATTTTAAATTGTTTAATTTAGAGAAGAGGCCATTGTATTTTTAACAAGACAGATCTGACTCTAAACTCTCTGATCAAAACTGATCATATTTGATACGTCCAGCAACTTCTTCCCTTCTACACTGTGAGTCTGTGCAGTTCTGCATTCCCTGGGTGGCATGTTTTAGACAGCAGCCTTATGTTTATCGTAGCATAAACAGTCGCCACACAGATATTCTTCTCCATTGTCTTCCATCTACGTAAGATCTCAGAGTTGAAGCATGCCACGGAAGTGTCTGCGCTAACAGAAACAGATGAATGGTTTGTGTAGGCGTGGATGAGAGGATTCCCGTCAACGCTTCCAGCATAACGATGATGACTGATATAAATCAAACAGAATCTTTATTCAGCCTTTATTGCAAAGCAGTTGCTTGTTGTAATACAAAGAGTTGCTATGGGGCCAAAACCGTTTCATCCTAGTTTAATAGGAATTTGTCAGTGCTAGTTGTTTTGTACGAAATCCATTACTAGCTGCCCCCCTTGTTTCACCCTTAACTGTATACATACACTACTGCTCAAAAGTAAGAGTGCATTGTGAGTTGCATTAAATTGATTATTTTCCACAAAAATATTTAGCAGTACCACTGTTTTCAACATTGTTAATAATCATTAAAAAAAAATCTTGAGCAGCAAATCAGCATATTGGAAAGATTTCTGAAGGATCATGTGACCATGTGTGTGTACTTGTTACATATGTTACATGTACTTGCTGTAGTAATAACAGTACATTATGCATACAATTATGCAATTAACATTAAACCAAACCTGGTAACACTTTATTTTAAAGTCCTGTTAAGTACATACTTTGTACTTATCATAGTAATTGCAATAACTGGTTAATAAAAGGTACTAAGCGTAAACCTACTGTTTGTAGTTACCTTATATTACCCAGTACTTTCTTAGGTCTGTACACTGTAAGCACACGTAAGTGTACATCCTATAAAATAAAGTGCAACCCCAAACCCAAAAGATAGAGAGTACATGTTGTTAAATAATATTACTCAGTACTTAAAGCCACAATATGGAGTTTTTCGCAGCTAGAGGTCGCTTAATCAAAACAAAGGCGTAGTTTGATTTCGTGGAGCTTTTATTATGCCGCAGACGACCAGTTCCGCTTCACATCACTGTTTTATCATATTAGATACATTATTTGAGTGTGTTGAAAGTTAAGTTATAATGCTACTCTGTGCGCTCGCTCAGCGGCTACTATGAGACACAGCAGTAAATTAGATCGATATTAGGTATGGGAAAACATGGTACTCACGGTAAATCAAGAAAACAAGGTTTAAATAATAAGACTAGCTGTGTTGAGCTATATAACAATGATTGGGGTTATGTGCTCACCTATCTAAAGGAAACTGTATTATGTCATATATGAAATGTCTATGAAAATGTGATAATATATTAAAGCGTCTTTGGTGTTTCCATGGTTTCTACTAAATTTAAGGGTAATGGAGGTATGATGTCATTGACACAACCCCAAATCAGAAAAAGTTGGGACAGTATGGAAAACGCAAAAAAAACAAAAACAAAGAAGTGATTTCTAAATTTACTTTGACTTGTATTTCATTGCAGACAATATGAACACAAAATATTTCATGTTTTGTGTGGTCAACTTCATGTCATTTGTAAATATGCATCCTTTCCTGTCATTCAGACCTGCAACACATTTCAAAAAAAGTTGGGACAGGAGAAATTTAGGGCTAGTAATGAGGTAAAATGGTTAAATAATGATGTGATTTGAAACAGGTGATGTCAACAGGTGATTGTAATTATAATTTGGTCAAAGCAGCATCCAAGAAAGGTCTAATCATTTAGGAGCAAAGATGGGCCGAGGATCGCCAGTTTGCCAACAAATACGTGAGGAAATTATTGAAATGTTTAAAAACAATGTTCCTCAAAGAAAGATAGGAAGAGATTTGGATATTTCACATTCAACAGTGCATAACATAATTTAAATATTCAAGGAATCTGGAGGAATTTCAGTGCGTAAAGGACAAGGGCACAAGCCTAAGCTGAACAACCGTGATCTCCGATCCCTCAGGCGGCACTGCATCAAGAATCGTCATTCATCTATAAGCGATATCACCACATGGGCTCAGGACTACTTTGGCAAACCTTTGTAAAGTACCACAATACGTAGTTACATCCACAAATGCCATTTAAAACTGTACTGTGCCAAAAGGAAGCCCTATGTTAACAGTGTCCAGAAGCGGCGTCGACTTCTCTGGGCTCGGAGGCATCTGGGATGGACCATCACACAGTGGAAACGTGTACTGTGGTCAGATGAATCAGTATTTCAGGTATTTTTTGGGAGGAATGGACGCCGTGTGCTCCGGACCAAAGAAGAAAAGGATCATCCAGACTGTTACCAGCAACAAGTCCAAAAGCCAGGGTCTGTCATGGTATGGGGTTGTGTCAGTGCCCTTGGCAAAGGTAACTTGCACTTCTGTGAAGGCACCATTAATGCTGAAAAGTACATAGAGATTTTGGAGCATAATATGCTGCCTTCAAGAAGACATCTTTTCCAGGGACGTCCATGCATATTTCAACAAGACAATGCAAAACCACATTCTGCACACATTACAAAGTTCTGGCTGCGGAGGAAGAGGGTACGGGTACTTGACTGGCCTGCCTGCAGTCCCGACCTGTCTCCAATAGAGAATGTGTGGTGCATTTTGAAGCGCAAAATGCGACAACGAAGACCCCGTACTGTTGCCACCTTAAGACTTGTTTGCAGGAAGAATGGGACAAAATTACACCTGAAACACTTCATCACTTGGTGTCTTCAGTCCCTAAACGTCTTTTAAGTGTTGTGAAAAGGAATGGCAACATTACAAAGTGGTAAATGCTTTACTGTCCCAACTTTTTTTGGAAATGTGTTGCAGGTCTGAATGAGAGGAAAGGATGCATATTTACAAATGACATGAAGTTGACCAGAAAAAACATGAAATATTTTGTGTTCATATTGTCTGCAATGAAATACAAGTCAAAGTAAATTTAGATATCACTTTTTTTATTTTTTTATTTGCGTTTTCCATACTGTCCCAACTTTTCTGATTTGGGGTTGTATGTGACGCACAGACATGGCCTATGTCCTGGTTAAAATTAATTATTTATCTTGATTTAAACATTCTTGGAAACATTTGGGATAATGTAAGTACACAAGCCAACAAAATATATAACAATATATATATATATTAGTGCTGGGAATCGATTAAAAAAATTAACTAATTAATCAAATTTTTTCAGTAATTAATCGCGATTAATCGTAAGTTTTTAATATTTTTAATTTTTTATATTTTCATATTGTAATAATTTCAGTTACTCTCCAAATTAATGTAGAAACAATTTAAAGACAGTATATTTTAAATATATGTTGTAATGGCATCTTTTTATGAATGAAGGCCAGTGAGCAGACTCGATGTGAGCAGGAGACTGACGCGATTTTGTCTTTGTGTCGAGTGTGTGTGTGTGTGTGTGTCATAGTGTCCCTCGATTAGCTGACATGAGACGCAGCCACACAGACAGGACACTGACACATACACACACACACACACACACACACACACACACACTCACACACACAGACAGGACATTGACATACAGTGCGTTGTCTTGTGTCTTGTCTCGCTTAGAAGCATTTACATGAATAGGAGCGTGATCATATAATGTAACACTAGGCAAAAATGAATATAAAAACGGACGATGCGTTATTTGCGTCAAATATTTTTAATACGTTAAGCTGAAAAAATTAATCGCCTGCGTTAACGCGTTAATTTGCCTAGCCCTAATATATATATATATATATATATATATATATATATATATATATATATATATATATATATATATATATATATATATATATATATATATATATATATATATATATATATATATATATATATATAATTTTTAAATCCAAAAATCTTACACGTACCTTTACGTACCTTTAAATATATAATTACTCTTTAATAAGGAGAAACCTCGGTCTCACTTTATATAAGGTGTCTTTAACTACAATGTACTTATTTTGTTCATATTGTATTGCTAAACAATTTAGCTGATATTGAGGTGGGATACAGGTATGGTTAGGGACAGGTGTGGTGGTGTGGGTAAGTTTAAGGGTAAAGTTAGGGACAGGTGTGGTGGTATGGGTAAGTTTAAGGGAAAAGTTAGGGACAGGTGTGGTGGTATGGGTAGGTTTAAGGGTAAAGTTAGGGACAGGTGTGGTGGTATGGGTAAGTTTAAGGGAAAAGTTAGGGACAGGTGTGGTGGTATGGGTAAGTTTAAGGGAAAAGTTAGGGACAGGTGTGGTGGTATGGGTAAGTTTAAGGGAAAAGTTAGGGACAGGTGTGGTGGTATGGGTAGGTTTAAGGGTAAAGTTAGGGACAGGTGTGGTGGAATGGGTAGGTTTAAGGGTAAAGTTAGGGACAGGTGTGGTGGAATGGGTAGGTTTAAGGGTAAAGTTAGGGACAGGTGTGGTGGAATGGGTAGGTTTAAGGGTAAAGTTAGGGACAGGTGTGGTGGAATGGGTAGGTTTAAGGGTAAAGTTAGGGACAGGTGTGGTGGAATGGGTAGGTTTAAGGGTAAAGTTGGGGACAGGTGTGGTGCTATGGGTACGTTTAAGGGTAAAGTTAGGGACAGATGTGGTGGTATGGGTAGGTTTAAGGTAAAGTTAGGGACAAGTGTGGTGGTATGGGTAAGTTTAAGGGTAAAGTTAGGGACAGGTGTGGTGGTATGGGTAAGTTTAAGGGTAAAGTTAGGGACAGGAGTGGTGGTATGGGTACGTTTAAGGGTAAAGTTAGGGACAGGTGTGGTGGTTTGGGTACATTTAAGGGTAAAGTTAGGGACAGGTGTGGTGGTATGGGTACGTTTAAGGGTAAAGTTAGGGACAAGTGTGGTGGTATGGGTAAGTTTAAGGGTAAAGTTAGGGACAGGTGTGGTGGTATGGGTAGGTTTAAGGGTAAAGTTAGGGACAGGTGTGGTGGAATGGGTAGGTTTAAGGGTAAAGTTAGGGACAGGTGTGGTGGTATGGGTAAGTTTAAGGGTAAAGTTAGGGACAGGAGTGGTGGTATGGGTACGTTTAAGGGTAAAGTTAGGGACAGATCTGGTGGTATGGGTAGGTTTAAGGTAAAGTTAGGGACAGGTGTGGTGGTATGGGTAGGTTTAAGGTAAAGTTAGGGACAGATGTGGTGGTATGGGTAGGTTTAAGGTAAAGTTAGGGACAGGTGTGGTGGTATGAGTACGTTTAAGGGTAAAGTTATGGACAGGTGTGGTGGTATGGGTAGGTTTAAGGGTAGGGTTAGGTGTAAAGGAAGTGTCAACAGTGTAATTAAAAATGGAACCACAGAAATTAATTACAGATGTAATTAAATGCAGGTATTTTTTTAAATGTAAGTACAATGTAAAAACATGTACGTATGTACACAATAAGTGCATTGTATCAAGGTATTGATTTAAATGTTAGAACACATTAGTTAAGGCCACGGTGGCCACCTAATATAAAGTGGGTCCAAAACTTTGAACAGTATTTATGCTAAAATCCATGTTTTAAAGGAATATTTCACCCATAAATTAGCATTTCATAATTATTTACTCACCCATTGTTGTCCATGAAACACAAAAGGAGATGTTAGGATAAAAATTTCCAAGCTGCTCTTTTCTATACAATGAAAGAGATGATGTTTTAAACTGCCAAGATCTTAAAAAGTACAAAAAGTATGTCCATATGCAGTCATTTGATGGCTTTGTGTGAGGAAAATATTGAAATTGAAGTCATTATTCTCTCTCTCATCTCATTTATCATTGTATATTTAAAAAAAAAGATCATTTTTGAATTAACTAGTTGTATTATAAACTAATATACAATCAGAATTAATAGTTTGCATGCTTTTTACGTGACTATAATATATGTAGAATTGAGACAACCTTTAGCAATTTCCCATTCACACCTCTGAGCAGAATTTATTTCTCCCTGACGTTTCTTTGTTGTTTTATCCTAAGCTGCTGAATTCAGTATGCAGCCTGTTTGAGTTTAATTTCATGCCGGACAAAAGATCAAGCAGCGCATTTGATTTCCACTCCACCTTATGCTTGCCACATCTAATTTCATACCTTACCATGGAGATAAAGTGAAAATTATTTTTTGGGCAGACTGAGTTTGAGTGCGTTCAAAGTATATAAAGTGACTGACGTTGTAGTGTATAATGGTTTCTACCATTACTGACAGTCTCAGTGTGTTGTTTTCTTATTGATTTGCCTGACAGCTGTTATGTGCTTGTTGTAATAAGATTTACTCTGATCAATTACTCTTCAGAATGCTGTAATGTCTTTTGATAACTTTTTGATGTTGCTTGTAATGATGTCGCTTGTGATTTTTTTTAATACATTATTGATTTTCTGAATGTTCTGTCAATATTCATCAAGAGCGAACAGCATTTAATTGTTTGGACTCAATGGATTGCACTGTGTATCTGTATACTGTGTGTACACCACCATTCAAAAGTTTGGGGTCAGTACATTTTTTTACGTTTTTGAAAGATGTCTTTTATGCTTAGCAAGGCTGCATTTGATCAAAAATACAGTAAAAACAGTGGTAAGATACCCTACCCATCACAGAAACACTAGATATCTAGGGGTGGTTGATTATTATTTCACTTTTTTAACTTTAGTTAGTGTGTAATGTTGCTGTTTGAGCATAAACAATATCTGCAAAGTTATGATGCTCAAAGTTCAAAGCAAAGGGAGATATTTTCTTTTAAAATAAATCACTTTTTAAGGACTACAACAAACGGCTGGTAGGGACTACAAAAGCTTCCTCACAAAATTTGACATAAACCCCGCCCCCGGGAACACGCAACATAGGCCATGTTGAGAATTTATAGATTATCATGACAGAATATGCTAATAAATGACTTGAAGATAGTTAACTCCTCAATCAGCTACATAAATTCATCAACTAACTGTTCAGAAACGTCCTTTTGCATTCTATATGTTGTCACTTTTTCTTGAGTCTCTCCATCATTGTCCGACTCCGGTTTGGAGTACATAAAAGGCTGAACAGTTTCATTGCCTGTCCATGAGGTTATCAGAGCTGCTAACACAAGCTCTTGAAGCTCCGCCCCATGAGCAGCAGCTCATTTGCATTTAAAGGGACACACAAAAACTGCATGTTTTTGCTCGCCCTCAAAAAGTACATTTTAACATGCTATAAAACATGATATGTGGGGTATTTTGAGCTAAAACTTCACATACACACTTTGGGGACATCATAGACTTATTTTACATCTTGTAAAAAGGGGCAATCTACCACCCCTTTAAATAAAAACAGATTTTGGCCGATTTATAAGCATTTTTAGTCAGTTTTAGTCACTAAGCAAGGACATTTTACCCTCACAAGTATAGCCAAACCTACACACACACACACACACACACACACACACACACACACACACACACACACACACACCATTTCCATAGAAATAATGATTTGTATATTCATTTTTACATTTAAAAAAAACAATTGATAAGCATGGGGACCAAAAAATGTCAATATCTCTAATCATTCATTAATCAATTTTCAGAATTAAATGATTAATATCAAAATACAAAACAAAATAATTTTTACTGGTGGAATTGCATGAAAAATAGCAGTCAATCAGAGAAAAATACTGTCATTTACACATATGAACATAACTATAATTGAACGCATACTGTATATTCATATATGCAAATTAAGGCACCTCTCTTTCCTTGATGAGAAGACACAATGAAATATAGCTCTCAATATAAACTGATTTGCAGTGTTTTTTTTTTTTTTAAATGGGATTGAATTGATGAATTTGGATGCCACACCATTTGATTAGTTGATGAAGTGAGTATTTGAGTGCTTAATTAGAATCTCTGACATCCATTTAAGGGAATCGTCTTTTACTCTTATTATTTGAACTATATTCACTATTGATGTGGAGTTTGAAGAAACAATGTGATTTGAAAAGGGCCAACATTGAGCATTTATCTCTGTCCTCAGATAAGATGCTGGAATTAAAGAAGCCATCCTGTACAGACGCCTTAGTGCTCCACCGTGGTCCAAACCCACAGGCTAAAGCTGAGGTTTGTAATCTTTGTCTTTCTCTCATTAGCTATGTGATTCTTAAAATGATTTTATAGACAACATCAGTGCAATTGCCATTCGGTTCATTTGTTGCCAGACCTTGATCCTCATGAAAATAGTTTTGGATAGTCTTAGAGGGAGAAAGAATATTGAACTGATTTGTGGAAAAGGTCACACTGCGGGCAGAATCAGATTTGGAGTCCAATTAAGATTGAGTTAATAATCGCTTTTGTTGAAGTGCGCTGTACCGCAGCGTCCCCATAGGTGACGGCTTTTAAAATCTTCTCAGCCAGATTAATTAGCGAAATTCCCCCAGAACGGTAATTCATTTGACCGTAAAGAGAGTGCAAGACTGCAGCCCGACAGTATGTGGAGAATAGGTAATCTGCATTATTCGGTCATGCAGGGACTGGGTAATTGGTTGTTTTCCGAGTGTGTGTTCAAGGCTGAACACATCTAGGCCATTTATCAGGCTGATAATCAACACTATATTTTATTATTAGCCTTGTAACCCATGTTTGGGGTGAGATAATTGAGGTTCACATAGCCTGCATTATTAAAGATTAGAAAAAAACAAATGCGCTCTGTTCCAAAACAATGCTGCAAATGAACTGAAATGAGAGACTTCTGCATAAAAATATGCACAGGGATGTTAATAAAATAAAACTATGATACTCAAGTATAACAATACATAAGTCACATAAATAATGGGTAAAATAATTGATGTTTGATTATTAGAACTTTTTGAATTGATCATTTTCGGCATTGAATCAAGTAAGTATATCAATTGACATCACAATCGCTTTGTTCAATTAATGTTTTCTCTCAGCTCTACAGTCACAGTACACAATGTGTAGTAGAGTGGGGGATATATTAGGCAGCAAGTGACATTTTTTTCCTCAAAGTTGATGTGTTAGAAGCAGAATGGGCAAGCGTAAGGATTTGAGTGAGTTTGACAAGGGCTAAATTGTGATGGCTAGACGACTGGGTCAGAGCATCTCCAAAACTGCACTGCACTTGTGGGGTGTTCCCGGTCTGCAGTGGTCAGTATCTATCAAAACTGGTCTAAGGTAGGAACAGTGGAGAACCGGCGTCAGGGTCATGGATGGCCAAGGATTATTGATGCATGTTGGAGCGAAGGTTGGCCCATGTGGTCCGATCAACAACAACAGACAAGCTACTGTAGACCAAATTGCTCAAGAAGTCAATGCTGGTTCTGATAGAAAGGTGTCAGAATATACAGTGCAATGGAAGAAGGTGGCCTGGTCTGATGAATCACGTTTTCTTTTACATCACGTGGAAGGCCGGGTGCGTGTGCGTCGCTTACCTGGGGAACACATGGCACCAGGATGCACTATGGGAAGAAGGCAGGGCGGCGGAGGCAGTGTGATGCTTTAAGCAATGTTCTGCTGGGAAACCTTGGGTCCTGCCATCCATGTGGATGTTACTTTGACACGTACCATCTACCTAAGCATTGTTGCAGACCATATACACCCTTTCATGGAAACAGTATTCCCTGGTGGCTGTGGCTCTTTCAGCAGATAATGCGCCTGACACAAAGCAAAAATGCTTCAGGAATGGTTTGAGGAGCACAACAACGAGTTGGAGGTGTTGATTTGGCCTCCAAATTCCCCAAATCTCAATCCAACCGAGCGTCTGTGGGATGTGCTGAACAAACAAGTCCGATCCATGGAGGCCCGCCTCGCAACTTACAGGACTTAAAGGATCTGCTGCTAAAATCTTGGTGCCAGATACCACAGCACACCTTCAGGGGTCAAGTAGAGTCCATGCCTTGACGGGTCAGAGCTGTTTTGGCAGCAAAAGGGGGACCATCATAATATTAGGAAGACATGTTATGCCTGATCGGTGTATATACAGCTGAAAAAATATATGAATTATATGAATAAAACAGAGTTCATATGTTGATCCAAAATGCTCAGATTGATCAGAATGTGACCTCTGATAAAATTCACAAAATCTATTCACTTTTTGAAGTCAGTCATCAAGAATTCAAAATATCCTTCTTTTTATACATATATATATATATAATATATATATATATATATATATATATATATATATATATATATATATATATATATATATATATATATATATATATATATATATATATATATATATATATATATATATATATATATATATATATATATATATATATATATATATATACACTTATTGCCTTTCTGTACACAATTGATTTGGTGCATATCATTTGTAGCTAATGTCACTCAAAACAGATAGATAGATAGATAGATAGATAGATAGATAGATAGATAGATAGATAGATAGATAGATAGATAGATAGATAGATAGATAGATAGATAGATAGATAGATAGATAGATAGATAGATAGATAGATAGATAGATAGATAGATAGATAGATAGATAGATAGATAGATAGATAGATAGATAGATAGATAGATAGATAGATAGATAGATAGATAGATAGATTTGGCCACTCAGACAACATCACATGCTCTTTTATGTCTTTTATGGCATATCCTTTCTGTTTGTGTATGTGTGTGTGTGTGTGTTTTTTTTTTTCCAGGATGAGCCTTTTAAAGTCAATATGGACGAGGACATCTTGCCTAAAGACAAGCGACCAGTTGCATCCACGCCTATACCTGGATCACCATGGTAACTACCTGTTTTGTTTGCACAGATATGATTGTACGGCTCACCATCAATCTGATGCATCTTTATTGATAATAAATTACTCTCTGCATGAAAGATAATGACCAATCGATTGCTCTCTCACAATTGTCTCTGTGTCAACCTACACTTTAAAATGCCACTATTGTAAGTGTGTTTTCTCCTGTGCTTTGAAATGCTTTAATAGTCACTTTGTTCTTAGTGATATAAAGATGTTTGTTTTATCTCCTCTCATTCTGTCATAAATGTCAGCAGCTTTAGTCCCATTTAAATGATGCATGATGCTGTATAACCGTTTGATGAGAGTAATACATGCTTGGATAAAATACAGCAGTGCACATGGCAAACTTCCAGCAGATGCTGTGACACCCAATCGAAAACCAGCATTAGGACAGTGTGTTATGCAAGACTTCCATTTTTCTCTGCCAACAGTGTGGGCTTTCCTTCCCTGCAAACAAACACACAAACATGCACACACACACACACACAGAGACATTTTTTGAAACCCAGCAGGAGTCATGGCTTATCTCATTCAGCTTTTGTTGACACACATGAACTGGCTCGAACTGGTAAATCTTTGCTTTTACCATGTGGTTGATGACACCAGCTTTGCAGAATTGGAGCTGCTGTGTGATTATCCAGATATAGATGTGGATTAGATTCCTATGGTGCATAAAAACCCATTTTGGAGTCTAGACTCAAAGGAAAGATAAAATGAGATCTCTTATGTGTCTCAAATGTTTCTGCTTGACAGAAATTAAATTGAATAAAGAGAATTGAGACTACTGCTTAAGTCTCCAGCATCTCTGATCTCCTGCTAGAGTTCAGGAAGAGACCTATAATGTTTTAAACTATTTCAATATAGAGACTAAGAGATCTAATTTGATTCTGATTCACAAGTTCTCAATTCAGTTTTGATTAGATTCAATCCTAATTCATTTGGGCATAGTTCAGTTATGAAACTCTTCACGAGAAACTGGTTCATATGAGTTTTTTGCTCATTCAAAATGGCATACTTCCCTACTATATAGGCGAAATACAGTAGGAGTAGCATGTCCGAGTTCACAGTACTCATAAAAGAGAAGGCAAAAAGTACCCAGATGACCTACTATTCTTCAAGATTCTGAAGTATGCATACAATGGACACTTTACGATCCCATGAGGCCACGGGAGAGGATTTGTGAATGGCTGTGAAGTGACGCAACTGACGCTGGGTATGTCACATGACAATGACAACATGGCGAATGTACGTTTGGATTACATTCATACTACAGACATTCATACTATATAGAACAAATAATTTTTAGCGGTTGCAAAGTAGACCTAAATAAGTGGCGCTACTTACAGTGCATTTTCTAGTATGCGATTTTTAGTAGTTTTTAAGTCCATAAGAGTCATTTGTTTGCAAATCAGACTGTTCCTGCTGTCTATATATAATTATAATAATAATTTGTCGCATTTATATAGAACTTTTCTATGCACTCAACACGTTTTACATAGAAGCGGGGAATCTCCTCAACCACCACCAATGTGCAGCATCCACCTGGATAATGCAACGGCAGCCATATTGCTCCAGAACGCCCACCACACACCAACTTATTGGTGGAGGGGAGACCGAGTGATGAAGCCAATCTTATATATATATACTTAGAGAGATAGAGAGGGGAGGCTTATATCCAGGGGTTCCAATGCAATGCACTTGTACATAATGATTAGATTTGGGATTATTTTCATAGTCGATTAATCTGTTGAATATTTTCTCAAGTAATCGATTAGTTATTTGGTCTATAATATGTCTGAAAAATGTGGATCAGTGTTTCCCAAAAGCCCAGGATGACGTCCTCAAATGTCTCGTTTTGTCCACAACTCAGTTTACTGTCACATATGAGAGAACACACTAGAACATATTCACATTAAACAAGCTGGAATCAAAGAATTTTACTTTTGTCTTAAAAAATTACTCAAGCCGACTAATCAATTATCAAAATAGTTGTCCATTACAGTTTTTGCCAATTGCTAATGAGGCAGGTGCAGATTAACGACAGAAGGATGAATTTGGTGAAGAAGAGCGAGAGCTTTGTGTTGATGATGACATGGTGCAGACAGCGATCGCTTGCGATTGCATTTAGAATGTAAACTTTTGATGAATTTATGAGAAATCTACAGACGCAAACAGGAAGTAAAACTCCCAGTGATTTTTCTCCATAAGGATTTAGATTATCAGCCATAATGTCTAAAACATCTGAGGTAGACTGACCACGAGTTGTGAAACGAAAGTTTCTGCTTCTGTAGCTAGAGGTCTGTAAGAAAAACTACACTACCCACAGTCCTAAGCTTAACAGCGACGCCTCTGATTGGTCCAACTCGCTGTTATTACCATAGAAACGTTTACCGTACCCGCGAACGGCTGTAGCGATAACAATAACTAGCTAGCTGACTAGCAAAGGGAGCTTGTTGTCACAAACTTTCAGTGGTTTAAATACCAGAAAATGCATATAATTACATCCAGTTATTTGTCTGATAATAATGTATCCTGAATTTTACTTGTAGGCCTACATTGGCTAATGGGAAAAGGAAGAGGTGACTTGTTGAGTCAGTGGCATGAATCTAACCGTGAACCAAATTAACCCCAAAAACATAAAGTTTAGTACTGTTTTCCGAGCTCACTCACTTTGGGCTTGTAGCCGAGCCCGTTTGCTGGCATTAGGAGGAGGGCTGCTGTCTTGACGGCACTTAAAAAATTGCCAGATATCCATGTTTGAATCTTGGTTGCGTGTCGTTCATGAATGATTCGTTCATTTTGAACGAATCTTTAATATGACTCGGGACTACCAAGTTGTCTCAGAGAGTGATTAATTCATTTTGTGTTGACCGCGCATGCGCATTACGCAACATATGGGTTCTGATTCTGAATCGACAGGTGAGATCCGAGTCTTTTGTTCTTCCTGTCAGTCCCATAGAGACGGAAAGAGAAAAGATTAGTTAATTTTGCTGAACGAGACTCAAAGATCCGAGTCAGTAAAATGATTCGAACTTCCCACTACTCACACTGACAGTTGCAGCGCAATATGTACAACAAACAACCATATTGAACCATATTGAAAATGAACAATATGAAACTAAAACAACATAAGCTTAATTTAAAATGGCTTAGGAACTGTAGGCTATTTATAGGTCGATAAACTCAATTTAGAGGTGGATAAACGCACTTTGGAGGTGGGTAAACACTATTTCCGAATTTTGGGAGGTGCGTAAACGGTGTTTACGTGCGTTTAGCCTCCACTACATCCCTGTGTATATATATATATATATATATATATATATATATATATATATATATATATATATATATATATATATATACATACAGGGATGTTTAGGAGGCCATGATGGACAGAGGCCAAAGGGCAAATTTGGCCAGGATGCTGGGGTTACGCCCCTACTCTTTATCGAAGGACATTCTGGGATTTTTAATGACCACAGAGAGTCAGGACCTCGGTTTAATGTCTCATCCGAAGGACGGTGCTTGTTACAGTATAGTGTGGGGTGTTAGGACCCACACAGACCACAGGGTGAGCGCCGCCTGCTGGCCTCACTAACACCCCTACCAGCAGCTACTTAGTTTTCCCAGTTGGTCTCTCATCCAGGTACTGACCAGGCTCAGCCCTGCTTAGCTTCAGTGGGAAACCAGTCTTGGGCTACAGGGTGATATGGCTGCTGGCAAATAAAAAAGATTATAATAATGTATTAGGACATGTTGAAATTAACATTAACAAAGATTAATAAACGCTTTATAAGTGCAGTTCATTATTAGTTCATGTTAACTAAAGAAGTTAACTAATGTTAACTAATGAAACCTTATTGTAAAGTGTTACCAAAAAAATTATAGATTAATGAGAGCAAAGATCAGCCGTTAGATCTAAACAACACGAATCATATCTTATGTTTAACCACTACAGAGACACCAGAGCCAGCGGCAGACGGTAGAAGGACTGGCCGAGTTAAGGCTGCTCTCGGAGGGGTTAATGAGCGCTGAGCACCACTGATCCACTGGAGCTCACAACTCCGAAAACGGCAGATCAAATTTTCAAAAAGGCGCTCTCTTTATAAATAAACCACAGATTTGAGCTTTAAACAACTACATTCTCGCCTGAAAAGGACTTAAAACTATATTTTGTGAAACATCAACACTACCAGAGGGCTCTCGCTAAGACCCATTCATTTAGCCACCAAGGGGCAAGCTGGTATATTAGACTTTTGCCAAATCCAGTAGGTAAGACAGCGATAACATCTTTTTTAGGTATGAAGGCTTCGAGTGTTGTTCTTTGCTCAGGTTTTAACGAAAAGGAAAACTTTAAATGAATTAAAACAGACGCGATAACTGATTCGAACAAGTGATGTTCCACGGCGGCATCCATCTTTTTAATGTACAAAATCTGCTTCACCGTCGCTGCGCTGTCGTCATCGTGTAAAGCCCGCCCCAACGTTTCAGCTTGGTGCCGTGATTTCGACAGATTAGAAATGGGCTTGAATGGGCTCTTTGCCAGACAACTTGCAGAGCAAATCTAAATTTGATGGAAGTTGTCTGGGTTTTCCCAGGCTAAAGTATTTTGCCTTTGGACTGTAAATTCAGCAGCGGGGTATATGAATGATCGCTCCTGGGATTTTAAAGGCCGGTTCACACCAAGAACGATAACTATAAACTATAACTATATTATTAATCTGACTGTACTGACTCTGTTGAATGAGAACTGAATTCAGCTGGACAATGGCATCATTTTCTTTTCTTTTTTTTGATTTATAGATGAAATGAACTCATTTAATAATTCCTGATCTTTACAATGGAGCTGAATCAACACTACTTAAACACTAACTTAAACACTACCTATTAACTTAAACCAGGGGGGATTCTGATTGGATGTCAATGTTTTTTATTGTTCTTTTTTATGTTCAATTGTATCATTTGTGTCTTTTTTTATTTTAAAATCAACTTTGAGATAGTAAATTGCTGCACTAAAGTTGGATAGTGGCTCAGAGTCACCGTGTTTTGCTTCTTTTCGGTAGAATTGACCTAGAAATAGATTATAGTAGCCTAGTAAGCTGAGACAGAAAAGCATGGGGAAAATATTACACACAACAACCTCTGAGCAATAAAATGGTCCTCTGTGTAGAATAAAATAGGGTTCTAAAATTGGCAGTTATTATTTTATTTGGAGGTTGCATTGACATGATTAAAAAAATCAAGAATCTGTGCAAGGAAGGACAAATGAAGCATGTGACTAGCGCCAACCATATGTTTTCACTATGAATGACTGCATATGAGCAGAGCGGATGCTCCGTTTCAAAGATTTTTTAATATCATTGGGTCAGTTTTACGGTACAGGAAGGCGCCGCCGATCTCCCTGATGCGATGGGGTAGCAAAATGAAATGTCAGGATTGGTTTGTCATGGTTGGCATGAGGTTGTATCAAATTACCTCACAGACTACTGCAGAATTCATGAATACTTTATCCGACATGCCCTGAATGAGGCCTGAAATGGCTCTGAAATTATCACTGTAAGGTATGAATATCTAGTGCGGAACGCCTGAAAAATTGGTCACTTTTGGATTTATGACTGGAATCTAAAACGTATAATAGGCTTGTAGATACTTGATTCTGGTCATATTGTGGATTTTATCCATTTAAAAAATCTTGTGAAACTGCTAAAGGATGATTGCGGAAAAAGAAAATAGTTGGTGAAAACAAAAATATATCACAATCTGAATCAAAAGGTGAAAATCCGCCCATTCTGGGCCTGATGGGGGTGTTTTTCTTCATCTGCATTTTTAGTCACTTTGTGAGAATACCACAAACAGGCTATTGGGTTGTGTTTCTGTGTGTGTGTATGTGTGTGTGTGTGTGTGTGTGTGAGAGAGAGAGAGAGAGAGTATATAAAAGCATGACAGCATCTCTCTTTTCTCTAGGTGCGTGGTGTGGACAGGCGATGACAGGGTGTTCTTCTTCAATCCCACCATGCATTTGTCAGTATGGGATAAACCAGTGGATCTGAAAGACCGTGGAGACCTCAATCGTATCATCGAGGACCCGCCACATAAACGCAAGAAAGGTGTGATTCTGGCCGGAAATAGTAGACTTACTAGAATAATGCAGACATATTTAACTGTCTCTTTTAAACATACCATGATTTGGGACACATTAAGTCCAATTTTAGATACAATTTAGCAGTGACGGTCCTCCCTGTACAGGGGGCCCCTTGGTCTCAAAAAGTATTCAATGACTAGTGATGTGATTAATATAATTTTTGTTTCGCTTTTGATTTGGGGCTTCAATGATTATGAAAACATGATGTGCATTCCATTCCTTTTTTTTTTTAAAAGCAGTGCGCTATCGCCTTTCCTACGTAAAATCCGACTGTTGTAATATAGTCACCTTCCACTATACTATGATTTACACTATGCTCAAAAAGAGTTAAAAGCGTATTGAGCTGCAAAAGAGATGCTGTTCCCCAGGCAATGTTTTGTGCACGCAATCCAAAATGGAGCAAAACACGGAGAAGTATAGGCTACTTTCGGCTTCAGACATCTGCTTAAACGGACAATACACACAAAAAATATGTCAAAATGCCCGTTGTGGTAAGTTTTTAATTAAACGCACTCGGTTATGTCTTCAGTGAACATAAACAGTTGGGAAAGTAATAAAATGCTTGTCAGTAGCCTATTATTAGGTCTGTGCATTTGGTCTTAAAGTGACAGCAGTTCAAACATTTAACCTAATAAACCTGCTGTCTGTGTCATTTAAAGCCGCAATGTGTAATTTTTCAGCGCTAGGTTGCTTATTCAAGACAATGAGTAGCTTGATGACGCCTGGATTTCGCGAAGCTTTTATTATGCCGCAGACGACCGCTTTTTCTGGTCATGCGTATGCAGCATTGTTTTATCATATAAGATAGACTTGATTGTGTTGAAAGTTATGTTATAGTGCTACTCTGTGCATTCGCTCTGCGGCTACTTTGAGACACTTGTTGCACAGCTAGAGCAATATTAGGCATGGTAAAACATGGCACTTGCGGTAAATCATGAAAACGATTTTTAAACAATAAGACTAACTGTGTTGAGCTGTATAACAATCATAAGATTTATTATGTTGCTCACCAGTCTAATAAAACACATACTGTGATATATTAATGCGTCTTTAGTGTTTCTATGGTTTCTACAAAATTAAACCAGAAATCGCGGGAATGATGTCATTGATAGGCGATGCACAGACATGGCCCGTGTCCTGGTTAAAATTGCTTATTTCTCTGGATTTAAACATTCTTGGAAACATTTGGGATAATGTATATCAAGCGTATAGCATCAGTTGTGGCAGGTAGGTCACGTTAGTCAAGCTCGCATCAGCTGACTGTCAGCTGATCACGTCTACCTATAGGAATACGACGTCTATCAAAGCATACATATATAAGCTCCTTCAGTACTATCAGTGTAACTGAGGTTGCAACCTTTAGCCTCCTTTTTAGAGCATCCAACTCTCATGCCGGCGGACCCGTGTTCGAATCCCGCTTGGAGCGGGCAGTTCAAACAGGAGGGGTTACATTGGTGCCGTGACCCGGATGGGAGTGAGGTTTAGGGGGGTGGGTGTAACGGAGGCCAGCTAGGAGTTGCTATGCAAGTAAACCTCACTCCTCTGAGACCTCATCTCAAGAGACGCTCTAGCGACTGACGCAAGAGGTCGCAGCCTTTAGCCTCTTTGTTAGAGCATTTGACTCTCTTGCTGGCGGACACAGGTTCGAGTCCCGCTTGGAGTGGGCGGTTTGAACAGGACGGCTTATTTACCCTCCTCCATCCCCAGCTCCTCCTCTCATCCAGTCAGGATTTGGTATTCTGATTCCCCTTGAATCAGACTAAATTCCTGAATTTTGCTGTACATTTAATATCAACATTAAGGATATCGGCAATACATTATGTTGGTTCTGTTCTGTTTACCCTAGGGGGGTTATCGGTGCTCTCCCTGCTCTTATACATTCTAGGCTGCATGGATGCCCAGGGAGTTCTTGCCCAGAAGAGAACCATACCGCCAATCCAAACTATATGCCAATAGTCAATCAATCATCTTTGACGATAGCGGTCCTGGCAGAAGTACACCAGTCAACAAAATATATAACTTTGTTCTAGTGTTTTTTGGGATATTTTAATTTAAATATAGTACATATTGTGCCTTTAATGAGACGAGAGAAGAGAAGAAAAGAAAACGAGACAATCATCCACTGCTCTTCACTGAATAACTTGAATAAGAACCAATGCAGGCCTAATATTTTGAAAGCATGATTGCAGGTTAAATTTCATGATGAATTGAAAGTTATGAATATATAAATCTTAATTATTAAATTAAATGTCTTTACATACTTGCAAAAATCTTACTGACCCCAACATTTTTAATGCTAGCATACTTGCAAATACTAATAAGCTCATGTTGGCAAGTCCTACTGTAGCCTCAAGGTAAGACTCACTTGAGTTCAGATTAAGTTGCTGAATCAGTGAAGTGCAACTCATGACATTATGATATGAAATACCGGAGCACAGTCTGTGTAAAAGGATGAACTTGACTGAGAGTTTAATCCTCACAGTGCGATAATGATGCTCAAGCAAAAGTTTAATACACCCACCAAACTGCAGAAATGGTGTTCTCGTGGATTACCTAAAAGCAGTAATCCAATGAAGCGGCTCTGCAAATATTGAATTAGTCTGGATCTTGTCTGGAAGTTATTATATGGTTGGCTTGATTTCCCAGAAGGCTTTACATCTTTATTGATTTAGTTTTTATTGCCGTTTCAGGAAGGTTATCTATTGATGACCTTAATCTATTCAGCATCTACAATTTAAACATGTCCGTTCGAGTGAATAAATTCTCACTGTACTTTTCAGATTAACGATCCAGCTATATCAATACATAACCTCACACAGCTGGTATCATGTGCATAAATTAAACTATATCAACTTATCTTTACTAATTTGTCACTTGTTTCTTTCGATAATCTGTTTACAATTATGTTAAATCCAAATTCTTGGATATATTGATCAAAAGCTTGATTTGTTCCATCAACAGACGATGACTCAAATTCTGCTGATGAAGATGATGACGACGAAGAGGAACGCAGTTCAAAGACCAAGCGCTACAAGTAAGTCGGGTTGGGCCATGTAAAATATGACAACAGATCGATCCTGAGTCTGCTTTTATTGATGAGGAGGATCTTGTCTCAGATGTGCTGTATGTCACTCACCTTAATAATCACAGCTCAACAGGAAGTCTTAGATGTTTGGTGGGCAGCATCTGCTCTCACAGCTTGATGCAAATTTCTCAATATGTCTCTCTTGGTGATGATTTAAATTGAACAGTTGGGTGTTTGATGTATGAACAAATGTCTGCGTAGGGACAAGAACACAACCCTACACTTTCACAAATAATTTAAATTATACAAGATTAATTGAGAAAATATAAAAAAAAGAGTTGAAATGTACAGCCAATTTGATTACTTAAAAATTAAAGGCAACTGTGCCATGTTGTACACAAAAAAAATGGAAACTTAACAGATTATAATGATGTATAACACTTGCCTGAATGATAAAAAACGACAGAGTTATTTGAGTCTCTTGGGCACTGATAAGAAAAAAAGAGAGCCGAACGCGCCGGCATGACCGCCGACTCGAGGGGGTTAAATAGCAAATGCACTCATGCCCGTCTGTTCGCCCATGGGCGTGGTGTACTGGTCTGAAAACGAGGTGTGTTCAGGTGCATATTGTTGGCGCGTTGCTATTTTGAGGCAACTGAAAACTACTTTTTTTATTTATTTAAAGGGTGCGTTCGTTATATGTGCCTATAGGCGCGTACACTCGTTATGCACACAGCACACAAACATACCAAATGTAAATGTAAAAGATTATTATTGTGTCCATAAAGATAAAACTGCCTACATTTCTACCTATTTGCAGTAATGACAAATGAAATTGGCTAATTATTTGACCAATCGTGGCAATACACACATGTTTTTAAACTCATCAGGTTGAGGGTGTCTATATTCCGCCATGTAAATAGTGAATCCGCCATGGTGCAAGCGCAACTGGCTTTTAAAGGGAATGGGCGATGACACTCTGATTGGTTTATTGCACATTACGCCCAAAACACACACATGACTCATTAAGAAACTATGTACTACCCTTTTGGACTTCGTTAAACTAGCAAAAGTGGATTTGGACTCGCCCTAAGTGCACCTGCACCATACGTTAAAATAGGGCCCAAGGTATGTCATAAGAAAAAAATCATACATAGGCACAATCTATGTTGTCCAAACAAAACTTCACACATTTAATCATAAGCCTTTCAGATCAAAAGATCAAGAGAATAAAAGTATGCCCAAGCTTTGCAGTGTGTGATTAAATTGAATGCTAGCAAAAAAGGCAGAGTGAGAACTGCTGAAATTACATGAATATTTAATTTACACAATATTTACTCCAAAAATATTTGAGGAGTTTTATGACCATGGACAAGTCTTTGGTAAACACTTTTCTTTTAATCCGCCCAGTGTTCATATCATAACAGTTTCAATGCAGACTATTGGACATTACCTCCTGAGATATTAACAGCAGTAAAGCTGTTGTATTTTGTCTCCATCACTTTAAAGACTGGACCATCCTGTTGAGTGTGATGAAGGAAAAAATGGATCATTACCGCTGGAGCTCCGGATCGGCCATTTCAGAGACATGCTTCTGGAAAGAGGGGTGAGAAATTCACTGATTCTAGGACAATAGTGAAACTTCAGCCTTAAAGGAATAAAGGAGGTAAAGGTTAATCCAATAGTTCACCCAGAAGTGAAAATTCAGTGAGCGATACAAATCTTACAGATGGAGCAGTCTGAAATGAAGTGGGTGATTGACATGCGTTTGTTCTGTGTGATCGTCATTCATCCTGCTTGTCTTGAACAGGTGTCCGCATTCTCCACCTGGGAGAAAGAACTGCACAAAATTGTATTTGATCCACGGTACCTGTTGCTGACTCCAGAGGAACGTAAACAGGTATGATGCAAAGGTTTCACTTCAGCCTCAATCGACCTCAAACATGACTAAAACTTCATTACCTTGGTGGTTTTAAAAATACTAGTAGTTGGTGGTAATTCTGAAGGTTTTTCATCAACTGTATAAACTGTATCACATCATTGAGGATGATTTTGAAAATAATTTGCACTATAGGAATAATTGACGACAGGCCATTGAATTATTAGAAAACAATGCACACCCGAGGTGGTAATGCGGCCATGACATGAAGCGTATGTGTGCAATATATTCTAGTAATTCAATGGACCAGAATGAATTATTATGCTTATACTACGGTTACCACACCTCAAGACATTGTTCATATCTTGTATTTCAAGACATTTGTTTTTGTTCTTAAAACCCTGTGCCTCCATTGCTAATTCCAAAACTTAATTTTTGAGCTAGTAATGGCGGCTTGAGCCATTTATAGCAGACTAATGCAGTTAAAAATGCAGTCATTAGAGAGAGAAAGAGAGAGAGAGATTAAGTGTGTGTGAATTACCAGTCTGTGCGTCTCTCAACAGTATTCGACAGCAGCGTCTATACTGTAAGTGTATCTGCTTCAAGATACATCACCGTTATTACCTCGCTAGTAAGAAATGTCATGTAGCCTTTAAGTTGTTAAACCATTTTACTGATAAAATCATCAGAGCAGCGCTGAAAAAAAGTTTCTGTACAAGTGTGTGTCTGTACCGTTTGTGTGTGCATTTGAGTGGGAGAAAGAGAGTAGGCTAAGTGTTTTCCGTATATAATACAATGTCATTTTGTGGCAAAAAACATCCTATTGTTTACTATATGAATATGCTTGTTTAATGTCGTGGGTTTTGGTTCTTTTGCTGTTGTCGTCTGTAAGGACCTTCGAAATAACTGAAATCATTTTGCGAAGTGATATGGAACTGTAATGCGGTCAAGATCTGCCTGAAACTACTTTAACTACTTGCACACCTTAGAATGTTCGTCAACCAATCAGATTCATGCATTCATCAGCCCCTTGGTATAAATAAACATTAAATGTATCTTTACATTTTTAAATACTGATTTACTAAACAGGGCAAATTGGCTTAAAGGGACAGTTCACCCAAAAATTAAAATTAGCCCATGATTTACTCACCCTCAAGTCATCCTAGGTGTATATGACATTCTTCTTTCAGACGAATATAATCAGAGTTATATCAAAAAAGTCCTGGCTAATCCAAGCATTATAATTGCAGTAATAGTTGCTCTGTTTTTGAAGTCCATAAAAAATGCACCTGTCCATCGAATAAAGTGCTCCACGCGGCTCCGGGGTGTTAATAAAGGTCTTCTGAAGCGAATCGGTGCGTTTGTCTAAGAAAAATATCCATATTTAAACTTTATCAAGTAAAGTTCCAGCCGATCGCCTTCCGTGGAAAAGTGTTGAAAGTGAAACTCAAGATGCGTATGTGACGTCATGACAAGCGTACCTGGTCGCGTTAGTCTTTCGATCGGCAGAGGACCTTTCAACACTTTTTCCATAAATTGAACACGGAAGGTGGTCGGCCGAAACTTCACTTTATACCGTTTTGGTAACACTTTATTTTGATAGTCCACTTTAGACATTCTACTAACTATAAGTAACTTTGCAACTACATGTCAACTAACTGTCATTAGAGTATTTGTAGACTGTCTGATTAATATTTACTAAAACTTTATTTTGTTGGTCCCCCAACAGACATTCTACTGACTATAAGTAACTTGGCAACTGCAATTCAACTTACTAACCCGAACCCCAAAACCTAACCATAACCAACCAGTCCACTGACAGTCAACTAATACTTTAATGACAGTTAGTTGACATGTAGTTGCAAAGTTACTTATAGTTAGTAGAATGTTTAAAGTGGACTATCAAAATAAAGTGTAACCAAAGTGGTAAATATGGATAGTTTTCTTACACAAACGCATCGATTCGCTTCAGATGGCCTTTATTAACACCCCAGAGCCGCGTGGAGCACGTTATTTGACGGACAGATGCATTTTTATGGACTTCAAAAACAGAGCAAGTGTTACTGCTATTATAATGCTTGGATTAGCCTGGACATTTGTAATATAACTCAGATTTTATTCGTCTGAAAGAAGAATGTCATATACACCTAGGATGACTTGAGGGTGAGTAAATCATGGGCTAATATTCATTTTTGGGTGAACTAACCCTTTAAAAGCGCCGATAGGAGTGGAAAGTTCTGCACATGATTTACTGGCGACGCACAAAATTATGTTATTTACAAAGTTCGGGAGGAGCACGTTCAAATGATCTATCCAAAACAACTTGTCATCAGTGTCACGATCCTCCTTTCTAGCCTAGCGGCATGAAAGGAGGGTAACAAAAAGTTGCGGGGAGAGAATGAGAATTACCACATCTATCCTATCAGCATGAGAGGAAGCCTATTTACAGTATATACACAGTCGACCCACCGACATTCCTCGACAGTTTTCAGCATCCCTCCACCACCCTAACTCCTCACTCTTGGCTTGTTCCTATCAGCCAGGAATACGGGGAGAGTACTCTCGGTTCGGGCCAAATACCGAGCTCGGAGCACTCTTCTCGGACAGCACGCCAAATACACTTACCATTCATTCTATCTGACTTATTAGTAAGTGTGAACTTGTGAATTAATTAAATAATGGCGCAAAGATCAGTTAATTGATGAGCGCAAATCTTAGTAAATCACCTTGCATGGTTCATTTAAATACTCTCATCCCATAAATTTTGCATCTGAAATGGAAACTACAAATGCATATGCAATATGGTCAGGTGCAAAAATAATGCCTTTTCAGCACTCATTTTTCACTGCGTGTCTTTAGTAAATCCTGACAGTACTTTTTTAACGCCAAAAGAGAGTTTGTGTTCGCACAAGCTGTTAGTAAATCTGACCCTTAAAAATGTTTATATATATATATATATATATATATATATATTTTTTTTTTTTTTTTTTTTGCCCACAGATTTATGATCAGTTTGTCAAAGCAAGAATGAAAGAGGAGCACAAAGAGAAAAAATGCAAACTCCAGCAAGCGAAAGAAGAATACAGAAAACTGCTGGAGGAGTCAAAAATCACAACCAGGTGAGCTTATACAGTATATGAGATGAAATAAGTCTGACTGCTTTTTGCTGATGCATTAATAAAAACCCTCTCTAGAGCAGATTATTCATTCAGCAAAAGTGCTAATAACTGATGGTCTTTGCAGTTTGGGTTCTCGTGTATTTGATTATAACCTTGTTTCTTGTTAAAGGTTCTCTCTGACAAAAGTGAATTCAAACACATCACAGGGATTAGCTCTCAGCTTGAAGTTTGCCTCTTTTCAGGCTGAACAGAGACTGGCTTTTGCTTTTACTGTATTCTTTACCTGATTCATTTATAATGAGAGAGATGGAAGAGACGTGAACTGATGCACTAATTTTAACAACACATTCACAGTTCCTGTCCTTGAAGCGAAACAATTAGTTTTTTTAAGAAAAGCACATCTTAAATAGTTAACTGCTGAGTAGAAATCTGATATTGATCTATGTATATGTTTGCATTAAACATTTCCTCATCATGCTTTCATTGCAAGTTCTCACAAGGCAACAAAATCATCTAGTTATTATCCAGGACACACTAACAACTGCATACCCTAGCAAAATCATAAACACCCTAGCAATCGCCTAGAAATTCTCTAACCCTAACCAACCAGAGCACACTGGCAACCACTAGATCCCTAGTAAATTATTTAAAGATTTCAGTAGATAGCAAATGCACCAAAATTTGCGATTTCCTTGTGAAATTATTGCTGTAGTGCTCTGAGGTAGGTTCATGTATTTTCAGCTCTTCTCCAGACTTGAGACTCACACTCAGGCCCGGTTCTACGGGGGTGCTAGAGGGTCAAACGCAAGCAAGAGCACCCTCAGTTCATACTGTAATAATATACTACAAAACATTGAACTACAAAAGGTTCAACCCGGCGCTCAAGTAGAGTTAAATAGTCCGTAAAAGGTGCTCTTGGGGTAGGGAAAAATCCAATGACACAAAAAAGGCAGGTCCCAGGCACTCTTTTAATTAATTAAAAAGCCTTTATTTGGTATGGCTTAAAGGGTTAGTTCACCCAAAAATGAAAATTCTGTCATTAATTACTTACCCTTATGTCGTTCAACACCCGTAAGACCTCCGTTCATCTTCGGAACAGAAATGAAGATATTGTAGTTAAAATCTGATGGCTCTGAAAGGCCTCCATTGGCAAAATGGCACTTTACACTCTCAAGACCCTTAAAAGGTACTAAAGACGTCGTTACAAAGTCCATCTCACTAAAGTGGTTCTAAAATAACTTTATGAATCGGCAAGAATAGTTTTTGTGCGCAAAAAAACCCTAAATAACGACTTACATAGTGATGACGATTTCAAAACAAGGCATCATGAAGCTTCGAAGCGTTATGAATCAGTGAGTCGAATCATGATTCGGATTGCGTGTTAAACCGCCAAACTGCTGAAATTTGGCGATTCAAACCGCTGATTCGACTTGCTGATTCTTAAAGTTATTTTAGAACCACTGTAGTGAGATGGACTTTGTAACGACGTCTTTAGTACCTTTTAAGGGTCTTGAGAGTGTAAAGTGCCATTGTGCCAATGGAGGCCTTTCAGAGCAATCGCACTTTTGGACTATGGGTGGGGTGCAACTTATAATTTGGTGTCATTCTCACTCTGTGTGCTGCTTTGCCCTGAAGAAGACCATTTTTTGGTCGAAACATGTTGGCTCTTGTAGTTTTTAAAATATGACTTAAGCCATACCAAATAAAGGCTTTTTAATTAATTCCTTCTCCTTTTTGTACGTCTGACTGAGTGCCTGGGACCTGCCTTTTTTGTGTCATACTACAAAACATATTTGAATATTTGTGTTTGCGCTCTGGAGAACGTGAAATGTATCTACACTCCTAAAGGATTATTAGGAACACCATACTAATACTGTGTTTGACCCCCTTTCGCCTTAAGAACTGCCTTAATTCTACGTGGCATTGATTCAACAAGGTGCTGAAAGCATTCTTTAGAAATGTTGGCCCATATTGATAGGATAGCATCTTGCAGTTGATGGAGATTTCTGGGATGCACATCCAGGGCACGAAGCTCTCGTTCCACCACATCCCAAAATGCTCTGTTGGGTTGAGATCTGGTGACTGTGGGGGCCATTTTAGTACAGTGAACTCATTGTCATGTTCAAGAAACCAATTTGAAATGATTCGAGCTTTGTGACATGGTGCATTATCCTGCTGGAAGTAGCCATCAGAGGATGGGTACATGGTGGTCATAAAGGGATGGACATGGTCAGAAACAATGCTCAGGTAGGCCGTGGCATTTAAACAATGCCCAATGGGCACTAAGGGGCCTAAAGTGTGCCAAGAAAACATCCCCCACACCATTACACCACCAGCCTGCACAGTGGTAACAAGGCATGATGGATCCATGTTCTCATTCTGTTTACGCCAAATTCTGACTCTACCATCTGAATGTCTCAACAGAAATCGAGACTCATCAGACCAGGCAACATTTTTCCAGTCTTCAACTGTCCAAATTTTGGTGAGCTCGTGCAAATTGTAGCCTCTTTTTCCTATTTGTAGTGGAGATGAGTGGTACCCGGTGGGGTCTTCTGCTGTTGTAGCCCATCCGCCTCAAGGTTGTGCGTGTTGTGGCTTCACAAATGCTTTGCTGCATACCTCGGTTGTAACGAGTGGTTATTTCAGTCAAAGTTGCTCTTCTGTCAGCTTGAATCAGTCGGCCCATTCTCCTCTGACCTCTAGCATCAACAAGGCATTTTCGCCCACAGGACTGCCGCATACTGCATGTTTTTCCCTTTTCACACCATTCTTTGTAAACCCTAGAAATGGTTGTGCATGAAAATCGCAGTAACTGAGCAGATTGTGAAATACTCAGACCGGCCCGTCTGGCACCAACAACCATGCCACGCTCAAAATAGCTTAAATCACCTTTCTTTCCCATTCTGACATTCAGTTTGGAGTTCAGGAGATTGTCTTGACCAGGACCACACCCCTAAATGCTTTGAAGCAACTGCCATGTGATTGGTTGATTAGATAATTGCATTAATGAGAAATTGAACAGGTGTCCCTAATAATCCTTTAGGTGAGTGTATATATCACGTGTTTTTGCAGCGGTGAGCTATGTAGCCAATCACAGACATAGTTGTTTATCTCTTGAACGCAGTGGCCAATCAGAGGTGTTTAAGTTAGAATTCACTCATCGCTCAAAACGTCAGAGATTTTAGTCAGTGCCGAGTTATGCAGGCTCACGAAACCTCTCATTAAAGGGTACATAACAACCACAGTTTCTGCCAATCTCATGTTAATCTCGAGTCCCTATAGAGTAGTAGGGGAGAGCGGGGCACAACCTAATGCTTTTTGACTTTCTCAGTTTGTGTAAATCCACTTGCGTGTTCAGAGTATTCATTTTTTTTCCCACATTAATTTCACACGTCTAGTACAATTATGTGGTTTTGTTTCATTAATACGGTGTAATACCCATTAAAGAATTGAAGTGAAATGTGACAACATGCCCCGTATGTGGGACTGGGATTCAAACCCGGCTTGTGTCTTCTGCTGGTTAGATCAGCATTAAAGAACCATCTCAACTGTTAAATAACAGATATAATATTATAAAAATCTAATTTTAAATAAACACAAAAAACAGAGATGAAAAATTTACGCAAGTAAGAAATTTACTTTTGCTATGGTAAAATAAATGGTCAGCGATATCTTCCAAAGATTTTTAATTTTGACGCAATTTTTTATCTATATAGTGTTGATTTGGCAACTAGTAAATACACTAAAGGTGATGATACATGGGGCAACTTTTATGAGCAATGTTGCTGGGCAATGTTACAAAGCAATGTTGCTTGGCCACTTTCCCATTGGGAATGGGCAACAAATTTCTATCTGGATACTTTAGATCGGTCATGGGCCCTGTGTCTTACCTGGTTGCCCTTTGACGGCAACATTGCCTAGTAACATTGTTTAAAACGTTGCCCTGTGTATCATCACCATAAGTTTTGTCATGCTGGCATGTGTGGAAAGTTTTAAACCATGTGTGTTACCACTAGCCCCATGTTAGGTTGTGCCCCGCTCTCCCCTATTGCATCCTTCATATCTCAGAAGAGTCTTTAGTTTTATCATATTTATTAAAGACCGATACGCTGTACAGATTCTTTCCGAAAACAGCCGAGCTCGTGGAGGCGTGCAGTGGGCAGTGCTAAAGAGTCACAAACACACACACACACACACACACACACACACACACACACACACACCCGAACCTCGCTCTGGTTGATGTGTGCACACGCTCATCCAGGAGAAGTGCCCATACAAGGAAATCCACCCTTGACGTCACAGGGCTTACTCAAGGAGATGGTGGTCCAGTGGGTTAAACCACTGAACTGATATGCAGAAGGTTGCTGGTTCTATCCCAGCGGTCACCACCAGTGTGTCCTTGAGCAAGGTACTTTACTCCACGTTGCTCCAGGGGGATTGTCCCTGTAATAAGTGCACTGTAAGTCGCTTTGGATAAAAGCGTCTGCCAAATGCATAAATGTAATGTAAATGTAAGGAAAAAAAACTTAACGAAACTCTTATGAATCCTGAAGGAGTGTATTTGGAACAGAAATGCTTCATCATACATCCAACTAATTTTTTGAAACATTGGCCATGTGTAGCATGAGAATCCAACAGTGTAAATAAGTCAGAATACATGAAATAGCATTAGACATTCCCTTTAACAAACAAAGTGTAGACACAATGTAAGTAAGAGATTTATTGTGCATTGTTGGCAGCTTCATTGATAATAAAGAAACTATATAATATGAGTTTGCGATGAACTGATAAAGCAACAGCATTTTAGTGATTGTAAAGGGAGCAGTCTTGGCTCGCTTTTGAGGCTGCCTGTATAATCCAATACAGTAAACTATTGTTTGTAATGCTTCTAAAACAATGACTGCAAGTTTCTGTAGTGATATCTACATATAAATGCACGGGACAGAAATGTGATATGTTAAAATAGTAACGCATTAAAGCAATGTAAAGGCAGACTAACAGAAAAATATTTGTAGCAAAATATTTTTGAAATTCTATTCCACTTGTTGGTAAAAGTGATGACTTGTAAATAGGGTTGCAAAGTTTCGGAAACTTGGAAAGTTTAAGTTTAAATGTCTCACTGTACACTGCTATGGTTGAGCCGTTTCTTAACCTATACATCTGCACTTTACTAGAGCACCCTCAGTAATTTCAGAAGCACCCTCAGGGATTTGATTCTGGAACCGGGTCTGTTCACACTACATCTCCTCAAAGTTTAGCCATACACCTGAATCACAGCCAGACAATTGAGGACCATCACACTGATGACATAAAACATTGGATGACAGTCAAGGACCTCATTTTGATGTTCTCTTTTGTAGGTCAACGTTTAAAGAGTTTTCGGACAAGTACGGAAAAGATCCTCGATTCAAGCAGGTTCTGAAGAGAAAAGACCAGGAACTATTTTTTACCCAGTTCATCAACACATTGAAGAAGCGAGACAAGGAGAACAGAATGCGCCTGAGGAAGATGAGATGAGTGTTTGCAGACAGGGACGTGAAGTCTCCACACTACTGTGAACTGATATCTTGTAACTGTTTATCGCGGCGTATGAAACATCTGCCCAGATGTCTGACCAAACGCTGAGGGCAGTGTCGATGTTTGCTTTTCAATGACTGACTTTGAAACAAAGTAACCAATACAGAACCAGCAGGATCTGGGCAGTGGTTTGGGGATTAACTCTGTATATCTGAACGTGTTTCATATTGAAGCTCATAATCTCCGGTTTGAGTATAACAAGGGTCCTGAATCACAACACTGAACACGAATACAGAGTTTGACTCGATAGAAGCATCTAAAGCCATTGACCTGTGCACAAAGGTGGAAAATGATTTTTATAATAATTGTAAATAGATGTTGATTTACCTGGAGCAGTGTTGAAAGTGACCGTAGAAATGAAACCATTTGTCAGAGTAAAGGAACGTTTACACGATACCGTTTTTTCAACTAAAAACGGAAAGCTTTTAATGCGTTTTGGCCATTTATTTATGCGACAATGGCATTTTGTTGTCTCAGTGTAAACTACAAAAACGCGGAAAAACGGTGACGTCATGCGCATGTGTATTATGTGTTCAGTCTATAGGCGTGTAGTGTTTCTTTACAAAGTGGCATCGCCATCTACTGGCCTGGCATGCATGATACAGCGTTTTTAGTCATTTTCACGAAATCCTTGTGAACGGGGATCATTTTGACGACATTGTATCTGTACGCAAAAAAACGCAAAGGAAAAACGTTTCCGTTTTTAGCACATCGTTGTCGTGTAAACGTACCGTAAGACAGATTCTCCACAGCATCTGTGAGAATCGGTAAGTGGTGTTGTGTGTCGATAGAATTTTTCAAATGTTGTCTAACGGTTTGTTGTAATTAAATTTGTCATGGTATCGTAAAATGGAAGTGATGCTTTTTACAGAAAATTCATGTAGAGCTGTGTGAAGCGTTGTAAATCTCAAGTCAGAGCAAGTGGGTTCTGTTTACAGAGAGACATTTAATTGAAAGGACTGTTTAGATGTTTTGGCTGCATTCAATTCATTGAGCTATTTGCAAGTATGATTAAATTATTTAATTTATTCTGGTTGAAATGCAATTTTACATTTTCTGTCCGCTTTTATACATACTAAAAACCATATTCAGGGCTCAACAATGTGGATTTTTTTATGTTGACAATATCAATGGTACCAGCTATTTCACTGCATTGATCTTTATGTGTCAGGAAAAAAAAAACTAACAAGCATTGTTTTACTTGCAAAATAAGATTAAGGCCCAATCCCAATTCTATTTTATACCCATCTATTTTAACAGAGTGACAAGGAGTAGGGGTGAAAATATTCCCCTAAGAAATGGGACACCACTACAACACCATTACATGTCATCATACTAAAGATGTTCCAATACCCTTTTTCCATTCCCGATACCGATTCCGATACCTGGGCTCGGGGTATCGGCCGATACCGAGTACTGATCCGATACCTGGGTGTGCATCTGTATATATAGCTGTATATACTACTAGCCCTGTATGAATTGCTAGAATTATTTTATGGTGTGCTTCAGAATTTGTTGTGGTATTGGTGATATTTCCGATACTAGTATCGGAAACTCTACATCATTCCCCGTTTGTTTTATTGGTGTCCTGTAACATTTAACCAGTATGAACAGCAATGAAGTGCACATATCTATCAGAAATCAGGCGCGTGCACGTTTAACAGATTACGCACTCTCAACGTTGTTTTGGTTCCTTGCCACTGTCGCCTTTGGCTTGGCTTGCTCAGTTGGGGACACTAAATATAAAAAAAAAAAATTCAACTAAATTACTGATCTGCCCGCATTGTCACTATATGATCATTGAAATGAGCTGGATGACATCACCGTTTTCTCCAGAGCGACTGTACAGCCGAATCAAATTCTGATGCATTATTTTCCTGTTTAACACTGTGAAGCTGCTTTGAAACAATTGGCATTGTAAAAAGCGCTATATAAATAAAGGTGACTTGACTTGGACTTAAGAAAACGGTGCTCGTTTTCAGTTTGAAAACATACGAGCCTTCGAGTTTGCTAAGACGATACAGAACCTACAAGACTGGTGGAGCCGCTTTTCCAATCGGGCCAAACTGTTCTCTTCGTTTAAGATATCCTTCGATCCGAGCCGGCCGCTACACTCTAAAAAAAAAAGGTTCTATATGGCACCAAAAATGGTTCTTTATCGTAATCATAGAGGAACCACTTTTGGTGCTATATAGCACCATATCTTAACATGTTCTGTATATGGTAGCGGTGCTATATAGCACCTTAGTCAAAGAACCGGTGAAGAACCTCTGAAGAACCACTGAAGCACCAAATTGGTGCTATATAGCACTTAAAAAAGGTTCCCCTATGATTACGAGCCAAGAACCATTTTTGGTGCCATATAGAACCTTTTTTTTTTAGAGTGTAGCGGGCAATGTTCACACAAGTGATCGATCCCGAGTTGCAACATTCCTACACACATTGTAGCAGCACGGTAGTCGTGTATGCAGGGAAATTCCTCATACCCCTTCGTTCGAAGTGTGGTCCCGAAAAATCTTCGTTTGAAGGGCTATCTGGCCTTTCCCCTCACCCCTACCAGGTGAACGGGAAGGGCTAAGGGGTAGAAATGGGATTGGGCCCAAGATTATAAAGTATTAAGACTGTTAATATATATGCCATTAATTCCTACATTTAAATGGAAAGTGATTCAGTGCATAGCACTGTACAATGCAAAATGCTACAGATTTGGACATCATTCTCAACACATTGCAAAGTCAATTTCAACAAAGGGTTTATTTTAGCCTGCTAGTGTTACCTGGGTGACATTGAAATCAACAGAATGAACAACAATGCTCAAAACATCCCAGGAATTCAAATGTTTGTTTTCAAGACATGAAAACATTTGTACATAATCTTTGGATGTAAGAAATGGCGACAAAAAAGGGAAAGTTTCCAATGTCATCCTTATTGCTGAGACATGAGTATGTATGTTATTATGTTGACATTTTTCACCATTTCATTATGAATTTGAATTTTCTTCTTTTTTAACTGCAATACCTCAGTTAGAGCTTTCAGTCTCCAAACATTTTATTTTATTGACAATTGTTTTTGTTGATATTTAAATAAAAAGACATGTATTGTGGAAAGGTAAATAAAAAAGCAATTTCCAATGAGGCATTTCTGACTATAATAAACATGACCTCCAGCAAACTGTCATGTACAATCTTCTTGGCCACAGAAAACAAGTTATTCATATCCGGTTTCCTCATTAACTTTGACATGCCAGAAAAAAATATCAGCTGAATATGTCCAGTTTCATTTGTGTTCCTAGATATTAGAATTCAGTGTGACTAATTAAGTGTTGATGGAAAATGTTCATTTGTTACTGCACACATTTGTCAGCAAGACACACAAACATACAAACAATTAACATTTCTCACGCATCCAGTTTAAACATAAAGCCGGGTGCCAAAATCTTTAATCACTAGTTTGACAATTTTGTCGACAGCCAATTAATGGCCATTGTGAGCAAATATTACCTTAGACGAAATTCTGGTTCAGTTTTGCGACAACTTCTATGCAAACCGTCAAATCAAGAACCAATAGGAGAGCAGAACCTGATGACGCAATTAGCGAGAAAACAACAAAGCACCACTTGTTCCACACACAAACACACACACACACACAATCTTGTTTTTTTCCCGTTTTCGTTAACACTTTATAATAACTGCATGCTATGAATCATTAGTTAAGCATTAGTAAATAGTTAATTCATCATTTATAAAGCATTAATAGACAATAAGCAGTTAATAAATACAGCTATAAATGCTTGATTCTTGATTTATTACACGGCTCTGTGGAATACATGATTCTGATTGGTCAATTGCGCATTCCAGCAGTATGTTATTCCCAGATAACAACCGCCAAAGAGAATAACACACAGCTCATCCAGGTACTACAAGTTATCTTGACCGGTACTACTTATATGCTTAACGTGTCACTCCAGTGTCGTTGACTATCTGGCGCCATTTTGTGACTGAAAAACTACTGCCACCAAGCGATCGGCCGGAACGTTACTTTATAAAGTTTTAAATATGGATATTTTTCTTACACAAACGTATCGATTCGCTTCAGAAGGCTTTTATTAAGGGTGTGGAGCACGTTATTTGACGGACAGCTGCATTTTTATGGACTTCAAAAACAGAGCTACAACTACTGCTATTATAAAGCTTGGATTAGCCAGGACTTTTTAAATATAACTCCGATTTTATTTGTCTTAAAGAAGAATGTAATTTATCATTTCTAAATTAAGTATTACATTATTTACAAAGTAGTTATTTAGGAGTTGTCAGTGGTTCATAAGATAATTCAGAAAGTGTATGTAAATTATTAATAAACTACTTAAATGTACATTATAAATCTTAGAATATAGCATTTATAGCTATAGTTATAAACTGCTTATGAATTTCTATGAATGATTTATAAATTATTAACTATTTACTAATGCTTAACGAATGATTCATAGCCTGCAGGTATTATAGTGTTACCCAGTTGGTTTTTCAAGAGAAACCATAATTAAATTAACACTAGAGATTGTTTTGTGTTGTGAGCCGCCATTTCTAACCCACACAAATCACTGAATGTGTCACAGATTAATGAAGTAAAATTCTGGATGCAGTGTGACTCAACTTACAGCCGAGATCATGCTCATAGTCTGACAAACAACAGTTGTAAATTGTTCAGTGTGCTTTAGACAATCATGCTTTTGTATATAAACTTTGGGTGATGATTCTTAGATTCATGTTGTTTGGATTGGTATTTTCGACATGTTCTGTGGGCATCGCTGAAGCTCTATGGGTTAATGTGGTGGCCTGTTTTCAGCAGCATTGCCTGCAAACACAACAAAGACCGTATTTCATCACCAGCACCCTCATTATTTCAACACCAGAGACAATGAGACAAAAAAAACCTGAATATTTAATGAATGTGATACTGAGCCTGGAAAGAAACCTGCATTTTTTTTTTACCCATAGCCCAATGATTACTGGAAACCCTTTTCACACAGTCATGCACTGAGGCTCAGTCCGATGGGGTCAAGGGAACCATGTTCTATAATGAAGGAACCAGTGATGTCTGCAGCTGTCCAGATAATACAACAAAAACAGCCCGCATGGTACAGGTCATGACATTTTAACAATGAAATAGAGTAGGCACTTATGTATGTTAAAAAAAAAAAAACAGTTGACCAGTTATAGGGATATTTCATTCTGTCAAACCTGTGTGACTTCAGAAGACTTGGAAAGAATTTGGAGTTGCATGGACTACTTTTATGGTACATTATGCAGCTTCACAGTCATGGTCACTATGAAAAAGAGCTTTTTGGTGATTCTTAAAAAAATGAATTTTGGGATTGGGAATAAAGGTACAATTCATCCAAGAATGAAAATTCTGTCATTTACAAGTAGTTTCTTTCATCTGCTGAACACAAAAGAAGATATTTTGAAGAATGTTGGTAACCAGACAGTCGACGGCACCCATTGACTTCCATAGTTGGAAGTCTATGGAAGTCAATGGGTGCCGTCAACTGTCTGGTTACCGACATTCTTCAAAATATCTTCTTTTGAGTTGAACAGAAGAAACTCATACAGGTTTGGAACAACTTGAGAGTGAGTAGATGATGGCAGAGGTTTATTTTGCTTTAATAACCTGGAGAAAAAACAAAAAACAGGTTTTAATTTACTTTGATGGTTCCTTTAACACATTCTGTTGACTATAAGCAACATTGCACTTACATGTCTACTAACTCTCATTAGAGTGTAAGTAGAGTATTAGTAAACTGGTAGGGTTAGAATAAGTTGACGTATACTTGCAATGTTACTTATAGTCAGTGGAATGTCTGTTGCGGGAACATCACAAAAGAGAGTTAGCAGATATTAAGCAAACAGTCTATTAATACTCTAATGAGAGTTAGTTGACATGTAGTTGCAAAGTTACTTTTAGTCAACATAATGTTAAAAAAAAATACATTTTGTTTTTGATTTAATCAAAGTTTGAAAGAAGAAGCGATACAATTTTCAAGAACACTGACAGTGAAAATTAAGGGTGCTTTCACACTGTTGGTGCGCACCGGGTTCGATTGAAGCCACAGCTATTTTAACGCCTTTAACACAGTTGTCTCTCTTACATAAATTAGTCTAATTAACGCTATATTATGTTTTCTGAAAGATCATGTGACACTGAAGACTGAAGTAATGATGCTGAAAATTCACTTTTGAATGACAGGAATAAATTACATTTTAAAATGTGACAAAATCAGTTATTTTAAATTGTATATATATATATACACATACTATTTTATTATAGAACTGTAAAACATGCACGTGTCAATATTTTTATTGCAGTAATGAAATATCTACTTTGAAAATAATGAAAATAGTAATAGACATACTACCGGGCACATAAACAACTGAAAAATAAAATGTGCTTTTTCTTAAAAATTGTGACAGTGTCAAAACTAAAAATGGCCTTTAATGTTAGGCTTCATTTTTTTCTGCAAAATATTTTGACCCGTTAAAATAAATTACCAATCATCAATAGAAAACTATTTCCTCTCTCAAATTGTGTTAAATCAAAAAGTGCCGACCCCATGAGAAAATTCTCCTTGTATATTCTTCCACCATATAAATGTATTTCTCTCTGACGCATCTCCTCTCACAGCATGCGTGGAGCCTTCCAAACATCGGGAATGATGGAGAATTTGGCAGCTGGCATTGAGGCCCAGCGCTCATTTACTGGGTGCCGGAGCAGGAGTGTGTTCAGGCCGTCAGTAGTGCTGCATTCCCTCTGTGCCTCACACAGGCTGATTGAACCGACTCACTGGTGAGGAAAAGTCAACAGCCCTTCTCCATCAGTGTCAACTCAATGAAACACAGCTATAAATAAGCACAGGGACAGCAGACAGTGCGCTGGCAAACTGTTTTATGGGGGAGTAAACTCCATTATGGCTCCACGGGACATCCATAGTCTCTGGCTTCATTCCAAGTGTGCGTCTACTCCTATCCATTATTGAAACCGCAGGTGACTGTGGTGTAGGATCAGGGAGGAAAGCTCAGGGTGAGGGGGAGAGATCACTACATAATACCTGACCTGACTGGAAGGACATGGTTGAAGATGGTTGAGACTCTATGATCCAAGAAAACACTAAAATTGGAATCATTGTTCACCTTTAGTGTGGTGTTAACTTAAAGCACCCCTACTATACTAATTTAAAGGTTTGTAATTTTGTTTTGAAGTCTCCTACAAAAGATTTACATGCATCAAAGGTCAAAAAACACTTTACTTTTCTCATAATATATACATTGCACATTACTTCATTTCTAGAATAGTCTGAAAATGGTTAATTCGAAGATTCATCTCTTTAAATGCCTCCTTTCCGAGAGCTTACTCTGCTCTGATTGGTCAGATGGCCCAGTCTGTTGTGATTGGTCTACCGCTTACAGCGCGTGTCGGAAACAAGACACCCATTACTATATCTGAATTTTAGCCCAAGAGGCTTTGTCAGTGCTTGATACACAGTGATACAAACAGTAGCGAACAGTAGTGCGTTTTTCATTCCGTATCAATTCCGGCACAAGTTCTCATCCTTTTGAAGTGCATGTATGGCAGGGTGAGTAAGTTCCCTCCCACGTTTTTAGTGAGAGCCTTTCAGGAATTCGATTACTGTCTATATAAAGACTGAGACTAGGCTACCTGGGTACGCGTCCTTGATAGGCCATTCAATGCCAGACAAGTGTTTGGTTTGGGGCTCCACGGGTTAAGTTTGAATATTTGTTGGTGTGAAACTCGTGCTGTTTTGCTGTATGTGTGTTTATTTCCAAGCTAAAGCCGTTCGATCCATCTACCGCTGCACATGCCTGAGTTGTGCACGCAAGTTTGCTCTGGTCATATTGCTACCGGTTGCGTGTGTGTTAATTTGTTATTTTTCTTTACTTTGGCATGTTTCCTCTGTTTGTATAGTCAGTCGTTACATTTTCACTGTATGATTTGTTTTGTTTATTGCAATTTTGTTTGTTTTCCTTTTTTTGGGTATTGTGCTAAATCACCTTCCAGCTAGCCTACCCCGCTACGGGTAAGCCTCAGTCCCCTTAGTAATAAAATGTTTCCTTGTTTTGTGTGTGTGGTGACGTACTCTGCTATATTGTAGCTCATTTAAGTGACATTCTGCATTGCCATGACCTGAAAGTTTGATCTATTTATGTGAACTTAATAAACTTATTTTGTACTGATATCCATGTTTCTTTGCCCTCCATGGTAACGAACCTGTGTGCCCTATTTCCATTGGGTATATTTCCCCTTTCTCTGAAAAGGGGTGGCGTAGTAAGCTTGTTATATTATATTACTATTAAGGAGTTGGTATTTGTCAACTTTCTATCCCCACCACCACGCTACACATGCAAAGTGGATTTGCAGTGCGGAAACGCAGTGCAAAACCAAACTCTTCCAGTCTCAAGTGTTTTTGCTAGTTTCAGCCTGATGCAGTTATCATTTTCATGTCCTGTGCCACGTTGTTTAAGTAGCAAATGCAATCGTGCCCATCTGTTCACCCATGGGCGTGCTAGTCTGAAAACCAGGTTTGTTCAGGCGCATTGTTGGCGCTCTGCTATTTTGAGGCAACAGAAAACGACTGCACCATTGACCAGCAAAAACCTGGTCTAAAGTCACAGTATTGGTTGTGTTATTTAAAGAGCGTGTTAGTAATATGCGCCTATAGGCGGGTGCACAACACGCATACACTCTGCGTATTACACACACAGGGACCCGGAGCAGCACACAAGCATTTTTTAATGTTAAAAATAAAAGGATTCCTCTCTGGAGAAGCGTTCAGTCTTTCTGCTCACAAATCTCGCCATTTAAATAGCAAATCTGCCATGGTTCAAACGCAACTGGCTTTTAAAGGGAATGGGAGATGCACGTTATGCCCAAAACACACCCAAGAGTGTGAGTAAACTCAGTTTAGATCAATTCAGAATTCTCTGGAAAATGCGAAGAGGTTAGCCAGTCACAACATAGTCTTACAGGTAAAGTAGCAAAAAGGCTCAGAAAGAGAGGTAATATTCACTCGAAAAGTGAATATTATGGCCCCTTGAAGTCACTTAATGTTCAACACAAATCCTTAAACAGCATATCACGAGGAATCAAAGCTCCCTTGATCTTTTAAGTTAAAAGAGATCATTATACAATGAAGACATACTGTAACTTTCACAAACTCTTACCTTTTTCCCCATTGAAAAAAACAATTGTAAAAATGGCTAACTCAATCAATAAATTTCAACATATTACAAAGAGGCTGTCGATGTAGGATGGAACAGTAAAAAACTACTTTATATAACATTAAACAGCATACCTACAACTTGCAAATTTCTCATTTCACATGCAAAGAGAGTGTAGCAGAACCAAAAAAGGCAGATTCAATTCTAAGGGTTAGAAAGAAGGTGGGAAATGGTCATAAAAATCTAAATAATGACTGTTTGTGGCACAAAATGTCTCACTAACTGTGAACTCTGTGGACAAAATAATATATTTAAAAAAATGAATGATATGATCCATCTTTTCTATAGTACAAAACATCATTTTAGGTCACTAACTTAAAGGGATAGTTCACCCAAAAATGAAGAGATTTTGAAGAATGTTTGTAACCAAGCAGATAGAGCAACCATTGATTACCATAGTAGGGGCAAAATGCTATGGTAGTCAATGGTTGCTCTATCTGCTTTGTTACAATCATTCTTCAAAATATCTTCTTTTGTGTTCAGCAGAACAAAGAAACTCATACAGGTTTGGAACAACTTGAGGGTGAGTAAATGATGACAGAATTTTCATTTTGCATCTGCTATGCAATTGTAGCATCCAGCACATACAGAGGTCTAACTCACACAAATTGGCTCAGTGGAGGAAACTTAGAGTGAGGAGGTAAAAATTAGACGTGGCATCATCTGGGACCGGTCTGGAGTGCTGACGCAAGTATATATCTCCTGATAATTGAGAAAAATGAGTGCTTTAGAATCAACCCTGTCTCAGGAGGCACAGAAAGGGAGGAAAGGACAGAAGAAAAGAGGTTAAAATGAGAGCATGGCGGCTTGAGCGAGCGCAGGTGCAGCACTGTTGTGGTAATGCATCACAATCAATATTGATCAAAATGCAGACATCAAAACTAACGAACGACAGGAATTCCAGAAATGCAGCTGGTATTTTACAACTTGCCACTTTTATATTACAATGGAAATGACACTATGGCAGAAAATATCTATACAGTATATGGCAGAAAATATCCACAGTATATGGCATGCTTAGAAAGAAAACAGAACACTTCCTCTTCAAAAAGCCGATTTGATATATAATTTATGTGCAACTCTGTTAATTAGTAATCACTAATAATAAACTGGTGTTGAAATGCCTTTAGAAAAATTAAAATCTTCAAATCATAAGATTGTTGTTGGATATAATTATGAATATAAAATGAGACTTTTTAAAAAAAAAAAACTTTTTTTGTTGAAGAACAACAAATTTAAATTAGCCCTGTGGATCGATCTATCTATCTATCTATCTATCTATCTATCTATCTATCTATCTATCTATCTATCTATCTATCTATCTATCTATCTATCTATCTATCTATCTATCTATCTATCTATCTATCTATCTATCTATCTATCTATCTATCTATCTATCTATCTATCTATCTATCTATCTATCTATCATGTCCGTCCATCCATTCTTTTGTCCATCCATCCATCCATCCATCCATCCATCTTCGTCTGATCTATCTATCCCAGCGAAGCGGAGTTTCCATCCAAAGTTGCGAATTTAACGTATGACCAAAATTTGGAATATCGCAAAAAACATTTACAAAAAAAAACAGTGTTTCTATTCCATGTGTTCAAGAACAAAATCACCACTTCCTGGGAATTTGCCGCAAAATATCTGAAATATCTGGACGCTGCTGCGCAGAAAAAAATTGCAATAAACACTCTCATGTTCTCTTGCATTTGGATGCCTGATATTTGACAATTGATTATTGTCAAAAGTACCGCGATACCAAGTCGGTACTGAAATTAAAAAAATTTGACAATTTGAGCGCTGTTGAGCCGGAATCGTAAACACCTCTGACTGGCCATTTTGCTCATGCGCTCATCGGATGTGTCTGTGATTGGCTACAATGATCAACGCACGGGAGCGTTTGGAAACACACGGAAGTGTTTGAAAGTGTTTTGAAAGCGGGAGCGTTCAAAAACACAAGCAGGCGTCGACCGGCGGATCGGTAGGCTGAAAGGCGCCTGCATTCAAACGTTCCCGTGTGTATCTGTTTAAGTGCTCTGTGAAAAGCGTCATTGATGTAAATTTATAATATGTTTTTGAAGCTCTGGTCAATGTAGCCAATCACAGACATATTTGATGAGTGCATGCGCACAATGGCCAGTCAGAGGTTTTTACGATTCCACTCAACAGCGCTCAAAGTGTCACATTTTTAATGATTTGATCCCTGCAAATCGCATCCAAAGCCACACCTCCAAAACAAATGAACGTACAAAGACCAGAAGCCATGTTGACCAGAGACAACGTTATTGGATTACATCATGTGTCATTCACCTGTGAGAAAACTTCACAGTAAAGTGAGTAACAGTTCTACAATATCGAACGCAAACAACTTTTTAAAGATGTAATTAGATGCAGCACGTTTTTGGTTGTGTAGCTACCAAAACGTGTCAGTGTGTAATATTACTTGCATAACAGGGTTTCCACGAAGAGAGACTGCTTGGCTCCGATGAAGATATATATTTGTAGATCCTTTGCCAGTGCCACTTGTTGTTGGTTCAGAAGGAGAGTTGTTGGACTGAATGAAATTATTGAATGTACATTTCATGGTCCGCCTTCAACAGACGATATTATATATATATATATATATATATATATATATATATATATATATATATATATATATATATATATATATATATATGCCCAATTGGCACACTCTTTTTCCTATTTGTAGTGGAGATGAGTGGTACCCGGTGGGGTCTTCTGCTGTTGTAGCCCATCCGCCTCAAGGTTGTGCGTGTTGTGGCTTCACAAATGCATTGCTGCATAACTCGGTTGTAACGAGTGGTTATTTCAGTCAAAGTTGCTCTTCTATCAGCTTGAATCAGTCGGCCCATTCTCCTCTGACCTCTAGCATCAACAAGGCATTTTCGCCCACAGGACTGCCGCATACTGGATGTTTTTCCCTTTTCACGCCATTCTTTGTAAACCCTAGAAATGGTTGTGTGTGAAAATCCCAGTGACTGAGCAGATTGTGAAATACTCAGACCGGCCCGTCTGGCACCAACAACCATGCCACACTCAAAATAGCTTCAGGAGATTGTCAGGAGATTGTCTTGACCAGGACCACATCCCTAAATGCATTGAAGCAACTGCCATGTGATTGGTTGATTAGATAATTGCATTAATGAGAAATTGAACAGGTGTTCCTAATAATCCTTTAGGTGAGTGTACATACATACACTTAGACAGCTTAACATAGTGATTGCTATCAGGATATGAGGAGACTTTCAATCAGAATAATACAAATGTTTTTGTAGAGAATCACCTATTGCACACATTTTTTATGCACATTTTTTGAATTTCTGCACATCTTGGCATTTCCATCTACTGTTTTTATGTGACATCCAAAATTCAGTAAAACTTTATTTTGATGGTCCATTAGACATTCTACCAACAATAAGTAACAGCATCTGCACCAACTAACTCTCATTAAAGTACACTCTAAAAAAATGGTGCTATATGGCACTAAAAGTGGTTCTTGGGTCGTAATCATTGTGGAACCACTTTTGGTGCTATATAGCACCATATCATAACAGGTTCTGTATATGGTAGTGGTACTATATAGCACCTCAGCCAAAGAACCGAGAAGAACCGGTGAAGAACCACTGAAGCACCAAGATTGGTGCTATACAGAACTTAAAGAGGTTCCCCTATGATCACGAGCCAAGAACCTCTTTTAGTGCCATGGGCGTCGGAAGCATTGTATGTAGGTGGGACAAGACCCACCCACTTTTTACGATCAATGATATTGGACCCACTCACTTTTATCGTCTCTAATTCATTACTTGTCTGTTTACCTACCCCTAACCGATAAACACTTATTATTAAACACATGTTAGATGCTTTATTTCCACTTTTCTAATATTTTCTAAATTTTTATTGAAAATAAATGACTTTCTGATCTGATATGTAATGGGAAAAGGGAGTAGAGTGAGTTCGGCAAAAGGCGGATTCGAACCATGGGTCGATTTGCGTCAAAACTTGATGCCATGTGTCTTACCCCTACACTATTGCCACTCTCAAAGATAAGGTGATTTCCGTAATCTTGTCTTGTCCAACCAGATGTTTAGCAAACAAAGCGATATATTTGTACTTAATGTAAATGGCATCTACTGCTTAATATCTGCTAACTCTTTATTGTGATGGTCCTCCAACAAACAATCTACTGACTATAAGTAACTTTGCAACTACATGTCAACTTACTCTACTAACCCTAACCTAACAGTCTACTAATGAGAGTTTCACAAGTTCACACTTACATATCATTTAGAGGGAGTAAATTTAAATGTGTTTTTGGCATGCTCTCTGGGGCAGGGCTCCGAGCTTGGAATTTGGCCCGAACCCGGAGTACTCCCCCCGTGTATGTAAGGGTGGTGGAGGGATGCTGATAAACTGTCATCAAACAGAGGTAAGACTGCTGAATATATATATACCTCTTATTGTTGATTGGCTGAGTGCTCTCCACTCGTGTTAAAGTGTAATAAAGTGTAAAAAAATAAAGTGTAACCCAAAATCCGCATAAAAATAGATGGATAGAAGCAGCTAATGAAAACTTTTCAGAAAAATGTAACAAGTTGGTGCTGTATACATATGCGACCTGAAAACCACCACCCATGTAATATTCATGAGAGTGCAGTATCTCTCGCTTGTTAGAATCATCCCGGTTTGGCCAGCAGGCGTATTTAGGCTGTGGACCCCCTGATACTGCTCCATCCATTAACAAACTTTGCTGTTGTTTCCCACACAGTTTGCTCCAGCAGTTTTGCCATGCAAGTTCTCTGGTTTTGTTGTATAAAAAAAAAACATAGGGAGAATGAAGACAACATGTGTCTCTCAGTGCTGTAGCTGATGTGCTCTGGCTGCCAAGGGGGTTTCTATTTTAACACTTTTTGTGCTGTTGCATGATAATAGCTTATATTTTTCTTGCATCTTGTATTTCATGTCGGTACCTGTGTGACATTTCCGCCCCTTTTTTTTGTTTAATAATTCATGGTTTTCAACTCTGAACCACATCAGTCACATAAGATTATCTGTAAAGTTATTACACGTCCTGATTTACTCCAAAAATAACAATGATAAATAAAAATATGGTGCAATAATAAAACCATAGATAATAAAGCAACAGTGAAATTAACTTGTATATGACAGAATTCCCAAGTGTTTGTACTCAAATAGCTGTATAGCGTATTCTTGGTTTTTATATAGATTTTTTTTTCACACTATTTAACAAATACATTCTACATACAGGACTTTGTTGCACACAAAAAAATTATCAGCAAAAGGCAGAGAGAAGACATAAAAAAACAACAACTACCACACAGAGTGATATATGCAAAGCTGCTGGGCAAAAACAGTGGGTTTCAGAGCGTTATTCCTCCCAAGTCAAACATTTGCTTCTATTTCTAGAAGTGTCCGCTTGATTGTGGGCAAATACATCTGCACCTGTGGCCATTTTTATGAAGCATCTGAAGTCTGATATCTCTCGCATTTATACCAATCCCTGTCACAAAAAGTTCCAGTTTAGCCCTGTGGCAACATGAATCCATGAATTCTAACGCGAAAATATAGCACTGCTCTCTCTCTCTCTCGATGCTCTGCCATGCTGTTCAAACACACATTCAAATCTGCTTTTTGTTTATGAATTTTAATATATATATTTTTTTACATTTTAATAGATTTTTTATGAATAAAATTATAAGTATTGATAATTTTATTCATAAAAATCTATCTGTCCATCCATCCATCCATCCATCCATCCATCATCTCTGTCCATCCATCCACATCCATCGTCTCTGTCCGTCCGTCCGTCCATCCATCCACCCATCATCTCTGTCCATCCATCCATCCATCGTCTCTGTCTGTCCATCAATCCATCCATTCACTGTCTCTCCATCCATCCATCCATCCATCCATCCATCCATCCATCCATCCATCCATCCATCATCTCTGTCTGTCCATCCATCCATCCATTGTCTGTTTGTCTGTCCATCCATCCATCCATTTATTTACATTTACATTTACATTTATGCATTTAGCAGACGCTTTTATCCAAAGCGACTTACAACTGAGGAGTACAAGAAGCGATCCATCATGAGGAGGCAGCGAAACACAGAAAGTGCCCGAAGTACTACGTTTTGGACATCGCACAGAGCATCGCACACTAGGGCATGGAAGAAGTAGAGGAAAATAGAAGGAAAATAAGGAAAAGGAGAGGGTTTTTTTTAAGATAAGCTTAAGTGCTCGCATCCACCCATTATCTCTGCCTGCCCATCCATCCATTGTCTCTGTATGTCTGTCCATCCATCCATCCATCGTCTCTGTCTGTCCATGCATCCATTGTCTCTGTCTGTCCATCCATCCACCCATTGTCTCTGTCTGTCTGTCTGTCTGTCCATCCATCCATCCATCCATCCATCCATCCATCCATCCATCCATCCATCCATCCATCCATCGTCTCTGTCTGTCCATGCATCCATTGTCTCTGTCTGTCTGTCTGTCTGTCCATCCATCCACCCATTGTCTCTGTCTGTCTGTCCATCCATCCATGCATCCATTGTCACTGTCTGTCCATCCATCCATCCATCGTCTCTGTCTGTCCGTCCATCCATCCATCCATCCATCTAATAATAATAATAATTTGTTACATTTATGTAGAGCTTTTCTTCTCAAAGTGCTTTACATTTAGAAGGGGGAATCTCCTCAACCACCACCAATGTGAAGCATGATGCAACAGCAGCCACATTGCACCAGAATGCCCACCACACACCAGCTTATTGGTGGAGAGTGGAGCCAATCAGTATATATGGGGATAATTAGGAGGCCATGATGGACAGAGGTAATTGGGCAAATTTGGCCAGGATGCTGGGGTTACACCCCTAATCTTTTTCTGAAGGACATCCTGGGATTTTTAATAACCACAGAGAGTCAGTACATCGGTTTAACGTCTCATCCGAAGGACGGTGCATTGTGTCCCCATCACTATACTGGGGCATTAGGACACACACAGAACACAGGGTGAGCACCCCCTGCTGGCCTCACTAACACCTCTTCCAGAAGCTACCTACACTCTAAAATAAATGGTGCTAAAAGTGGTTGTTTGGCTCGTAATCATAGGGGAACCACTTTAAGTGCTGTATAGCACCAAATCTTGGTGCTTCAGTGGTTCTTCAGCGGTTGTTTGGGATGACTGAGGTGCTATATAGCACCATTTGTTTAGAGTGTGGTTCCCCAGGAGGGAAACCCATCCAGGTACTGATCAGGATTAACCCTGCTTAGCTTCAATAGGCAATCAGGCTTGGGCTACAGGCTGATATGGCTGGTGATATGGGTGAAATGGCTATTCAACTATCATCTATCTATTTATTTAGTTTATATCATATTTCTGAGAAAAAGAGTCCAGGATTGTGAGATGCAAACTCGCAATTGCGAGGAAAACAGTCAGAGTACCTTTGTCGCAATTACCTTTTAAATGTTTTATTCAGTGGCGGAAACAAGCTTTTATTCAAATCTGCAAACCAAATCTAATTTGTATGCAAACACAAATTAATTTCTGGATCTCAAAGAAGTCACTTCATCTTGTACTATAAATATTTCAACATCAAATCAAACAATCCAAACTGCTCATTCTGTGTTTCCAAATGCTGATAAATCTTTAGCAAGCTGCTGTTTGATAGAACAGACTCTGTTAGAGCTAATTCCAGTTTGCTCAATGCTAATTAGTGGACATGCAGTACTTTAATCGATATGTGAATGAATACAGACGGTATTGAACAAAATGCAATGTCAACAGGCAACTAAAGACTCTGACTATATCTTAAAAATAGGCAGGGCAGACAGCAATATGCACTGCACATAACTTTTAATGTTAACAGTGAATAAAATGATCCAGTTTTCACAGATTATCATGGTTTAGAAGTGGTTGACATCACCATTGTGATGAATTCGTCATCATTTACTCACATATCGTTCCAAATGCATATCAATTAGTCTCTTCCATGAAACAATGTCTTAATATAATTTTGTTTTGTTTGTTTTATTTTTACTACCATTTTACAGGTTTTAGTGTACCACAAATATATAATTGCCTTTGAAATAACTACAGGCGGTGCATCCGTCATTCATTAATGATGTTAATATGCATTCATGCTTTGCGTTCATATAGGCAAATGTATTTCACTCAGTTTAGTTGGATGTTGTCTAACCATTCGAATCTGGGGAACATTTTCAATTTGAATAATTTCCATCACTGATTATTATGTTGCATTCATATATCTCTGAATATTTACAACAGTCTAGAAGAGGAGCCAAACCCTTGGCCTTCACGAGCCTCGTTATTCAGTGATAAATTAAAGACCTGCAGCTTAATGTCCCTTAAAATGAAGATGCTTCGTGGGGCTGACTGCTGGTATTATTCTAGCTGACAGTGCATTGGTCATTTAACAGACTGCGTTTTTGCCATTTCGCAGCTCTTGCCAGTTGCCAATTCATCAGCCGACTATTTGCATATGCAGAGCAAGCAAGTAAGACAATCTGGCCCAGGCCATTTTATAGTTGTAACATTAATGATGAAATGCACCCACTAATGAAACACCATTTTATCTAATTTTAATAGTTTAAGTCGGGAAAAATGCATTTATACTTTGTGGCGTCATGGGGCAATGGCCAACACATATGCTCCTGATCCCGTACGTACCCCTCTTGCATAGTAGCATAGCCCCAGTTGTTTTAAACTGATTTTTCATTTTCTTCTGCTTGGGAAACCCAGCGGCAGTCTATTGCAGAACCTAGATCGTACAGTTGAGCAGTGTGAATAGTGAACACACTGAAATTTTGCACATAGATTGAACCTTTCAGTCTAGAAGCATTATTTTTATGCAGAGATCAGCAAAGTTAGAAATGTATAAAATCGTTTATGTTCAGGCCAAGTGTGTGTGTCTCCTCTTTGAAGCTCAAGTGAATGCACTGTGCCGTTTTCTCTGTAAAGCACACATAGTATGTAGGCTGACAAACCGTTGATATAAAACAATTTGTTTTTCGCTTTTTTTCTATTGCTTCTCACCTTAATGGATCCATATTCCAGTCCATGGGTGAATCAACCACCATTTTTGCTGTCTACTGTCTGTGACGTTTATCTACACTCTGTAATGGTCCATCAAACATCCCAATTCACCGAAGAACATTTCCAAGCAGCAATCACCCTGGATATATAAATGACACACAATGGACAGAGAGATACACAATGGATCAATGGACAGCAACCCCTCTTTGCCGGCAAATGGACATTCAGGAAGCTGTTAGACAGCTGGAAAATCACTGGAAATTGAGTGAGAAAGAATCCTGACAAGCAATGTGCCATTTAATGATTCTCATAACTGCATGGCTACATATGTGCTGGTCAGAACAAAACAACACATACAGTACAGCTGAGATCAAAATCTGGAATATATATATTTTTTGTTTAAGTAATCACCACTTTTAATGCCCAGAAAGATAGTGAAGACATTGTTAAAATAGTCTGTGTTGACTACAGTGGTTCACTTTTTGTGCGTAAAAAAAAAGGTTGTGCCTCCGTGTCAGTCTATGTAGTCACATGGACTATTTTAATGATGTCTTTACTACCTTTCTGGGTCTTGAAAGTGGTAATTACGTTGCTGCCTATGTGGGGTCAGAAAACTCGGATTTCATAAAAAATATCTTAATTTGTGTTCCAAAGATGAACGAAGGTCTTATGGGTTTGGAAATACATGAGGGTGAGTAATTAATAGAGCCCGACCGATATGGGTTTTTGGGGACCGATGGCGATACCGATATTAGGGAGTAAAAAAAGCCTGATATAGGTATATCGGCTGATATTATTTCTGTGTGTAGTATAGTACAGTACCAGCCAAAAGTTTGGACACACTTTCCCATTGATGTCTCCAAACTTTTGACTGGTACTGTACATATAATGCAGAGTTTCCACCGAAATTACCCAGAACAATTTGTACCAGGAACTTTTTTTACAGGAACTTTTTTCCCCCCACATCTGCTACTGTCTGCGTTTCCACTGCGGTCTAAAGTACCGGGAAGATTAGGCAAATTAGTCCAGTGATGTAGGACTGCACGCGGCTGCTCCTCCCAGTCAGCGACGGACAGTAATCATTTTTGCGCGATACTGTCTGCAACAATAACGACGAGATGCAAGCTACGCTGCTTTTGCTAGTTATGTATTGGTTTAATAAAGAGGTCATTAACAAAACGGCGGAAAAGAGACGAGCACTGACACTAAAGTGTATTCTGAAAGCTCGTAAAACTAGAATAAGACAAATAAAATAAGACAACATATGTTATTATCAGCTATTTTGGACATTGACCGTGAGATTGTTGAGACGAATGCGCGCCATCAGACAGAAAGAGCAAGAATGATATTTACTTATTTACTGAACGCAGAACGAACGAACCTCGCAAAAGACTTTTAAAACTGCCGGTTGAAATAAAATGCGGCTTGAGTTCAACCAATCAGCATGTTCAGCGCCCAAGTCCCACCCCCGAAAGTTCCCGAACTTTGAAAAAGTACTACCCCGGGAGCAGGGCCGTTTGGATGGGGGAAATATATTCCTGGAACTTCATTTAGACCCCGGTTCCTGCGGTCGAAACACACCGAGTACCACCCCAAAGTTCCTAGTTCCTGGGGAAAGTTCCTGCGGTGGAAACGTGGCTTAATACAGTATGCACATAATATACATACATTGTACATAAATACAACAGAACAAACAGTTATTTTCAGGTTAAACTAGATTTTCAGATAGGCTACAGAAATAGTAATCAAATGTAAAATATCAATTCATTGTCATACGAGTACAGAATCTCCTGATCAAAACACATGCGAAGAAGAAGCAGAAATGAGCGCTCATATTCTGATATTTCTGCGACAGACTCATATCGGCCAATATATCAGTCAGGCTCTAGTAATTAATGACAGAAATTTCATTTTTGGGTGAACTAACCCTTTAAAGAGGCCATATTGTGCCCTTTTACAAATTCTTAATTTTATTTTGGAGTTTTTTATGCTGGATTTAGTGCTTGAATGTTTAAAAAATCACATTATTTTTCACACATTTCACATTGTTGCAGCACCTCTCTTCTCAGTCTGTCAGAAACACTCTTTTTAGTTCCTTTCCTGTCTCTATGAAGCCCCTCCTTTCGAAAAGCGTAATATGCTCTGATTGGTCGGCTGAGCCAGTGTGTTGTGATTGGTCAACTGCTTTGAGCATTTCACGGCCCTCGCCATAACCACGAGTTTCAACACACTACTGACGCAACTCAACCAGGCCTCACACCCTTTATTTTGCGTATGCTTTGGGTGGGAATTATTTAAATGAGGAATATTGTGACAAGTTTGTTTCAGGAAGAAAACACAAGACTACAACCAACGCATTTCAGGGAGTTCAGAAACTGTGCACACTTTGTAACTTTGCAGAAGAAAATTGAAAATATTTCACTTTTATACTCTAGGGCGCGCTATGAAACATCTTCTGAAAGAGTAGGTTGAATCTCCTGATCAAAGCACATGCGAGGAAGATGCAGAAACAAGCAATATCATATGTAATCATATGCATGTGTAAAATAATGCGATCACCAACATTAAACCAAAACTGCTTAAAGTTACTGAATGAAATGTTAACCCAGGATGAGCTACAGGACTGTACAAGCATTACGGGTGTTGATGGACTCCATCTATGTTTTGATCATCGTTCTGAATCCAATCCAGATGTAGTCTTTGTCAAAAATGCAATTTTTTTTGCTCAAAATGTTGCAATATTATGAAACCATATTCAAGTGTTGATAAAATAAAAGAATGAATGCTAGAATAAAAGTTGTTTCTTTTTTCCCCTTTTTTTAAAGCAGAGGGTCTGTTTTTGTTCTGTTCTTTTGATATAGTGCATGTTCCGATATTCATACAACAAAATATTTTGGGGGCCATGACATTTTTGTGAAAATTATCAAAAGCGCGTGGGTGGTGGCTGGCAACTTTCTTTTTTAGAAAAAAATTAAAAATGCTAGCAGGGAAAGAATTAATACATAATTACCAACATTTCACAGTGGCTTTGAGTAATTCAATCTGAATTTAGAAATACAAGTATCCATAATCATCTGTTTATAAAGCAATAAGCCACTTGACTCTATGAGTTACCATGAGTAAAATCTTCCAAATCCGGAAAGCTCATCCATTCTGATTTTTATGTTTGTTTCTTAAACTGATGCACATTTTACATACAAGTGAATACTTGAATATTTCTCTAAGCATTCCAAGACTTACACTTTCATACAGACAGCAGCTCTTTTGATCAATTGTTTTGTGTGCGTTTTATGAATCATGACTAAATTCATTTCTCGTCTGAAATCCCACTTGTGCTTTCTGTGGAGAAAACTGCTATTTCCCTGCAAGGCACTCAAATATTTGTCTGCAGCAATTTGTGTTGGTGCATCAGAAAATCACATACTGAGTTTTGAGAAATGAGCGGGGTTAAATAAAGGTTCCACACCTTTAAGCCGTCTAACCTCATGCTGTCTGGTAATCTAACCGAAGAACAAGAGTTTTGATTTAAAAACAAAACCTTCTTGTTGCCTGTAAACGTGTAATCCTCACTCTTCCCTTTCTGTGTGTCTGTGTGAGGTAAAAAGGTCTCTGGCTTCTCTGGGTCTCTAAGCTGTGGTCTGTAATGGCCAATCTGCAGGGTGGCAAATGGCTCCCTGACTCCTGAAATATTCACCAAATCCCCAATTAGAGCTTCGTGTCACCTCTCCCATTTGTCAGTGCCTCATTTGGCTGGGGTTTCGCTCTCTCTAGCAGGAGATGTGCCACTTTCGATGACTAATTAATCAAATCTTGGCAATTTTTCAGACGGAGAGGAAAAGTAATCTTCTGTCTATAGGGAATGCATGTAAAATGTTTATTCCATACGCTAGTTTAATCTGTCATTTACAGGTGATTCACACAAGGACTGGGCTGACCATACGCTGCTTTCTCAAGGGGCTCATTAAGGACCAAAAACAAAGAGCTTGCTTCATACATTTAATTTATGTATTTTATATTTAAGAGCAATATTTACTAGAATATGCTAAATGTCTGTGTTACAAAAATAAAACATATTTTTTGTACACACTTTGAATCGACTAGTGAAAATACTTCCTTTTAAAAAAAAAATTTATTGCAAATTGTATCATCAACATATGTGCGCTACCATTCTAAAGTCTGCATTTATTTGATCGAAAACACAATATCTTTTTGAAATAATATTCCAATAAAAAATATAACCCCAAATCAGAAAAAGTTGGGACAGTATGGAAAACGCAAATAAATAAAAAAAGAAGTGATTTCTAAATTTACTTTGACTTGTGTTTCATTGCAGACAATGTGAACTAAAAATATTTCATGTTTTGTCTGGTCAACTTCATGTCATTTGTAAATATGCATCCTTTCCTGTCATTCAGACCTGCAACACATTTCCAAAAAAAGTTGGGACAGTAAAGCATTTACCACTTTGTAATGTTGCCATTCCTTTTCACAACACTTAAAAGACGTTTAGGGACTGAAGACACCAAGTGATGAAGTGTTTCAGGTGTAATTTTGTCCCATTCTTCCTGCAAACAAGTCTTAAGGTGGCAACAGTACGGGGTCTTCGTTGTCGCATTTTGCGCTTCAAAATGCACCACACATTCTCTATTGGAGACAGGTCGGGACTGCAGGCAGGCCAGTCAAGTACCCGTACCCTCTTCCTCCGCAGCCAGAACTTTGTAATGTGTGCAGAATGTGGTTTTGCATTGTCTTGTTGAAATATGCATGGACGTCCCTGGAAAAGATGTCTTCTTGAAGGCAGCATATTATGCTCCAAAATCTCTATGTACTTTTCAGCATTAATGGTGCCTTCACAGAAGTGCAAGTTACCTTTGCCAAGGGCACTGACACAACCCCATACCATGACAGACCCTGGCTTTTGGACTTGTTGCTGGTAACAGTCTGGATGATCCTTTTCTTCTTTGGTCCGGAGCACACGGCGTCCATTCCTCCCAAAAAATACCTCAAATACTGATTCATCTGACCACAGTACACGTTTCCACTGTGTGATGGTCCATCCCAGATGCCTCCGAGCCCAGAGAAGTCGACGGCGCTTCTGGACACTGTTAACATAGGGCTTCCTTTTGGCACAGTACAGTTTTAACTGGCATTTGTGGATGTAACTACGTATTGTGGTACTTGACAAAGGTTTGCCAAAGTAGTCCTGAGCCCATGTGGTGATATCGCTTATAGATGAATGACGATTCTTGATGCAGTGCTGCCTGAGGGATCGGAGATCACGGTTATTCAGCTTAGGCTTGCGCCCTTGTCCTTTACGCACTGAAATTCCTCCAGATTCCTTGAATCTTTTAATTATGTTATGCACTGTCGAATGTGAAATATCCAAATCTCTTCCTATCTTTCTTTGAGGAACATTGTTTTTAAACATTTCAATAATTTTCTCACGTATTTGTTGGCAAACTGGCGATCCTCGGCCCATCTTTGCTCCTAAAGGATTAGACCTTTCTTGGATGTTGCTTTTGTACCAAATCATAATTACAATCACCTGTTGACATCACCTGTTTCAAATCACATCATTATTTAACCATTTTACCTCATTAATAGCCCTAAATTGCTCCTGTCCCAACTTTTTTTGAAATGTGTTTCAGGTCTGAATGAAAGGAAAGGATGCATATAGGAAAGGATGCATATTTACAAATGGCATGAAGTTGACCAGACAAAACATGAAATATTTTGTGTTCATATTGTCTGCAATGAAATACAAGTCAAAGTAAATTTAGAAATCACTTCCTTTTTTTTTTTTTCGTTTTCCATACTGTCCCAACTTTTTCTGATTTGGGGTTGTAACTGTTTACTGTTTTACTATATTTTAAAATTTAATTTATTCCTGTGATGCAAAGCTGAATTTTCAGCATCATTACTCCAGTCTTCGGTGTCACATGAACTTTCAGAAATCATTCTAACATGATATTTTAATGCTCAAGAAACATTTCTGATTATTATAATGTTGGGAAAACAATGTGCTGCTTCATATTTTTGGGAAAATCGTGATACATTTTGTCAGCATTTATTTGGAAATGAAATTGTTTGTAATGTCTTGTTGGATAAAAGCATCACTAAGTCATTTATATGGAGCATTTTTAATGTAAACACTACTGCTCATTTTTTACAGCACTTACAGAGGTACATAATTTCCTCATGCAAAAAGGTTCAGTTCAGAACTTCATAAGCATTCTGAATTTCCTCTGTGACACTCTATCAAATATTGACTTCAACCATGATATGTCCTACATTGACTTATACGAGTTCCACCTAGAAGATAAACTGAGCAAATTGGAAAAGCATATATATCCCATTGCTGCAGGTTATTATTTATAGTTCTCTTTGATCATGGCAAGGTGCTGGGATTGTGAATATTGAATGAGGCACCTGGGACTCAATCAGACGTCACATAATTATTGCATCAAACTTCAGGTACTTGAACACATACGGGAACTTGTAAGTGGTCACACTTCTTAAACGACAGGGCACCTGAAGTCCTTCAACTTTATAAGCAGGGGTTGTAAAGATATTTTTTAAATGTTAAAGTGACAGAACTTTTGAAGTTGAATGCATCCGGTATTCATGGTATATGATGTAATATTTGCAACTGCAGGACTTAAATAGCAAGCAGTAAAACAAACAGATCTATTGACTGCTCATTTAAAATGTATTGCAATTATCTTATAATTACATAACTCAGTTTACTTTAGCCATGTGTCTATCTGCACCTCTTTCCTTTCACCGCCACATTAGTGAAAGCAGTGAGTCAGAATTATTGCAGAAGAAAAAGCATTAGTAAATAGTCAATTAAGAGTATAATGAGCACTAGTATGCCCTGTTTATGCTGCAATTTTTCCCCGCTGCTGACTAAATGACAGGCACTGCAGCAGAGTGTGTTTAACACTAAGTGCCCTATTTTAACGATCTAAGCGTATGGTCTAAATCGCACGGCACAAGTGCACTTAGGGCGTGTCCAAATCAACTTTTGGTAGTTTAAAGATGGGGAAAACGGTCGGTGCGCCAGGTGCATAGTTTGAAACGGTTGTACCTAGTCTCTTAAATGAGTCATGGGTGTGTCTTGGGTGTAACGTGCAATAAACCAATCAGAGTCTCATCTCCCATTCCCTTTAAAAGCCAGTTGCGCTCACGCCATGGCGGATTCATTATTTACATAAACTGAACGCTTGTCTAGCGAGGAAACGGATCTGCTCGTGCGTGGGGTTAAAGCGTGCGAGCAGACCTTCTACGGCAGTGGTTCTCAAACTTTTTTTACCAAGTACCATGCACCTCAGACAATATTTGGCTCTCCAAGTACCACCATAATGACCAACATTAAAATACAGTAGCGTAGTAGGCCTAACTATTCAGCTACAGCTCTGCACAGTTCAAAAACAAGGCACTTTATTCCCTAATAGGAATATTTTTTTGTTGTCAGCCATTTTAACATTATAAATACACAGTTTGGACATTAACACTGCACTGTGCTTACATACAGGTAAATAAAATAATAAAATAATGATTAAATTAAAATGTGTTATATCTAAAAGTTAAATTAAAACTGTCATGTACTTAAATGAAGATTAAATTAAAATGTATTTTTTTAACATTAATTTATATTTAAAGTCAAAATTAAATATTTGTTCTGAGTTTGTCACACCAAAGAAAAATGTGTTATTAAATGTGTGCCAAATTTAAATTATAAAAAAAAAAGCCAAGCAAAATCTTGAAAAAAATAAGCAGCATTCTCTGCTCTCAAACACTGTCTGCTGAAACCACGCCCACTAGCGGGAAAGCAGCAGTTAGCACTTGGCACACAAGACAACTGGGCAGTGGCACGTACTGCAACGATGGCACCAGATGTTGGCGGGATGGGCGGATGAAGTCCTGTGTCGGTCCGGCAGTGGATTATTAGTGAATCCCAGTTGTCTCCCATGAAAATTTGTCAAACTATCCAGTGCAAAACGATCACTGCAGAGGCAGGTGTTGGTGGTGTTCAAGGTAACGTTAGCTGTTCACAAAATTAATCCACCTCTTCTTGATATCTCTTCTATTGATATTTTGTTTTATAAGTTTTTTATACGTTTTACAATTAGGTCATATGCATTTACGTGATGAAGGCATAACTAGCTAGCTAACTGTAGGCTGTTGTAACTAACGGAGGTGACAGCAACGCGCGATTGAACGGGCGAATTGATGCGAATGTGCTCTAACGGTTCAGCTCTAGTTGTTATAGTGTTAGGGGACGGGCCATGCTCAGTGGCTCCAGTGCGTCATCGAGCCACCGTTTAAGTACAACACAGTTCACAGTCTATGAACGTGTTTCAGCAATACTTTTCTAACCTTATAATGTGTTTAGAATAGAAACTAATTTTAGAATCGCCTTTACAGTAACTTTACTTTAGTGATTCCTCTGCGTACCACTAGAGGGAGCCTGAGTACCACACTTTGAGAACCACTGATCTACGGGACAAGCCGGATTCCACCAAAGCTTCCAGAGCATTTTTAACCTTACATTTTTCATATTTAAATTTTTTTGTGCTACTGTGGATCCCTGTGTTTGTTACTATTACTAACACACTAACTAACGCGTTAAAATATAAATAAAAAAGTATTTTGCCAGTGACTTTAGATCAGGTTTCAGTTGATCAATGGCGCAGTCTATTTCAGTTGCCTTAAAATAGCACTGCACCAACAATATGCCGAACACACCTTTTTTTCACCTTTTTCAAATTTTCAGACCAGCATACCCATGGGGCGCATTTGCTATTTAAACAACAATGTGAAAAATGATAACTGCGTTAGACTTAAACTAACAAAAAACACTTGTGTAGCGCCTGGCGCTGCATTGCTCCAGTCAGAGCCGACCCAAGGCATAATGCTGCATTCACACCAAACGCAAATAGAGTGTCAGGAGCGAGTGATTTCAATGTTAAGTCCTGCAGCCCGATGGACGCGATTCCGCCTCATTCGCACATCCAGTTCGCGTTAATGAAGCGAATTTGACATAAATTGTGTCAAGTGGTGCTTTTTGTGCATTCACGCGTTTGAAGCGGATTCGTGTCTGACGCCCCTGGTTGAAAAATTTGAACTTTGGCGTCAATTCGCGTCGCGTTAACCAATCAGGAGGCTGCTTGCTGCTGTCACGTAGTAAAGTGACGTGATGAAAAACCCTGCATAATTTAAAAATACTACTATTGTGTCACAAAATGTAGTTAAGACTTTTTCAGGTGAGAATATATTTGTTTTAAAGCTCAAATATGTGGTTTATTTATAAAGAGAGCGCCTGTTTAAAAAAAATTATCTTGCGTTTTTGGAGTTGTGAGATCCAGGCGACCACCGGGTGCTCAGTGCTCATTAACCCCGGCGAGAGCAGCCTTTACTCGGCTAGTCCTTTTGACGTTTGCCGCTGGCTCTGATGCCCTGTAGGTTCTTGCATATCTAACGGGCGATCTTTGGTGTCATGTCTCCATGAATCTATAATTTGTTGTCAACCAAATCGTTTTGGCTAAGGGCAAAGAGAAGTTTCCTAATAATGTAGGCGTTGCCTGGACCACATTTGTGTGGCTATTAATGATTAATATATTTTTTTAATGAAAATGAAAAGAGGCAGAGTGGTGTTTTATGACATTTCTCCTGGAGCGCCTTGAACACGTGTCGATTTAGCTCCAAACGCTCTATTTACATGCGTGTCCAATTCGCTGTGGATGCGCGAATGGATTCAAAATGTTCAAGCGTCCAGCTAGACGCGGTAGATGCGATTTTGAACCTCTATTCGCGTTTGGTGTGAACGCAGCATAAGCGAACTAAGCGGCTGCTTGGGGCCCCCAAGAACACATTAAATTACTTGTTGTTGCATGTTACTTTATGATGACTGAAATCGAAAAATGGCCTTAAACAAATGTTGTTTTCTAATATATGCACGGATTGATTATGACTGAGCTGCACAAGCTTGCGGCGCCATCGGCTGGACACTATTAGCTTGTTAGTCAGGGTTCAAAGTGCAAGAAAAATCGCCGCTGAAACTGTGCTACTGTTGCCAGGTAACCTTTTTATGAATGGATGGATTTAAAGGGTTAGTTCACCCAAAAATGAAAATTCTGTCATTAATTACTTACCCTCATGTCGTTCGACACCCGTAAGACCTCCGTTCATCTTCGGAACACAAATTAAGACATTTTAGTTGAAATCTGATGGCTCTGAAAGACCTCCACTGGCACAATGCACGGTTCACTCTCAAGACCCTTAAAAGGTACTTAAGACGTCGTTACAAAGTCCATCTCACTACAGTGGTTCTACAATAACTTTATGAATCGGCGAGAATAGTTTTTGTGCGCAAAAAAACCCTAAATAACGACTTATATAGTGATGACGATTTCAAAACACGGCCTCATGAAGCTTCGAAGCGTTATGAATCAGTGAGTCGAATCATGATTCGGATCGCGTGTCAAACCGCCAAACTGCTGAAATTTGGCGATCCAAACTGCTCATTTGACTTAACCCTTGATATGGTTTGGTGCGAATATCTTCTGACGTGCTGGATGTTTTGGACGGAGTACAGCAAGGCTTCCAGTTTCTCAGTAAATGCTTCTCTGCAAGTGCTAACATTACATGTTTGAGTTGCTCAAAATTCTCATTTGGGAACGCAACATGCAGCAAACATCTTCCCAAATTCGTAATGAGAATAATTGATAAATCTGTTGTTGCCAACAAAAAGAAGCACTAAGGTCTTTCTGTGTGTTTCCACCAAAATATGTCTCTTCTGCTCACAGAGGCTGCATTTATTTGTTACAAAAATACAGTAAAAACTGTTATATTGTGAAATATTATTGCAATTAAACAGTTGTGTAAAAACATTTTTTTTTTTTTTTTGTGAAAGCTTTCTATTTCAAATAAATGCTGTTCTTTTGAACCTTCTATTCATCAGAGAATCCTGGGGGGGGGGGGGGGGGGGGGGGGATTGTGAGCACATTACGCATAAGAGACTTAAAAAATCGTGCATATCCCAGTCTGAGGTATACTGTGAAACTTTGAATATTAAAGTGTATATTAACACCTGACCACTCTTGTGGGTTTGCTACTGTTACAATTAAAAACCATATAAGGGTAAAAACATGACGGCAGACTTGATGTAAGCAACACAGCTCCAACTAATAAAATTGATAATGGGTGTGTGAATTATCAAGAATTGACAATAGTCAATCATATTGATGGCAAAGAGGGGCCCCCAAATAAAATTTGGCTTAGGGACCCATAAAGGAGCAGTTCCCCCCAAAATGAGGTTCCTTTATTTTTGTGGAGATCTTCATGAAGCTCTTTCCTATACAAAAAAAAATAATAGTGGCATAATTTCATTTTTGGTTGAAATATTGCACATGGCTCTGGCTAACGGCTATTATTAATGTTTTAAAATGATAACTGAAAGCATTCAAAGTGGATAACATCTCATTGGCAAGTAATCGTTCTAACCTCATTCAACTCACAAAGTTTAGAGAACTAACAGGGCTGCATTAGTCTTGTTTAGATTTGACATTCTAAGATTGATAGTTTGAGGAGCCAGCAGAATGTTTTTCATCTCAGCAAAATTGCCATGTTGTAGCAATTCATGTCAGAAGCAAAAAGCAAAATGTATTTCCTTTGTGGCAGAGAGATTCAATAATAATTACCAGTGCAGAAACCAGGGTGTAAAATTCCATTGCTTATTGTTTGAAGTGAAGGAAAGCATGGTCAGTCAGAACAGAAAAATGCAGTTATATTTATTGAAGAGCTTTTAGAAGCTCATCGCCAACGGGCAACACATATATTCACACAGCAGTCATCAGCAGATAATAAAAAGCTTTTCATAAAACCAGTGCGCAAGAATGAAAGCCATTCAATAGTGATAGAAATGTTTGAGACATCTATAAGTGTTCTTTGCAGAAATCATACTAACAAAAATTGTTACCAAAACCTCTGAATACAGTACATAAAAGAAGGTATTAAATGCTATTAAATATGAGTTTTCATACTGTGTTTAATAAGTGCTTTATACATAATCACGTACAAATTTATTCAAGGCTGTTTTTTTAAAACAAATGAAGAAGCTTATGAAAAACTAGGAGATGGTTGAAAATATGACTGCTGGATGCTGGCTGCGAGGTTCTGGACAGAATGGTGCAGAAAATAATTAAGCCTTTTTCAGCTAGACTGCTTCAGAGAATGCTTGGCAGATTTCAATATGGGGCCCTGCAGGAGAAATATGGAAATGAATCCAAAGAGGAGGGAAGCTGGGAATTTAAATCAGCCAGCAATGATCTAGGATACATACATCATTGAGGGAAGAAAACATGCTATGGACAAGAAATGATGTCTCACACAATAAGTGCCAAGAGCTTTTTTTGTCACACAACCCAGGCTGTCAAACCTCAGTGAGATGGAAATTATTCACATCACTTAAGGAAAAAATAATAATCTTTACTTTATGTGAAAGTGTACAACATCAAGGGAAAAGAGGGGAAAAAAGGAAAATACTGTCATTGTTCACTCACCTGCAAGTCGTTCCATAGACAAAAGATCAGATTTTGAAGATATTTCGTCTATGCAATTACATTGAATGGCGTCTGAAAAAGGATGCAAAAGCATCATAAAAAAAAGTAATCCACAAGAATTTGTGCTATATTTCAACTCTTATAAAATCATACGATACATTTCTTCCTGCTAGATTTCTTCCAGTTAGCTTATTAGATCACAAGATCCAGTCAATTTTCTTGTCTCGTTGTCTCGTGAACAATCTGTCTCGTTTCCAGTCCAAATATTTTTTTTTTAAAAATGGTTAAATCTTTTACTAGATAAGTAAAATTACTAAATATTTTTCTCGTTTTCTGGGGGGGAAATCTGAATGAAGTGAGTTTTTGTTTAAAACAAGCAAAATGATCTGCCAATGGGATAAGAAAAATAATCTTGTTTCTATTTGGGACAGAAACAAGAAACAAGATTTCAAACAGTTTTCTTACCACATTGGCAGATAATTGTGCTTGTTTTAAGCAAAAAATCACTTGATTTGAATTTTATATTTTAGAAAACAAGAAAGAAATATCGGTCATTTTACTTCTAGTATATGCATCTTGATTTAAGATTTTGTTGTTGTTGATATTTGTACTGAGAACAAAACAAAAAATACTGAATAAGAAAAGCATTTTTTTTGCAGTGAATTCAGACTAGTGTTGTGAACTAAACCTGGTCCTATCAGACTCATACATTTCATTTGTACAGAGAGTCTGGCCACTCTCCATTGACAAGCGTTGACTTCCTTGAAGGCAGGAACTCTGTTGAAGTTTAAAACTGTTGGATCCGCAAAGAGCCACTCTGGATCTGCCATAACCAAGCGCTAACGTTTGGTCGTGACGTATGTCATGCGCCGTTCGCCTTTGTTTCTCACATGGAAGTCCGTAAAAATAAATGTGCAGCCACCTCAGTGATAAAACCTTGTGCATTCGGATTGTGATTTATTCACTGTGGAGGGGAGGGTTTTGTGATTGGGAACGCGCTGCTCACGTGGTCCATATCATGATTGTATGCTGCAAATAAAATATCATATGCTTGGTATGATAAGAATAAATGCTGCCGTAAATAACGGCCCAATTCAAATGTTTACATGCTTTTCCTTTTATTTTTTGAGCGGTGATGAAATATATTGCTCTTGAAAATACTTGCCAGCATTTAAAGAAATACAAGTCTAGAAATGCATCCAAATTACAGCGAAGCGCAACCGTACGGTGCTCTGCAGTGGTCAAAAAGGATATAAACTGTGAATTTTGAAGTGATATATTCTTGAAAACTCAGAGATGTGGATTCGGACAGAAATTAAATTACCACACGACCTTGGTGTTGGTCTAAAACAGAAGGTAATTCGGCCTGGGATTTTTATGATTTTTTTATGCCCCTGTAAATGATGACAATACCTTCCGACCGCACGAGAAACAATTACCAGAGCTTCAGCCAACTCCTTCACCACTAAAGGAGCGAGCTGGAAAACTTTTCCCGGGACACAACATCATGGCCACCAACAAAACTCAGCAAAGATTGTTCTTGCTCCGGCTTTAACTTCTGGATATTCGGCCGCGGTGCCACAACAGAATGAAATCCGCCGAATCTTTCTCCGCCGCCATTACTGAACTACAACTCAAACTAGCGCACAACATCAGCGTCATCGTTCTCAGCCACACCCTCTGTTTGCTGATTGGACCGGTAAAAATTTGTTCGGAGAAAACCTAAGAATATACCGCAGTCCCAGATGGAGTACTGAAGGAAAATGAAAATTTAGCAGAAGTACATAAGAGGGTGGAGCCAGGCTAAACTAGACCAACTGATTCAGAGATTACTTTTAACTGATTAAAAGAACTGACTCATAAGAATGATTCATTCACATATTGGGCATTGCTATTTAAAGGGTTACTTCAGCGATTAGCATTAAGCTTTGTATCAGTAGAAACCCGGTAGTATATTCGAATGATCGGGGTCCCCCCCCTCATATCCCCCTGAGACGAGAGATTTATGTATTTTATGTATGTAAAAAAGCCTCCGATGACGCAAATATTGTCATTGTGTCATCTGAGGCTTTTTTGGCCAGAGGCTAGAGACTACAGCCTGTAGTAGGAGCTAGTTCCTCATGTTTTCAACCCACCCATAGGGGTGGGATCTCACTCACAGAATGTAAAATGAGCACGGCCGCTCGGGCATTGATAACGGAGTGAGTGTTTTCAATGAGTTGCTATTAAAGTTTAGCTTCCATAGCATGAACTGAAAACATGCCAGACTGTACACACACCGTGAATGAATGAACGACAATGCGGCCGTGAATGAATGCCGGGCGGCCATGCTCATTTTAGTTTCGCTTTTGACTTAGCGCCAATTCGTGGGCGGGTTGCTTGAATTGTGGGTTCATGAGCCTATTATTCTTAATGAAAAACACAACAACAAAACAGTACAATGCCAAACTCACTTAAATAGGCGCTTTTACATGTCGCTTTGACACCAAATCTTTCGCGATCATCTGGTCTGTCAATCGGACTCCTGCTGCTGGTCTGTGCGGCGACTCTCGTTCGGCTTGTACTGTGTTGAGCAGACACGTTCAGTTTTTATTTGCAGTGTCTGTTCTCTAACTGAACTAAATCGTTTTATTACTATAAAAATCAAAACGACGGTGGGGGTGGTGCCGCGGTGGGGAAGTGATGTAACTGGTGGGAGTGGCCTAGTAGGGCAGCGAAGCAAGTGCATTCTGGGAGTTGTTGTCTTTCATCCACATGAGCCAAAAATAAATGTTCTGGCTTTTCTCAGTCTAAAAGGCACCAACTTCTAAATTAATTTCACATTTCTACTACATAAATTACCCAATTTAAATACACATTCATCTTTCCAGCGGTGAAGTACCCCTTTAATGATTGCACCAAGGAGAGACGGGCTGCATTTTTTTGTGAATTAAGACTTCACTTATCTTTCTTCTGACACAAAGCAATCAAATGATTTCAGAAGACTTGTATGGAGCAGTTTTATGGCGCTTATTTGTGCTTTACTTGGGGACACAAAATTTTTCAACTAAACATCGAAATAAATCTAATAAATAAACTAAATTAACCATTTAAACTAAATTACTGATCTAATTATTGATCTAAAGCCCACACTGTCACTGTTTGATAATTGAAATGAACTGATGACATCAGCGTTTTTTCCAGAATGGCTATACAGCTGAATAAAATTATGCTGCATTATTTTCCTGTTTAACACTGTAAAGCTGCTTTGAAACAATCTACATTGTTAAAAGCGCTATATAAATAAAGTTGACTTGACTTGACTTTTTGGAGTTTAAAAGCTCCGGTCACTATTAATTGTAATTGAAAAATGACCAGTGCATTAAAAAAATCCTCCTTTGGTTTTTGACTGAGAAAGAGAAAAAAAAAAACCGAATGTCATATGGATTTGTGTTGACATGAGGGTGAGAAAATTGCACAATGTTCATTTTCGAGTGAAATATTTATTCAATGCCCTCATGAAATCTGACCGCCATGATCCTCAGATCCTCCATGTTTCTCCTCTTTTCCCCTTGATGTTTCTTGGACCCCATGTTGTGATTCTCTTACTCTGGATTGGGAATGTGCAACATCAAACAGGTTTGACACTTGACAGGTCTCCTCATTTCATTCTTCAATGAGTTTGTGTCATTTCTCCATGCCGTTGGCGCTTCTGACAGACAGACAGACAGTTTCCTGGCATCAAACTCACAGCGCCAACATCTCAGCCTCGAGCACAGAGGATACGTCTTATAAGGGGGCATTACTAATTACTAAAAGGCTTTGACTAATATACACTAAAGAGATTAGCTGACCAAAGAGAATCATGGGATTGCTACAAATTTAGACACAACACTGGATACATAAATATTAAGGATGTACAACTGCTGCAGCTAACCATAAATTTAGTAGCTTTCAGTCACACGCAATTATTATCAGTAATTGTACTTTTGTAGCTTTTTCTTTCCTTAAGTCAACATGTAGTACTAGTTAACTATGGGAACTTGTTTCTGTCAAGGAATAAAAAAAAATAAAAAAAAAATCTAGATTTTATAACTTGTAGTTGTGAGTTTGTATCTCACAATTCTGTGATTATATCTTGCAATTCTGAGTCTCAAGTGCAAGGTTATACATTTGTATTCCATTGCAGAAACATGCTTCCATAGATAACAGATACTTAAATGAATTTTTAAAAAATTATTTGATTGACAGCACAAGCTTATTTACATTTTTTATTTATAAAGCACATTTTAAAAGGGCAAGAAAAATCATGATTTCCATAATATACACATACATTGACACTAACAGCGCAGTCCTTCAGCCACATATTTATGACCAGCCCTGTACACAGTGAATAAAATTTCTCCACATTGCATATGCAATGGCTCCTTATTGCCTTCCTGGCTTGTTTTCTCACACTACAGCATGTTCCATCACGGTGAATTGATGGTTTGTATTCACTAATGGCCGAATCAATGTCTAACATTCAACGCTGCCTACTTGATTTACATTCATGAGAGAAAAATAACCTTATAACTGTTTATGCTCGGTGTCATTATGTTCTCATATCTTTCAAATCACCTAGTAGATGACAAGTGATTATTCACAATTTGGAAAAAAATAATATTGGCAGATTTGGCACCACCAAGGGATTTCATCATTAGTATTGATTCATAAAAATCTACAGCTAGACAGCCAGGAAGATAAAATACTACTTTTTTTCAAATGCATAAGATCAGAAGGTCATGCACACATGCAAATCGTTGAATGTGTACAGGGGTAAAATTAGAAATAGATCCTCATCAGAGCTTCATTTTTAAATATATGACATTGGTTGCAGGGTATAGCAGGTAGAAACACATGTTGTTAAAAATACCTCAATGCATAATGTGCAGCTGTAGTATTATACTACGACATTAAATCAGAATTTCAGCTATTTCTCAGACAGAAACTTGATAGAAACACTCACATACATTCAGAGTATTTTAATATTGAGATATCAACCCGATGCCTTGAGGGCTTTCTGTCCTCTCTGCTTTGTCCCTTGTCATTTCAAACATGACAGTAAAAAATACCTCATACTCTTGTCCACCAGATCAAGAAACTCAGATGGTGTCTAAACTAATAATTCACCTAGAAGTGAAAATTCTGTCATTATTATTAATTATCGCACTTATGATGTTCCAATATGTCCCATATGCATACCCATATGCATACTGTATCTTGATGCCAGTTTGTTCTGTTTGATTGACTGAACAGTGTTGCAAGAGTCTTGATATACAGTCCAACAGTACAAGAACCTTTCTCTATTTGTATCACTCAGCTTGTGTTTTTGCTCGTTTCAGATTAACTGTCAGTCTACGTGATGATGTAAAGGAACCGACGAACCAGTTCATTGAAACAAACCATCTGAAAGAACCGATTCGCAGAAATTAATTGGACTTCTCATCACTACTGTGCATTGGTGGTGGGGTTAGGGGTTCCATTGACTGCAAGTTATATAGTCACACCATTAGGTGGAGACAAGTGACTGTCTTAATAAGTGAGTCATTCATTCAACCTATTTATTCAAACACACTGATTCATTCAGGAACAATACAAATGGCTGTCTAAATGACTGAGTCATTGAATCATTCGCTCATCCTTTTCCCTCAAGAACACTGATTCATTCAGGAACAATACAAATGGCTGTCTATATGACGAGCCATTGAATCATTCGCTCATTCGTTCAAAAGCACTGATTCATTCAGATACAATACAAATGGCTGTCTATATGACTGAGCCAATGACTCATTCGATCATACCATTCGTTCAAAAACACTGATTCATTCAGGAACAATACAAATGACTGTCTATATGACTGAGTCATTGAATCATTCACTCATCAGTTCAAAAACACTGATTAATTCAGGAACAAAACAAATGGCTGTCTAAAGGACTCAGTCATTGAATAATTCGCTCATCCTATTAATTCAAAAACACTGATTCATTCAGGAACAATACAAATGGCTGTCTATATGGCAAGTCATTGAATCATTCGCTCATTTGTTCAAAAACTCTGATTCATTCAGGAACAACACAAATGGCTGTCTATATGACTGAGTCGTTTAATAATTCGCTCATGCCATTCGTTCAAAAACACTGATTAATTCAGGAACCATACAAATGGCTGTCTATATGACGAGTCATTGAATCATTCGCTCATTCGTTCAAAAACACTAATTCATTCAGGAACAACACAAATGGCTGTCTATATAACTGAGCCAATGACTCATTCGATCATACCCTTTGTTCAAAAACACTGATTCATTCAGGAACAACACAAATGGCAGTCTTTATGACTGAGTCATTGAATCATTCCCTCATCCATTCAAAAACACTGATTCATTGAGGAAGAATACAAATGGCTGTCTAAATGACTGAGCCATTGACTCATTCGCTCATACCATTCGTTCAAAAACACTGATTCATTCAGGAACAACACAAATGGCTGTCTATATGACTGAGCCATTGACTCATTCGCTCATACCATTCGTTCAAAAACACTGATTCATTCAGGAACAATACAAATGGCTGTCTATATGACTGAGCCATTGACTCATTTGCTCATACCATTTGTTCAAAAACACTTGATTCATTCAGGAAGAATACGAATAGCTGTCTATATGACTGAGCCATTGACTCATTTGCTCATACCATTTGTTCAAAAACACTGATTCATTCAGGCTGTCTATATTACGGAGTCATTGAATCATTCGCTCATCCTATTTGTTCAAAAACACTGATTCATTCAGGTAGGCTTTGTTGGAAGTTGGAAGGGGAAATAATTTTTTTACACTGCTTGTCGACACAAAAAGTGCTATGTTATGGAAACGTTGGAACTATTTAGTTTTGCAGTGAAAAAACAAATGTGAACTAACAAATTTTGTCTGAAACGCAAATGAATTGCTTATTGAACTGTTACCAGCAACATAATGCTTATGAGACATTCAGTAAACAAACAGCACTCTTGCTCATGTGGCACTGCTTAAATAACCCCTCTGAGCTTGAAAAAAGATAATAAACTCAGTTTGTCCTCTGTCTCCTCAGCGTCGTGACCTTGTTCAGCTCTGTGCTCTTGGGTTCACTGGCCACTTTCATTTGTAACAGATCTTGCCAAGTCCAGTTCGGCAGCTGTGGGGGCATTATGGGAAATGTTCCATCACTTGCTGCGTGTCTGAGAGCAAAAGGTCACTGCAAGAATAGAACTAGCACTTTGGGGGCAGGAGGTTATTATGAAGAAGCTGTAAAGTTTGAAGGACTTTAAAGTGTGATTCTAAAATAAAACAGCGAGTCTGATTTGCACAGCTGATATGAAAGCAGGGATGTGCAATATTAAAAAATAATTTCAGAATACCTTTTAAATTCCTTGAATTGAGATAGCAATTGAGATAACTATTTTTTTTGTTTTATATATATATATATATACACACACACACACAGGTTTTTAAATGTACTGTATTTTAAAGAGGTCTCTTTATGCTCAAAAAGTTTGCATTTATTTGATAAAGTAAATTATTATTACAGTAAAAACAGTAAAAATGTTAGATGTTATTACAAACTCTAAAATAACCGTTTTTTATTTTAATGTACTGTAAAATGTCTTTGCTGAATTTTCAACATCACTACTATTCAGTGTCACATGATCCTTCAGATCCTTGGTCTAATAAAGTTCCTGTCGTATGACTGAATTTGATGATTTTCTTTGCATTGCAATTCAGTAATTGTCAGTTTCCACCATTCAAATTCGAACTTGCACTCATTTGCAATGTTCCAGAATGCTTTATCCAAAACGGAACACATATTGTTAAATACCTGAACACTAAAATACTGCTCGCAAGATGTTTTAGAAAGTTCACAATGCAAAGTTTTGAGTTTAAAACTCCTAAACAAGGTACATTTTTCTCCCCAGTCTTCAGGTATGTCCCTTGGACAATGCATGATGCTTCAGTCTAGACAATTAATGTTGCTGTTTTCTCATCTTTAACTGTAGAGCAGGACCATGTTTGGACTAATGGCAGTCAGCCCAGCTAGACTGATTACTAGGAGAAGAGAACGTCTAAGGTTACGTATGTAACCTCTGTTCCCTGAGAACAGGGAACGAGCGCTGCGTCTAGCTGACGCTATGGGGAACGCCCTCGGCGTGACTGGTGTCTGAAGCTACTATCGAATCACGGCAAAGTCTTTGACCGACGTCAGCCCATGACGTCATCAACGTGCGACCCGGAAGTATAAAAGGGCGCCGTGCCAACACATACACATCTTCTCGTCTGAAGGGACTGTATGGCAGATAGGCCCTGAAGCATGGCAACGCGACGCAGCGCTCGTTCCCTGTTCTCAGGGAACAGAGGTTACATACGTAACCTTAGACGTTCCCTTTCGAAAGGGAACTCTCGCTGCGTCTAGCTGACGCTATGGGGAACGATATACCAACGCCGCCATGCTGAGGGGAGTGTCTGCCCATTGGCAGTGACAACTGTCAACTCAAGTAATTCATAGAAAAACCTGAGCGATTCCCCCTCAGGTCCTGGGCTGACAGTGACAGCACTCCCTACGGTCATAGCCCAAGCTATACAACTAAACAGAACCCTAACGCACTGCGTGGAGTTCCATCTAGACCGCTCGAAGGCCCGGGACCACTACTTCCAATGAAGGGGTCCCTTCAAGGGAATGTGGCTAGGGGACCCGAAGGAACCCCAGCCAGTCACTACTCGGGAAAAAGTTCTCCCGAGTGCCACCAGGGAGGCCTGACCTGGTGCCCTAAGTGTTATGGACACTTCGGTTTAGCCAACCCTGTCTGTTCAAAACAGAGCCTCTGGATGGTGCCCAAAGGGCGTCCAAGCTAAGGGACTGAAACACAGGCAGTCTTACTTAGCCCGGAACTCAGAGACGGGTTATCCAAGAGAGCAACACTCAGCGTAGTGCTTTTCAACCCTTGCTATCGAGGGGAGTCTGCCTGCTCAAATCAAGGATCTACCAGGTGCTTGTGTTTCAAAGCAGTAGGGAGGCCGAAAGGGCCTAAGGACTGATCTAACAGGGAGGCCTCATGAGAGGCCTACGACCGTCTGACCAGGCTCAGGCGGCTGAGCACTCATAGACGACCCTCATTGAGGGGAGCAGCTGAGCCTGCCTGGCGAGTAACCTCCAGCTATAGGCCCAACTACCACAAGTTCTCACAGAGAACTGGTAATCAAAGTGCCTAGCTCAGGAACTTCAACTTCAAGGAGGCCCTGTGGGCCTACTACTTGATAGCGGGTATTCCAGGGAGGGCTATAGAGGCCTACTACCTAACCGCAAGCCATGCTGGAAACCCAAGCATCCAGGCTCGGGACTCCGTCCTCAGGGAGGCCTTAGTGAGGCCTACTACCTGACAGCAATACCGCCTGCTGAGGTTACCCTTGTTTTCTCAAGGAGGCCTAATGGAGGCCTACTACTTGACAGTCAAGCTACGCAGGCTAGTCGGGCATCCTGTTTAAGGAACCCGTCCTCAAGGGAGGCCTATTAAGGCCTACTACCTGATAACCAGCCTTTAGGGAGGCCTGGAGAGGCCTACTACCTGATTGCAATACGTGCTAAATGACTGGGTCCCAGGAACACCTTAGGGAGGCCTGATGGGGCCTACTACCTCGTTCGAGTGACCACCATCTGGGACTCGACAGTCAAGCTACGCAGGCTTTTCGAGCATCCTGATTAAGGAACTCGCCCTCAAGGGAGGCCTATTAAGGCCTACTACCTGATAAGCAGCCTTTAGGGAGGCCTTGAGAGGCCTGCTACCTGTTTGCAATGCGTGCTAACTGTTTCAGATGACTGGACCCCAGGAACACCTCAGGGAGGCCTGATGAGGCCTACTACCTTGTTCGAGTCAGGGAGGCCTATTAAGGCCTAGAATTAACAGCAGGCTTTCAGGGAGGCCTGATGAGGCCTACAACCTGCCTCTGAGAGCGACCACAATCTGGGAACTCACCCTCAGGAAAGCCTAGTAAGGTCTTAGAGTTAACAGCAGGCCTTTCAGGGAGGCCTGATGAGGACTACAACCTGCTTCTGGTAGTGATCACAACCTGAGAGCTCACCCTCAAGGAGGCCTAGTAAGGCCTTACACCTACCAGCGGGCCTTCGGGGAGGCCTGATGAGGCCTACAACCTGATAGCCTCCAGGCTAGCTGACCTGATGCGCACATCGGTACATACCTCCAGTGAGGCCTGTTTGAGGCCTTCCAACTGATAATGCGCCTTGTTCAAGAGGCCTACTGAGGCCTACAATTGACAGCCGACCTTCAGGAGAGTGTATTTACCCCTATTTAACCTGATAGCCAGCTAGGCTAGTAGTACCTTGATGCTTAAGCATTGTCACCTGCCTTACTAGAGGCCTGATAAGGCCTACCACTGTCACCGTTTAATCTTGAGAACGGTGCAATCCTTCCTGCTAACTGGGACAGCCATATTTGAAAAATGTGGGTTGTAGTAATATTAGACCCTACGGCTCGTTTTCATGGAGGCCTGCTGAGGCCTAACACATGATAGCTACCCATTACTATGGGGACCCGTTCCAGGGAGGCTTGTAGAAGCCTACAAGCTGTACGAGTTTCGCAAAAAAAAAAAAACGAGAAATAACTGCCAGACAAACAAACTGACTGCTATTAAAACCAACGACTCTCAATGAGAGGAGGCCTCCGATCTAAGTACAACAAAAAGGTGACGGTGCCTCAGCAACGCGCCTCCTTCATCCACATACCAACTGACGCCGCAGCGCTCAGTCGTAACAGAGACAAACTAATCCAACCTGCAGTGGCTTAGGGAACCGAAGACACATAGTAACCCTAGGCGGTAGACAAACACTACATTCTATCAGAAAAGTGTGCTACCGCCTAGTAATCCGCAAACATTTCAAAGAAAAGAGCGGCGGCCTAAACACTACTCTCAAAATGAGAGGAGGCCCATCTTCTGATAACCATAAGCGGTGGCCTATCTGGCGCCATCTTGACCAACCAGGGAAAGCCAACACACACTCACAAACATAGCCCAGATAATGGTGCTGTGTTAAAGCCTAACTAAGCAGGGGAATAGACAGTTCTCTCTGATGAAAACCCAACTCTATACAGGAACCTGGGGTCTGTAAGAAATACATATTTTTAGTATAACACACAAAAATGACCACTCTCACCTGCGGCATGCTGAGCGAAGACTCATTGTGCGGTTCTCACCACCATGTTCTACCACCCTTGAATGCCTGAAAGGGGCGTTCTCACTGAGCAAGTCCGGGCGGGCCATCAGAACATAGTTCTACTCACCATAGGCCTGCCTCAGGCCTGATGTAAGAAGCGCCTGGGTAAAAGTCATAAAAAGACATTAAAAAGGAAAAAGGAGAGGGCTATGATGTAATCGCCCTCAAGGGAAGTGATCCATCACCAACGCCTTCGTTGAGAACGTTTGTCCTGGATCACCTCCCTTAGATCCTTTTTCCCGCGGGAATCCCATCTCCTCTGTACCCTGCTCCTCCAAGGAGGGGGGGGGGGGCACGAGAGGAGACGCTAGCACTCTGGTCCTGCCTACGGTCCTCAGACCGTGAAGGACCAGGTCCCGCCTGCCTGGGTGGGGGCGCGGATCTCAGCGGTATGCATGTTTTATTCTTAAATGCCGCTGAGCGCGCCTTCGCCTCCCTGAACTTTCCAACCACCGCCTCCACGGAGGTGCCGAAAAGTTCAGTAGGCGAAACCGGCGAATCGAAGAGAAAACCCTTTTCTCTCTCCCCGATATCAGCCAGGCCCAACCACAGATGCCTCTCCGTAACCACCATAGCCGCCATAGAGCGGCCGATAGCAGCAGCAGTCTGCTTGGTGGCCCGGAGAGACAGATCTGTGGTGCGGCGCAGCTCAGCAACCGCCTCAGGGGACAGCCCGGCCCCCTGGTCGAGATCCTCCAGTAGGTCCGCCTGGTACGCCTGAAACACCGCCATGGTGTGAAAAGCAGCACCAGCCTGACCCGCTGCCGTGTATGCCCCTGCCATTAAAGCACAACGTGATTTAGAAAGGCAGAGTTTGAGCTCTTCAGTGTTGATGCCCACGAAATGCGAGAAAAGTTCGCAAACTTTCCTCGCCAGTCGGTAGCCTCAACACATATCCATATTCCCCTATCCCCTCGACATCAGCGAAGTTAAAACGCTGATGTTGATGAACATTGGGTAGAATATGGATTCTTCCATGCCCTCTCGATCTCTGTAAGAAGATCAAGAAGGAATGGAAGGCTCATCTGAGCTGATGGTTTATGGCCAAGGAGAAATCGATCATGCAATTTATCACGAGCGATCTCTCCTCTAACGCGCCAACATGGCAGCAGCAGCCTGCCCGCAGCACGTTCCATAACATTCATCAGCTCAACATACACGGTCAAGGTGGCTGAGAGGATTCATACCACTCTCACCAGCCATCCCTAAGAGCACTTGCTGTTTAGTCTCGTTAGCCGCCAGATCGTCGCGACGATCGGCGAGCTGCATCTGAGAACCCATGATGTATGCCAACGCTCAGCCTCAGCTTGAGCGGGACAGCATCATCCAGTCCCAGATGCCAAACTTTCTTCCCTCAGGAAAAAAACCAGACTAGAGTGGAACGATCTCAGATTGAAAACCGCTCACACTCACACACAAACAACTTCAAATGAACTTGACTGTGCATGCTCTTGATCCCAGGCAGTAAATACACACTCGTGTGTATTAATAATTGAATTTGTTTTACCTTAACTCGTATAGCAGTTCAAACAGACAGTCCCTGAAGACGAGAAAGATGTGTATGTGTTGGCACGGCGCCCTTTTATACTTCCGGGTCGCACGTTGATGACGTCATGGGCTGACGTCGGTCAAAGACTTTGCCGTGATTCGATAGTAGCTTCAGACACCAGTCACGCCGAGGGCGTTCCCCATAGCGTCAGCTAGACGCAGCGAGAGTTCCCTTTCGAAAGGGAACTAAATAGTACTTCCTAATTACCTTCTCAAGAAAAGGCAGATCGTTGGCACCGGTGTTACACTGGCTTGCCCAAATCACTCTTTTCATTACAGTTAACAGAAATGGTGTGACCTGCATAGACAGAGACTCACTGAATGAAATTTCCGGGGGTTACTGACATTGAATTCGGGAAATTCACTAATATTGAATTGTGCCCAATTATTTTATTACCCAATTCAATAAACTATTTAAATGAAGTAAATGCACAAACATATCAAAAATCTGTGCAGGATTTGCAATTCCACATCGTAACGACAAAAATTCAAGGGAATATTGCCAACCATATATACTTAACCTTATTGTTTTCCCCTCCATAGGTGGCAATGTTTACTATAGTGTCCATGACAAAAGAGTTTTAAAAGACACTTGTGAAGTTTGCTTGTTTGTATTGTGGACAGCTTGTTTGTGAGGAGACTGCCATTTAATATTGCATTGGGAACAATTGGAAAAGTAATCAGAGGCGATTAGCTTCCTTCTCACAATATTCTGTGAAGTGTGTTTGTTCAGCTATTAGCCTTGTACTTATGTAAGTTGATTAGCACTTTGATGTTTGAACCTTTTAAGTGCCCCTATTATGGTTTTTCAAATATATCCTTTCATCCGTTTGTGAATGTAAAAGTTCTGCAAAGTTGTTAAGTCAAAAGTGCACGATAAATAAAGTTATTGCCTCCCAAAAGAAAGAATCGACTTTAAGCTGCCTATACGATTGTCAGTAATTTGAATCCCACTTCGTTACAGTGCAGCACTAGATAAGACATTTGCATATGTTCACCCGCAAAAACACTGAAGGGGGGCTTTACATAGAAGGGGGAATGTCCTCAACAGAGCCGGCCCAGCCACTAAGCGAACCTTGCAATTGCAAAGGGCCCCGTGGCCAGCAGAGGGCCCCCTAGAGTCATTGCTGAAAAAAAATCATACATCAAAAGTAACATAAAATAAATAAATAAAAATAAAGAAAGAAATGGGCCTACAGTGCTCTTTATCAGGCATCATGATAAGCACAGTTGTTATTTATTTAGTTCTTTATTATGGCGAGTTCCCCGCTAATCTTGACCCCTGACTGACCCTGTGATGTCAGTCACATCATGTCACTCGTCAGTCAGTGACTCCGACGTCGACGATGTCTGACAACAAGAAACGAAAATATCTTTCTGGCCATGAAAAACGACAAAAGAAGAGGCTGGAAGAAGAAAAGAAGCAAGAAGATAAAGGTACGTAAACCTGTAGGCTTAATTTTCCGATACCTATGTATGTATGGATAATCTGCAGTCTAAATATAAGTTAGTCTCTCTCGCTCGCAGTATAGCGAGGCGGTTGTTATAGCGAATAAAAACCGCCTCGCAGCTCGCTATAGATTATCCCTCTTATTACATGGATACCTACCAAATCAATAAATAATTTGACACAAAATATTGATTGAAAAAGGAGTTTATTGATTTAAAAACGATTGTTGCTTCCGCTAAAGAAAATAGTCCGTTCCGCGTCCATAGCAACGCTCTGCTCAACGGTGTGTTATAGCTACTTCACAGCGGGCTGTTATCAAGACGTAACAGACCCGCATTCTACATTGGAATTCAACCAAGCCATGTAATAAATGCTAATAACATGCTGCAAAAAATTAGTTTAGTATTATACCATTTGTTGTGATGTTAAAGCATTTAACAGAACAATAAAACCCCAGTTTGGCTTCTTCACTAAAGGGCTAACATTAATTTACTCCTTATGTCCCCTTTCCAGGGGCCCTATTAAAGTATATGCTGCCAGTAAGCAAAGCTCCAGCTGTTGGTGAGTATAAAGGTACTGTAAAATGATAACCTTCTGCATTTTAAAAAATTAAGTCTAACTTTATGTATAATTATTTTCTTTATTGCAGCTCCATCAACCACTTCTTTTCCTGGTTCACAACACAGTCATGTCACCCAAGAAGACACAAAGATTTTAATAGTTCTATTGAAATGTTACCTAATTCTTATTATTGTTACTTTTAATCTTGTTTGTGGTGTTTTAGATATTGTTAATTTTGTTTATTTGAAAAGTTAAAACATTTAAATGTTCTATTTATTATTTTATATAATAGTTTATTTAAATGTATTAAATATTACTCTATTTGCTCTATTTCATTTCAATTATATATAGGCTGTTGTTTGTGCCTCTTAAACTCTTGTATCAATTAAAAATGTTTCTTTGATCGTCAGTGAAAATCACTTTATCAGTCTTTTTATTCAGTAAGTTCAGCAGTGTGTTCATTGCACTGCACTGCCATTCAGCTCAGTGGTATCATAATTTTACTGTTAGACATCAAACATGGAACTCAACTCAAGAACTCAAGGTCTTTTATTGTCATTCTGTACATGTTGCCACATAAGAACGAAATACGTACTCAGGACCAGCAGCGTAAAAAAGAAAATTAGCATACAGTATACATAGAATAATTAAAACATAATTTAATAGACTAAAAAATAAAATAAAAACATAGTAGATATAATATGTATAGTATAGTTATAAGGTAGTCATTGCTTTTCTTTAGGCCTTACTTAAAACGGTCAAAGGGGCCTCCAACCAAATTTTGCTTAGGGCCCCCAAAGGTCTAGGGCCGGCTCTGGTCCTCAACCACCACCAATGTGCAGCATCCACCTGGATGATGCGATGGCAGCCATATTGCGCCAGAACGCCCACTACACACCAGCTTATTGGTGGAGAGGAGACAGGGTGATGAAGCCATTCTTTATATATATATATATATATATATACATATATATATATATGGGGATTATTAGGAGGCCATGATGGACAGGGGCCAATGGGCAAATTTGGCCAGGATGCCAGGGTTACACCCCTACTCTTTTATCGAAGGACAGAAAGTCAGGACCTCGGTTTAACGTCTCATCCGAAGGACGGTGCTTATTGACAGTAGTGTCCCCATCACTATACTGGGGTGTTAGGACCCACACAGACCACAGGGTGAGCACCCCCTACTGGTCTCAATAACACCTCTACCAGGCAGCTACTTAGTTTTCCCAGTGCTTCTCAAATCTCAGAGTTCAACGTGGGATTCGCAAAACGCTTGCTATTGAAAGATGGGTCAGTACCCAGTTTATTTGGACCAACTTGCTCCTCAGAATCACAACCTGTAAGTATGATCAGTTATGTATATATGTGACCCTGGACCACAAAAAAATCATAAGATGCATGGGTATATACATTGTATATACATTGTATGGGTCAAAATTATCGATTTTTCTTTTATGTCAAAAATCATTAGGATACTAAGTATGTTCCATGAAGATATTTTGTAAATTTCCTACCATAAATATTTCAAGCATTTATTATTATTAGTAATATGCGTTGCTAAGGACTTAATTTGGACAACTTTAAAGGCGATTTTCTCAATATTTTGATTTTTTTGCACCCTCGGATTCCAGATTTTCAAATAGTTGTATCTCGGCCAAATATTGTCCTATCCTAACTCACCATACATCAATGAAACACTTATTTATTCAGCTTTATATATCTCAATTGAAATAAAATTACCCTTTTGACTGGTTTTGTGGTCCAGAGTCACATACTGTATATTCTACCAGGTGTTCAAATACATGGTTTTGTGTTTTATATTGTAAGTTTCTAGCTAACTGTTAACTCACATTATTACTGTCTTACTGAAATACTTCTGCTAAAAAGCTGTGGGCCACTATTACCTATTCATGCAGATTGTCTGTCATTCTTACTACTTTGAGTAAAAATGAAGGATGGAGCGAGATTTGTTTTACAAACATTTATGTTACATCAGTCATTCACGTTAGTGCTCGGCTAACATATGCACTGTTATTGATACAGTTCCAGCATGTCCCCAATAAATTAGAAATATTCCCATTGGTTTGTTGATTGACATACATTTGTTAATGCTGATGGTGAGGAATTACAGTTGCAACATCTCATAAAGTACGGCAAACTGAGTAGCGTATTAATGAGAAACGTCCTCATCAAGTCGTCCTTGCGATGGAGGTTCGGGTTGAATATCTAGTTCTTCCAATGTTTCATCATCAGACTCAGAGTTCAGTGACGGTAATGAACATTTAGCTTCCAACATGTGGTGTAAGCGGTCGACCAATCAGAGCAAAGTAGCTTGAGGAAAGGAGGGATTTAGAGAGACTGATTCATCCGACGAGTCGCTTGAGAATCATTGAAAAATGTGGTGATGTGCAATGTATATTATGAGAAAATGAAAGTGTGCTTTGACCTTTGATGAATGTAAACCTAGGAGACTCCAAAACAAAATTAGGAACATTTAAAAAAGCATAATACGGGTACTTTAATGGTTTCATTCTGTTTTAAAGCTGAAGTTTTTTGTTAAAATCTTTATTTTACACCAGTTTAATATGCAAAACGGCTTTTCACAAATGATAACCCCAGGTTATCGTCACTCTAAACTTTAAACGCTTTTAACCTCTGATAAAAGTACGGTGTAATTTAGTTGTGGGGTTGGTACAGATTTTTACTCGGGGTTATGAAACCCTGCTCCGCTTAGCACCGCTTTTGAGGCATTAATCCCACATTGTGTTGCATAACAGACTAAAACAATTAACTGTTAGAATTTTATGGTTGGATGCTTAGCAACAGACAGCCAATTGTGTGCTTCCTATTCACAGGCTTTGAACAGTCATGGAAACACAACACAATGTACAGTAAAAATGGTATATTTCAGAGTTTGAGGGGGAAAATGTCAAATGGTAATAGAAATTGAAGTGAAGAAGAGACCGTTTCATTCTCACATTTTTATAGTCTGAAAACTCATTCAGGAAAAACTTGAGCATGTTGCATCCATAATTGACACTGATCTGCACTGACCAGGGTTAACTATTTAAAGTTTGAAAGCCTTATTGTGAAGCTTTATTGCGAGCCCATCTAATATTCCAATCAACAGCCAAGAGCCAGAGTATATAAACAGCTGCTTACATCTCCTCAATCTCAGATGTTACAACATCCCACCAACCTCTCCAAACTCCACCTTTATCTTAGGTAATTTGCCCTATGGAATCATATCCTATGTTAAATCACTATGGGGGTATATCAGAGCTCGAGTTGAAGCTTCTTCACCAAGACCCTCATCAGTGGACAGCAAGCCAAAAAAGCTTAACCTAATATCTTAAGATTATATGGGCAAACAAACTTGTTAAATAACCTATTAGTTGAGTAATAGCATCACAACTAGAACATCATGACTACATTGGCAATGCAGTGAGATCTGATTAGCCAAACAATGGCAGAGAGTTTGGGAAAACTTTTTAAAAACACTCATTGTTCTGCAATTCTTGTGCTAGTGGCGCAGACACGCTTCAGCTTTATGCAGCTCTGGGAGGCAAACATTTCTGACTCCAGATTTTGAGAACAAACAATGCGGGCATCTTTCAAATCAGCTTTTGAAAGACCACAGCTGCCAGATCTCATGTATAAAGCACCATTCTGTCCAGTAGAACATAATTACTCTCACCCACACAAGCCAATATGATAATACACACATTCCCTTTGATGCTTTCAGTGTGTGAGCAGAGAGACGGAGCGCTCTGATAAGATGTTTGGCGATGACGTGGCGTTATTCCCTGCTTCGTGTAAGTGTCGGCTTTAGATCAAGATGATTCATTCTGAGCTCTTCACTTTAATTACAAATTGCCTGCAGCATAAACCTTCACCAGCAACAAAATAAACTATTTACTACTTGATTGCCACAGGCATGCAGTTAGCAAAGACAACTCACAACCTTCTATAGGGGCAGTCTGGATCTCACAGATGTTCCCTGTCACAGTAAAGAAACAAACAAGCAATGCAGGTGCAATGCAAGATGACCTTCCGCCAAAGGGAAGAGGGTTAAAGAGAGTGGAAGAAACAGAGCAGAATGCTGACTTGCTTTGGGGACTATGAAGAAATGTTTCTCAGCAACTTGTATGTATGTTGCACTATATAAATCATAGATTTTTTAACAAACATCATATGTTTTCATGTTGTTTACTTCACCACTATAAAACCAATTGGACATACTTGGACATCTTGGGTAAAAACTCAGTGGTGTGTAAATAAACTACGTCCCAAGAGCTTTAAACCTCCCAGAATTTTTTTTTTTTTTTTTTTTTTTTTAGGAATAGTTCACCCACAAAATAATTGTACTCACCCTCATGATGTTCCAACTCTGTGCATGTCTTGCTTTCTTCTGCAGAACACAAAAAAGAAAGTCAATATAATGAAAGTTAATGGCATCCATGGTATTGAGCTCCAAAAAGACCTTGAAAATATCACCCAAAAAAAAACCCTATTGCACTATTTTTCTGAAGTGATAGTTTTGTGTGATGAAAAGACATGGATGCAATTCCTTGGTGTATCACATTAAAAGTTTAGCCCTAAAGTGCACAGTAAAAATTGAGACAGAACACACACACACACACACACACACAAACGTTTACATCTAAATGGGGAAAATGCATTGATTTAATTAATTGTGTATTTTATAACCTAACCCTAACCCAAAAATAAATTGATTACTTTAAATTACTTGAATTAAAATATTTTATTGTTTTATACCAGATTTACAAATGAGGATGTTCCCAAATTTTTAGGGATTTTTGTCAGGTTTTGCTAACTTCTGGGTACAAATTTGTTCCCAAAATATGGTTAAGTAGGCACACACACACACACACACACACACACACACGTAGATATTCAAAGGGCCTGAAAGAGTGGGTCCACTGATACCAAACCTCTAACACATATAAACCCTCAGGTGTCCCCTTTTTAAAAGGTCAGCTCAGCTATACTGCTTTGCAATACACAGCAGTTGTGCGTTCCATAAAAAAACACAAAAGAATCAGTTTTTTAATAAAAGACACCTTACAGTAACCTTTCTGAAGATTTTAGAAAGCATATCAAGGTAACAAAATGATCAATCAAAATGCGGACTCAAAACTCTGGAATAAAGAAGGGAGAGTGTTTTCGTATTTGGCTTCTACACTCTATATAGCCTTCCTGATGATGATCGGGCTCAGACTTATTTAAATCTAGATTAAAGAGACATCTCTTTAGCCAAGCATTCACATAAAGCATAACCTTGTACAGTTATATCAGATCAAATGCACATGATTATCTTTGCTCGAAATGTTATGAAAAGCAGCTACGCTATTTATTTTCATTTGCTTTTCTGTTTTATCTCAGCATGCCCATCCCGAGGTAATATAGAGAGTAGGGGAGAGCGGGGCACAAAGCTTTTTGACTTTCTCAGTTTGTGTAAATCCACTTACGTGTTCAGAGCATTTCTTTTTTCCCACATTAATTTCACACGTCTAGTACAATTATGTGGTTTAGTTTCATTAATACAGTGTATACCTTTTTCTTGATTTACCCCGAAAGAATGGAAGTGAAATGTGACAACATGCCCCGTATGTGGGGTACATTATACACTCTATAAAAAAAGGTTCTATATGGCACCAAAAATGGTTCTTCGTCGAGGAACCACTTTTGGTGCTATAGCACCATATCTTAACATGTTCTGTATATGGTAGCGGTGCTAAATAGCACCTTAGTTAGCGGTGCTATATAGCACCTTAGTCAAAGAACTGGTGAAGAACCTCTGAAGAGCCGCTGAAGAACCACTGAAGCACCAAAATTGGAGCTATATAGCACTTATAAAGGTTCCCCAATTACAAGCCAAGAAGCATTTTTGGTGCCATACACTAAAAAAAAAAAAGGTTCTATATGGCAACAAAAATGTTTCTTGGCTCGTTATCATAGGGGAACTTTTTTTAGTGCTATATAGCACCAATTTTGGTGCTTAGGTGGTTCTTCAGCGAGCCAAGAACCATTTTTGGTGCCATATAGAACCTTTTTTTTTTTAGAGTGTAACATGTGAGGGGCCAAATAACAGCTTAAAATGTTACCAGATATAATCCAAAAATATCCAAGACAAACTAAAATATTTTTTCAATGAAATACAATTAAGAACTTTTTTTAAATAAAATAATGGCATTTTTAATCATTAAAAATATTTTAAAAAATTTTGTTTGACATTAAACGCATTGCTAAAAATAATAATAATGAATAATTTCTGAACATTGACTCTCAGTCATTATTCACCTTTTTCTCATGGTTTCTCAATAGAATTCATAAAAGTATAGAATATAATAGCACATTTATAATAGGGGCACATTGTAACACAGTGTGACAACATGCCCCACCTGCACAACTGGGATTTAAACCCGGCTCGTGTCTTCTGCTGATTATCTCAACTGTTAAATAACAGATATAAGATTATAACAATATCAGATTTGTCTTATTTTAAATAAACACAAAACTGAAATGAAAAGTAAACTTCAGTAAGAAATGTACTTTTGCTATGGTATCTTCCAAAGATTTTTTAATTTTGGAGCAATTTTTTCTCTAAATAATGTTGTTGATATGGCAACTAGTAAATACACAAGTTTCGTCATGCTGGCATGTGAGGAAAGTTTTAAACCATGTGTGTTACAACTAACCCGCGTTAGGTTGTGCCCCACGCTCCCCTACATCAGCTCCAGTTTGTATCCAGCCTCTTATGAAGTCTTCAGATGAAGCAAACTATGAATCAAAATGCACCAAATTATCTATATATTGCAATCACTATGTTCACAACTTGTAATAATTGCTCCAATGAGCTCGTTGTTTCTTCCTTAAATGAAAATGTTAGCTAACTGCATGATTTGTATTTTCTTAGAAATGTACATTTCTGAAATATGGACATTACTTGGACAGTCTGATAGAAGATCACTCTAGTCTAAATCGTCTAAATCGTAACGCAGACTCTGTAAAGCTGCTTTGAAACTATATGTATTGTGAAAAGCGCTATACAAATAAATGTGAATTTGTCAAACAAGAAGTTTAGTATCAGGGCAGATCTTTCTCACTTTTTATGAAAGTAATTGTTGAGATAACATGATAACAATAACCTAAGGCGCATTGTTATATCAACCTATTCAATATGGAGATTTAACCCTATTGGACTGATGGTTTCAATGAATCATATATTTGCTTTGTTTCTCTATAGATTTGAGGTAAATTTAAACATGTGATCCAGCTGGGAATTTCCGATAGAGCTCTTAGCCATCTGCGTACTGAGCCTTCCCTCAGATCTGTGTGAATGGAAACATCTTTCATTGTCCTTGAGCACAGACAGATGTTAGTATGCTATGCATGTTAAATATTATATATGTGTGTGTGGTGAACATCCCACACATTATATTTTTTGTGCTGTGCATATTAGCGACCACCCTGCTAGGAAATTGCTCTGTTTATGTCTTTGAAAATGTTATGAACAGTTCATGTTTTCTGTGTGGCAGTGCACGCTGTAGACAATTGGCCAGAATCAAATATTTAATTGAAATATCAGTTTGGATTACAATAACCGATGAAACCATAGTCATGATATGGTCCTCCAATTCGATCTGTCAAGTCGAATTGTAATTCCATCTCTGGTTTGCCTTCGAAGGACAATTTGCTCTTGCTAGTGCATTAGCATATTTGCACTCTCACACTGCCTGCGGCAAATTTTATTTAAACTAATCTGATTTGTGCAGATGCCCAGATAAATAAGCCAAAAGACACAAACCCTCCAGCAGAATATCTCCATTCAAGTTGTAATAAACTCATCTCTCTTTAATAGATCTTATACGGTTGCTCAGGTTGTTGTGTAGACATTGGTTGCAAGACAAACCAAGGGACATCAGGAAGAGATGTAACTGTTACTCTGCAAAAAATATGATAATGTGTCTTGCACCACAGTGAAGAAGTCTAAGGGAATGCTGCCGCTGACCATGAAGTATGGATTACTATAAAGAAAAATGCTGTTGCACTAAAACAAATATTGTGTTAAGACTGTAAGTCAGTCCGAAATCAAAAATTCCCCTACTATATAGAATGCAAAAACATAGTATTTGAAAAACAGTAGGCAAAATACCCGGATGACCTACTACTTCCAGCAAGATTCTGAAGTGTGAATTCGATTAACACTTTACTGTCCCATGAGGTCATGGGAGAGGATTTATGAATGACAGAGAAGCGATGCAACTGACACTGGTGATAATGGCAACATGGCGAATGTACATGTTTGGATTATACTACAGACATTCATACTATATAGTAGTGTTGGGTCCGAGTCCACCTTTGTCGAGTTCGAGTCAAGACCGAGTCTTGAATAATCAGGTCCGAGTCCAAAAGGGGCGAGTTGGACTCAAGTCCGAGTTCTGGTTGGGTCGAGTCGAGTCCGCCCGAGTCCAGAAAGTAATTAAATTGAAAAAAGATTAGTAATTGCTATTGTAAAATTTTGCCTTCTATAATTTTTTTAACCTTTCAACCCATTAAAACAATGTCAATATAAAATTGAACAACAACATCTTGCCATTTAACATTTTTATTTTGTCAACAGAACCTCAACTAGTTTCCAATCAAAAATGGTTTCAACGAATAGAATGGACATAGATATGTAGAACTTTTATTATTACAAGTGCATGAAAAACACAAATTAACCTGTTTTATTGATGCCTCTGGTATCACCAAATGCTAATGTTTAGGGGTGGGCGATACTAAAATCTTATTTCACGATAATGATATGTTTTCTCAAGTAGGATTGTTCAAGTAAGAAAAAATACTATAGAAATTGAATAAAAGGCGGGGAGACGTTAATTAATTTCTTATCTTAGTTTTATGCTGGTTTTGTTGTTACACATGACGCGGACTCAACTGCATTCGGAATATTTTCAGAGTACAAAATGTCCAAGTCTGTGTCAAGTCCGAGTACAAATTCACCCGAGTGCGTGACAAGTCCAAGTTCATTCAAAATTGGACTTGAGTCCGGACTCGACTCAGAGTCCAAGTTTGTGTACCCCAACTCTACTATATAGAATTTTTTTAACGGTCATGACTCTTGAAGTAAGTTTCCAAGCAAATGCATTGTCTACTATACAGTAGGCCTATGTGATTTCAGACGCAGCATGTGACTAGCAGTTAGCCAAGGGATAATCATCTTACTATGAAATGAGACCAATTTAAGTTTTTCTGCAATTTACTTAAATTATGAGCAGTCTTAAAGAAATAATATGCAAGAGACCCCTAATGCTGCAGGGATAATGTATTTTTAACTCAGATATTTTCACATTTTATTCTATGACATAAAAGACATCAGTAAACCCTTGTGATTGTTTAAAGCTTTTACTTGTCTTGAAAGGGCGGTTGCTAACAAGTGGACAAATTAGACCAAAGAGGTTGTCGGGTACATTAAACGGTGAACTGGAAAAGAGCCTAGTTGTGTTTATAATCCTGCTCTTGAAACTTTTCAGACTCAAACTTTCAGGGAAAATGTGGGGTTATATAATAAGTAGTCTAAGTCTGAGTAAAGAGTTGTTGAAGTGTAATGGTGGTAATGTTGAAGTCTTGTGAACGTGGTGTAGTTCGTTCATAGCCTACGTTTAGCTTTTCACGTCTGCCGATAATCACAATGAATAAAATATGTAAGAATCATAAACTTTTGTTAGGTCACAGAGCTTATTTTCAGCAATAATCCAAAAGCCAATGGAAAAATCCTATTGGGTTTTTGTCGCTAATTTTCAGATTGCCCAACAAAAATATAGTTCAGTTGTGTAGCTTTAGTGACTCTTTCTACAAATTACATAGTAACACCAATTACTTAGATCCATCTTTTCCAGATCCATCTTTTCACACTGAGCACAATTGAGGGACTCAAACACAACTACTAAAAAAGGTTGAAACATTCACTAATGCTCCAGAAGGAAACACGATGCATTTGAGCTGGGGGGTGAAAACTTATTGAATTTGAAGATCAAGGTAGGCCTACATTGTACTCAATTTGTCTTCTGGGAAACATGGAAGTATCTTCTGTTGCTTCAAAAGGGCAGTTCTAAATAAATAAAAAAAGATATTTAAACAAAACAAGAAACATTTGGACATCTTCCTCCTGTTCAAACGTTTTCACCCCCTGGCTCTTAATGCATCGTGTTTCCTTCTAGAGCATCAGTGAATGTTTCAACCTTTTTTTAGTAGTTGTGTTTGAGTCCCTCAATTGTCCTCAGTGTGAAAAGATGGATCTCAAAATCATACAGTCCCTGCTGGAGAGGGTTCAAATATGCAAAAGATGCTGGAAAACTGAAGAATGTGCAGGACCTGGAGAATTTTTCTGAAGAATATTGGGCAGTTTAACTGCTCAGGACAAACAAGGGACTCATGAACAACCATCAGAAAAACAAAAAAAACAGCCGTGGATCATCCAGGGAATGACACACAGTATTAAGAATTAATGGTTCATAAACTTTTGAGCGGGGTTATTTTAATAAATTCTGATATTTTTTTGTCTTGTGGACTATATGTAAACATTTTTTCATTTAAAATATATTATTCAGCACAGTACTAAATAAAAAAATAACATGCATTTTGTATGATCTCTTTTTATTTAGTTAAAATTATTCACATTTTCACAGCTGTGGCTCTACAATAATTTTACAATGCGACGACAATAGTTTTTGTGCGCAAAAAAAAAAATCAAAATAACACCTTTATCCAGCTTGTTATTGTCTTCCGTGTGTGCCTCCACGACGCATGCGCGAGAATATAATGTAGCGCCAGCGTTCGGGAATCCATGAAATGCACACTTAAGCCCCATTTTGAGAACAACGCTGAGACCTAAAGCACGATCAATGTAGAATCCAACAGCTTAGACACGCGCGTCTTCCTCTGATTGTAAACAAATCCCTTCTGGGTCATGTGTCCGAGCGCCGGATCTGCGTAATATTCTCGCGCATGCGTCGTGGAGGCACACACGGAAGACAATAACAAGCTGGATAAAGGTGTTATTTAGATTTTTTTTTGCGCACAAAAACTATTGTCGTCACATCGTAAAATTATTGCAGAGCCACTGTGGTGAGACAACCCGTTCTCACTCCCAAGGCGTCAAGTTCCGACGCATGGTCAAGTGCTTTTCGCGTCACAATAAAGACGCTAAAGGCACCCCTAGGCGTCACTAAATCGACGCGCTGAGTGCTCCATTCATTTCAATGAGAAACCTTTGGCGTCAGAAACAGACGCGTTGGGCATGGGAAAGTCATGATTATCATCTATTGGGTTATGATTTTGCCATTATGACATGTTGGACTGTGATTCTCAATTTAATCAGCCAGCATCATTTTATTTACGCTATCTAGACACGTTTTAACATGTAACCCAACCCCATTCCATCCCTAAACCTACCCATTTGTGTGGTATAAAACGCAGATATAACAGGCAGAGTCGACTGCATGCACATTTTATTCAAAAAGTACAAATATTCCAAATATTCCGAGGCCAAGCGATTGATTTGTGTAAAGGAAATCCCCAAAAGCGATCTGCGTCTCCATCCGCAGAAGATCACGAACACATTCAATTTCAAATATTGCTGCCCGTTACGTCAGTTTTCATAGTGAAATTGCATTGGCTCTCGTAAGTCTCGTGACCAATTGCGTCATTACGTCAGCTTTGATTGTAAAATGTCATTGGTTCTCATGTGTCTTGTGACCGAATGCGTTATGCTAAAGAGGCGTGTGTATTATTTGAATGAGATATGAATGAGTGCGTTCACAGAGTGGCGGGATCGTCATCTCAGCGATTAAAACATTAAGATCAACTCTGTTCTTTACATAAAGACATTGTGGGACTTCAGAAGACTTGGAATGCAACAGGAGTTAATACTTTTATACTGTTTTGGGTCAGTTTTTGCAATAAATAGATGTGACTGTACTTGTATTTGCCTGTTATGTGTTTTATATTGTTTAGAAGTGGGTAGGTTTTGGGTAGGAGTTGGGTTAGCAGCTCCAAAATATAAAAGTAACCTTTAAATATGAATAAAATATGAATAAAATCATGTCTGCTTTTACAAATGCAAAGAATAACATGCATCTTGATCTGACGCATTGGGTAAACAACTGAAATGAATGGAGCACCCAGCGCGTCGATATAGTGATGCCTAGGGGTGACTTTAGCGTCTTCGATGTGACGCGGAAGGCACTTGACCATGCTTCGGAATTTGACGCCTTAGGAGTGAGAATGGGTTGGGTGAGATGGACTTTGTAACAACGTTTTAAGTGCCTTTTATGGGTCTTGGGAGTATTCATGTACTGAATGCCAATGGAGGCCTATCTGAAGCCTTTCTCAGCCATCAGCTTTCAACAAAAATATCTTCATTTGTGTTCCGAATATCTTACGGTCTTACGGGTGTCAAATGACATGAGGGTGAGTAATTATTGACAGAATTTTAATTTTTGGTCAACTAACCCTTTAAGTATCACACTTGAGGGAAAAACTTAAGGTGCTTTATGCAACCGGGCACAGGAGCTTGCATCTGTGAAAGCATTTAAACAAATTGTAAAACAGGTGCTGTGTTTATAAATGAGTCACAAATTTTTATTTAAATAACTACATTCTTGCCTACAAACACTTAAAACTACATTCCGTGACACAACAACAGTAGTATTTGTAAAGTGTGGTTTGCTAGTCCGCCATGACACTCTCTGAGAGAAATGTTGCAAGCGGAGTGATAAAAACGGTGAAACGGTTCCGGTGCTGGAATATCGCATGGCTGAAAAAGGCTCTCAGCCAATCAGATTCGAGAACCAGAAAGAACTGTTGTATAAATGTTGTGGTAGCTACTTTCAAAAGCTCGATGTCTACGTGAGCTTTACAAAAGGACATTCATTGTATTTCAGCGGGTTGAACTGTTGTCCAGCTGTTACATGGTTTTACTCAGGGGTACTTTGTGCCAGTCTTTTGGCACCCAAATAGGGTGACCACCATCAAACAAACCAAATGTGGGATGATTACTAAGTTTGTGTGGGACAATGTGGGACATGTTACCAACACTAAAACATAACCTGAAACTGTTGTATAATCTTAAATTCAACATCACTGAGCCCAAAGGCACCAGGCATCATGCAGATAACTACTTTTGAAACAGTTCTGACCAAGTGCAACTAAAATCCAACTAAATAAATAATGAAACAAATAAAACAACATTAAATTAGTTAATCTTATATATTAATTGATATATATATATATATATAGTTTTTTCCCCAGAGCTGTCTCTTTACTGAACTCAAACCCCCGTTGATCCACTTCCCTCATAAACTGCGAACTCTCCTACCTCACACCTACATTCACTTTGTTATTTGCACTACCGACTGTTTATTACAGTAACAACTGTTTACTTATGCATTCTGCACCACCATATCGTAACTGGATTATGCTCATTTGCACTGCCGACTGTATTTACAGTAACAATGTTTACATTTGCATTTTGCACCGTACTTCTAACTGGAATATGCAACCACTTTCCACTGCACTTTTACACTTTCTTTCGGATAGCTTCTGTCCATAATTTATTGTACTAACTTAATCCACTGCTATATTCCTCATTTAGCCTAACATATTATTGTATACCTCTAACTGTAAAATTCTGTTCAAGTAATAACCGTCTGTATATTTATTCATAGTACATAGTCACCTGTAAATTCTGTTTATAGTAATAGCCATCTGTATATTATATTCATAGTACATATTCACCTGTAAATTCTGTTTATAGTAATAGCCATCTGTATATTATATTCTAGTACATATTCACCTGTAAATTCTGTTTATAGTAATAGCCATCTGTATATTATATTCTAGTACATATTCACCTGTAAATTCTGTTTATAGTAATAGCCATCTGTATATTATATTCTAGTACATATTCACCTGTAATTCTGTTTATAGTAATAGCCATCTGTATATTTATTCACTGTATATATTCATCTGTAAATTCAGTTCTACTTATAGTAATAACCATCTCTCTACTTATACATATTTATATATATTCAGAACATTTTTATGTCCTGCACTTACGCAACCATTGTATATCCTGCACTTGCTGCTATTGCACTTCTGGTTAGACCTAAACTGCATTTCGTTGCCTTGTACTTGTACTTGTGTAATGACAATAAAGTTGAATCTAATCTAATCTAATCTAATCTAATATATATATATTAGATATATTGATATATATATATATATAAAAACTACAATCCCCCCCCAAAATTTTTTTTATAATTATATATATAGCCTATATATATATATATATATAAACTATCCATTCGTTTTCTGACAGGGAACACATGGAATGAATCACCGCTCCACATTTTGATTGACAGCCGTCACAACCTACTAGTGACCGTGTTTACTCCTTTCTTTTCAACCATTGGATATGGTTTAAAAAACAGCTTTTGTATTTGTGTAAGGCGGGATGTTACTTCTGACGAAGCTCTGTTAAATATAGGTGAAAAACGATGCCGCAAAAATAATAAATAAAATGCTTTCTTAAAAAGGCAAAAGAACGCATGCATGATCAATATCAATATGATCATTACAAATCAACAGACTGGTGAAAATGCGGGACATTTTCTCAATATGCGACATGCGGGACAAGGGGTGAAAATGCTGTGCGGTACAACGCAAAGCGGGACAGGTGGTCACCCTACACCCAAAGTGAACTTTCCACAAACTGTTTACATGCAATTTTCTGAAATGTCACACAGTGTGTTTTGTTTACTGGTTTTGAATGTTCCCTGTCTACAGGGGCGCAGCGACACAACAGTCTCTGCTTTTTAATTTCTCGTCTTTGTTATTGATGCAGCTCGGCTTCTCACATTACCGAGCTCATTGTTTGTACAAGATGTAATTATTGATCTGTGGGCAATCTGTTTGGCCTTGAAAGGTTTTTTCAGTGCTTGTCTCAGCCCAGCTGTTGCTCTCTCCCCATGTGGTTAACAAGTGGACGTTAGGCTTAATAAACCTGTGGATCACTGTTTTAGACTACTAATTACTTATAGCTCTATCAATGTGAAGATATATAGTGGAAAATTATTCATGAGATGATTAAAAAATTTGGCCTAAAATTTGATTTACATAAACCCACAATCCGGCACATTGTTGCTTCCAAATGTACAAACTTCAAACAGTTAAATACAAAATAAATAGCAGTGATGATGCTAAAAAAAATGCTCCTCAGAAAAAAATCTACAGTATTGAAGTCATTGGTTTGTGCAGTTTATTTCCCATGATGCTCAGCACACAAGAGCAGACATATTGAACCAGCTCATGTCCCTTAATCAACAAATCCATAGAGAGCACAAAACACTATTATTACCTTGAAGTGAAGACGCTATTATTAGCTCAGTGGATGTTTGTTGAAGATAAAACTGATAGCAGCCACTCTAAGAATATCCCATTGAAAGCATTTACACTGGCACAGATTTGCGTATTTTCACATTGACAATATTTCTATTCAATGGGACCTAAACAGCGCATGAACAGCAGTGTAATGAGGTTCATAAAACCAGTGGACTGGTTAGTCGAATACTGCCTCAGACTCATGCGCTCCTACAGAAACCTACATACATCCAAATGAACAGAAGCACTTGAATATGAATTTACACCACACAAGCAGCCAAAACAGTGTCTGGCACTATTTATTCCCAACATCCTCAGTCAGATCTGTCTGAGGTGGAGAAAAATGGGCTGTTCATGAGCTGTTGGTAAACAGTCTGAGTCACTGCTTTACACGGAAGCTCCTTTTATTAGTATCATAAATACATATTGATTCAATCTCTTGACTGAACTTTTATTGATTCACTTGGGAAAAGCAATACATTTTTGTCCATTGCATAGGACATTTATTTTTAGGGAAATTCTCTGCCACATGCCAGATGCCACAGTCCTGGACATTAAAGGGAACATATTATGCAGAAAGAATGAATGTGTTGAAGAAGAATGAAGAATGAACCCACGGTTAGTGGGTGGGATATATTACGCAGCAATAGAACATTTTGTCCTCAAATTGATGTGTTAAAAGCTGGAAAAATGGGCAAGCGTAAGGATTTGAGCGAGATTGACAAGGGCCAAATTGACGTCAGAGCATCTCCACAAACTGCAGCTCTTGTGGGCTGTTCCCGGTCTGCAGTGGTCAGTGTCTATCAAAAGTGCTCCAAGGAAGGAACAGTGGAGAACCGGCGACAGGGTCATGGACGGCCAAGGCTCATTGATGCACGTGGGGAGTGAAGGCTGGCCCGTGTGGTCTGATCAAACAGACGAGCTACTGGTGCTCAAATTGCTCAAGAAGTTAATGCTGGTTCTGATAGAAAGGTGTCAGAATACACAGTGCATCGCAGCTTGTTGTGTATGGGGCTGCATAGTGGCAGACCAGTCAGGGTGGCCATGCTGACCCCTGTCCACCGTTGAAAGCGCAAACAGTGGGCATGTGAGCATCAAAATTGGACCACGGAGCAATGGAAGAAGGTGGTCTGGTCTGCCGAATCAAGTTTTCTTTTATATCACATGGATGTTCTGGTTGCAGGTGCTTAGCTTACCTGGGGAACACATGGCACCAGGATGCACTATGGGAAGAAGGCAAGCCGGTGGAGGCAGTGTGATGCTTTGGGCAATGTTCTGCTGGGAAACCTTGGGTCTTGCCATCCATGTGGATGTTACTTTGACACGTACCACCTACCTAAGCATTGTTGCAGACCATGTACACCCTTTCATGGAAACGGTCCCTGGTGGCTGTGGCTCTTTCAGCAGATAATGCGCCGCCACAAAGCAAAAATGGTTCAGGAATGGTTTTGAGGAGCACAACAAGTTTGAGGTGTTGACTTGGCCTCCAAATTCCCCAGATCTCAATCCAATCGAGCATCTGTGGGATGTGCTGAACAAACAAGTCAGATTCATGGAGGCCCCACCTCGCAACTTACAGGACTTAAAGGATCTGCTGCTTACATCTTGGTGCCAGATACCACAGCACACCTTCAGGGGTCTAGTGGAGTCCATGCCTCGATGGCTCAAGGCTGTTTTGGCAGCAAAAGGGGGATCAATACAATATTAGGTCATAATGTTATGCCTGATTGGTGTATATATGAAATATCATACAGCAATGTACTGCAGAGCATCTGAGTGTGTGTGCTCTCCCTCCTCTGTTATTTGTCATGCTGTGATGGATGGGCTGCTAGTTTGAGTTTCTTGATTAATATGCCGCTCACACTCTCCAGCTGTAGTGTATTGTCACAAACTGGGAGTTTGGTCAGTAGGGGACAAAAGGTCAGGTGTATGTCAGGACCCATGCAGATACCAGATATAAAATATAATATAATGCATTTTTAAACTGATTCACCAACAACAACCAAAGACTGGAACAATTAAACAAAGTTTTTGAAATTATGTGTCTAAACGTCATTGAATCATACACTCAAACCATTTGTTCAAAATATTGATTAATTCAGAACAATGAAACAATGAGACTCACAGATCGCTAAAATATATTAAAATTAGCCGGTACATTTGATTAAAATACAATAAACCTTACATTGTTATTGCTTACCATTAGTGAAAATCATTTTAAGTTGATATAAATCAGGGTATTTGAATAAATCATAGTATCAAGAGTGACAAAAGGGTTTCTGTTAAAGACAATAAAAACTCAATGAAAAGGCAAATGACTATATATTGGCTTATCAAGAAATAATTACCTTGTCTTATATCACTGTACTCCTACTGGATTCCACATTAGCTGATGTAGAATTATCATGGCTTTATCACTGCACTGAACAGTGCATATTACATTTCCTCTCTTTCAATAAGTCTCTTTTGGAAAAACTGACAAAAGTTAAAGTAATGGAATGTATTTGCAGTTAGTTACAACAAAGGTTTTCCCAATGTTCATGGATGTTTTAATTCCTTATTTTCACACTCTAGAAATGAAGGTTCGAGTCAAGGCAGAAACTCCTCATGAGAATCACAAAAACTCTTTCATAATCCTTTGAGGAACTTGCGTTTGAGTCAAAATTTTGAGTGAAAGACAAAAAAACGAAAAACATTTGCTGCATCCGAAATCCCATACTGAGTACATTTGAATTTACTTTGCTAGTGTTAAAAAAGTGTGCTCTATATAGTATTAATACGGGTATGTGATGAGCAGGACGACCAAGAGCCATGAGAAAGTGACGCGATCTCTCACGGAGGAGTGACGACAGAGAAGGATGAGAGGGAACCGGACCAGGATTTTTTTTTTCTCTTTCCCCTTTCTCGTCTCTGTCGCTCCTCATGCTTCCGGCCCCTTTTCTCTTGTCTCGTCTGTCCTTACCCCAGGTGCTGCGGCCGCCGAGACTGGCCCTGGGGGGGGAGTATAGCACAGTCTCGTGGGTACCCCCCGGCCTGCGAGGGGCGATGGGGTTATTTGACAAGCAGGACGAGCGAGAGCCGTGAGAGAGTGACGCGAGGCCGGTGAGTAACTGGATGATGAGCGCCATCTGCGCGCCACACTTGTCTCAGATCTCTCATGGAGGAGCTCGGACGCATAAAAGGAGGAGTGACGACAGTGAAGGACGAGAGAGAACCGGGCCAGGATTCCCCTCTCTCGTCTCTGTTGCTCCTCATGCTTCCGGCTCCTTTTCTCTTGTCTCGTCTGTCCTTACCCCCAGGTGCTGCGGCCACTGAAACTGGCCCCGGCGGGGGGGGAGTAGAGCACAGTCTCGTGGGTACCCCCCGGCCTGCGAGGGGCGATGGGGGTATGTGACAAGCAGGACGAGCGAGAGCCATGAGAGAGTGACGCGAGGCCGGTGAGTGATTGGATGATGAGTGCCATCTGTGCGCCACACCGGTTTTAGATCTCTCACGGAGGAGCTCGGATGCATAAAAGGAGGAGCGAAGACAGTGAAGGACGAGAGAGAACCAGGCCTGGATTTTACGTTGTGTTTTGTTTATGTTTTATTATGTGTGTGCGCAGCAGTCGTCCGTGAGGGGCTTTCTGTCCGGTTCTCTAAACCCTGCCCCCGGGAACATGCAACAAAGGGGGTGAGGCCATGTTGGGCTGTTTTAGAGAAGAGGAAGAGTTGTTGTAGTAGAGCACATTTAAGAGTCGCATTCGTCTTTTCACATTTATTTCAATAATATGGCACGTAACACAAATGCAATAATACAGCATGTCATAAAAGTAAAATGACAACATAAATTATAAATGCAATTAAACTAAACTTTACTTGTTCTCCATCTCCATGCAGCATATAATCTCTGGCTCTGTAGGCATTTTACAACAGTTCCCACACAAGAAATTTATAGATTATAAAGGCAGAATATGCTAATCAATGACTTGAAGATAGTTAACTCCACATCAGCTACATAAATTCTGAGTATCTTTTTCATTTGTCCAGCTCCAGTTTGAACATAAAAGGCTGAATAGTTTCTGACCTTTTCAGTGCATGTCTGCATGAGGTAATCAGAGCTGCCAACACCGAAGCTCCGCCCTCTTCTTGAAAGGGGGCCAGATGCACCAGCTCATTTGCATTTAAAGGGACACACACAAAAACCACGCGTTTTTGCTCACCCGCAACAAGTAACAATTTTAACATGCTATAAAAAATTATTTGTGGGTTATTTTGAGCTAAAACTTCACACACACACTCTGGGGACATCAGAGACTTATTTTACATCTAAAAAGGGACCCCTTTAAAGTGACAGCAGCCTAATAAACCAGTTGCTGTGATGTCTGTCATTAATGTTAATCAAAGAACAAAGGTAACAGAGAAAAATTTAGCTTGAATATGGATTAATCTATATTTAATGTATGCAGTCAAGAAATGTGTTTATTACATTTCCATTTATGTCTAACAGGTAGGAAGGCCAAAGGTACATTATTGTTATTGCCAGTTGTTATGTGTTTATTTTGTATGCGTTTATGTGAAGATTATGTAATAATTGATTTAAGTTCACTTACATGAATAATATAACATGTTGTTATTTTTTTAAAGCCTAATAAATGTTGACGCTGTAATGCTGATTGTCTATCACTAATGTTTAAAAAAAATCTATTTAATAGAGACATCAGTAGCAGTATTAATATCAGTGGGAGGGAGGGAGGGAGGGAGGGAGGGAGGGAGGGAGGGAGGGAAGGAAGGAAGGAAGGAAGGAAGGAAGGAAGGAAGGAAGGAAGGAAGGAAGGAAGGAAGGAAGGAAGGAAGGAAGGAAGGAAGGAAGGAAGGAAGGAAGGAAGGAAGGAAGGAAGGAAGGAAGGAAGGAAGGAAGGAAGGAAGGAAGGAAGGAAGGAAGGAAGGAAGGAAGGAAGGAAGGAAGGAAGGAAGGAAGGAAGGAAGGAAGGAAGGAAGGAAGGAAGGAAGGAATGAAGGAAGGAAGGAAGGAAGGAAGGAAGGAAGGAAGGAAGGAATGCTCAAATATGACGGGATAATCAAAAGAACCTTCAAAAGGCGCTCTAAATGAAATATGGACCCCTCACAGCGCTTTTCTGACTGACAAAATAATTAGACCTCAGCCTGATGGGTTTAAACAGTCCAAGAGGAGATTCTGACTCCATAATTGACCATTAGATCAACAGGAGATGAAGAGTTGTGTCTGATCGCTGTATGCACTCAAATAAATCACAATATCAACAGTTATTTGCCAGATAAAATTAGACAAATATTTTGCAGGGAATTCATATTACATTTTCAATAGCAGCACGGAAGGTTATTGGTAATGACATGTAAAATCTGCAATATAACAAAAACCCACCCAGATGGAACATTAAATGAAATGGAAACTCATGGTATCATTCACCTTCATTTGCATTCAAGGTTGTTAAATTATTCATGAACTCAGAGGGGTATAGAGGTCTCATCAAGATGCTTTGATTCAAAAACATTTTACACCATTATCCATTAAAGCATCACATGGGAATATTGCACAAATTAGAAGTCCATAAGTACACCTTTAAAAGCATAAAAGCTTACATGGCGTCTTTACTAACCTGAGTGGTTTCAATTAGCTAAATTTTTATTAGCATTACATAAGCCTGCAAAACCGAGGATTTTATTTTAGTATTTTCAAAATGATCCATAACAAATGTCGACAATGGTGTCATCAGTGTAAACGAGGCTAATTTTTAGAGTTCTTCTGAGATGGAAGTTGTCTAAAAACCTAATTGTTAAAAAAACCTATTCAATTGGATTATTTCTTATCCTTTGATGGAGGATATTCCAAATCATTCTTTTTTTTATTTTAGATTTGTATTATCCTATATTATGCACATACATCATAGAGCATGGCAAATATTGCTTGCAGACGTAATGTCTCCCATGCTGTGGCTTTGCAGCATATTAATTTTTACAAAACAAATATAAAACAATAAAGTGGCTCAATAATCAAGCTCATTGGACGTAATGGAAAATTCTTTGGAGAAGCAAATTAAATCCTGCTGAAATCATTAAAGCTGACAAATGTCATAGCAATTACAACAGGTGGACTCCTGCCATTGCTTGCTCTGTGGAGCCCTTAATGGCCTTCCCATAATGCAACAGTTTTTGGAAAGTGTATGCCTTTCAAATTTATGAGAAGTTGGTTTTCAAGAGTTTGTTTATGTGTGTGTTTACATATTACATATTTGTTTACATACAGTATTAAGTGGTTGAATCCCAACAGATGAATGCTAAGAGAACCGCTTGGAAAATATTAAATGAAGATTCCGTCATCATTTACTCACCCCCTTGTCATTAAATGTTATTGGAACACACAAACTTGAGTAATAATGATAGAGCTTTTTATTTTTGACTGTTCCTTTAGCAAGTGGTTTAAGCAGGATTAATTTACATTGATACTCCAGCTAAAATCTCGGGAAAATGTTTTATTCAGTTTTAACTTATTTGGATCTAGTAAGAACATATCAACCCTGAACCTAATCTTAAGGGGAAACATAACTATTTTACAAGTTGATGATTTCATATAAATTTGTACGATGTGAATTTTTTTAGCCTGATGTCGTCATAGATACAGGGTGCTTCTCAATATCCCCTCCTCGTTTCCTCGCTCCTCCGTCCTCCATCCTATGACCCGGAAACCGACCGAGCTCAGCCATCTTGTAGGACATCTGAATTCTCGAATTGCATCGCGAGGAGGCGAGGATCGAGGAGTGAGGAGGCTTCCTGAGGAGTCATGAGCGAGGATACACGGGTGTATCCTTTACGGAAGTGTTTTATCGACTAAACGTGATGCGTGTATTAATTGTCCTCCCCCTTCACATCTTGCCACGGTTTATTCATTATTATTATTATGTTTACATGTACAAGACACAAATGCATGTCAAATAACAACAACTGACAGTTGCAGAATTATATCAAAACACAAGAAAATGAAAGAAACAACCTGTAATACTAAAAACAACAAATAAAAAGCTGTTAATAACTGGGAATAATTTGTTGTTATTAATAATATTAATAAAAAAAGTTATTTTAAATAAAATATGGACAAATGTGGTATTTTATAGGGGTTGAAACTATTACAATATAAATAGTGATCTCTAATGCTGCCTTCACACCAAACGTGAATAGATCGTCAAAATCGTGTCTACCGCGTCTAGTTGGACGCTTGAACATTTTGAATCCATTCGCACGTACACAGCGAATTGGACGCACATATAAATTGAGCGTTTGAAGTGAAATAGACGCGTGTTCGAGGTGCTCCAGGAGAAATATGTCATAAAACACAACTCTGCCTCTTTTCATTTTCATATATAATATATATTAAACATCAATAGCCACACAAATGTGGTCCAGGCAACGCCTACATTATCTTCATTGCACGTATATTTAAATATCCTTAAAAAATAAAGTTATGAAACTTCTCTTTGCCTTCAGTCAAAACGATTTGGCAGACAACAAATTATAGATTCATGACACCAAAGATCGCCCGTTAGATCCACACAAGACGAACCACTACGGGACATCAGAGCCAGCGGCAAACGTCAGAAGGACTGGCCGAGTAAAGGCTGCTCTTGCCGGGGTTAACCCTTTAAGACAGGGGTCTCCAAACTCGGTCCTGGAGGGCCACTGTCCTGCAGAGTTTAGCTCCAACCCCAAATAAACACACCTGAACCAGCTAATCGGTGTCTTACAAGGTCCTAGTTAGACACTGATTATCTGGTTCAGGTGTGTTTATTTGGGGTTGGAGCTAAACTCTGCAGGACAGTGGTCCTTCAGGACCGAGTTTGGAGACCCCTGCTTTAAGACATAAGGGTATTTTTACAATTAATTTTCCGCCTGGTTTTATTTACTAAAAAAGCTTGTAAAACATCAACCCTGTTGTGCACAGACAATTGACACACCTCTTTTTTTCAAGACAAGTTGCACTGTCAGTATATTTGTGTTGCATTGATGTCACCTGAATGTAAAATAAGTTATGGGACCATAAAGACAAATGAAAACATAAAACGGAAATTGAATCACTCAAATATTTATTGAAAACACACACAAATAAATAAAAGCTAAGCATATTTCCTCTGGAAAACAGTTTGTTCAAGTCTTTGGAGTCCTGGAACTCAGGAATAAACATGAGAACTTATACAGAACCAAAACTATTTACATTTTTCCAAAAAAAAGTCCAGGCGTTTTTGGCCTCTTTGGATTTTGGATATTTACTGGTGCCAAGCCTCAAAACAGTTCCTATCAGGAACTTCTCCTCAAACTTTCTCCACAAAACTACTCAAAACTGCAGCGCGTCTCTCTCTCTCTCCTCAACACAACTTGCCGTGCGTCTCTCTCTCTCCACAATAACAGAGCTGTGGTTCATGCGTAATGACGCACACCAACGTGGATGACGGATCAGCCTGTCATTGGTCAAACCCTCATCCAAAATGGCAGCTAGCATCGAGCTAGCGGCAAAAATTACGGAAAATTTATAAATTATGGACATCAAGTGGATAAATCTTGGATGTAAGCGTTTTGATTTATTGCTGAACAACTCCAAAAAGATGCACATGTTCCAAGCTGGATAGAAAACCTTCTGTTAAGGCTACAAAGACACGAAAGACACCCCCGTGATGGCTAGCTCATTAGCTTTCTGCTGGAAAAAACGGTAAGAAAATCGATAAAAGTTTCATGAAATAATATAAATATTTATCGGAGGTGCCGTGTGACGTCGTGGGCGATGCCGTCGGGCTCTGAGGGTTAATGAGTGCTGAGTGCCCGGTGATCGCCTGGATCTCACAACTCCAAAAACGCAAGATAATTTTTTTTAAATAAGCACTTTCTTTATAAATAAACCACAGATTTGAGCTTTAAACAACTACATTCTCACCTGAAAAAGTCTTAAAACTACTTTGTGTGACACAATAGTAGTATTTTTAAATTATGCAGGGTTTTTCATCACGTCACTTTACCACGTGACAGCAGCAAGCAGGCTCCTGATTGGTTAACACAGACACGAATTCTCTTCAAAAGTATCGCGCAAGACGCTCAATTCGCGCCGCGCGAAACGCGTCTATCGCGCCGCAGGACCTCCAGACACGCGTCAACGCACCTTTCCATTGACTTAACATTGAAAACACTCGCTCCTGACGCTCTATTCGCATTTGGTGTGAACGCAGCATAATGTTCAAGAATCCCGATGTGCAAACTAAATCCAGCGGTGTAGAGTCATCATTATTTGATGATGCTTTGAAGTGACGCTAAAGGCAGCGAGGATATATCATTTCACTTGATTCAATTCCTCCGTCCTCGCGTCTTTTCCTTACGTACTTCCCTCGCATCCAGAAGGGGTGGAGATAAGTTGCGAGGAAAGGAAGCTAGGATGCACAAATGAGAATTGAGAAGCACCCTTAATCAGAATATGAGTCTGATACTGCTCCATTGGGCTGTGATTATGAGGTGTGTTTCAACCGAACCAGGAAAAAGAAAATGCAACTGCACTCAATTGGATAGACCTACAACCAATCAGAGCAACGGAGTAAGTGACGTATGTTGAGCGACACATAGTTGTCAACAGAACTCAACTGCATGCACGCTGGAAGAAGTAGAAGAAGAAGATGAGTGTAAACGATCTTTACCGGTGTTGTAAAAATAATTTAAGGATACATGGTGTACTTACCAACACGTTCATCATTTTTGAGAGAAATAGTAAAGGTGAATGCATATACGAACAAGTGCTTTGTTTAGGATTAGAACGAATTCAACCCAAGCGCTCTTTGGTGACGTGCATGGTTAATTTACTGTTGATCATCTGTCCATCATCGCATAAAGCCCGCCCTGACAATTTCATTGGTCCAAACTGCTCTGGTTCGAGCATACACACACACAAAAAAAACAACAACAAACAACATACAGTATAGTACAAAGCAGTTTAATCTGTAGAATGCTGCTACGCATGGCCTAAAAACTCCTGCATTGTCATTGAGATGAAATTAGAGTTTCAGATAAATGCACATCATCTGACACAGACAACACACTTTGTCAGCTACGTTTAACACAGTTCTAACATCTTTCCACTGACAGTCTCATCTCAGTTTTGTGTAGTGGCGTGTGAAGAGATTTCAATGCCAGCTAAACCCACCATCAGGGAACTGCTGAAATTGTCAGGATGAACAGCAAAACTTCTCAAACAAAATAAAGCCCAGTTGCAAAAAAAGCCCCTTTATGGTAAATTGTTTAGGCCCAGATGGCACAGCAACAAAACCAACTGTTATAGTCTGTGATTCTTCGCCAGAATAAGCAAAGTTTAGTCAAAGGTTTGGCTGCGACAGTATAATTACTAAGATTGCCTGGGAGATGAACACAGAATGCATAACTCCCATTGTGAATAGACCATTGCCATCGCAACATGCATAATGCGATATCCTAAAAAACTCTAAAATAATTCATTATTAGCATCTTCAGAATAGGCCTACTACTATATAATTCGCTATTCTAATTATATATATACACCGATCAGGCATGACATTATGAGGTGAAGTGAATAACACTGATTATCTCTTCATCACGGCACCTGTTAGTCAAGTGGGTGGGACATATTAGGCAGCAAGTGAACATTTTGTCCTCAAAGTTGATGTGTTAAAATCAGGAAAAATGGACAAGTGTAAGGATTTGAGCAAGTTTGACAAGGGCCAAATTGTGATGGCTAGACGACTGGGTCAGAGCATCTCCAAAACTGCAGCTCTTGTGGGCTGTTCCCGGACTGAAGTGGTCAGTGTCTATCAAAAGTGCTCCAAGGAAGGAACAGTGGAGAACCGGCGACAGGGTCATGGACGGCCAAGGCTCATTGATGCATGTAGGGAGCGAAGTCTGCCCGCTTACCTGGGGAACACATGGCACCAGGATGCACTATGGGAAGGCAAGCCGGCGGAGGCAGTGTGATGCTTTGGGTAATGTTCTGCTGGGAAACCATGGGTCTTGCCATCCATGTGGATGTTACTTTGACACGTACCACCTACCTAAGCATTGTTGCAGACCATGTACACCCTTTCATGGAAACGGTATTCCCTGGTGGCTGTGGCTCTTTCAGCAGATAATGTGCCCTGCCACAAAGCAAAAATGGTCCAGGAATGGTTTGAGGAGCATAGCAACGAGTTTGAGGTGTTGACTTGGCCTCCAAATTCCCCAGATCTCAATCCAATCGAGCATCTGTGGGATGTGCTGAACAAACAAGTCCGATCCATGGAGGCCCCACCTCACAACTTACAGGACTTAAAGGATCTGCTGCTAACATCTTGGTGCCAGATACCACAGCACACCTCCAGTGGTCTAGTGGAGTCCATGCATCGGCGGGTCAGGGTTGTTTTGGCAGCAAAAGGGGGACCAACACAATATTAGGTCATAATGTTATGCCTGATCGGTATATATATATGGGACCCAGAAAAAAAAAGTGTTTTGATTTTAGTACTTTTTCATGTCATTACATTGTTTAGAGCATAAGAAACAAATGTAAAAAATACATTTTTGAAAAATTATATTTTATTCATATGTTATGATATGTCCTCTGTAGTTGACACCAGGACTCAGTTGTTTAAAAAATAAAATGCCATGAAATTGCATGTATAGGCAAAAACAATGGGATTTATTTTTAATTCGCCAATCAATTTTTAGGTTTCTTTTAAACAAACTTTGTTTAAAGATGATTCTGGACTGTTATGAAAGATATAACGAAATGCATTGATATACAATTTTACTTCATGAAATGTGTGGGTAAACTGGCCATACTTGGATTTTCCCATTCAATACAATGTATCTATACACTGCATCATATTTGCATATTAATGTGTTCTTGGTGCAACATGAAATGAAAAAATAAGTGTAATAATGGGAGTAAAAATAATTGGCAACATTTTCATAATAATATCTAATATTTCATAGGAATATTGATAAGTAAATGATTTCCCTATTCACTTGTTATGTCTCCAAAATGCCTGATAAACATTATTTAAATCCTGGTGTCCACTACAGTGGACATTTATGAAAGCAATGCCCTGTTTTGTAACAGAAAGTCTTATTTTGATTAGAAACCCCATAACATTTTCCAGAGATGTTGATTTATAACAAACAATTAGAAAATTAATCCAATATAAATTATAATTAAAATATATTATCATATATCAATAAGAGTGCTAAACATTAATGTCAGCCGTTTTTAAAGACCATGTTCACTTGATGTGTGAGAACCAATGAGGTTCATTCTTGTGTTACGCAGCACGTTTGAACTTCCGCAAGAACCAATGAGATTCATTCTTATTTTCCACAGTATGTTAGAGCTTCCGCAAGAACCAATGAGATTTGTGATGAGTGATCGAATGAATGGAGAGGCGGGTCTTCCGTTGTGGCGACCGTTACCTTGATTAGACTGACAGGACAGCTGATTCGGGGGTTTCCTAGCAACATTAAAAAAAACGCAGCGCACTGCTATTTTCTAAATGAAAAAACGTCAAACAAAAAAACTGCGCCTCGCGTTTTCGAACCTGAAAAAAGGCGTTCTGTGTGATCGGGGCCTCACTGATCAATGTTCATAAAATCAATGTGAATAAAGCCTAAATTCAATCTGTCCATCATATAAAGCACTCCAGTCTCTTGGGGAAAATTTGGACCAAACCGCTCAATTCATATGGATTCGTTTTTATAAGAAAGAACATATAATGTGTGATCACCGGTGGGCAGGTTTCAGATGTGGCTCCTCCAATCAGAGTCAGATCTTTCTGTTTTATAAACCAAAGGGATTCCGTTTGCTCTCAGTTTCTAAACCTCCATCCTCCAGTTCTCTATATATTCTGGGCAGCATGCCGGTTTTGAATGGCACTTCAGGGGAGCTGAGCCCCGGCTGTAGCACATGTTCCATCCCGACTACACACTGTTCAACAAACACTCACCTAATTCCTGCTTTCCTCTTTTGTCCCCAACCCCCTTACAGACCTCCTCTCTTGTCTTTTCTTTTATCTCTTTATCTCCCACTCATTTGACTATCCTTGCATAGAAATAGTTGAGATGATTTGTATTCATGCTGATGTGAGCTCCTTCTCCCGTGCTCTCAGAAAGCCTTGCAAAGATGGCTGGTGAACTGTTGGATGTGCGAAATACCTCCCGACGGCTTCCTCTTAGCAATCTCATATGCCACATTAACAATCCCATTGGCTCTCCCGTCAGTCGTTGTTGTTTCAATACTGCAGCGTTGTGTGCACAGCCTACCAACATTCCTGCCATGGACATTTCCCAGTCGTGATGTCCTGCCAAGGCCTCCCTCAGGCTGCTCCCTCCGGGGTTTCCAGCAGGGCTAACCCGAGAAGACAAAACTAATGCACTGCGGCACTTTTATTATGAAAAGATACTATTTGTGTCACCTAGACATGATTTAAATATCTCTATAGAGTAATTTTATCCTCTCGGGTAAAGCTCAGAGACATGAAACACAGCAACTTAGGCTGTTACAATATCAGACCGTTTTAAGGTTAATCATATTTATATATGTAGACACACCAGCGACTAGAAAACCCTAATTAAATGGCCCTAGTCTAGGGCCAACAAACGTATTATTTTTGCAGATTAACTGGTGTATATGTAATAATTCAATATTTATTAATATATTGAATTGTACTAGAATTACAGAATCTTTGCTGACAAGACTAATAATTGACAATTCCTATTTTTTTATGGAATATAGCAAAATTGATTCTAAAGGATTTACCGGTGCACATCATGTTTTGCCCACAGAACTGCCACTCACTGAATATTTTCTCTTTTTTGAACCATTCTCTGTAAACTCTAGAGATGGTTGTGCGTGAAAATCCCAGTATATCAGCAGTTTCTGAAATACTCAGAACAGCCCATCTGGCACCAACAACCATGCCACATTCAAAGTCTCTTAAATCACCTTTCTTACCCATTCTGATGCTCAGTTTTATCTTCAGCAGATCAACTTGACCATGGCTATATGCCTAAATGAATTGAATTGCTGTCATTTGATTGGCTGATTAGATATTTGCATTAATGAGCAGTTGAACTAGCTTGATCCTACCAGACTCTCGTACATTGGCGACTCTCCATTGACAAGCGTTAACTTCCTTGGAGGCGGGAACTCTGTTGAAGTTTAAAACTATTGGATCTGCCCAGAGCCACTCTGGATCTGCCATAACCAATCGCTAACGTTTGGTCGTGACGTATGTCATCTCAAACTAGCGAACAACATCAACGTCATCGTTCTCAGCCACTCCATCTGTCTGCTAATTGCACCGGTTAAACATTTTGTCCGGAGAAAACCAGAGAATATGCCACAATCCCAGACAGAGTACTGAAGGAAAATGAAAATTGAGCGGAAGTACACAGGAGGGCGGAGCCAGGCTACAGTTGAATAGGTGTACACCAAGCCTGTAGCACTCCTCTCAGAAACTGTAGCCTCCGCGCCTCGATCGCCTGCAGGTGGCTGGTCCCTGTATAGCTCATAACCCCGCCCCTCCGTGTTTTCTAATGGACGCGAGACAAACTAAACAATCAAATTACACTTCAAATAAGTTTTTTCCAAAAGTTGGTTTCTGTCATTGTAGGCAGTTTTTATCAAGATGATTTCATTTCAAGTGTTCATTTTATAAATAAGAGCGTTTTCACACCTACCTTGTTTGGTCCGGATTTTCAGACCTTTCAGTTTGGTCCGAATCAAAATTACAGGTGTGAAACCTCCCCCGTACCACGGTCCGGACCAAACAAATGAAATTTGGTCCGACGAAAAGAGGTAGTCTCTGTCTGGATCAAACTGAACAAAGGTTTGGTTCGTTTCTAGTGTGAAAGCATTTTCTGTATGGTTCGGACTTTCAGACCATTTACAGGAAGTTCCTGTTTATGTTTAAATATTATAATGTTATTTTTAAATTCAATCTAGGTTACATTGATTATGAAAAGTGAAAAGATGTGCAATATGTCAGAAGACAGAAATTATTTTGAAAGAAATTTTATATGATTTTGCTTAGAAAGCCTTTCTTCAATGTGAATTTCGTTTCGTATAAATTGTATCTTAATTTTAATCAACGTTTAATCAGATAATTGCCTGGATTTAACAAATAAGAAGCAAATAGTCTATAGCAGACAATAATCGCAGGAGCGATCACATGCTTCGCAAATGAACTGGAGCGCGTCTCAAATAAACCGAAACTCAGCAGGCTACTTGTCTCACAAAAATGAGAAATATGTGTATTTAAAGCTTAAAATGTCCACTTTTAAACGTAACAAAAAGAAAATAGTCAAGCAATGAAGCCAATGAAGTCGAATCGTCCATATTTTTTTACGGTCTATGGTTGAAATGATTATTTATATGTAAATTATGTTTATTTTATTGAATCTAAATCTAATGACATGCAGCTACACGTGCAGATGCTGTTTAAGGACAGTAAAAATGTTCCTTCGGCGGTAACATTACACAAAACAAGAGCACAAATGCAATTCATGACTTTTCAATACAGACCCAATTCCTTGACTAGTAGCAGAACTAATGAACTATTCTGTGCAACCCTATTGTGGAATGTATTTAAGAAGCACTGTCAAGGTAAAGGTATTGTTGCAAGCATTCGATTTTTGTTTTTTCCAATCCACCACACTTACAATCAATTTCTTCTTCGCTCCTTTTAAACACCCAGCCTATTCCATTCTCATTTAGAAGGTAAAACGGCTAATAATACGGTGTAGTTTTCCTCAAAGAGCTGCAAATGCACCTTGAATGAGTTTTAAAACAAAACAAACGGCTCATACTGAAACAGCAGCATTCACAGTGAGCTAGCGGGAAGGATCAGCTTGAGAAAAACAACCCTTTTATATTCTCAACCTTGACTGACGGAATGTATTCAGCAAGATATCTGCAGCCATTCCTCGGCTGATCCTTGCCATCCATCACTTTAATTTAATTATTGCATCCATTAACCGAGTGACACCCCAGCTTATACCATGCTAAGGCTCACCCCACGAGACCAAATTTTTTCGCAATTAAGGCAATCATATGCATGTCTTTTTAATAATGTGGGTCACAGAGTCATTTGCACCCCTGGTGTGGATTGAACAGCGGCTAATTCCTGCTCAAAATGAGCAGCTGAGGAGATACCAGGTCAGTTTGGCTCTCACCTCATGTTTTATTCCCACCGGCCTCGGTGAGAGATTGATCCGGCCTTACGCTGCTTCTGTCTGGGACTGTAAATAATGAATGCAGGGCGGTTCTGGCTTATTTGTGCATTGGTGTGTGAAGATGATTAGCTAATTAGACTGTCAAGCCCTTCACTTATTCCGAGTTCAGATGGACCCTCATTACTGGCCATTAAAGACCGTGAATAGGGCCGATGGTTGGGATTAGCAACTCTACAAAGTTAACATTAACAACAAGGCCACATGGTCACAGCGGCTGGATGTCCTTGGCTAAAAGGATGTTCTGTAGACAGCCGTATGAAATATGGAGCAAAATATACTTATGCTTAATTTTTTAACGTCTGAACAATAAATATTAAATGTAGCAATTTGTCTTAAGGGTTGCACTGACATAATGTATTCCTGAAATAGGATGGAAATGGAGAGTCCGGTAAAACTCAAGTAATTTCTGATGTGTAGTACATGTCTGATGGATACATAATTTCTTTTATTTCTGGGGAAAAATCTATATCTATCAATCTATTAAACTGAATTATTAATTAAAAATAGTTAATAATTAAAAGATATAAAGGTCATCTAGGCCTCTATATTAAAAAACACGTTTAAAAACTATTGCAATACTTTACATTTTTTAAGGTTATATATACAGTAGGCATACATACAGTACATAGGCATAAACACAGATCAGGCATAACATTATGAGACAGTTGCAAGAAAATGAATGTGTACCGCTTGCCGAATCTGTGAAAATGTGAATAATTTTAACAAAATAAGAGAGATCAAAAAAGTGCATGAGAATATATATATATATATATACACGATACGCATCACGATACTAAATCCACGATACGATACGCATCACGATACTAAAGCCACGATACGATACGCATCATGATACTAAAGCCACAATACGATACACATCACGATACTAAAGCCACGATACGATACGCATCATGATACTAAAGCCACGATACGATACGCATCATGATACTAAAGCCACAATACGATACACATCACGATACTAAAGCCACGATACGATACGCATCATGATACTAAAGCCACAATACGATACGCATCATGATACTAAAGCCACGATACGATACGCATCACGATACTAAAGCCACGATACGATACGCATCACGATACTAAAGCCACGATACGATACGCATCATGATACTAAAGCCACGATACGATACGCATCATGATACTAAAGCCACGATATGATACGCATCACGATACTAAAGCCACGATACGATACGCATCATGATACTAAAGCCACGATACGATACGCATCATGATACTAAAGCCACGATACGATACGCATCATGATACTAAAGACACAATGCGATACACATCACGATACTAAAGCCACAATATGATACGCATCACGATACTAAATCCACGATACGATACGCATCACGATACTAAAGCCACGATACGATACACATCACGATACTAAAGCCACGATACGATACGCATCACGATACTAAAGCCACGATACGATACGCATCATGATACTAAAGCCACGATACGATACGCATCATGATACTAAAGCCACGATATGATACGCATCACGATACTAAAGCCACGATACGATACGCATCATGATACTAAAGCCACGATACGATACGCATCATGATACTAAAGCCACGATACGATACGCATCATGATACTAAAGACACAATGCGATACACATCACGATACTAAAGCCACAATATGATACGCATCACGATACTAAATCCACGATACGATACGCATCACGATACTAAAGCCACGATACGATACACATCACGATACTAAAGCCACGATACGATACGCATCATGATTTGGATCAATTTGGAATACATTTCTTTTGAACAGAGTTTAGTAACAGTAATATCTGTTTTTTGAATGTTATAACAGTTGTGATAACTGAAAAACTATTTTGTTTTTGACATAAAATGTGTTAAATGTAATAAAAAACAATTAAATGTCACAAAAAAGCTTAGAATGGCTCTTCCTTTTGCTTTTAAAGTCTCTGCCCAGCAGAGTCTCTACCCAGCGGTTGGGTTAAATGTTTGCTTAAAACAACCCAATCGCTGAGTTAAAACAACCCAATTGCTGGGTTAGTCCATTTTCAACCCAACTTGGGTTGTTTTTAACGCAGCATTTTTTAGAGTGTAGTTTTCTCAAACTCTTTTAAACAACTAGTATTTAACAATTGGGTCTTAAGTGTTGGAAAGTGCACCAAACAGATTTATTTCTTCACATTGCATTGAAATAATTTTAAACGATTACATCTTCAGATTTTTATGCACAATCTTTGGCATTTTTCCGCACCTCAGTTGACAGTAATCCAGCGCAAATTGCGGGCTGTTGTTCTACGAATCGCTCCAACATGTCATGTGCGCTGTTCCACCTCATGTTTCCATTGTGGAGATATGCGGTGGTAGGTTATCGTAACATACGATTGGGTTGCTCTCGAAGTCCAAGAATCGCAGGAAATGGAAACTCGAAGAAAGTGACAGCAGAACGTCTCGCTTAACCTCATCATACAACCGGGGAATTGCCGCTTCTGTCAAAAACTGACGTGTTGGTGTTGACGTGGCTCACACTCGTGAAGCAATTGTCTGAAGCTTGTATTCTCGACAACGCTGGCCTTAAATCCTGACGTATGAAGTGCATTAATGCATTTGTAAATTTTTTTTGAGTGCTGAGACGTGGGTAAGAGTTTTGAGATAAAAGCATCAGGCAATGTTGTCTGCTTCGGAGATGACAGGTGTGTGCTACTACCTGCTGCGACCAGGGATGGCTGGTCTGGATGAAGTCTTGCCATATGCACAGAGAGGTTTGTACTTAACTTTTGTTTTGCAGTTCTTGCATATCGCATGACTCTTGTCTAATGTCTGACTCTCCAGTTTAGTGTAAAACCCCAAATTCTTTTGCCGGCAGAGGAAAAATCCCCTGATCCATTTTAAATGTCTTGAGCTGCTGCTCACGTTGCTAAAATTGGCACCACTTCACGTCACGTGATAATTGGCTACATTCAAAAGCATGACAGAATCAATATGGCAGCTGCTCTATCGATACACGCATCGTCAGGAGTTCATGACGATGTATTGCTGTATCGATATTCTGAGCACAGCCCTAATATATATATATATATATATTCTTACACTGATGTTATACCAGATCACTTGATGAATGATTATGGTTTAATAGTATTTATGCAAATTAACATGTGTAAAAGTAATGTTCGCATTCCAATTCATCAGATGCCCGTAAATTAAGATTTACTGGCAATTAAAAGTGGTCAGTGCGGTGCTTCGATGCAATAAGCAGTGTTACTCAAGTGGACGTTTTGAGTTTGTGATTGCATATAGATAGATTCAAGATTACTTGAATACATTTTATTGCATCAAGGGGGGGGGGGGGGGGTCTTATGCTACTTAATGCATATATATATATATATATATATATATATATATATATATATTTTTTTTTTTTTTTTTTTCATTTGGTTAATAAGCACATCAAGTCATAAATCTGCTCAAAATGTAATTGATTGGCAACCCTTCAATTTCCTTACTTAAAATGACTACTTTGTTGTCAAGGTTGCTTTTCTAAAATTTTAAGAAGAACCAATCAGTGCCAATCATTGGAGTCAGTGTGTGTTCATCTCGCCGCACGCTCTCTCCTCCTGCGCTCAGTTAACAGGCTGTATATTACACACACCAGTGACCAGCGCTCATCCACCTGTCGGTTTCCTCTAGCCCTGGCAGAACACCTGTCACCCGCCGGATTAGCATCACGCTACGGCTGTTTAAGATGGAGGTCACAAAGGCGTACTGCACTGGCGGGAGGCCCGGCTGGCCTTCCACACCCCTCTGAAAGCTTCTTTCCAGGAGCTGATTTTGTCTCCCTCTGCATGGCGTTCCTGTATTGATCCAGTTCCTCCTCTAATAGCTATAGATCGCAGACACAGCTCTAGGGGCCAATAAGAGCAAACATGCTTGTAAAGACATTTACAGACACTCAAACTGTGACATATGCCATAAACTCAATGAGCCTGTCGTCAACTTTCAGTTTATGTATTTTACTGCCTGTAAACCTCTGTCTGTCTGTCTGTCCGTCCGTCCGTCCGTCCGTCCGTCCGTCCGTCCGTCCGTCCATCCATCCATCCATCCATCCATCCATCCATCCATCCATCCATCCATCCATCCATCCGTCCATCTGTCTGTCCAACAGTTTGAAGTCAATATTATACCAATGGAATTGTCTTTACTGTCTCTTTTGTCAAATCATGGATCCTTCCAAACGAACTCAAACTAGCTAGCAATATAATAGCACACATTAGAATTCAAAATATAGCCTATCTTTCTTTATCTCTATTTTGCAAAATGAGATTAACAAAAAAACGGGGTTATTGTACTTGGTTTTACTTGGTAGGCTAACTGGTCATTGCAGCATTATGTACAGAGGTGGACAAAGTACACAACTCCATTACTTGAGTAAAAGTAAAAGTACTATTGGTTAAATATTACTCCATTACAAGTGAAAGTTGTAAAGATAGATTTTTACTTAAGTAAAATGACAGAAGTAGGCCTACTTGCTTTTAAAAGTACTTAAGTATCAAAAGTAAAAGTAAACGCATTATTTTATTATTGTTGCATTTTTGTATGAAAGCACACTGTTCCATCATGGTGGTTTAAGCCAGTCATGCTCCATCTAACATGCTAGCATATCTTGAACTCATTTAAATACTTGCTTAAAAGTTACAAAGCTCTTATCAAAGTCAAAATCATACTAGAAAAGAAAGGTTTCTGCATTGTGTTTATTTGACAGGATTATGTAAAAACATATTTCTGAAAGGACTTCAGTTAACATTATTAACCCAACTACGTTTTTGCATGCTAACTAACATTATTGTCGATCGTTACCTATGCATTAGCGCTGTATCCACAAGGCTATGGCAACTTGGCGGGTAAATCTATAAAAATCATTTGACCAACCATACTTCATACCAGTGTTAATTTTGACAGCAAATTTTGATTTAGTTTGTATATGATATAGTCTTTTGACTATAACATTTTAGGCATCTGAATTGTTTTAGTCTAGTTTTAATTGACTATAATAAGATTTTAGTAGTTTCAATAGACTAAAATATAGTAGTTGTGGTCTGGCGTCTGAGAGGCAGTTTTCTGTGTGCACTTTCGTGTCGTCGCACTTTTTTTTGACTTATCTACGTCTGCTCTTCCTAATTTTAACTTTTAAGTATGACTATGGTTGCTCGCACTGCGTCTGGGAACTGCCGCCTTCTATTTTGCCTTCAATTGATTGGTGTTCAAAAAATACTTGGAAATCATTGAACTTCATGTGATCCTACAAGAGTGATTCCTGATAGGCTGTCTGAAAAAAACCCCCAAAAAACAATCACGTTTTAAAGAAGAAAACCGATAATCCACTGACTTTCAAAGTGGCTACAACTTTCTACTTTGAGGGTCTTGATAGAAATGTAATGGAGTAAAAAGTATGATTTTTGTCTTTCAAATGTAGTGAAGTAAAAGTCATAAGTTTACAAAAAAAATACTACTCAAGGAAAGTACAGATACTTAAAAAGTATACTTAAGTACAGTACTCAAGTAAATGTACTTAGTTACTGTCCACCTCTGATTATGTACCCATTCTCAAGCACCACTTTTCAAACATAATGACAACCCCCTAAAACTCAACAGAAAAAAACAACAGAATTCCCCAAATACAACACACTAACATGTATTTCCATTTTCTCAAAAACACATAAAATAACACACAAACATCTGCTCTCCTAATCCAATCTCAAGCAATACATGCTGAGAACTACTGCATATTTTCAGTTAACTCTTTCCCCGACAAACACAAAATGTTCCGCTATTTGTGAGAAAACGCTTCCCTGCCAAACATGGAATTTTCCAGGTTTCCGTGTTTTCACTGTTAGCCGATAGGGGGAGCTATTACGCACCTTCTGAATGAGTACAGAATCTCCTGATCAAAACACAGACGTGGAAGATGCAAAAAACAAGTGATCGTATGTAAGCAGATGCATATGTGATCTTCAACATTAAAGATCATATAAATCAAAACTGCCTAATGTTACTGAATGGAATGTCGACTAAATGTCAATGAAACATGATTTTCTCAGCTGTTTGTTAAAAATGTTGCTTTTTTATGAAACTTATCCATATTAAAGTGTTGATAAAAAAAGGAATGCACTTTTTTTTTTTCTCCAGAAGGTTAAAAGCAGAGTGTCTGCTCTCTCTTTAGATATATTGCATGTTCATATATTCATAAAACAAAATATTACATGGGCCATTACATTTTTGTGAAAATGATCAAAAACGCTGGCGGGGAAAGAGTTAAAGGGTACATAACACTCATGTTAATCTTGAGTACCTATAGAGTAGTGTTGCATCCTTCATATCTCTGAAGAGTCTTTAGTTTTATCATATTTATAAAAGACAGATACGCTGTACCGATTCTTTCCAAAAACAGCCGAGGGCGTGTAGTGGGCGGTATTATCCCATGGCATTATCCCTGGATAACTTTTGATTCACTACGTTCGTATGTTGTTGACATTATATGCACTTAAGCGCAGATTGCCAACAAAACACAGACATTTGATGCAGTTTCACTCATCGCCTGCAATTTCGACTCATGACTGGGAACAAACAAACAAACACACTTGCTGCTCCGGAAAAACAAACTGCATCCACTGTTTCCTTAACACTGGGTTATTTGGAAAGCTGAACAAAGGTGATCTTTCTCTCACAACCAAAAACACACTTCTTTAGTGACATTGTTGATTTCGTGGTCTAAAAACAAAATGACAGCGCTGCCGACGGCTCCCATAACACGGTCGAAGCTCATTGATGGACACGCTCTAGCTCTAGTTGATGTGTGTACGCGTTCATCCGGGAGAAGTTCCCATACATTCCGTCCTTTATGAAGTCATACAGGGCCTACGCCCAACTCGTTTTTTTTTATTTTGGCATTTTAGCATGAGAATCTAACTCTTTAACAGTGTAAAGAAGTCAGAATGCATTAAGTAGCATAAGACACCCCCCCCCCCCCCCCCCCTTTAATGCAATAAAAATTATTCAAGTAATCTTGAATCTATCTATATGCAATCACAAACTCAAAACGTCCACTTGAGTAACACTGCTTATTGCATCAAAGCACCGCACTGACCACTTTTAATTGCCAGTAAATCTTAATTTACGGGCATCTGATGAATTGGAATGCGAACATTACTTTTACACATGTTAATTTGCATAAATACTATTAAACCATAATCATTCATCAAGTGATCTGGTATAACATCAGTGTAAGAATCACTGGACCAAACGCGTACTGTAATGTAAGACTAGATGCACTCGTTTAATTTCACATACATCAGTGTGTGACAATCTTCGCCCAGCGTGTAGGGGACATAAATCTTGCCTGACAAACGTTTCCTTTTGAGCTCCTATACATAAATATGGCACCCAATCTCTAGAAAGCTTCCTTATCAGTTGTAAAATGACAAGTGTTTATGTTTTCTGTGTGTCTTGGTGTATTGAGTAAAACGGTACATTGCCTGACAGTGGAAACACAAACGGAGCTTCGGGCGAGATGAGTTTAATCAAAAGCAATCCGCAAACATGCCGTCATCTCCCACGTACTGGTTATGTCTACTGGCAGCGCAGGACTGCAGGAGACATGTGCTTTGTCTGAGATGAATGATGGAAAAGACAAACATAGGAATAGGCTTGATTTCTGCACGAAATGTGTCGTTTTGAGCATCAGTTCCACAGTAGCACCATTTTTTTTTTCAGTCTCTCCATCTCTCATCTTTTGCTTTTTCTACCTTCGCGTGACTGGAGGTGTGAGGTATGGGTTAATGTAGGTTTATGATGGCTTGGTCTTTACTTTGACATGACAATAGCTCAACGTTAGGACGTGAAGAGCCTTTTCTGCTCTGTGCTCACTCATGCGCTATTTCTATGATGCTGAAGGCATTTTCAACCACATAGATTTTTTAAGGGAGTTTTTCATCATAAATATTTCATATATTCCTATTCTTGATGTTTTTGACAAATTTTGTACTCGAGTATGAGTCAATAACCAATTTATATACTGTATGTATATATGTATGTGTATTTATATGTTCGTATATATGGTTTGTATATATTTATATGGTTTTGAGACTCTCTCAAGACACGCTCAGTTTTTATGGGCGTGTCGCACTGAAGACTTCGAAGTAAACACCCACGGCTAGGATTGGATAAAATTTGCATATTTAATGAGCTTCTGCTCCTCCTGTCAGTGAAAGCGTTTGGCAAATGGCAAATGGAATGAATCGCCAAGGCCACAGCCAGGGCTCGCAAAATGTCTTTATTAAACAAACACAATGATTCATCTCTCATCCACCCGCGATTGATTGGAATATTTTTTTATTAATGTTACTTGGCCCGCCTGATCAATGAATATAACCGCGAACCATACATACACACGCCTTTGACAGCGTGCTAAGGTATGTTCAGTTAGACATGTACACATAATCAATACTATCTGTAACAATGCAATACTATCACACATAAAAAACTTTTTTACTCACATTAGTGTGTTGCTTCATTCATTCATGTAATCTCATCCTGTCTGAAAATCTCTTGTTTACAAACGAATCCGTGGTGAAATGAACATTCGTGCAATGTCTTCCCCACGTGAGCTGGATATTCATTAAAAATAAAGTTCATCCATGCATTCATAATATTGGAATCCGAATTAAGCTTATGTGGTATGTTTACTGCTTAGAAATCCGATGCGGTTTAGCTCTAGGCTGCTCTTAGCTGTCATGTTAGTGGCACAAGTCGGTGGGCGGGGCTACAGAATCAGGCGTTGTTCTGTTTCTGTTGAGGCGGTGCTTCACCACACGATGACGTCAAGTGTGGCATATTCTGAAATCGATCATTTGCTGGGCCGGGTGTCTATAAAAGCTTTTCTTTGACTAACAAGGAAGTTTTCAGCTCTGAAACTTACAGGATGTTATTATGTTACAAGGACCTTTTATATATCGAAAGTTGATTTCTGAATTCATGACCCATTTAAGATGGAAATTTGACAGGCTTGTGCTGCAGTTCTATGGAGTTCTATGGCGGTTTTGCCCTCCAAGGCTCAGCGACAGTCCCGTGACTGAAAACTATGAACTGACCAACTCGTCAAATACGTATGATTTAGCAAAAATCGTACGAATGCGTATGAGTGAGGTCGTACGAATACGTACAATTTAGCCACCTCCTAAAATATGCAAATTGCCGTGAAATCGGGTTGGTATATATGTGAGTGTGTGTGTGTGTGTGTGAGAGTATACAGTATATAAACACACATATATTTAAAAACTTTAATGTTATATGCAATTAATCATGACTAATCGATTTGACAACACTATATATACACTATATGTGTTTTTTTTATTTTTTATTTTTTATTTTTTTTTATACTTTTTACTATCAATTTCTTATACTTGTTTTTATTAAAATCTCCAAACAGCTACTCCACATAGACTTTATAATACATTTTTTGGGGAAATAATATTGAAATTAAAAACAATTCATTCAATTTCAATGTATGTGTTAAAGAGATGGTTCACACTGTTGGTAAACAAACAGTTGATGGCACCCACTGACTTCTACAGTCTGTAAAAAAATACTATGGAAGTCAATGGGGTCCATCAACTGTTTGGTTACCGACATGCTTCAAAATATTTTCTTTTGTGTTCAACAGAAGAAAGAAACTGTGATGACAAAAATAATGACAAAATGTTCTTTTTTTTGATCACATACATTCTTTGGTTATTTCTGAAACACTCAGATGGAATAGCAACACTCGTTGTAAATTTGATCACTGCAGAGTGCCATGTTTATCGCACCCGTGTGTGATGGTGTATGTTTTGAAAGGCATCAACATATGGGGCTTTGTGGGAGAAAGTAATTAAATTTGATCTAATCCCTCATCCTCCTCCGTAAGATGCCAATATAGCAGCAATGAATTCAGAGAGCCTGAACGTGCGTACCGGCAGGAGGCTTGAGCAGCTCGATTCTGGCCGCTCTTTCGGCACCGGTTCCACGGTGAGGTATGAAGAAATGAGTGACAGATGAAGGATTATGATCTGGCCTGGAGGCAGCCATGTGTCAACTCTATTGATCCCACAGCCGGCTCCAGTCAATGACCATGTGATTATCATCAAGCATGTTGACACCTCTCACACACACATGGCATTAAACTCTCATGCCAGTACAGGGGCTTCCTCTTCCTATTGACTCGTTTCACATTGAGATGTCAGAATACCTACAGCCTCCATCTGCCACACCAAAGAAACTGGAGTGGATTTCATTTGGGGCGGAAATCTCCCATGTGTACAAACATATGCACAACAATAGGTCGAAGGCCAGCTGGTTACCTCTCCAAAAAACATCACATGCTCACATTTTCCCTGTCTTGCTTTGCTTCTAAACATTGACACTTTTAAGGAAAAACTAGTTTAGTTCTACATGTCAAAGCCATATGTGTTACCAGAAGTAGCAATAACTATACATTTTTTACAAAAAAAAGAGACATATATTTAAAAACAATCTATTTATTAAAGAATCCCGAAAAAAGTATCCCGGTTTCCACAAAAAAATGTAAGTAGCACAACATTAATATTAATGAAAAATGTTTCTAGAGCAGAAAATCAGCATGGCAGAATGATTTCTGTAGGATCATGTGACACTGAAGGCATAATGACACACACTGTATATTCTATATTTATATTAGGTACACGCATTATATATTTTTAACTCTTATACACATCAACCACTAACATTATTATGTATACGTCAATAAATGTACTTTGAAAATACTTTTTTTTTCAGTATGTAATATTTATAGAGGAACGTGCTTTATGGCGACCCCTCAATGCCAACTGCGTGACAAATATCCGACTGTCGAATGATGTGTCATTTGGTTGTCAACATCTCACACGCTAGTGATTCTACATTTAAAATTGGAAGAGGATAAACTGTCCGCTGACAAAACTCATAACAGCAAACATTAATTCTCATCAAACCAGCAGAATCGGCATTAAAAGTAATTATCCCGTGATGGCGAAGAGCAAGTGAGGACAATGTCAGTCTGGCACAGTTTCTGCATGATTTGGGTCAGTGCTAATGCAGTGTTTAGACATCTCAGCATGCTTATTCAAAAGACACGATAACAACTTTGAGTGATCAACTTAACTTTTAACGTTTTAATCACAACTCTACAATCATTCCAGTACTGCATGGCACCAGTTTGAGCATCTAGTTTGACACTGCATATCAGTAATGTGCCATTATATATAAAGCATGTTTTTTTTTTGCACTTAGAAATACATAATTATTATTATTATTTAAGCAACTCAAATTGTTTATACATTACCCTTCAAAAGTTTGTGGTGGGTACAATTGTATAATGGTATACTGTAATACTATTTCACATTACTTTTTTTGTACTGTATTTTTGATTAAATAAATGTGTGTGGACTTCAACCTGAATGCACACAGACTCATGGAGACTAGTGTCACCGTGGGGACCTAAATTGAGAATACAAGTTTATAAATCATACAGAATGGCCGTTTCTCAATATGCGTTCTTGTCTGTACTTGTGTTCTCGTGGACGTGTGAAATGTCATTAGTCGCTACCCAAGTATCAATTCAAAGTTCACATCTAACCAAGTACAGTTCAAATCCCCGGATGTGTCCTTGATTCGCCCCTTTTATCGAGGATATATCGAGAGGTGACTTGTGCAGACAGCCAGGTATCCCGGAATGCATCTCGCACCAACCAGCACGCATCAATAGCGGCTGAGGAAACCCGCGTAATTTAAAAATACTACTTTTATTGTGTCACGAAATGTAGTTTTAAGAGATTTTCAGGTGAGAATGTAGTTGTTTAAAGTTCAAATCTGTGGTTTATTTATAAAGAGAGCGCCAATTTGAAAATCTGATCTGCCGTTTTCGGAGTTGTGAGATCCAGTCGACCACCAGGCGCTCAGTGCTCATTAATCCCACAGAGAGCAGCCTTATCTTGGCTAGTCCTTCTGACGTTTAATGCTGGCTCTGATGTCTCTGTAGTGGTTAAACATGAGATATAATTCATCTTGTGTAGATCTAATGGGCGATCTTTGGTCTCATGAATCTATAATTTGCTCCCTGGCAAATCATTTTGGGTGAGGGCAAAGTGAATATTCATAACTTTATACATTATATTGCCAAAAGTATTGGGACATCCCTCCAAATCATACAATATAGGTGTTCCAATGTCCTCCCCGTGAAATGTCCTCACTACTAAATATTCCACAGTCAACTGTTAGTGGTATTACAATAAAGTGGAAGCAATTGGGAACAACAGCAACTCAGCCACGAAGTGGTAGGCCACGTAAAATCACAGAGCGGGGTCAGCGCATGCTGAGGCGCACAGTAGTCGCCAACTTTCTGCAGAGTCGATAGCTACAGACCTCCAAACTTCATGTGGCCTTCAGATTAGCTCAAGAACAGTGCGTAGAGAGCTTCATGGAATGGGTTTCCATGGCCGAGCAGCTGCATCCAAGCCTTCAATCACAAAGTGATTGGATGCAGTGGTGTAAAGCACACCACCACTAGACTCTAGAGCAGTGGAGACGTGTTCTGTGGAGTGACGAATCACGCTTCTCTGTTTGGCAATCTGATAGATGAGTCTGACTGCTTTGTGCCAAGTGTAAAGTTTGGTGGAGGGGGGGTTATGGTGTGGAGTTGTTTTTTAGGGGCTGGGCTTGGCCCCTTGGTTCCAGTGAAAAGAACTCAATGCTTCAGCTTACCAAGACATTTTTGACAATTACATGCTCCTAACGTGGTGGGAACAGTTTGGGGATGGCCACTTCCTCTTCCAACCTGACTGCGCACCAGTGCACAAAGCAAGGTCCATAAAGACATGGATGAGTGCGTTTGGTGTGGAGGAACTTGACTGTCCTGCACAGAGTCCTGACCTTAACCCGATTGAACACCTTTGGGATGAATTAGAGTGGAGACTGCAAGCCAGGCCTTCTCGTCCAACATCAGTGCCTGACCTCACAAATGCGCTTCTAGAAGAATGGTCAAAATTTCCCATAAACAAACCCTAAACCTTGTGGAAAGCCTTCCCAGAAGAGTTGAAGCTGTTATAGCTGCAAAGGGTGGACCAACTCCATATTAAACCCTACAGATTAAGAATGGGATGTCATTAAAGTTAATGTGCATGTAAAGGCAGACGTCCCAAATCTTTTGGTAATATAGTGTATATTTAGGCTATTTAACTTTACCGTTGTAGCCTACTAGAGCACTGACTTTGTATGTTTGACTGAATTGTTTGCTTAATTTCTTGTATAGCTTCTTTTACCTTAAATACGTTGTCAAGAACTTCAGAAATCAGTATAAAAACCATTACATCTATGGAGAGTCCCCACAAAGACAGCGAAACAGACGTGTGTGTCTGTGTGTGTGTGTGTGTGTATAACAGGATCTACATTTTCATGGGTTTAAATAAAATAAGACAATAAAACTAACTTTGTTTTTCATCAAAAACCTCTCCTTTTCTAGTAAAAATTTTTTACTTGATTGTCAAAAGTCAACAATTTTTTTTTGCAAAATCTAAGGGTAACATTTTTGACAAGCCAAATATGTCAGTCTCTGAGTAACGTGTAATTTAACTTTTCAGGTGTTAAACTTTTCAGGAGTTAAATATAATTTAGGTATAATTCAGGTATAATTGCATACACAGAGAGAAAATATGTGCTTTGATATGACAGGGTTTTTGAAAACATGGTCCTAAACAGAACAGACACTGCGCTCACATGTCATTAAAGCAAGGATAACGCATAAAAACACACTGACACCCAACATGCACTTACACACTTCACCATCAGAGTATTTGACATTTGCGTGTTGTGAAAGGAACTGCACAGCCCTGCTGGCTAAAGGGGAAGCGCACATTAGGAATTGCTCTCCGATAGGCTGTGATTAGCTGTCAAACTGCAAGAAAGATGAGAATGGAGAGAGAGAGAGAGAGAGAGAGAGAGAGAGAGAGAGAGAGAGAGAGAGAGAGAGAGAGAGAGAGAGAGAGAGAGAGAGAGAGAGAGAGAGAGAGAGACGAGCGACTGTGCTCATTGTTGGTGGTTTTATCTCGTCCCGCCAGCTCCCGTTCATGTGATTACTCAACGCAGAGCTCTAGTGCACTGTCACCCTTTACGTCTGACAATTGTTCGGTCCACCGATATTACTGTAAAATACCAGACGTGATGCTTCAATTAATGGAAGAATAGATAGAAAAAGACATAGAGCACCACATACAAACTTTACAAATAGATAAAAGTGAAGGTGCATAAAAGTGTGGCCTAGCAGTTAGAGTGCCACAGTATATTAAGTCATGGAGCTCAGGCGGGTGGCATAAGTTCAAACCTGGCTCGCAACCCTATTCCATCCATTTCTGCATGTAGTGTTCTGTCCTATCTCTCACAGTCACTATAAATCAGGGTTACCAACTCTCACGCATTTGCAGTGAGACACGCGCTTCCAGGCTCTGTCTCACGGTCTCACTCTGCCCAACTTAATCTCACGCCAAATTGCCAAACCTGCTTTTGATATTAAACAAAGTCTAAGCTTTTACTTTTTTAGTTTTTTAGCTTTAATACGAAATTCAAACAATAAATATAATTTTGGTGCACTTAATGAGGCACAACAAAAGCCAGAGCCGCTGCGACATGCTTTCATCTCGCGGTCACGTGCTTCATGGAGCGCTCAATACTTCTAGCGCTGTGTCAATACATTTGAATGGCTTAAGCGGATAGACAACAGCTTCACTATACAGGTATTTGCAGCAAGTTTTGGTAAACAGTACAGCATAGTGTGCATTGATTATTACGTCAACCATATTTACAGGATCATTTTATTAAGGAGAGTGATGGAGATCCAACATTGTTAACATCAATGTTAATGTTTTTCTTGTATTTAGCCCTCAGGTATTCCTTACTAATTGGTCACACTCATACTCATTGATGGTCAAATGTGACCATACACCTTAACTATTTTTCAATTAAATACAATTTTAGTTCAATAATATTTATTGAATATTTTGAGGAGATCTTTTGGGACTAAATGCTATTTGTGCAATAATTATTGTCAATTAATGACCAATTAAAATATTTTTCTTCTAATATTTGTATTATTTATATTACAATTAGTGTAGTAATTAAGGTTAAAATAGAGAATTCCAAATCAAAGAGGCAAATTAGAGTCATGTTGTGGCTAGAAAAAATTTAATTTTAATTTGTAATGCCATTATCCACCAGGTGCCTGTATGGCTCTTTAATAAATATACATGTATCTATTCTAGTTGCTCAAAAAAGTATTGCAGATCATAACTGCTTACTTATTTTTAGGTTTTGCATTTTAATAAATATTTAGATATGATCAAACACTAGATTTCTTTAAATGTGAAATTTTAAAACGTTAATAACTTACATCCTAATATTTTTAATGATACTTATATAAGCATACTTATATACTTACAAGATACTTATATACATAATATTAATGAATTCAAGCACATAATTTAACCCACGAAAAGTTTAAAATAGTGCTAAGGCAAACTTAATTTTCGTTATGTACAGTATACATATGAATTGATACCGAATCAAGATCGAAATCGATATTTGTGCCAATCACAGATGAAGCTGGCGAACAGCGGTCTTTGAATCAGCTTTGGGCGTGACTCTGGAAGACTTGAAGTTAAGCTTTTCTTTGAGAAAAGAACAAAGAACGGCACTGAAGTCATACTTAAAGCTACACTGTGTAACTTTTTTAGTATATTCTTAGCTAAAAACACTTAGTTCTTTCAAAAATATATGTGCTCATTAATTTATATTTACTTCTTTCAAGTAATAAAGTATTCTCGTAAGTTTATAATATGCCATTGAAAATACATACGGGTGAGGGGTTCTAATGCGGGTCACCATGTTGCCCCTCCATCTTGAAAGCACATTAGCCAAAGAGGCACATACCTGTAAATTCAAGCTTCGCCTTTCGCGTTTTAACACTCGATGGCACCGTGTCGAATGTGGACAAGGTCGAACTGGAAGCCAAGTTAATCTTGGACTAAATCGGCCACCGTAGGAGTTAAAACGTAATCGGAATTGAGAGGAACAGAAACTAAAATTCACTGGATGGTCATATACCTTTTCACCACTAGATTGGGGAAAATATCACACAGTGTAGCTTTAAGAAAGGAAGATGTGTTCGGAGTTTTGCCGATCGGATACAGCGAAAGTTTAATCTATCAACTAGCTCCGCTTCACCTTCTCTGTAGCTCTGGTTGGTTGTAGCGCTATCCTATTGCGTGCAGAGGGAATTTGAAAGACAACTGTTTATCCCGCCCCTTGGATTGAGCCCTGCCAATGGTGTGTTCCCTTGTCAGGCTATGCATATCCATATTTTCATATGATTTGACAGTTTATTTGATTAAATATCAAAAATCGTAAAATGGTGTGCTTCATACCTGACACGCATATGAACACTTGGTTTTGTGACTGTAAAGGCCTGTCCACACCGGGACGATTTTCACACGCGTTTTTCGTCGACGTTTAACGCCTTGTGACTAAATAAAGAGCGCCAATGTGAGTGTGCACACGACGCGCAAAACGGCAGACGGTTGGAAAAACGCCTCGAAAAATGCTGGCGATAAGCGCAAACAATATTCGTCCCGGTGTGTACAGGCCTTAAGTCATTTTCTTCAAATGCTATTGAAGATGTGTATACCAATGCTGATATAACTTTAGAGACGGCCCCTAAATTTGCGAATATCGAAAGGCAAGCCAACTTTATGCCAGTCATATCAGATGCACTATGGTTCTGCTGTGTTTGTTTGAAACTATTTTCCCTGCTGAAATAGAACAAAAACAGTCGACCACTGTATGATGAATGAATCTCCTGCGTATATCGCACGTTCATCTCTTCTTTGAGTGCAGATTTCAGTGAGCGAGAGCGCGCTCTGAATAAAACCCCAGCTAATCTGAACGGAACGGCTCTGATTATTAGACATCGCATTCATAAACTCAATAGAAACACGTGTGATTGGTTATAATGCGCAACGCTATTATAACAGATGGCTTTTCAGAAGGCTAAGTTCAACCGTCAAAGTGGCTAGTGGGAGTGACGCCACAGCCGAAATACCCCGCCAATGGCGGGTGTTAATGTTAAGCCCTGTAAACAAGAAATAATACAGTCAATAATACAGTCCCGTTTAAAAGTTTGGGGTCAGTAAGTTTTAGAATGAAATTAGTACTTTCATTTAACAAGGATGCATTCAATTGATCAAAAGTAACAGTAAAGACATTTACTGTATAATGTGAGATTTCAACTATTTCAAATAAATGCTGTTCTTTAGAACTCTCTATTCATCAAACAATCCTGGAAAGAACTTAAAGGTGCACTATGTATTTTTTTTCAGTAAAATATCCAAAAACCACTAGGCCAGTGTTATATATTTTGTTCAGTTGAGTAGTTACAATATCCCAAATGTTTCCAACTATTTGTAAATCGTGAGAAAATTGCTATTTTAACCAAGGAACCGGGACGTGTGAGGGAGTCGCCTGTCAATTGCGTCATATCTGCGTTAACCTCGGTTTCCGGTTTTATTTCTTCAGTAAACGCTTTACTCTTACTGAAGTGTGAACAAGTGTCATAGCAGTCGCCGAGCGAACGCACAGAGTAACGTCATAACTTAATTTTTAATGCACTCAGATGTATCTAACATGATAAACAGAGCTGCGTTACCTCATACTTATGACTGGAAAAGCGGAATTGGCGCCGGCGACTGTCATAATAAAAGTCCCTCTGCTTGCGGTGTTCCCCTTTTCTTATTAACAATCGCTCCAGCGGCCTTGCTCAGCTCCCACAACACTCGGTCCTGCTCTGCTTCCTACTACAGTAACAGTAATAATCTCATCCATGAACATGATTTCTATCCGAGCCCTATCCCGATTCTTTTTCACCCCTGTGAGGTGAAGACGACATCTCCCATGAATCCGTACTCAAACTTGGCGTCATCAAACTATGCCTTTGTTTTGAATAGGCGACCTCTAGAGGACGGAAAAGTTACAAAGTGCAGCTTGTTTTCCACAAAAATAATAACCAGCACAACTGTTTTCAACATTGACAATAATAATAATTGTTTCTTGAGCAGCAAATCATCATATTATAATTATTTCTGAAGGATCATGTGACACTGAAGACTGGAGTAATGATGCTGAAAATCCAGCTTTTCATCACAGGGATAAATAAGGTTTTAAAATACATTATTTATATATTATTTTGAATTGTAATAATATTTTACATACTATTCTCTTTATTTCCGATACAAAAATTCATCCTTGGTGAGCATAAGAGACTTTCAAAAACATACAAAATCTTAGCGACCATAAAAATCGTTCACAACACTTAGTCTTTGAAACATAATTAAGGTGCTATAAAAATGAACAATTTCAAAACTTCAAAACTTCCCTCCCTGGAGTACTTCCCATAAAATCTACTTATAATGACATATAAAGCCAAGACAAGGTATTAAACATATTTTTTAAGAAGTAAATTACATGAATAACACGAGAGCAATAAAGATAGACTTAACTAAAGAAGCACTGACTCTCCAATATGTCTGAGCTCCTGAGAAGCAAAACAATAGGCATATAGCATATATTTGATTGAGTGTATTATTATTATTATTAAGTTAGGTTTGTGTTCCCAGGAAACTGCCAGCATGTCTTTAGTGAAATTACACGCTGTGAGAAGTAGCAGAAGGAGATTGAGCCTCATAGTTCTGCCTGTTTCAGCATGTACTTGGCATTCAAAAGTGTCCCTGAAGAGCTGTGAGAACAAAATAGAGGCTAGAAGAGAGACTCAAGCTTGCATCATTTCAGCTTTGATTATTTCATAATGTCTTATACTCTATTAAAGCATTTTGCTTCCATTTGACTGTAATTTGATTATAATTCATACCAATGTAGTTAAAACCAACACAGGCTTGCATTTCAGTTAGCTAATTGCATTACTAATAATCAATTTGAGGGTATTCTGAGGGCAAAGACATCTGTCTCTTTAAATGCTCCTGAAGGGCAACAGATTTACTATGTGACTTGTCTGCCAATACAATAGATCCACACACCTACAATTGTGTCTCTGTCCTGGACTGCATCCCAGTTCACACAGGGTGAATACGGTTAAAGCGAGACACTTAAAGTTTAGTCTCAGCCTCAGATGTCACACCTTTGGACTGTTGGTCTGATGCAAAATGGCAAACAAAATTGGAAACACGTCAGGAGTTTCAAAGTTGTCATCTTATTGGTTGAATTCTGCAGGATTTCCGTGAGATGCGTGTGTCATGTTAATTAACGGTCCGCCTGGAAACAAAGATGCCTTGAAACCCCCTTATTGAAGAAAAAGTATGCAAAGTTTGTGGCATAGATACTTTAAAATACGTCCTGGAGTTTGACACATGGTCTGTTATTATAGGGATATTACAGATGTTTCACAGCCCTAATCATGTCATGGGACAAATGAAGAGACACATGTCAGTCAGACAGCCTCTGGGTGGTCCTCAGCCAATATAAGCTACTTTGGATCCAGACCTTCTATTGTTTTGTTTTGTTTGAATGTTGTGTATTAATGTAAAGCACTTTGGTCAACTTTAAGTTGTTTTAAACTGTGCTCTAGAAATAAATTTGACATTGACATTCTGCCGTCAGTCTGAAGGTCTGGCTTCGCGAGACTAATTAAAGTGTAACTTCAACAATTTTCTACCTGCTTTGTATTGTTACAATGTATATGAACAATGTTTACTCATTCTCCATATTAACTGAACCAAGAAATTAATGTTTATTTGTCAGCAAAAAACTACAGATTTCCACATATTTGTATCCGCGCCAATGGACAGTCGATTCAACAGAACACTTATTATCGCTGAAAATGTTATTGTATGTCTGCATTATGGTAAAAATGGATGGCAACAAGTTTCTAGTATGGCAACAAGTTTCTTACTTGTTCGTGATGGCATTTTGCTTCGGGGGTTGGGCGGAACTGACAGAATGGCAGTTTCTTCCAGTTTTTGTCCTCCGTTTGGCCTAAAACACGGAGTTCATCCAATTTAAAATGTTGACTACAAACATGGAGTTTATGGTGTTCTCTTTGTATTTTTTGCTGTCTTTAGCCACTGCCTACAACACACTGGATCCTTTACTGGAAACTGAAAGTAACTCACTCCTGTTAAACCTTTACTCATTGAATTCTTGCAACCGGGACCCAATACAAGTCAACACCATTGTTACTAAAAGTTTACTAAGAAGTATTTCCTACTAAAACAAAGCGGTAGTAAGCGTATCCATGGCAGACTGGTGGGAGAGGACTTGGATGGCAACATGCCCAGTGCATTATGTGTGTTGAAGTTTTCCTACCTATTTGTCAAAAGGGAAGACAACAGCCTTTTTTTCTCTCTGTTTTCTCTATTCAGGTAGCACCGATTTCAAACATCGTTTCGCCTTTCTACTGTATAGGCAGCCAAGTTTTATTGAAAGCCCATTTTGCCAGCGGTGAAGGGATAGTTCATCCAAAAAAATGAAAACTCTGTCATCATTTACTCACATTCATTTAACCTGTTTGACTTATGCATAGCTGTAAAAGCATGCATGGATGCACACTGCGACTCACCGGATAAACTATGCCATCTGGACACATTTGGCATACTATTTTCAATGCAATACATCATGCATACACAATAATATTGATCTCGCATCTTAGAAAGTACTTTATAGTTAACAGAAAATGTAACCAAACTAATTTCAAGAAAAGGTTCCTCCCTCTGAGATGCCTTATATACTATATTTATACAGGTGAGGATGTGAACAAGGTATAATACATTTAGCTGCCATTGAACTTGCTAATGAAAACAGCATAAACAGATTGTTCTGTGCTTCATCATTCCTGCTTATAAGAGCAGATATCCATCATTATGACAGCCTGCTGCATTTGACTTCGCTATATAGCGGCTGGTTCATTTGCCCTGGTCAGAAGTTTGACTACCAAATCATTCATGTCCAGCACTTTAAAAAGTCAACAGTGCTCGATGTCTCTCATCATTCATTCTGAAACGAAAACAGTTTATTTCCTGTTAGAGTAGAGTACACTCAGGAATCATGTTATTTATTTATTTTTACAGAAATGACTCATGATTCTTCTAGTTTAAGGATACAATGATTTGGTGATTAAGAAAAAATAACAGCATAAAGGTTTGGAGCAATATCCATGCATCCATCCACATCCACATCCACATCCACATAACCATCCGCCTAGGTTAGTGGCATGACTTTTTACACAGGATGAAAACTGCCCCAGGCTCTTTACTGGAGTAAACGGCAGGTTTAAAAGGCAGGTACAACTGCGTATCATCAGCATAACTATGATATAAAATGTCATATTTGTTAAATACACTGTTAGACATTTCTGTAATTTGTACAGTTATTTACTATATATCACCCAGTATAATACTGTAAATTCTCTTTACAGTAAATAACTGTAATTCCCGTTGCATCATGGGTATTTTCTATGACGTCAAACACCAAATACAGTGATTTCCTGTATTTTTTAAAAATAAAGTATAATACTGTATTTACCACAACGGCCTATTTGGCACAATTGGGATCGACAGGATTTGCTTTAGATTTATATTAGGAACCATCAGTGCAGCGTTGAAAGTTTCACCCGAGGAGAGAGCTCACGGTTCCAGAGAACATGAGAGCTGTGTCCGGACACCCTGCGAAGATTTTTTCATCCCCCGTGAGAAGGGCAAACAAGCAAGGTAAGTGTGATTTGTACTAGCCGCGGTTGTCTGCACCCCAATTTTAGCTTGTCAGCATTGGTGCTAAAAACTGAGGTAAATCTAACGTTTTATGAATTTATTGAATTAGATTAGGAACCGGTGCAGCGTTGTAAGTTTTGCCCGAGGAGAGAGCTCACATACCCCTTTTCCACCAAGGCAGTGCTAGAGCTAATTCAGAGCCAGAGCTAGTCCCAGTTCATAGTTGGTTCGACTGTGGAGCTTTCTAAGAACCGTTTGCTTTTCCACGGGCTGAGAGCCACAACAGAGCCAGGTCTTACGTCACTGTATACGTCTCATCTCTCTCAGCAAAGCTAGCGAGGCAGCGGCAATGTTGCCAAGTCCGTGGTTTTGCCGCGGGCTGTTTTTTCATGTCCACGGGATGAAGCGACCCCAATTATGTGATATTTAGCCCCATATTGCGAATTTTAGTAGGCAACCATGCCAAAAAACACATATTTTACCCCCAAATGTGATTTTTACTGGGGAATCCCCCCTGGAACGCGATTGGGCTTGTTTTGAGCTTGTTTTGAGTAGCAATTGGGCGGGTTTGTTGTGAAAACCTAGCAACCCTGCCGGGAAACACACACACACACACACACACACACACCAGGCTTGTTCGAGACGCATCAGCGCTTGCCAGACCGATCCACATATGATATAAAAACGCATGAGTGAATCAAAAGCATAAGGAGTCATGTGCTCTCGCTGGACTCGTTATCATACGGCGATCGGTCTCTGCACAGCACCGCTGCGAACAAGCCTTCCATCAACAATGCAAACGTTGCGTTACTATTGATTCACATGGCTTTACGATCCTACATCGGCATCAAAACACAACGCAAACACAGCGAATCCAACGCATTCATGCAGTTCGCCGTAATTTGTATAGACGGAGATTACAAACGAACAGTAGCTGTTAGCTCCATTAGCTGCTATTTCACAATGGCGGATCTCAAGTTTGTGTTCATCTTGTTGACCCCGCCCCCAGCGCCTGACGTAATCGGTTCTTACTTCTAGCCCTGTTCTAGCCCAGCAATGTTTTGGTGCTACTTAAGAACCACTTTTCCTGGCTCGGAGCTAGGGCTTTGGGTGTGGAAACACAAAGAACCGATTAGAAACTAGGCTCTGGCTCCGATCTAGCTCTGGCTCTGCTTTGGTGGAAAAGGGGTAACAGTCCGGACCGGACAGTCCGGTCATTTGCTTAAACTTTGCTGCTAAAAACTGAGGCAAACCTAACGTTTTATTAAAAAAAAAAAAAAAGAAGAGTTTATTGAATTAGATTAGGAACCAGTGCAGCCAGCGTTGTGTGTAACGTTACTGCCCGAGGAGAGAGCTCACGGCCGGGACAACATACTTTACATAACGTTAGGTTATCATTTGCTTAAACTTTGCTGTTAAAAACTGAGGCAAACCTAACGTTTTATTTAAAAAAAAATGAGTTTATTGAATTAGATTAGGAACCAGTGCAGCCAGCGTCGTGTGTAACGTTACTGCCCGAGGAGAGAGCTCACGGCCCGGACAACATACTTTACATAACGTTAGGTTATCATTTGCTTCAGCTTTGGTACTAAAACTGAGGTAACATAAACCTAACGTTTTATTTTTTAAAAGACTTAACGTTAGTGAGTTTATTGAATTAACTTTACCAATACAATGAAGATTTTGTTTATCGAGCATATTAAGCGTACATTTAGGACGACGTTAGTTAGTAAATTAACGTTGGCCACTAGTTGCAAAAATAATGTCGTTAACAAACAAAGTTTACATTTGGATTGACATTATTTATTTTACATTTTAGATAAGAATACCAGGAGCCTGCCTGTGCTGTGCGACACTGGAACTCATACAACGGTAAGTAACGTTAGTCCTCTTTGTTTCTCCACATATTACTGATAATTCAAAGTTTTTCTTGTATGTTTTAGTCGGGTCTGTTTAACAGAATCACAAAATTATTTAGTTTTTCCACCTCTTTTTAGCTGTAACTAGCCATGTACCATGTTTTTTTTCATAAATTATATTATACTAAAATAATACAAAACTGTGTTTGTCCAGGATTGACAGATTATAATTTTATTTTCTGGAATTGAAGCAGTCCTGGACAATTTTTGGATGATTTTGGCAGATGAAATATAATTTATGAAAAAAACATGGCAAAACTTTAGAATAATGTTGCTCAAGTGCAAACCTGAATACATTTCTGAACACAAAAGAAGATGAAGAATGTTTGTAACCTAACAGATTGAGGCACCATTCACTTCTATAGTAATTTTTTCCTACCATGGAAGTGAATGGTGCCTCAAAATTGTCTGTTTACAAAAATTCTTTAAAAGGTTTAGAACAACAGGGCGAGTAAATGACAGAATTTACTTTTTTTTTTTTTTGGTGAACTATCCGTTTAATGACGGACCATTATTCTAAAGTGTTACCAAAAACATTTAAAGCAAAGGCACTAAGGGTGATGAAATTTAAAATATCTTTATTCTCTTAATTTTCTCTTGCTTTAAGTTTTTTTCGTGAGGAAAAACCCAGAGGAGGGAACAAGATGCACCACCAAAACCAGAGTGAGTCGGAAGACCGGGGAAGTTGTGAACAGGAAGACAACTGTAATCAACAACAGAGTGTCATCCTTCCTTCGCCACCTAATGGAGTTTGAATGGAAAAACTTGGACTAGGTGAGACACTTTTTTAATAGGATATGTAATGTACACAGACACTTACGCTGCATTCACACAGGGCGTCATGCCGGTTAGAAATTTTGTCTGACCTGAGATAGCGCCAACGCCACGTGACAGTGACGTATGGCATCAAAGCACCTCGAGAGCAATTCGAGAGCAGTCGGCTAATACAGCCGGTGCAGTTTCTCCAGAGCGACTGCACAGACTTTGATTATGACATAGCTGTTCCACGATTGGCCAGATTCTCCGCATGACAGCGATCACATGTGTTTCGTATTTATTCTAAAACCTTCAGTTCCTCTAATGCGCACAAATCTCTTTTTTATAACAGTTAAATCTCTTTTCATGTAGTTGCGTTGTTATATTGTCATGTTTATCAAAATAAAACAGATGAAAAACGTAGACCCCCACTTCATTGATAGTTTAGGCTTGTATGTTAACTTTATTCTTGTACAAACACACGCTGTATTAAGTAGTGCATAAAGTATTACATGACAAAAAATGTCTCTGAAACATCTGTGCATTGACAAATATTGCATTTATTTCACTTCAGCTGATAAAGTGTGCAAACACAGTGCAAGCATCACTGCGGGAAGCAGAAAGTGTCAGTCTTCACGTCTCCGTTTGCAGCTCCTCCCCGCCTGCACGCGGCTACTCTCGCCGATTGGTTGCTTCCAGCCACAGCTGATGTCCAACACACCTTTCAACTTCTGCCGCTTGCAACGTGAGTGAAGCGGCGCGACGGAACCCACAATTCAGTTCAGCAACGCATGACGTCACCCATTCAAAGTAAATGAGAAGCGTCCCGTGTGAATGCAGCATTAAGTTTGAGGATACCTTACTAAAGCTAATGCAGTATACATGTAATCCATCCTGCAATAAAAGGTTACATTGTTGTTTTTGATTAAATAGTTTGTGAAATCATGTTGAGGTGATTCAGTAATATTACTTTTTTGGAGCATGTAGTTTGTGCTGCTGCTACTATTATGTACTAACAGTTTTCTTTAGTTTTTTACTCAATATCAATTTTGTTAAGCTAATAACAGAGACACCTCTCTAATATGCAATCAGGTTCAGCATCACTACAAAGTACATTCTTCAAAATATTCATAACATTGAATCACCAGCTAAAACAAAAACTGAACATTTCATTTCACATCTTCATGAAAGCATTGCAGGACTGGATTAGACTAGACAGCATACGTTGAGCTAGGTGTACCTCAAAGTGTTAACTGTCTATAAAATAGTATTTTACCATTATGATGAATTGTAATGGGATTATTATTTTTTATTAAATTCCAACAGTGTAAAATGTTTGTGTATACTCAAATTGTATGACTAACTTCATATCATTCTTATCTAGAGGGACTTCTTGCCATAATGGAGCAGAATCCTGGTTCCTGTTTGAAATCATCCAATGTGGAAGATGACACAGATCGGTACAGACATGAAACTTGTGTTTGTGTTGTGTTGTGATAACTTGTTTCAGAATTAATTTGCTCTTTGTTTATATTTTATTCATGTATATGTGTATTTTGCACCAAAGTTACAGTATTCTTCAACCAACTATTTACAGTATTCTACCAACTATTTTCTGCAGAGTTTTTAAAATTGTAGCTCAAACAATAGTGTGTGGCGCTAGCAAGGTCATGGGTTCAATTCCCAGGGAAAGCAAGAACTGACAAAATGTAAAATGTGTATCTTGAATGCAATGCAAGTCGTCTGCCAAATGCATAAATGTAAATGTAAATAAAATGTAAAATAAGTGATATTGAATGCACTCTGATTACTTTTATACATAATTTTCTGAAAATAAGATTTGATTCGAGGATGTTTTAAAGTGAACTTTTTCCACACATTTACATGTTTAAGTTAAAGCACTTAAAATGTTTTAAATAAAGAATTTTATATTTCATAATAATTGTCTGTTTGGATTACTTCTCTAGGATAGATTAATGTAAGAATTAATGTAATTCAGTAAGTATTAATTATTGAATAGGATTAGGATTAATGCACTGTTAACCAAGGTTTACAGTAACAGTACTGTATTACAAAATTACAGTAACATGTAGTTACTGTAAACTGAAATGCGGTTATTGTACTGTAAATCTCAAATACAGTAACTTACTGGCAACAGTGTTGCCAGTAAGTTACTGTAAAATCTCTTATAAATGTCTAACAGTGTATAGAGCCCAGCGGAATCATGCAAAGAGAAAACGGCCCTAAAATCGAGCCCTGAGGTACTCCGTAATTTATAGGATCAGCAAAAGAATTATGATTCCCAGTCTTTACAGCAAATGTTCTACCCTCCAGGTAAGAACGGAACCAACGTAAAGCCTCCATTTTACTCCAACACATCGCCTCTAACAAAATAACATGATCCAGCGTGTCAAAAGCCACACTCAGGTCAAGTCCAACACAGTTTCCCTTGTCAACTTCTAATAAAGGCAGATTCAGTACTATGACCAGTTCTGAAACCTGACTGAAATTTAATGAAGCTGACAAAATACAACCGTTTCTAGGATTTCTGCAATGAAAGGACGTTTAGAAATAGTACGAGAACTTTTAAGGACAGAAAGTTGTAGACCAGGTTTCTTTAACAAGGGCTCCACAATGTTCCACTGTTTCAAACTCGGTGGTACACAACCCTCAGCCAAACTTTTGTTTCTAATCGATAAAATATATGGACCAATAGTATTAAAAACTTCAATAAAAAGACATTCATCATGTCACATCACGTATGAAGTAACATCTTAAAGGCTCTAAACGAACCAGAGGGAGCAGCAACAACTGTAGGATCTAACAATGACAGTGAATACATTAAATAAATAAATTACGTTAAGCATGATCTAATTTATAAAAATAATAACAAAACAAATTTGAGCCTGAACAAAAAGTTGTAATAGAAGTGTAAATGTTCTAGAACGTGCCCACACATTGATGTTGTACAAACAGTGTTATTTTAGTATTATTTATATACTATTTTCACTTGAATCTCTCACAGTTTACAAAAGCCAAGTTCGATGTATTGGTTGTAAAAGTTATGGTGTAATATTTCCAAACGCCAGAGCCAAACCTACTACATACAATGCGCTATATGATGTTTCCACCTAATGCCTCCCTCGATTTATCTCTTTGACAGCCGATCCATACAGATAAATCACCTCGTAAGGTTTTTCTATCTACACACTCCAACCTGCACTGTATCAAACGATTAGGAGCGCACCAGCCTCTTCAGGGAGAGAATCAAAACTCTTCACTGCAGTAAACTTTCATATAGAGAGTTCTAGAAATATTTGGCTTCTCATCTCATCGCTTCTCTTGTGACAGTGAAAAGTGTTAATCCCTTTTCCAAATAGAAAACAACTAACTGACCATAACGGCACACCAAAAGATCCATTGTCATTCCATTGAGAAGAGCTTTGAGAAAATGACTGGCCATCATTCATCGATTTATAGAATTTGTCATCTATGCTCGCTTTATTCGTCTCTCTTTGCAGTTGCACAATAACGGTTTGTCCAGTCGTCTATGTAGGTCAAATTTATTTTCCGCTCTGTCTGAAAAGGCACGCGGGTAACAAACCGAACACAAGCGGTGTCGACGGGCTCATGCGGACCCAAAAGCTTCAGGTAAAATGACAGCTGGGCTGATCTAAAACAGAAGCTGCTAGCTTTGAAAAGTGATCTTCTGTGTTGTCAGAATTTTGATATCCAACCCAGGATTGAAAGCTGTTGAATAAGTGAAGCTGTTGTTTCGGAGAGCTTGCTGTATTTTGGTCCACGGATTGCACGAATGATTGAGCTTTATCAGTCGAGGCCTCGGATGCGCACAACTCTCAGTGGGGAAGATCAGGGCTTTATTGTCACTTTCTTTTATTCTGACATTCTCATTCGTACACCAGGAATCAAGGTGCACAAGACAGGATGAATTTTTAAGCAGCTGTCCTCTGTGAAATGTGCCCAGATGAATAAAACAAAGGCTACAGACACGCAATGAAAAGTCTTACCTGCAGATTGAGTGGCACAAATAAATACTTGATTGCCTGACAACATATGAAGCCCCGGAGAGAGAGAGTTATGGACTGGAGTAGAGAGAAAAAGAGGGCGAATGATGAGTAGGCAAAGACAAAAAGAGAGAGGTCTGTTCAGAAATACAATTTGGATTTCAACATTATTATTAGCATTTACAGTCAAATTAAACCAGCACTAATCTCATCCAATTCATTGCTGATACTTACTAATGTTTGAGCTGTTGTTTTCCCTACAAAGTGATGTCACTTCCTGGATTATGATGTCATTTATTAAAGGCAAAGTGAATGGGTAGCATGGACTACTTCACCCCTGCTGGTAGATGCCGTAACTACACCATCTGGGGGAAAACTAGGCCCGTTTGAGATGCCAGATCAGCTGAGAGCTGAGAGAGAAACTAAAAAAAAAGAGTCATGAAGATGGATGATCTCCAGCAGATCTCCAGCAGTCTATAAATAAAGAAAAAAAGTGTATTTGCTGCTTTACAAGTAATCATCAAGCAAATAAAAAATTATTAAAATAATGTATTTTGTACAGATATCACACAGAAAATGCGGCCATTTTGACCACAATGTGAAAGCAATTGATTATAGACTTAGTAAGTAAGCTTGTAAACCATTTTAACTGACTGTGTCTCTCTTACAGAGCCCTTAAATTGACATGGTGGTGGAAAAACATATTTTAATGCTTTTGCAAACGTTCCCTTGATCAACTTTCAACTCAAAAGTTCAAACAAAGTTCAAAAGTTTCTCTGGGGAATGCAAACTAAATCGTTGACATATGATTTTTCTTCCCTATTTTTTTTTCCACCATGTCCCATACTCTCTTACACACACAAATACAAAATATTAAGGAGCATAACTGTTTTCAAAATTCATAATAATAAGAGATGTTACTTGAGCACCAAATTGAGGATCATGACACTGAAGACTGGAGAATTTATATATATATATATATATATAAATACACACACACATGTTTACTAGGCTTTTTAGATGTGTGCCTTTTCGAGATACTTTTTAAGTAAAATTTATTTAAAAGTCTAAACAAGTGGATTTGGCTGTTGCAAAAACACAAATGTTCATGACAGATGCCATTTTAATGGGTGACAGGACTGAATTTGCACTGCTGGCAACCCAACGACCCTAAATGAATGACATTAAATATGAACTGTTCAATGGTTTGATGCTTTAAATATAGCAAGGATAAAGCTAAATGTTTGTATTGATAAATTCTTAAATTTGCCTTGAATTACACGGCTTGGCTAACGCTAACAGGCAAAAGCTAAATTGCTGAATAAAGTCAGTATTTTGGTTTGTTTTTGCGCACAAAAAGTATTCTCGTGGCTTCATAACATTAAGTTTGAAGCACTGGAGACACATGGACTATTTTAATTATGTCTTTCCTATACTTTAGGGCCTTGAAAGTGTTCATCACATTGTTCTCTATGGAGGGATCAGAGAGCTCTGGGATTTCATCAAAAATATATTAATTTGTGTCTGAAGATGAACAAAGGTTTTGGTGTTCACTCTTATCAGTGATCATTTTTTTATCAGCTGATGTAATAATTATGATGTATTTGAATTTTATTTGTTTAACATTGTTCGAAACATTGTTTTAATTAGATGACTGAATTACTGTTCTCTAAATTGATCAAATTGAGTTGCTATTACTTAAGAGTCCAAGTTGAAAACATGAAAAGTCTAATAGGATAAACACAAATAAAATGAGTTTAAAATACTCAGAAAGCTGATGCAAATAGTTGCCTCAATTTTATTGAGTAAAACGGGAACAGTATTTTTTACAGTGTGGAGCATTTGCTTAGGATGTGGACTAAAACAAATAATGTCAGAATGGCTTTGCTGAAGGAGATTTAAATGCTTAGCATTTAAGAAATGAATGTGTGTTACTAGCTATAAGTTTGTCAACTAGCTAGTGCAGTATTATGATTCAGTATTGTAACATCAAAATATATGAAATTGTATATGAAAAAAGTGGATGAATGAATATATGAAATTCAATGCCTGAATCATGTCAGGGAGCCATTTAAAAGTCAATTTGAGACTACTTAATTAAATCACTTAAAATGTATTAATTCTATGATGTTGAAGTTACATGAACAAATTATGTTTGTTTAACTTAATTGATTCATGTGGGACCGATGTACACAATTAAATCATGTAAATCCAACACACTTTTTTTCAGTGTATATACTGTATATTAGGGGTGTAACGATTCATCTACTACATCGATGTATCGATTTATTTTCCTATGATCTAACTACATCGATCTGTGCTCGGCAAGATGGCCTTCCGGACGACATATATCGATCTAACATCGTTTTAAAAGGTAATCAATCGATTGTATCGATCATGGGAAATAACGCATTGGATTTAAGCACGTCAGACTTTATATGGATATATGATAATGATAAAGCCGTTAAACGTTACTCGATTAAGTCTGCCTATCTGTGACATCATCGCAACGCACGCACCAGCAGCAGCGCAAAGAAAACAAAACAGCATGGCGGATGACAGAGAAGCCAACGTGCGAGAAATTATCAAGCCACCAGGAGAAAGAGCTAAGTTAGTAACGTTTTACCTGTACTTTCAACCCTTGCTTGTCACCTGTGCATTCCTGACACCAGTGTGCCTGCAGAGCGAGTTTTAGTACTGCTGGCGACATAGTGAACGCACAGAGAAGTGTTCTGCGGTCAGATCATGTTGATATTTTTGAAAAAGAAATCTGTAGAGTCATTGAAGAGTAGTTGGTTACACTTTATCTTTGTTAAATATTGTTTGTTTATTAAACTGAGAGTAGTAGCAGGTTCAGCCAGTTTATTCAACCTGAAGAAATGTTGGTTGCACTTTATTTTTGATATTAATATTGTATTTGTATTATTTTAATGTTGTAAAACAACAGCAAAAGTAGCAGGTAAACCTACTATTAATTAAACCTGAAGAGTAGTTAGTTGCACTTTATTTTTTATACTAATATTGTAATATTTTTATGTTGGAAAACAAAAGCAGAAGTAGCAGGTTAACCTACTGTTGAAATGTTGGTTGCACTTACTGTGCTTTTATTGAAAATGTATTGAAAATTGAAAATGAGAGCAGAAAAGGTTAACTTCCTTTTAATTCAACCTAAACTGTTGGTTGCACTTTATTCAAATAAAATTTGAATGCATTTGCCATTAATTGTTGTTTACTTGTTTGTTTATATCCATAATTAATTGATACCTGATTCCCTTACAAGAAACAACAGGAATCTAGGAAACTTCACCTGCATTGAGCAGTCTCCAGATATTTATTTCAGTCACACAATTTTTGGCTAAAAAGTTACTGAATCGATTTCAAGTCACTGAATCGTTTCGGATCGTATCGTTCTAAATGAACCAATATCGTCCTTGAATCGTATCGACAACCTCAAATCGTGATACGAATCGAATCGTTGTTAAAACGAATCGTTACACCCCTACTGTATATATATATATATATATGTAAATTATCCAGTCTTCAGTGTCACATGATCCTGGATTTGGTGCTCAAGTAACATCTCTCTCTATATATATAAACACTATGTAAGGAAATATAATTTCAGCCAGACTCTCAGTGTTAAAGCAGTTGCCCAAGGGTGCGCATGCAGCTTTGTTTTTAAAGCTTTCTTCTGTAAATGTCATGCTGAAAAACATTTGGGCTCTGACCCATGACTTTTGATGCCCACCCGAGGGTCCTTGTGTTTACCTGAGCAAAAAATTCTGACATAGGTCAATCGTGCTTACATGAAGCAGACATAGATAAACATAAAGACTTGTCTCCTGTAAAATACACAAGCAGCCTCAGTGTCATCAACGACAAATTACTACTGGATCACAACCTCCTTTAATCTTAGTGAAAACAGACATATTTGCATTGCGGTCAAGAGTTTGAAATAAGAAAATAAAGAGTAGTTTTATTCAGCAAGGATGCATTAAAATGATCAAAAATGAGAGTGAAGAAATGTATAATATTACATTATTTTTCAAATGAATGTTGTTCTTTTGAACTTTTTATTTATCAGAGAATCCTGAAATAAAGTGCATCATGTTTTCCACAAAAATATGAATCAGCTGCAATATTTTTAAAAAGGATGAAAATAAGAACCATTATTAATAATTGAGCAGCAAATCATCATATTAGAATGATTTCTGAAGGATCATGTGACGGGAGTAATGATGCTGACAATTCAGCTTTGCATCACAGGAATACATCATATTTTAAAATGTATTCAAATAGAAAACAGTTATTTTAAATGGTAATAATATTTCAGAATATTACAGTTTTTTACTGTATTTTTGATCAAAGAATTTCAGCCTTGGTGAGAAGAGTCTTCTTTCAAAAAATAGTTTTTCCAAACTGTGTACATCGATTCAGAACACCTATATAAATCAGTGTAGAGAAATCTTGAATTTAAACCTGGAAATGAAAATAACACATGAAAAAGCTCACCGATGTCCTTTATTATATATCATTCTTTTAAATTGAAGACTAAAACTGTAAATAACCAAATTGTTACACAAACCTTTGCCAAGCTGTGAAGGTTTTCGTGGTGTTTTTGAAGGATAAGTACATGTGAAATGCTCAGAGATGCTGATGAATAAAGAGGTAAAAATGACAGTGTTCTTACAATTTCTTTCCTGCAGCCGAATAGCAAAGAATGCCCCTCTTAAGCACAGGTTGCCAGGACAAAAAGGCCTATTTGATTGTTCCCCGTGATGCTGGAACATTTGCAGCACAGCCTAGAAAGAGACATTATGTACCAAGTCACTCGTCCACACTTTTGAACTTGGAGTAAACTTGCATGAACTTTAACATTGAGGTGTACACCTCTGCAAGCTATAGATTCGTTTCACTTGATGATTTTCTCGCAAGATCAGGTTTGGATGCAGGAATGGATGTGTGGATAGAGGGATAGAATCCCTGATGCAATGCAGAGAAGAAAACAAGAGCCCAGTTCCCTCTCCGTTCTGGCTCATGGGTCAGTCACCAAGCTACTATGGAAATCTGAGTGACTATATCTGTTTATACAACTGCATAGGGCCAGATCTGCTCAATAAAAAAATAAAAAAAATCTTTTTATGGCTTTCAAAGGGACGCTGCTATTCTTGTGAGAAATTCAGACTGTCTGGAAGCCCAAATACATTTCTTTTTTATTCCTGGAACAGCAAAAAAAACAAAGATATAAGCTCCATATAGTTTATCTTCCTCTTCCTCCCCTTTTAAGGATTTCTCGCTGTTTCTGACATAAGTTTGGTCAATACGCCACCCACACAGAGCCCTTAAACAATTAAAGGGATAGTTCACCCAAAAATTCTGTCATTATTTACTCATGTTGTTCCAAACCTGCAAGACTGTCGTTCATCTTCAGAACACAAATTAAGATATTTTTAATAAAATCTGAGCGATTTCTCTCCCTCTATCGACAACTACGCTACTACCACTGGGATGCTTCAAAACATTCATAAAGAGTTTTGAAAACTGTTCCATATGATTGGTGGTTTAGTCCAAAAATTCTGAAGAGACTCGATCGCTTTATATAATGAACAGATTTAATTTAGGTTTTTATTCACATATAAACATTCATCATTGCACACGTCAGATATGGTAAACGGAAGCTCAAGCATGTTCACTTGACGTGTGAGAACTGCAGCACGTTTGAGCTTCCGCAAGAACCAATGAGGTTTATTCTCGTGTTAGGCAGCACGTTTAAAGCTTCAGTAGGAACCAATGAGGTTCATTCTCGTGTTAGGCAGCACGTTTGAGCTTCCCCAAGAACCAATGAGGTTCATTCTCGTGTTAGGCAGCACGTTTGAGCTTCCTCAAGAACCAATGAGGTTCATTCTCGTGTTACGCAGCACGTTTGAGCTTCCCCAAGAACCAATGAGGTTCATTCTCGTGTTACGCAGCACGTTTGAGCTTCCCCAAGAACCAATGAGGTTTATTCTCGTGTTAGGCAGCACGTTTAAAGCTTCAGTAGGAACCAATGAGGTTCATTCTCGTGTTACGCAGCACGTTTGAGCTTCCCCAAGAACCAATGAGGTTTATTCTCGTGTTAGGCAGCACGTTTGAGCTTCCTCAAGAACCAATGAGGTTCATTCTCGTGTTACGCAGCACGTTTGAGCTTCCCCAAGAACCAATGAGGTTTATTCTCGTGTTAGGCAGCAGGTTTGAGCTTCTGTAGGAACCAATGAGGTTCATTCTCGTGTTACGCAGCACGTTTGAGCTTCCCCAAGAACCAATGAGGTTTATTCTTGTGTTACGCAGCACGTTTGAGCTTCCCCGAGAACCAATGAGGTTCATTCTCGTGTTACGCAGCACGTTTGAGCTTCCCCAAGAACCAATGAGGTTCATTCTCGTGTCACGCAGCACGTTTGAGCTTCCTCAAGAACCAATGAGGTTCATTCTCGTGTTACGCAGCACGTTTGAGCTTCTCCAAGAACCAATGAGGTTTATTCTCGTTTTAGGTAGCACGTTTGAGCTTCCTCAAGAACCAATGAGGTTCATTCTCGTGTTACGCAGCACGTTTGAGCTTCCCCAAGAACCAATGAGGTTTATTCTCGTGTTACGCAGCACGTTTGAGCTTCCTCAAGAACCAATGAGGTTCATTCTCGTGTTACGCAGCACGTTTGAGCTTCCCCAAGAACCAATGAGGTTTATTCTCGTTTTAGGTAGCACGTTTGAGCTTCCTCAAGAACCAATGAGGTTCATTCTCGTGTTACGCAGCACGTTTGAGCTTCCCCAAGAACCAATGAGGTTCATTCTCGTGTTACGCAGCACGTTTGAGCTTCCCCAAGAACCAATGAGGTTCATTCTCGTGTTACGCAGCACGTTTGAGCTTCCCCAAGAACCAATGAGGTTTGTTCTTGCGTGTCAAGCAGGTTCTGTTGAGCTTGTGTTTATGTTTTCTTATCAATGTTTATATATAAATAAAAGTCTAAATTCAATCTGTTCAACGTAGAAAGCAATCGTGTCTCTTCAGAAAATGTTCTAAACCACTCAATTCATATGTATTCGTTTTACGAACTCTGTTGACTTTTTGAAGTGTCAAAGTGTCAGTTGCGTAGACTGTCAATGGATGGATAGCAATCACTATAAATATAAGTATTACGGGTTTGGAACAACATGAGGCTGAGTAATTAATGACAACATTTTAATTTTTGGGTGAACTAACCCTTTTACGTGTCCCTTGAGGAATCTCAGCATGTGACAATGGATTGACCGGACCCATTTAATTTCTATAAAAATGTTCCTGGTCTTAAAGCCACATTTTTCTTTACCTTTTAATATTGAAAACAATATTTTGCATTATATAGCACAGGATTTAATTTTAGTCGCTGTGGATCAAGAAGAGTGGGAATGGGAGGGGTTGAAAAGTAAAAAGGCATTAGCTAAACAAGCTAAAAAGGAAAGTTGTTTCACATAACAATTTGTTTTATTAAGAATAACATGCACCAATGAATAATTCACAACAGCAATCTCATCTATAAATACATTCATGATGTCCTCTCAAGTCCTTTCTCCAACTGTTTACGGTCATAGTGAATCTAAATTAACAAAACAAAATATGACTATAGGGATCCTTTCAAATCAAAGCAAATGCATGTGATATCACTCTAATATATTAATGTTCATATATTACAGGTAAGCCTGGAAAGATATTAAACAGAGACCACCATCAAAGAAAAAAAAATTCACAGAAGAAACAGAGAAAAGGAGAGACAGATGAAGGAGAGAAAAAAGTAACCTGAAGATTCAGAAATGCAATCAGCCTCTCCTGTCGGAGATGAAACTCATCTGAAAGTCAGTGACACACAAAAAGATTCTGTGAATTCATCTGTGCATGCCATATGAGTTGCAGCAGCAGGTGTCCCACAGGTTCCCATGGCCGGTCTTCCTTTCAAAGGGTCATATCACACATTTTTTTCCCCCAAGGTCCACATATCGTTAGTCAAAGTCTCTTCTCCAAAGACACAAATGTAATTTAATCCTACACAACCATTTTCTAACTTCTCTATGACCCTTAGAATTTAAACAGGAGGCTTTCTGCTGCAACGCCTTCATGACAGCGATGCAAATGTGAAATGAATGAGTAAATGGTAAATGGACTGCATTTATATAGCGCTTTTAACAGACCTACGGCCATCCAAAGCACTTTACATTTGCCTCACATTCACCCATTCATACACTCATTCACACACTGACGGCGGTGTCAGCCATGCAAGGCGCCATCCAGCTCGTCGGGAGCAGCTGGGGTTAGGTGTCTTGCTCATGGACACCTCGGCACTTGGTCAGGTGGAACCGGGGATCGAACCACCAACCTTCCAGTTTGTAGACAACCTACATGAACCACTGAGCCACTGCCGGTGGTGGGGTTGTCCCCCCTTAAAAATATAATAACAAAAACACATTGTGTATTGTAAATAATATATTGATATATACTTAAAATAATTTTGTAAGTAGTAAAACAATAAAAACGCAAACGGGCAAAAAAAAAAATGCCAAAAATGTTTAGTAACAGTGCTTAGTTGTGAGAATGTTCATGCAGCTCTTTTCTATTTCATGGTAATCACATCTGTCAAGAAGACAACAGGTCTTTAAAGTCAAGATATACAGGAAAAACTTATAAAAAAAAGCATATAAGTTGGATCTCATTGCAAGTGTCCATACACTGCTGTTCAAAAGTTTGAGGACGGTAATGTTTTTTTAAGAAATGTATACTGATCAAATTGGACATTCATAGTTATATATATAAACCTGAGCTAAAAGTTATTCTAAATCTTCTTCTACATTAATTCTCTACACAAATAAAGAATACAATTGTTTAAAGGTAATGTGTGTCTTTTTAAATGTAAAAATACTTTAATTTACAGCTGTAAGTTAGGTATTTGTAGGTAAATTCTCCAAGAAAGTTTAACACTGTGGCTGTGTGGTACTTTCAAAACATTATTCTGTTTGCTTGAGCATCTCAAACTCTGATGGTGTTAGTTTGGGTCAAGGCTATATTGTATGATTAACAGCCGATGGTAAAAAAAAAAAAAAAAAGTCTTTATTTTTGACACTAATGATGCACACACAATTAGGTTACATGTTCACAAGAGTGTTTGGTGTCTGGCAACTATTAGTGGTTGTTTCAGAAGTAAAAGACTGTACCTTTACAATTATTCTTCAATGTTTTTAATTTCCCCGCTCATTAGTTGCTCTTTGTGTGTAAAATATCCTTCTCCGAATTACTTCAGGCACAAACAATATAGGCCTACTCTATGAAATATATACATATTATCTCTGGAGATAGACTAAGTACATTAATGGATTTTGAGAGTGCTCTTTTCCACACATAACTGAGCAGCTAAATTAGGATGATAATAAAACTCCCTCTCACTCCCTCTTTCACGCACACACATGCATCTGAAGTGTGTCTAAAAACTGAAAAAAGGGCAAAACAGAAAAATATTACAAGTAAATAAAAATCTTGTCAAACAGGTGCTAAAAGACCCAAGGAATCTACACTCTTGCTCACATTATGACTAATACAGACTTTCATTACCATTCAGATATATTTCCATCTAGAGAAGAAAAAAAACACTATATATATATATATATTTATATGTCACACAAATAGTGAAAATTCCAACTCAAATTAAAATGAGATCGTACGCCTTTTTTTCTGAAACCTAGTAGCTGCTTTTTAAAGAATCATACAGAAGGTGTGCTCACAATGTGAAGGTCGAAAGGGACTGTATTCTTCACAGAGAATTTAACCCCATAATGCATTGTAATGGGGATCATAATAATGAATGTGTCTACACTCTAAAAAATAATTCAGTGGCTTAGTAAATATCACAGTAATAGTTAACTTTATTAACTTAATAAAATCTCTAAATATCATTTACTTGATGTTTTGAGTTGAACATACCAAAATAATTGACAAAAAATCCAACAGTTAATTTTGTCTCAAATTAACAGTAATATTTAAGTTTTTTCCACTAAAATAATTTAGTGTTCGAATAACCAATTATTTATTTAAAATATACTTAATATATTTTTGTGAAATTTCCATCAAAATATTTGAGAAAGGAGAATTAAATCGATCTGTTTCAAGAACCACAAATATTACTTAATTCAAATCAAGATTATTAATCTTTAACACACACTGAAGAAATTGAGTAACTTTACTCGATTATAACACTGCACCCCTTCCCCGCCCCTTGACGTGACCACGGCTCAACGGTTGAGTGAGCGCGGGCTGTTTGAATTCTCTTCAGTCTCCAGAGCAGTTCCTTCTTCTCAGCATCGCAGAACTGGAACATTTCCTCAGTGAAATTCAGGTTGGTGTGCTTTATTTTATCTATAAAATCATTACTGTGCTTAAAATAATTTTATTTAATACAAAACAACATACAGGGACGCAATGCGAGTCACCTAAATGGGTGTGGTATCTGTCTTTGAAGCCAAACACACGACTTTATTCCTTAAGATAATGAATATAATTAATTTGGATGATAAAATGTTCTTAAAACTGTGCACTGTTTGTTTATTGGCAGGTTATGGAGTCAGGCGCGTTGCAGCATCTTTGAGCTATGAGTGAAACGGTGGACTGCAGTCTAAAGTTCAAAGTCCACCCGCAGAGCGCGAGTCCATCTCAGGCTCGAGAAACAGCGCTGATACAGTGGAAATGGGCTAACAGACAGGTTGATTACACTTGAATTACTTCTAAAATGTTTGTTACATGAGATTAAATGTTGCCAATATTGTATACATGTCAAAACTGTAATATATGCTGTATTGCTGTACTCATCGACAATAAAGGCCAATGTCGTGTATAAGTGTGGTTGTGTGTAGTATTTTACAAAGGTTTAGAGGAAATGAAAGTTAATATTAAAGTTATACTATAAGAGTTAATATTACTATGAATAAAAAAAAAACATTAATATTACTTATAAATATTGTTTTTTAAATGTTTTTCAATTTTTTCTACTAAATTTTATTTGTAACTGTGCCAAATGTAGTTACTCAGATCTACTTAATTTTTTTACTTGCATTTGTTCAACTTATACAGGGTATGTAATTGATTACACTGCTTTAAAATGTACTCAATTTTATTAGTGTAAAAATGTTTCAACAAAAAAATTGAGTAAATCATAGTAAACGCTTTTAGAGTGTAGAAATGTCAGTAAAATACATGTTTTACCAAATGCTTTTTAGCTTTTAAATTTATAACAGTGAGTAAAACCAAAGAATAGAGCTTCACAAAATTGAAAGTGGCTGCAAATTCCCAATGAAAATTCCCATTTCCACAATCAGGGCAATAATTAAAAAGTTCCAATTAACTAAAGATGTTACGAATCTGCCTGGTCGTGTGTCTATATTGTCCGAATGCATGGTGAGGAGGAGAGTTTGAGTGGCCAAAGACACTCCAAGGATCACAGATGGCAAATTGCATTGAGATTAGTTGAGTAAAAAAATCATACAACCCCTACACAAGTTGTTTGGGAGGGTTTCCAAAAACAAACTCCAGTCAGTTGTCAAATAGCTTTTTGGCATCAAACCCAGCCGATGTGTTTGGTGCAAACAGGGATAAAAAGTACCCCATGCCCACAGTTATTTATACTGCTGGATCTTTAATGTTGTGGGTCTATTTTTCTTGTTCAGATACATGATTGATTCAAAAAAAATCAAAACCTTGATTAAAAAATCAAAACCTGACAGCCTCTGCTAGAAATCTTATAATGGGCCGTGGTTCAAAATCAACACAAAAATGTGTCACTGAGCACAAAATGAAGCTTCTGCCATGGCCATCCCAGTTCCCTGACCTGAACCCTATAGAAAATGAGTGGGGTGAACTGAAATTCTGTCTCCTCTCCATCAATCAGCTGGGTGGACGAGAATACTTTATTTTACGTCCACTGTGTGGTGGACGTTCTGGCACAATATGGCTGCCGTCGCATCATCCAGGTGGATGCAGCACATTGGCGGTGGTTGAGGAGATTCCCCCCTTCAATATGTAAAGCTCTTTGAGTACCCAAAAAAGTTCTATATAAATGAAACAAATTATTATTATTATTAAGAGAAGAAGCAGCAACATGGAGCTGGGACTCTGAAGGGTCTGGAGAAATTCTGTATGAAGGAAAGGTGTCTGATCTCTTGTCAGGTGTTCTCCAAACTCATCAGGCATTATAAGAAAAGACTCAGAGTGGTTATCCTGGGAAAAGGAGGTTGCAAAAAGTATTTAATAAAAGGGTGCCAATAATTATGGCCAATGTGTTTTGGAGAAAAGCATTTATTTCATAATGTGCGTTTCCACCCTCTTTCAACTCTTTTATTTCAATGAAAGGTTCACGAGTTCACACAGATATAATTTAGAGGGAGTAAATTTAAATTTGTATTTGGCGTGCTGTCTGGGAGCAGGGCTCCGAGCTCGGAATTTGGCCCGAACCCGGGGTACTCCCCTGAGTATGTAAGTGGTTAGAACTAAACGTGTGGAGAAGGGGTGGTGGAGGGATGCTGACAACTGTCAACAAACAGAGGTAAGACTGCTGAATATATATACCTCTTATTGTTGATTGGCTGAGTGCTCTCCACTCGTGTTAATTATCTAAACGTGCTCCCCCCGAACCTTGTTAATAAAACATCATTTAGTTTTTTGTAAATGTTTAGAATGAAATATCAAAAGACTTATTTGTATAGCCATCTTTGATCATATTTACCAGGGGTGCCACTAATTCTGACCACAACTGTAACTTCATTAGAGTACTAGTAGACTGTAGGTTAGGGTTGGGTTTAGAATAAATTGACATGTAGTTGCAAAACTACTTATAGTCAGTAGAATGTCTGTTGGGGAGCATCAAAATAAAGCGTTAGCAGATATTAAGCAGGCAGTCTACTAATACTCTAATGACTGGAAATTGACATGAAGTTGCAAAGTTACTTATAGTTAGTAATTTCTAAGGTGGACTATCAAAATCAATCGTTTCAGAAAGTTTCATTTTACCTGTACTTTAAAATATTCAGTGGGGAGAACAAGTATTTGATACACTGCCGATTTTGCAGGTTTTCCCACTTACAAAGCATGTAGAGGTCTGTCATTTTTAATCATAAGTACACTTCAACTGTTAGAGAAGGCTACAGGACAATAAAGCAGCTTGGTGAGAAGGCAACAACTGTTGGCGCAATAATTAGAAAATGGAAGAAGTTCAAGATGACGGTCAATCTCCCTTGGTCTGGGGCACCATGTAAGATCTCACCTCGTGGGGCATCAATGATCATGAGGAAGGTGAGGGATCAGCCCAGAACTACACGGCAGGACCTGGTCAATGACCTGAAGAGAGCTGGGACCACAGTCTCAAAGAAAACCATTAGTAACACACTACGCCGTCATGGATTAAAATCCTGCAGCGCACGCAAGGTCCCCCTTCTCAAGCCAGCGCATGTCCAGGCCCGTCTGAAGTTTGCCAATGACCATCTGGATGATCCAGAGGAGGAATGGGAGAAGGTCATGTGGTCTGATGAGACAAAAATAGAGCTTTTTGGTCTAAACTCCACTTGCCGGGTTTGGAGGAAGAAGAAGGATGAGTACAACAGCAAGAACACTCCCAACCGTGAAGCATGGAGGTGGAAACATCATTATTTGGGGATGCTTTTCTGCAAAGTTGACAAGACGACTGCACCGTATTGAGGGGAGGATGGATGGGGCCATGTATCACAAGTTCTTGGCCAACAACCTCCTTCCCTCAGTAAGAGCAAATAAGATGGGTCGTAGCTGGGTCTTCTAGCATGACACACAGCCAGGGCAACTAAGGAGTGGCTCCGTAAGAAGCATCTCAAGGTCCTGGAGTGGCCTAGCCAGTCTCTAGACCTGAACCCAATAGAAAATCTTTGGAGGGAGCTGAAAGTCTATATTGCCCAGCGACAGCCCCGAAACCTGAAGGATCTGGAGAAGGTCTGTATGGAGGAGTGGGCCAAAATCCCTGCTGCAGTGTGTGACAACCTGGTCAAGAACTACAGGAAACGTATGATCTCTGTAATTGCAAACAAAGGTTTCTGTACCAAATATTAAGTTCTGCTTTTCTGATGTATCAAATACTTATGTCATGCAATAAAATGCAAATTAATTACTTAAAAATCATACAATGCGATTTTATGGATTTTTTTTGTTTAGATTCCGTCACTCACATTTGAAGAGTACCTATGATAAAAATTACAGACTTCTACATGCTTTGTAAGAGGGCAAACCTGCAAAATCGGCAGTGTATCAAATACTTGTTCTCCCCACTGTACATTGCATTGTGTTACATTTTAGGGTTAAAGGAAATAATGTCTTAATGGATAATGTCCTGGCAGAAAATTCCAGTTCCTGTACTGTTTATAAAGACTTCCACTCAATTATTTGTACGACACACAAAGTTGATGCCTATGTAAAACGTTTGAGTTGATTTGATTTATTGTTGTCATTGGACAGCAGTACAACAAAATACAAAGTACAACTCTCTAACATGTACAAAAATCTAATAAAAAAACATTCCAAATCTGTAATGCAAGACAGGCTCACTACATTCAGAACATTCAGATCCCAAGTGTTCATTACCCCAGCCTTACATCCTCCTCAAAAGTCACTTTTGTCCTCCCTCACAGAACACATGACAACCAAGCATTGTCATGATATCCGGTAGATCTGACTCTTTCGATCCCATAATTAGCCTCCCTGGAGAGCGATGTTGGCAGGCCGGTGTAGACAGATCATCTCAGCCCAGTCTCTTCCGGCATTATGAAGAGGTAAAACATCGCTTGTGAGGTGAGTGTGGTTGGCCAAGTTTCGTCCTGTGTAATGGTGGTCTTTGGGCAGAGGAACTATTGGCAAAACAGTATCTCTGAAAGAAAGATTAGCGGAATGGAACAAGAGCGAGAGTTGGAGAAACAGCTCCACCGGGAGTTACACGTCTCAGTGCTTCAAAGCTTCATTTTGTCCGATGCTCTTGTAATCATTTCAGCTTTATGTTGGCTACAAATCTGTAGTGAAATGTTGTCACGTCACTAGTAAATATGGCAAAAGAATAGTTTAAAAATCGGACAACTTTTTTCTTCCATTAGACACAAAAGATTTCCTTTTTGTTTTCTCAGTTTTTGAAAGGCAAAAATGGCCTAAAAATTTTCAAGGACAACAGTTAATCATCAAGTCTAAAAGTTATTGTGTGTAAGCAAAATGAAAGAATTTAGCATTGCTAAATCTAAAAACAAATATATTTGCTATCCAAAAGCAAATATATTATAATTAAAACATGTTTTAACAGAACATACATTTGCATTTCTTTCAGAAAAAGAAGCCAAAAATATTCCATAGGCCTACATGCAAAACTAGATGTGCATTTAAATATTAAATAAATACATTTTAAATTATTAATGAATGAGAGATTTAGCATCTCTTTAAATTGTTAGTCAAGTCTCAAAATCTGGCCTCTGTAAATGCATTAGGTTTGAGCCAAGAATGTAAATGCCGGAGGATTTAAATATGCATGAAACTTTAATGAACTTACCAAACACATCAAACATTCCCTCAAACCCCATGAGATGTTTTTTTTGTTTTCTTTTTTTTTTCTAAAGTCCAGTGTTTACTTTTTAGGGCCCAGAATTCACCTTTATGCTCCTGTGAACTGCAAGTTTTACTTTGAGTTTAAAGGGATAGTTCACCCAAAAATGAAAATCATGTCATAATTTACTCATCCTCAAGTTGTTACAAACTTGTTTGGATTTCTTTCTTCTGCTAAACACAAAAGAAGATAAGGGTAACCATAGGCGTAAATCGCGGGGTGGTGGGGTTGTCCCCCCTTAAAAATATAATAAAAAAACACATTGTGTATTGTAAATAATATATTGATATATACTTAAAATAATTTTGTATGTAGTAAAACAATAAAAACGCAAACGGGGGGGAAAAATGCAAAAATGTTTAGAAACATTTTGAGTCCCCCTGCTCTTGCCTCAGTGGTATGGTCCTTCACGTACAAGTCTGGTGGGAGAGAGCAAAGTTGTGGAACTCAAGTAAGTAGTCTGTTAAGGCCAGGGACGTCACTAGGATTGGAAGACTGGGGGGGCTTAGCCCCCAGGGTATTTGTAACTTTGCAAAATCTTTGCACTACCATCTAGAGCTACACTTACATCAACAACCAGTCAAGAAACCAAGATGTTAACAAGTAAAACGTGACAGACATATCCTCTTCTTCCATTTCTACTCTTTTAAAGAAAAGTTACTGTAATGTTAGCTTTTAGACACATCAAAGCTGCATGGGGGAATTTACTTAGGCCAGACTTTGCTCCTGATGCGTTACTATAAGCAATGACTTAAATGCTATCTGTCTGCTCATCTAAATGTATGAAAAAGTAATAGCATACTATAATTAATTCCTCTCTATATAAGATAAGTTGTCCACAGAATGCTATTTAATTACACAGAACCGCATGTATTCAACCCATTTTTGAGCTAAAATACAAATCCTACAGCTAAACTTAAATTCAGCTAAACCTATACAAATACCACAGCTGTACAATTTTTACACCCTATACTAAATGTACTCTGTACAATAGCCTAATGACATAACATTATTTAATATTTGAATCACAGCTTATATTGTGTTTTGACATCGACAACCCAAGTGCATTTTACCTCAAACTTGCGACTAGTTAACTTTCTAAAGTAGCAATCGCTTCTCGGGTCGACATTAACATACTGACAAAATTATATTCTGAATTAAAAATATTTTATACCACTTTTTAATGTGTGATTGTGTAAAGGTGTTCACGAGATACCAACCTTTAGCGAACTTGCTTTCAACGTCGAACACTCGTTCTCAAGAAGACAGCGGTGTGCACGGAGCGAGGGGCTGTGTGTGTGTGTGTGTGTGTGTGTGTGTGTGGGGCGCGCGTGAGTAAGAGACGCAGCGAAAGGAAATGCAGGTGAACGTTATTTGCTCTATGAAAGACATTGATAAAGACGAAAACTAAGGACATTTAATCTATCATTTTATTTTAGTTAGTTTTGCCAAACACATTACAGATTTGGTTAGTTATCGTTTTTTTTTGTAATGCCTTTTTATTTTACAGTTAATTGCAGAAGCGCTCCGGTCTACAACGCTCTGAAGGCTGCCACAGTTCACACCAATATGCAACGAGACGCGGTGCATCATCTTCATAGCACAACACTCTTTGTACTTCTGTCCAACTTCCGACTTTTCGGCTATTTTTTTGTAGCTGGATATATATAATTTGTTGCATCTAAATATGAATGAGGATACGGTTATTGATAAATCAAATTGTTATTGTTGTTCTTATTATCATTTAGGGGGGCTTAGGAACATTTTGGGGTAGCTTCAGCCCCCCTAAAATAGGCCTAACGACGTCCCTGGTTAAGGCTATTTTATTTACTTTAAACATCGGATGAAGTGATTATGTTCTCTTTAATACAGACGATGCTGAGTTATTAATAAATTAGCAATGTCAAAAAAATTTTTTTAGCGATTATTATGGAGTCAGAATAGACTCATTAATAATTCACGCAAAAAACAAGATGCACACATGTGTAACCAATTTCACATGCATGAAACCAAATTCACGTGCACAAAAAACAATTCACGTGCGCAAAATAAAATTATATATTCATAAAATACATTTCACAAATGCAAAACACAATTCGTAGATTTACAACTGTGCACAAAAACTTTTGAATGTTTAAAATGTACACATTCATCCTGTAATGTGAATGTGCAAATCGTCATTCACGTGTGTGAATTGCCTTGGATGTGTGTGTGTGTTTTTGAGACTTTCCTGGCAGCGCAATCCTCCCTACACAGAGGAGTCGTACTCTTTAGCCAATCAGATTTAAGCTCATCAATCGGCCAATCATAACCGCGTGAGGGCGGGCCCACCTGAATGTTACGTCATCAGCGTTCGACCGCAGTTATGGCTAAGCAGCAGAGGTATGTATGTGAAGTTTGATCGGTTCATTTCTGTGTTTAATGAAACTAAGAACTTAGAGATCAGTTGAAGTGAGTTTATTCAATATTAACAGATGTAAGCAACTGCTGTGGTAATCAGATGTCCCATATGAAGAGGAAATAATGCTTGTTTTGTATTTTAGCTGCAGGTACAGAGACAGACATCTCTCTCAGTTACAATCACACAAATGATTGTAAAACAATAATCTGGGTGGACAATAGCTCCCATTTAGCACTGGCCTCATCAAGATATTTTTTCACTATGTACAATTTTTTTTATGAGCACTCATTGTTTAGTGATGAAGATATTTTGCCATTTGTGCAACAGTATACAGTGTTAAATTGTTATTACACGTATTGTTCCTGTACACCTTTGGCGTGACCCAGTCACAAACATCTAAATTCATGTTTCCTTATTCTCTTTTATAATTTGTATTAATGTCTTAATCTATTCAGTACACATGTACTTACATGTTCTGTGCTGTATTGTCATCTCAAGATTTTTAATGTCACAGGACAATGTTGTGAAGCATTCATTTTACTTTGCCTGGCAAAAAAGCGTTTTTATGCTGATCAGACAAAGATGCAATTAACATCATACTACTAAGATTACTCCGTACACTATATTCAATTATATTACCATCACTTCATGTCCTGCTTCCTGCTCTTCCTCTGTCTGCAGCTCTTGTACTGCGTGCTGACTGCTTTAAATATCAAACCAAAATCTGATGTGTTCTGAGTCTGACAGAGAAAGGGCTAGTGGCGGCTAGATTGAACACATTTCATTTGTTAACTTTCACCTGATGTATTGCACTTAAATGTATCATTTGGCGATAAACATTTATCTACTTTAAAAGAAAAGAAGACACTTACTGGAACACTACCAACATCCCTGACCAGCCATGCAATGACATTGTGCTTCCAGTGCCCCGTGACTGAAGAACTAACCCAGCTTCAAACTGTTAATCAGCCAATCTCACAACTACAGAATATATTTATATACAATGTTTTATATATATATATATATATTGCTCTGTACTACATGTTGTGCTTCTTCATCATTTACTCACCCTCAAGTTGTTCCAAACCTGTACTGAGTTTTGTTTGTTCTGCTGAACACAAAGGAAGTTATTTAGAAGAATGTAACAAAGCAAATCTCTGCAGCCATTGACTAACATAGTATTTTTCTCCCTGCTATGTTAGTCAATGGCTGCAGAGATGTGCTTTGTTACAAACATTCTTACAAATATCTTCCTTTGTGTTCAGCAGAACAGAAATTCATATAGGTTTGGAACAACTTGAGGGTGAGTAAATGAATAAAAAAAAAATGTTTTGGGTGAACTCTCTTTAATCATGGCCAAGTCATTTCATATAGGTTTTATTCCCAAAGGATTCAGACACTTTCAAATTAATAAACCGTATACATCAACTGTAGCAAATCTCTTTGAATCTTTTAATTCTGACATAAAACAAGAACATTTAATAATGCATAGCAGGGCTTAATTCCTTGAGTGTGTACATTAATACAGTAACAATGCATGACTTTCAGCCTCTTGTTGAAACAACAGTCAAAATGAAGGGATGCAACATGAGTGTTTAGAAAGAATTACAGTAGGAATGGTAAGGTAACGGTACTGGTCTCTGCAACTTCATACATCATCTGTCTGGGAAATCTGAAACAATAAAACTGCATATATGTGCAGCTTAAAGTTAAAACAAAGCCTATATTAAATATAAATGGTCTCCAATGTATGCACTTCATTACATAAATTATTATCAGTTGAATGTGTGGTGGACATGACATGCAGGTACAAACACACTGTTGTGATTGCTCTTTCCTAATTAAATAATAGTTAAATAAAAGACCACGTGAAAAATATCTATTTATCTAATTCGTCTATTTATATACACTTTCTCTCATCATTCAAACCATTGTTATGCTTTCTATGGAGTTTATGATTCTAAAATCCTACATTTGTATGGTGTGCATATGCAGAATTCTTTATGAAGTAAACATAAGAATCCATCAATACTACTAAATGTTTATTTTCACACAGAGATCAGTTGAAGTGATAGTTTCTTAACTGCTAAGTTCTTAGTTTCATTAAACACAGAAATGAACCGATCAAACTTCACATACATACCTCTGCTGCTTAGCCATAACTGCGGTCGAACGCTGATGACGTAACATTCAGGTGGGCCCGCCCTCACGCGGTTATGATTGGCCGATTGATGAGCTTAAATCTGATTGGCTAAAGAGTACGACTCCTCTGTGTAGGGAGGATTGCGCTGCCAGGAAAGTCTCAAAAACACACACACACATCCAAGGCAATTCACACACGTGAATGACGATTTGCACATTTGCATTACAGGATGAATGTGTACATTTTAAACATTCAAAAGTTTTTGTGCACAGTTGTAAATCTACGAATTGTGTTTTGCATTTGTGAAATGTATTTTATGAATATATAATTTTATTTTGCGCACGTGAATTGTTTTTTGTGCACGTGAATTTGGTTTCATGCATGTGAAATTGGTTACACATGTGTGCATCTTGTTTTTTGCGTGAATTATTAATGAGTCTATTCTGACTCCATAGATTATTGCTTGATAGCTTTTTGTAAGCCACCCACTACAACTAACACGGCAATAAGCCCATGTGTGACATTAGGCTAATATTAGAGAACTACCGCTGTGTTGGGTTTTGCTCAGTACTATGTGGAAGAAGCAAGATAATTTAATAACTATATTACCGTGTAGTGAACCTATGATAACTCATATTTAAACAACTAGTTATTGCTTTGTGTTGTTGGCCAGATAAAAGACAGAGAATAGGAAAATGGACATAAGATAGTTTTTCAGTTGATCTCCTTACAAGTAAAATTTTGGCTGTATTTTTTTTGTTTACTGTCCCCCCAACTGTTGGATGAAATGTACGCCCATGAGGGTAACCGAACAGTTTATAGGCCCCATTGACTTCCATAGTATGGGGGGGGGCGGGGGTACTATGGAAGTCAATCGGGCCTTTCGACTGTTCGGTTACAGACATTCTCAAAATATCATCTTTTGTGTTCAGCACAAATGTCTCGCATCTCAGAGCGTTCAGACGAAACACAATAAACGCTGTCATGTTATCTTGCGTTTAGATACCGCCATTTGGGAATGCAATCATGTGAGACTGGGGGAGAATTATGCCCAACCATTCTGATGACAGACTTTCTCAGGCATTTCAGAATGACCAAACCAACATTTGAGATGCTGTGCAATGAAATTTGTCCACTGGTTAGTCCAGTTATCCAATCACATCCACTGCTGTTTCCATCGTAGTTAATGCACGTCTTCTTATCGAATAAAAAAAATGATCCGCCTCAGTAGAGTTTATACATATTTTATGCACATTAGAATTCATGTGCATCTTGGCGTTTCCTTCGAGTGTTTTTTATGTGTTATCCCAGAATGTGCATACAAATAAGCGGATGAAAACAGCTATAGACACACATTTCACAACCCAATCAATTCCTGCTGAGTGGCCAGTTTGAATGGTCAGTTGCATTTATAAACACAGATCTAAAATTGGGCTAATGCCGTTTTTTGTTGACCTTATATTTTGAATTTGATAATAAATTATGTATTTGATACAACCAGTCTGATGCAACAACTATCCCTCTTAAAAATAAAGTTGCCAGGAAGAACCAAAAAAGGGTTCACGTAGATGCCACAGAAGAAACATTTTTGGTTCCCTGAAGAACCGTTTTGTGAAAGGTTCTTTAAAGAACCATTTTTTCTAACCATTTTATAGTCTAAAGAATCTTTCTTCACTACAAAGAAGCAATGGAAAGGTTCTTTGGATATTAAAGGTTCTTCATGGAACCATACACCCCGCCAAAGAACCTTTATTTTTAAGAGCCTGTATGTGAGAATGTGTTGGTGTTCCAGAGAACTGCATACTGCAGCATTCTGCACTTACAAAGTTACAGTGTGAACTGAGGTCAATCAAACTAAATAACTAATTTTATTTTATTTTATTTATTTTTTAGTAAAATCTTATTTTTTGATGTACCGTTCAAGAGCACAACTCTCATTACCTGCAGAATTGAATTGATAATTATATCGATTTTTTTCTGGCTCGAGTTCACAAGGTTTCAAGAAAAATCTAACATGGAGAATCATCGGTTGGATAATATCATGAATTATTTGCACTATGGGTTAAGACATAAGATACAATATAAAAACTTTTGGTCAATCCCTCTAAAAAACTTTGATAAAGTTTTGGGGTACTTCATAAAAATGTAAGCTTTTTTTTCAATTGCAAAAACCTTTCTGCTATCACTTTGTATGTAGAGTTTTGGGACAAAATGCAATTAGAAGGCAAGATTACAAAACTGTTGACACTTGGCTTTCACAAAAGTTCCTGCATTAGTGCTGATCCGGTGGAAAAGTACAAATATATTTTGGATTACGGAGAAACACTTTGTTCCTACTTGTTTTTCTGTATCAGTCACCAGGTCTCCAGAGAAAGGCAAAATAAAAACCTCATGTGTCTAGAAAGCACTGATGTACCATCTTTCCAAGTGTATTAGTCATACTAAATTTGGCCCTATACCTGACTTTTGAATTAGATGTGCTTTTATTTTGACTTGCTTGGTGTAGAAATAAACCAATGAACCACTCGATGCTTTTGACAACATTTGCCATATTTTCAGAGAACATACTTTACCAATGTATGGAAGTGTGTTTCTGCCACAGATTATAAAATGAAATCATTGCTTAAACATTATATTAATGAATGATGGTTCTTGGTTACCATACAGAGAAATCCATTTCCATTGTCAATTGGTTTATCTAACAATCGCTGATTGTTTTTACTTCTTTGTCTTCCTCTATAGGCCCAGCCAGTTTCGTTCCGATCGGCCTCTGTTAACCTTGTCTGCTAGCTGCTCAAACTTCATTGGCCGCCACCAGCCGTGCTTTTGGAGATATGTTAATTTGCTCAAGGGAAGCACAAACGCAAAATGCTTTTCAAGTGGCAATTTTCAAGTCAATCAGATTAAGGGTTGCGTAGCCATTTTTTTACATGTTATAGCGCCACCAAGTGGCCAGTCATAGCGTCCTTTTTCACGCGACCACAGATTGAGCTCCTACATATGTGTGCAGAGTTTGGTGAAAATATCTCATTCCTCCTTCCTCATTCCATCGTCATTCAGAGTTATAGCCATTTTAGTAAAAGTGACTCCGCCCACTTCAAACGTTTTGGAGGTCTTTATAGATCATGAGTTGAAATTTAAACTTTTTTTGATAATTATTGATGATCAGACTCCAGAGAATATTGCTGCACTGGTTTGATTCCAATCGGGACAAAAACCTAGAACAAGTTTGCAAAAGTTTTTGTTTTCCAAAATATCTGGGGAAAAAAAGACACTTAAGCCTATGCCTAACGGTTTATGAGTTATGACCACTTTTGTATCGCCCCCGCCAGGCCGATCGGGGCGAGTCTTGGTGACGTAGACGGTGTAAGTAGCCCTCAAAGTTTCAAATCCCTACGATTTACGGTTTGGTCTGCCCGATCACTTGTAGGGGAGAATGCTGATCCTTGGAAATTTATACAAATAGGGTTTCAGTGCTACGTGCTTGAACCGTAGACTGTAAAAAAAGATGGACGATGCACGTTCACTCTTTCCCTTTGAAGTAAGTGAAACCGTTAGTGTCCAAATATGGCGCTGACATCTTGGGTCTCGAGTCAGTGAGCGCGAAGTGGAGCCGCGATATCAAGGTCCCGCCCAAAAAAACAGTTATGGAAATGTAGAAATTAAAGTTAAAGCTCAATCTCCTCCCAGAAGTTCCCGAAAATGTCCGTTGGTGCCTCAGTGACTGATCGCTCAGAGAAGCTTCAATCTCAGCTGTCAATTATAACGTCAAACCTTAAACTAAAACTAAAACCAAACTTATTTAAAGAAAGAACATTTTAACTAACATCAATGTGATTAAAAACTGCCTAAAATGACAGAAACCATCTTTGGAAAACATTTATTTTAAGTGTAATTTGTTTAGTTTGTCTATGTCCCATTACATTACATGGAGAGGGCGGGGTTTATGACCTATACTGCATCCAGCCACCTGGGGGCGATCAAGACGCTTTGGCTTCACTTTTCAGGACTCGTGGGGCACATTTGGCTTGAACCCCTAATGAATGACAGTGATTTCGCCAGTCTTTCTGCCTCAGTGCTTTATTTACCTTACCTACTCTTCCTCGTACGTTTTTTTGCAGGCTTCATGCGGGGAATATTCCACAATGAGTTCTGCAGCGACAAAAAGGAATGTTAGTCATCCTAGATAAACTAATTGTACAAGTTGTTGAGTAGTTTTATTTAGTCACGTTTGTCACATTTCTGCCCTCTGGAATGTCTTGCTCTATACAGTTCCACAAGTTATCTCATCCACTTATTTTTTGAACATAAGTGTGAACATCAGCCCACTGCTGACCATATTCCTTTTCTTGACAATATGACATCATCTATTTAATAGAAAAAAGAATAATAAGATTAACTCTAATGAACAGTGTCAAACAGCTATCCTAGTTTTCCAATGATTAAATCCCTCATTGATAACCATGTGGACAGAATCCCTATTACTGTGATGATAAGTTTAGTTAAAAACTATAATGAAAAATGTAATGAGGGAAATGGCCTTTGGACTTCAGAGCTGCAACTGAGCACTTTGACTTAAAGAGTCTATTAGATAACAGACTGTTATTAATCTCATTGTACCAGCAGTTAACCAGGCTTGATCCCACTCAAGACATGCAAAGCCGTTCATCAAAAACTACAAGCACTTTTAATATCCCAAAAGTAGATTTTTATGAAAAGTGAAAGAAAAACTAAAACCCCACAAAGATAGCAATATCCAAAATCCTTGTCCTTGTGGGGACATTTTTGGGTCCCCATGTGGATAACAGCTTATAAATCGTACGTGGTGTTTTTTGAAACAGTAAAAATGCAGAAAGTTTTCTATGATGGGCAGGTTTATGGGTAGGGTTAGTGTAAAGGGAAGGGAATATACAGTTTGTACAGTATAACATTCATTATATATATGGAAAGTTGCCATAAAACATGAAAACACAACAAAAATGTCATTTCCACAAAATAATTTTGAGGCATTTCATACTAAAACCCTAAATAAGGCTGGATGGATAAGAATTTCCTTAACCTAAATGAGAGCAAAACTGATGTTGTTTTTGGCCCTCTTAGCTCTTCCCCACTTATCTCAGCTATCTAGGACCACTCTCTAGAAATGTTCATCCATATACAAAAAATCTGGGTGTATTTCTTGACTGAATTTTGCTAAACAAGTCAACTGTGGTGAAAACTAGTTTCTACTACTTAAGATTAATAGCTAAAATGAAACCTTTGCTCTCATCTAGAGATCTAGAGACGATCATCCATGCTTTTATATCATCCAGACTGGGCTATTGTAATGTCATTGGTGAATCGATTGCAGCTGATTCAAAATGCCGCTGCTACACTATTGACTGGGATAAGAAAGAGGGACAGAATTCCCCCGGATTTCATCATCCCTTCAATGGTTACCTATCAGATTTCGGATCGACTTCAAGGCCATAATAATAAGTTCTAAACATTTTAAATGGTCTCGGGCTCTCTTATTTGTCAGACCTTATTATTCCGCACCGACCAGTAAAGAATCGGAGATCGGCAGATAAATTATTGCTCCATGTACCACGATCCCGACTCAAGAGAAAAGGCGATCATGCCTTTTCGATAGCCGGTCCTAGGCTATGGAACAACTTACCACTTGCCGTCCGCTCTGTCCCTACTTTGACCGCTTTTAAAACAGCTTTGAAGAAGCACTTTTATAGCTTGGCGTTTGACTCTGACACAGGAGGGAACTAAATGTTAATTGTATGTTGTGGTGTTTTTGTTTTTTCTTTGTTTGGTTTTATTGATTGCTTTGTACAGCACTTTGTGCTGCACCTGAGGCAGTAGAAATGTGCTCTACAAGAAAATAAACTAAGCTAAGCTAATGCATTTTGGCACATTTCGTTTGAATAACCTGAGACATTCTATGACTTTATAACAGCAGACAGTCTATGCTGTATATGAGTCAATTAGTTGTCACTAGCATCCAAGAAAGCGTTGTACTCCTATATTCCTGTCAAAAGAAAAATCTATAGTAACGTCTTATCTCCATACTGCAGCACTGCTCTCATTTCCTATAAGCGAAACCAGTTTTAAAGTGATATTGTAAGACAGCTTTTAGTCATAAATGAAACCATTACAACACTGAGCATGTTAAACTCAATGAGATATTTGATGTCCATGTACCTTTCAGTGGAAACCGATACATTACATTACAATTATGTATTTGGCAGACGCTTTTATCCAAAGCGACTAACATTGCATTCAAGGTACACATTGTACATTTTGTCAATTCTTGCTTTCCCTGGGAATCGAACCCATGACCTTGGCGTTGCTAGTGCCATGCTCTACTGTTTGAGCTAAAGGAAAGCCTGTGGCTATAGAATACAAATAACGTGTATCCCATGTTCATGCTCTTGAATACAGTAGCTCTTATTCAAAACCAAGTGAGCTTTCGACCTACACACCACTGAAGTCTTTATAAGCACTCAGCCTGACAAGCCAGACTCGCATCAAGATGTTGGGTCTAGGAACGCACCATTGGCTCAATCCAAGGGGCGGGATAAACGGTTGTCTTTCTAATTCTCTCTGCACGCAAAAGGATAGCGCTACAACCAACCAGAGCAACGAAGAAGGTGACATAGTCAGAGTGAACACGAAAAAACTAAGAACACATCTTCCTTTTTTAAAGAATGACTTCAGTGCCGTTCTGTTATTTTCTCAAAAAAAAGCTCAACTCCAAGTCTTCAAGAGTAGCGGCCAAAGCCGATTCGAAAGACAGCTGTTCGCCAGCAGCAGCCATCTTCTTTGTTTTCAAGTAGCTGGGAATTCACGCGGAACCAACACAACCTTGCCGTCATTATGTTAAGCCCGTCCATCGACTCTACACGATGTGATTGGCCTGACGAGAGTTTGGTTTTTCAAGCTCGCAAACCAAAAGTTGCTAGACTACCCTGGTTGCAAATTACATTTGCTGCCACTAGGGTGCGTCTAGATTTCTAGGCTAACTCCTCACATGAAGACTGTAAAAATACCTCATTTACTCTATATTCTAAGGCAGGGCTGTATGCATCCTTCATTGAGAAGGCATTATTAGAAATGTTCAAATTCTCCCCCCATACACTTTTTGAAAAATAAATAAAAATAAAATATTTTTTTGGTCACAGGGTGGAGGGAAAAAATGTAGCTGACTCCATAAAACAAACAAGCAAGCGTAAACGGTAATCCCATGACTACTCACCTACCAACATCTGTTGTTCAGCAAATCAGACAAAAGTCACAGTGTGATCAATATTCATGACCAAAGTCGTGCCTGGCACAGCTTGTGTGCTGAGCTGTTGACAGAAAGTAAACTTCCTGTGGCGAGAAGACAAGAACAACAGAAGAGAAGAAACAACATCTTTGACAATTCATGAATCTTTACATTCAGATGTTGCAACATGTTTTAGGCCTAATTATTAAACTTAAAATGGGACCTATGTGTCATAAATGTGTGTGATGACTGAGAGGATGTCAAGATATATAATGGCTGCGTCCGAAAACCTTGGCAGCTGACTCGTTGACTCGCTGCCTTATCAGGCAATGACTTGTAAGGCAGCGTTTGTACATGAAGGCACCTCACAAACTAAGCAGTGACTTCTTAGGCAGTGTAAAAGTTTAATGATATAAAGCAAAATAGAGAGAGCTTTGGTGAGAACTAAACAAATATTTAATTACTACATTAGTCATTTCTCGCTAGAAATTACATCAGAAGTGGAAAATGTTACATTTACACACAAACTGACCAGCAAACACAACTTTTGGAAGGCCATCTTTTTTTCCAGCTCAACTGTCACAGAATGGAAAGCACAGGATTGTGGGATATCAAAGGCAGCGAAGGATACATCTATGCTGCCTTCAAAAATCGATCAGATGAAGGTAACTCAGGAGACAGGAAGTGAAGCTAACATTAGATTCAGACGTGCGTTGGTGCTTTCCTGCCTTGAAATGTGTCCTTCGAAGACAGCATTTTCTAGGTTTCGGACGCAGCCAATGTGTCCCACCAGTTCCTACACACCTGCAGAAAAGTATCAATAAATACAGTTAAATAAATTAAAAATAACGATATTCTGCCGTGTAGTCTTTGCATTTTATGGTTATTAGAACACTGTATTAATATTTGTAATATGTGCTAGTTGCACACACACACTACCATTCAAAACTTCAGGGTCAGTTTTTTAAAGAAATTAATACTTTTATTCAGCATTAAATTGATGAAAAATTGGCAGTAAAGGACTTTATATTGATACAAATTATTTCTATTTCAGATACATGTTGTTCTTTTGTACTTTATATTCCATGCAAAAAGTCTTTTAAAAAAAAGTGTCACAGTTTCCACAAAATATTAACCGGCACAACTGTTTTCAACATTGATGATAATAATAAATGTTTCTTGAGCAGCAAATCATCATATTAGAATGATTTCTGAAGGATCATGTGACACTGAAGACTGTGTAGTGATGCGGAAAATTCAGCTTTGATCACATGAATAAATTACATTTTAAAATAATTCAAATAGAAAACAGCTATTTTAAATTGTAATAACATTTCAGAATTTTACAGTTAGCTGTATTTTTGATCAAATAAAAGCAGTCCCTAAGAGACTTCTTCCAAAAACAATAACAGTTCTTACCGACCCCAAACTTTTGAACAGAAAACTAATTATTTTTATAATGAATTAATTCTATATATTTAATTAGGGGCGGCAGTGGCTCAGTGGTTCATGTAGGTTGTCTACAACCCGGAAGGTTAGTGGTTCAATCCCTGGTTCCACCTGACCAAGTGTCGAGGTGTCCATGAGCAAGACACCTAACCCCAGCTGCTCCAGACGAGCTGGATGGCGCCTTGCATGGCTGACACCGCCGTCGGTGTATGAATGGGTGAATGTGAGGCAATATGTGCAGCGCTTTGGATGGCCATGGGTCTTTTGAAAGCGCTATATAAATGCAGTCCATTTACCTTTTTTTTTTTTTTTTGTCCAAATCAGTCATGTTTCATTTCTGTTAGGATTCTTCCTAGACATCAATGCTGCTCGCTTGGTTACAGCTAGCGAGCATCCAATTATTATTATCCTAAAATCTCTTGCTGTATAAAGTAAAATGGATAACAAGCCCTTCAAATAATGCGAGCACCAGAAACAGCAGGAGAAGCAGCGGGGATCCTCAAAGATGCCACAGTTGTTTCTACTTGCAGCATATGCAGTAATTAAATCCTAATAATGATTTATGAATAAAAATCGAAGAAGGCCGAGGGCTGGAACAAAATAATGCAAAAAACTGTCAGAGGGCACAGGAAAAACCATCTACGCAGAGCCAAAGGGCCTGCTCATAATTAGATTTCATTGTGTATGAAAATTATTTTTTACAATTCCTTTTCAACTCCTGTCTTTAAAAAGCCACATTTTTTATTCACTTTTCACCTGTAATAAGTAACAATGCCAACAATGGCTTTCCGCTGCTTTCATCCACCGCAAAAATAATTCACACATGTTCACACTCTCGGATTTAGTACCTGCTGAACCTTCAAATGAGAATAAAACAAAAAGTCAGTAGAGAAGTTCTCAAGGTTTCGCTGAGGTAGAGCAGAATAACATGAAGTGGTAAAAGAACGAGAGCTCAGCTTGCCGCACTCTTTCAAAGCTCATGCCATGCCGTCTCAAGAATGTGCTGCTATTTCACCTGCTTTTGATCACTCGGCTAATTTGAATGCAGATCTGTAGTCAGTTCTGAGAAGGAGACAGACAGCACCATAATTAAACATCTTTACTGTGGGTCCTGCCAGGTAGCCCTGTCTGTCACGATTACTTTGATTGGGAAATTTGCTAAGAATGAATCATGTCCAATGCTATTAATTTGCATGAGCTCTCTGTAGTTTTAGCACCTGATTCACTTAAAGAGATAGTTGGAATGAAATATTCTGTCGTAATTTAAGGCCCATTCACACCAAGGTCGATAACTATAATGTTAAAGATATTGTATTAACTACACGTGACCAGTCCTACTCGACCTGCTCAGAGCGGGATTAGAACGGGGGTGTCTGGTGTGGGAGGTGGGGTGCTCTAACAACCAAAGACCGCAGCCGCTAACATCAGTTGATAGCACACCTCTAGTCAAACAGGGGAGTGAGCTCTGGGAAGTGAACACACACAGCTCTTATTGGCCTATACGTCAGTTACACTCACCTCCCTAAACCTCACTCCCATCCGGGTCACGGCACCAAAGCAACCAGTCCTGCTTGACCAGCTTTGAGCGGGACTCAAACTGGGGTCTCCAGCGTGGGAGGCGGGTACGCTAACAAGGATGCTAAAGACCACAGCCGCTAATGTCAGTCGCTAGCACACCTCTAGTGAACAGGGGAGTGAGCTCTGGGGAGTGAACACACACAGCTCTTATTGGCCTACGTCAGTTACACTCACCTCCCTAAACCTCACTCCCAAAGCAACCAGTCCTGCTCGACCAGCTTTGAGTGGGATTCAAACCGGGGTCTCCGCCGTGGGAGGCGGGTGCGCTAACAAGGATGCTAAAGATCACAGCCGCTAATGTCAGTTGCTAGCACACCTCTAGTGAACAGGGGAGTGAGTTCTGGGGAGTGAACACACACAGCTCTTATTGGCCTATGTCAATTACACTCACTTCCCTAAACCTCACTCCCATCCGGGTCACGCCACCAAAGCAACCAGTCCTGCTTGACCAGCTTTGAGCGGGATTCAAACTGGGGTCTCCAGCGTGGGAGGCGGTGCGCTAACAAGGATGTTAAAGACAGCAGTCGCTAACGACAGTCACTAGCACACTTCTAGTGAACAGGGGAGTGAGCGCTGTGGAGTGAACACGCACAGCTCTTATTGGCCTATACGTCAGTTACAATCACCTCCCTAAACCTCACTCCCATCCGGGTCACAGAACCAAAGCAACCAGTCCTGCTCAACCAGCTTTGAGCGGGATTCAAACCGGGGTCTCCGCCGTGGGAGGCAGGTGCGCTAACAAGGATGCTAAAGACCGCAACCGTTAACGTCAGTCGCTAGCACACCTCTAATGAACAGGGGAGTGAGCTCTGGGGAGTGAACACACACAGCTCTTATTGGCCTACGTCAGTTACACTCACCTCCCTAAACCTCACTCCCAAAGCAACCAGTCCTGCTCGATCAGCTTGAGTGGGATTCAAACCGGGGTCTCCGCCGTGGGAGGCGGGTGCGCTAACAAGGATGCTAAAGATCACAGCAGCTAACGTCAGTTGCTAGCACACCTCTAGTGAACAGGGGAGTGAGTTCTGGGGAGTGAACACACACAGCTCTTATTGGCCTATGTCAATTACACTCACCTCCCTAAACCTCACTCCCATCCGGGTCACGGCACCAAAGCAACCAGTCCTGCTTGACCAGCTTTGAGCGGGATTCAAACTGGGGTCTCCAGCGTGGGAGGCAGTGCGCTAACAAGGATGTTAAAGACTGCAGTCGCTAACGACAGTCACTAGCACACTTCTATTGAACAGGGGAGTGAGCTCTGTGGAGTGAACACGCACAGCTCTTATTGGCCTATACGTCAGTTAAAATCACCTCCCTAAACCTCACTCCCATCCGGGTCACAACACCAAAGCAACCAGTCCTGCTCAACCAGCTTTGAGCGGGATTCAAACCGGGGTCTCCGGCGTGGGAGGCAGGTGCGCTAACAAGGATGCTAAAGACCGCAGACGCTAAAGTCAGTTGCACACCTCTAGTAAACAGGGGAGTGAACACACACAGCTCTTATTGGCCTACGTCAGTTACACTCACCGCCCTAAACCTCACTCCCATCCGGGTCACGGCACCAAAGTAACCAGTCCTGCTCGACCAGCTTTGTGCGAGATTCAAACCGGGGTCTCTGGCGTTGGAGGCGGGTGCGCTAACAAGGATGCTAAAGACCACAGCCGCTAACGTCAGACGCCAGAGCGCCTCTTGAGGCCAGGAGAGCGAGGTTTATACCAAGCAGCAACGTTTATCTGCCGCAGTTACCCGCAGTTTTTCTTGAAGCCAATACAGAAGTGACTTAAACTGCAGTTCATCGACTGGCTCCAGAAGGGAGCAGAATCTCATTGAGCCCCATGTTAAAATGCCCAACTTTACAGCAGAAAAAAACATGTTTACAGCCTGGTACAAATTGTTGTTTTGGTCTATACGGCTAATTTTGCCCTTCATGACAACTGTGAGGGGGGTGAATTTTTTTATAACTCATTCGTTTAAATTATACAAAGCATTAAAGTTCTGCATAATTAAGGGCGTGGCCACTTCGAGTGACAGGTGGATAGCCATTTATCTGCTGTCTGTTAGTAATCGCGTCACTTCAGCTCTGCCCAGGTCCCGCCTTTTTGCCCATTTTCTGTTATCCAGGAGTGAAACGATGTGGATACGGCCATCTCGTCCATACTTTGCGCTTGAAAACTGCTCATCAGAATCCTATGGGTGACGTCACGGACACTACGTCCATATTGTTTTACAGTCTATGGTTTATACGGACAGCTTTTAGCATGCTTCTGTTACACCAACCCATCTAAACCTCACTACCATCCGGGTCACGGCACCAAATGTAACCGGTCCTACTTGACCCGCTCTGAGCGGGACTCCAACCAGCGTCTTTGATATGGGAGGCGGGCCCGCTAACAAGGATGCTAAAGACCACAGTCACTAGTCGCTAAAGCAACTCTTGAGATCAGGGGATTGAGGTTTACACGCCCAGCTCTTATTGGCCTATGTTACACTATGTTACAGAAGCTGTCATCATTGCTCTTTAAAAGGTAAACCGCTAATAAAGCCACCATTAAAGAGTTCTGTTAATCAACACATTCAATACCTGACACAACTAGGACTTCCTTTTTTCTCTCTCACACAAGAAATATGTCTGGAAAGAAAAGGCTCAGATTTATAGGATTTTTTGCCTGCATGCCTCCTTCACAGCATTCCTAAGATCTCGACTCTGCATTCTGAACAACAACACGATTCTTTGAAGCATTTTTGCATCTCCATGGTCCGTCGCACCCGTAACCCTGTCGTCCACCCACCCTTCCCCGCTGGGAGAACGTTTGTTCAAGGGGAAGACGTTTCAAAAAGACTTCTACAGGAAGTGCACGGGAGCAGAACATTAATTGATTTGTTTGTAGCGAAACATTCTTTCCAGGCCTAGTGTGAAATTCCCCAGCTCTCACGTTGATTCCATCATTCTCCTCCAGCCGGCCCCTTATGTCTCATACAAAGGTGTACAGGAATCTCAAGTGTGGAGGGGGACTCGGACTCTCCACTGGAAAGCTTTGAATTCTCAGTTGTTGTCTGCACACCAAAGATGTGTGGTGAATTCCCACTGGGAATGGAAGAGCACGATCTATGGTTATTTTCTATTCATTGACATGCCGCTGTATCGCCACAGCTTGCAACCTCATGATCATGGTGTGCACTGGAAAAACAAGATGAGGTAAAGCTCTCAGGAAATGCTCTAAAAATGCCCGACTCATGCAGATGCGAAAATGCACTAAACAGCAAATATCAGCCTCAAAATAAATGGCTGAATAAAAATGCATTGGGGCATCGATCAGGCAGGAATTACATTTCTGTCATGTTTTACTAACCGTTCCATGCTGTTGCAAACCCATTTGTTTTTCTTTCTTCTGCGGAACATAAAAAGGACATTTAAAAAATATATATTCATGCTGCTTATTTCTATACAACAACGAAAAAGTTGTATAGTATAAAATATATTATACTATATATTTATAATAGATTATAATAAATTATAAAAAGGTAAAAGTCTTGGTCGATAAGATTTTTAAAAATGTTATGTTCATCGAAGCTGCATCAAAAATACATTAAAAAAAAGTATTGATATTATATACATATATAACACTGTTTTCTATTTGAATAGATGTTAAAAAGTAATTTATATCTGCGATGGCGAAGCTGAATTTTCAGCCATTACTCCAGAATAAATGGACCAGGTTTGTTCCCCTTTCAAAACTTTGAGAATGACTTAAATTCAACTTTAGTTTAACTTGAATTGAATTTCAATTGAAATTGAAATTTTAATATAAGGAGGTAGAGTTCAAATGTAAAGCCATTTGAAATGTACAACTGTAATCTGGAACTAAAGAAACATTTTTCAAGAAAATCTTTGAATGTTGGAATGAAAAAAAGTTTAAGATACTTTTTCGAAGGTTTGGACGGACGGACGGACGGACGGACGGACGGACGGACGGACGGACGGACGGACGGACAGACAGACAGACAGACAGACAGACAGACAGACAGACAGACAGACAGACAGACAGACAGACAGATAGATAGATAGATAGATAGATAGATAGATAGATAGATAGATAGATAGATAGATAGATAGATAGATAGATAGATAGATAGATAGATAGATAGATAGATAGATAGACAGAACGACAGATAGATAGACTGTCAAAAAAATTCAGGTCTCCAATTGAACATTTTCTAGTGACTGATCAAATCTAAATTTTTCAGTTGGCCAAATTGAATTTCTGTGAATTGATGCAATTTAATTCACAGAAATTCAATTTGGCCAACTAAAAAAATTTGATGTGATCAGTCACTGGAAAATGTTCAGTTGGAGACCTGATTTTTTTTTTTTTTTACAGTGAACGTAGATAGAACGATAGAACAATTAGATAGATAGACAGATATATCTACCCAGCAGATAATTACATATAGATGAAAACATTCAAACAGAGAAATGAACACGCTGAGAAACAAACATACCCCGGGCAGGGAAAGCCTTGCATACGAGGCTCCGTCTCACTGTCTTCACACTAACAGTATGCATTAAATATATTTTCACACCAGCTTCTTAGAGACCATATTTAAACACAAGAGAAGCAATATGTTTTAAAATAATTATGTTCTCTGTTTTTAATAGTAGTCTCACTAAGGTCACTGTACGTTTCTGAACTGTTAATCTCCTGAAATCTACTCACTGCCCGTTCTGCCCTAACTATTCCCTTTAGCCACGGCAATATCATATTGTACCACTACACAGCTAAATTTACCTTCCGTTGTCTGAGAGACTTCTCTAGAGAAGGAATCAAGTGGGTTTATTTGCATTAGAACAAGGGAGGGGAACATAGCTTTGAAGACTTTGAGCCTCGTTCAGTTTCAAGGACTTACAAAGGACTTCCTGTCATGATAGAAAAATTGTGAAGTCTGATTATTTGAGACAAAGTCTCTTGCTTAAAGATCTTCAAATGGGCCAACAGACACAAACAATCACAGAATATGGTTGTTTTTTTCCACACCTTTATGAACAGCAGTGAATGGGAGATACAGCAGAAGAGATCGAAGTTTTCCAAAATGGAGTTTGCAGATGTTTGTTGGAGAAATGTTTTGGGTTGTGGGTCATTAAAAATGATATTAGACTCTCATCTATGAATGTTAATAACAACTCAAAAACACATATGCATGTAAATATTATAGAAATAGGCTTATCAAGGGAGGAGAAAACTATTCTTAAATCTTTTGGACGGACGGACGGACGGACGGACGGACGGACGGACAGACAGACAGACAGACAGACAGACAGACAGACAGACAGACAGATAGATAGATAGATAGATAGATAGATAGATAGATAGATAGATAGATAGATAGATAGATAGATAGATAGATAGATAGATAGATAGATAGATAGATAGATAGATAGATAGATAGATAGATAGATAGATAGATAGATAGATAGATAGATAGATAGACAGAACGACAGATAGATAGACTGTCAAAAAAATTCAGGTCTCCAATTGAACATTTTCTAGTGACTGATCAAATCTAAATTTTTCAGTTGGCCAAATTGAATTTCTGTGAATTGATGCAATTTAATTCACAGAAATTCAATTTGGCCAACTAAAAAAATTTGATGTGATCAGTCACTGGAAAATGTTCAGTTGGAGACCTGATTTTTTTTTTTTTTTACAGTGAACGTAGATAGAACGATAGAACAATTAGATAGATAGACAGATATATCTACCCAGCAGATAATTACATATAGATGAAAACATTCAAACAGAGAAATGAACACGCTGAGAAACAAACATACCCCGGGCAGGGAAAGCCTTGCATACGAGGCTCCGTCTCACTGTCTTCACACTAACAGTATGCATTAAATATATTTTCACACCAGCTTCTTAGAGACCATATTTAAACACAAGAGAAGCAATATGTTTTAAAATAATTATGTTCTCTGTTTTTAATAGTAGTCTCACTAAGGTCACTGTACGTTTCTGAACTGTTAATCTCCTGAAATCTACTCACTGCCCGTTCTGCCCTAACTATTCCCTTTAGCCACGGCAATATCATATTGTACCACTACACAGCTAAATTTACCTTCCGTTGTCTGAGAGACTTCTCTAGAGAAGGAATCAAGTGGGTTTATTTGCATTAGAACAAGGGAGGGGAACATAGCTTTGAAGACTTTGAGCCTCGTTCAGTTTCAAGGACTTACAAAGGACTTCCTGTCATGATAGAAAAATTGTGAAGTCTGATTATTTGAGACAAAGTCTCTTGCTTAAAGATCTTCAAATGGGCCAACAGACACAAACAATCACAGAATATGGTTGTTTTTTTCCACACCTTTATGAACAGCAGTGAATGGGAGATACAGCAGAAGAGATCGAAGTTTTCCAAAATGGAGTTTGCAGATGTTTGTTGGAGAAATGTTTTGGGTTGTGGGTCATTAAAAATGATATTAGACTCTCATCTATGAATGTTAATAACAACTCAAAAACACATATGCATGTAAATATTATAGAAATAGGCTTATCAAGGGAGGAGAAAACTATTCTTAAATCTTTTGTTGTTGACTTCAAAAGACCATGCATTCAAATCAAAGAATGTTTTGTCCCAATTTCATTTAGCAAATTGGACAGCTTGCATAACATAAAATCATGAACAAAACTTGAGGAGATAAAGATGATACTATTGTATAGACTACAATAAATAGGCCTATTGCAGCATGATAGCCTTACCTACAGTGCACAAATGGGTGATGAAGCAAAACCAGTCGCGTCTCTTGTGTGCAGTGAAGATTCGACTGGAAAATATCAACAGTGTCTCTACTGCTCTCTCCAGGTCAGCCGTGGTACTACAGAGGCTTTGCAACACAGTCTCTGGCGCCATACAGTGGAAAGAAAGACAAATTAAACAGAGAGTATATTATTCACTTTTTAGCAAAGAACATAGAGAAAGCAAAGCTCTGTTTTATTTGCTCTTTTTCTCCAGTGGGTTTCTCCACTTCCGATTGGATTCCTGCTAAACGGTTGCTTTAACACTAGAGACAAATCCATCCCTCATCTGAAAAGCAATTCCAACATCCTCCACAGAGAAGAATAAGAGCAGCAAGATGATTGAAATATAAGAGGAGAGTCTGTGTTTTTGGGGCCATTGATGAAACAAATTACAAAAATCTGGAGTTGAAAGCAGGAGGGTTTTAAATAAAACCTTGATTATTTGCATAAAACAAACAGATCTGACTGTGCATAAAGTAAGAGATAATGTACAATCATGGCCATTATCACAAAATACACCCGACAGTGTCACCAGCTCTTATATGTCATTCTGAAGAGGGTTATTTTGCAAAAATGTCAGGCTTACATTACGCCATTAAACACACGGCTACTTACCAAAATAAATAAATAATATACTTAAATACTGAAGTTTTTTAAGAGCAGTAATTAGATGCCAAGTATACAGTTTTATACTGTATATTCATAATCAAAAAATATATTGCACTGTTGTTATTTAAGTACTTGGCAATGCTTCATGGTATTATTACCTTTGATTTGAAGCAGAAGTGTATATCCTAACTAGACAAAAAGAAAAAGTAAGAGCTTGCTGGTTAGGATTAGGTTTTTTTTTTTTTTTTTTTCTATGGAGATAATGAATGGGCAAAGTACTTCTGGAAACAAGACCGCATAAAGGCTGGATATGTTACAAGGATTCAAGGTGATTTTTATGTTGTAAACATCATTCAACAATTTGCATTTTAATAGCTGTTTTTGGTTTCCGTGCATATAATCATCGTATTTCACCAAAACCTAACAATCTCTTTTATCATAAAAATGACAGGTAATACACAGTGTCTTGACCTTTGAACATTGACATTAATCAAAACCATTATTTCCAGAGCAGATTAGCTTCATTTTGAGAAATGATGTTGTGTTCTGTCCCATTTTTCTCTTGGATATTATAAACCATGGACACACATTCAGCAATTCACAGTGTGCTCGCATACATATCTCACAACGCCATCTAGACCTCCCAGGCTGTCTCTCATCTCACTAAATGATGCTACAAATTGAGGAACAAAACTCACAAGAGTTGTTTCCTTTCCCCTTCAGTGCTGTGTCTAAGACATGAAAGGATCTTCGCAGAATCAGGTATCATTATAGTCATGAAAAGACGATGTGCAACATTGTCATATCTTTACTTCCTCTAGAGATCAAAGTCACTTTTGCTGATGGGTTTGTGGAGCTCATTACGTCTCACTATACGGATTGACATCTATAAACCACCTGACCGCATTCTAGTCACCTGACTCTACTCTGCCAGTCTCTCCGCGGTCATGGAGCTAAACACTGAATCGTATTGCTTCAAGGTAATCCAATCAAAATGAGACGGTACCCCTTGAGTGGAATTTGTTGCCGTTATTTGAGATAATGAAAGGGGACCAAGCATCTCCGGCGAGGAAATAAAATGCATTTTAGTGAGTCCTTTAACAAGAAGAAAATGGAAGTATTGATCTGTTCTGCCCCTGTGATTTCTGCTGTTGAGTGTTTGAACAGTGATATTTATGCAGGTGGTCCCGAAGACCCACTAGCTATGCAAGGTTGGAGAGAGAGAGAAGGAAAGAGCAAAAAACAACATAAATGGTCCCGGCTGCAGCTTATTCTGGCCAACAACAGCTAAAGTAGAGAACGGTAAGGTCTATCAGACCCCAAAAGTTCAATAACACCTAGAGTAATGCAATTTGAAACTTGTAATGCAATTTGGAGTAATGCAATTTGTAATCTCAAAGAAAATAATAATAAGCAAGCACTTGTAATATTTGCCATTTTGCTTTTTTATGGATGCACGACCATCAAGGGCTAAATGGGTCAAACCAGCCAAACTTTGATCCTTTGGTTGTACCTATTTGAAAAGTGACCAATCAGTTTTGTTTTCAAGTGCCATAAGGGCAGGGTTTACCTGAAAGAGTTGATACCACAATAACAGACTGGAGTATTGTTTAGCATCCACAACAGGACTTTTTAGTCAGAATTTCTGTCCATCCAAAAGTAAATACATACATATTTTCACAAACGTGACACAAAAAGAAAGCAGACTTTATAAGCCTGTTTGTGGATATCTACAGTAGTTGCTACATGCTATAGTGCGCCCCAAATAAAACTCAATACATCTTTTTAAAAAGTAATTGCAACTAACCAGACAGTCCAGTTAGTGAGCAGTCCGTGGGCATGCTGACTGAGGCTAGTGACAGTATGACCTTGCCTGCAAAAAGTAATAACACGACTATTATTTTAAAATAATCCTAGATGGTCACTACATCTAAAAACCCACAACAGTAAAAGCTACAATGCAAAACATTTTTACTTCGAATCACAGCTAAAGGGACTTTATGCACAAACAACTCCATTGTTTCGCCATCATTTTAATGTACTTAACATTTTTTTGCACCATTATTTAATGTACACTACACAGCAACACTTCGGCAATACACATTTTCATATGCCAATAAATCACTTGAATGTTGTATGGGTGTGAGGGAGTAAAAGACGGCGAGACGGAAAAAGGAAGGGGTTGCTCTCATTTCCTGACTGACCTCTCTGACAGAGGAATATTAAAGCTCTTGGCTTTAATGAGGCTCACTAAAGATGCTCAGAGCAAAGACAGGGCAAGGTCACAGTACGCTGCCATGCCCGTTTTTCAGAGAAAGCCACCTGTCTCTACCCCATCACCCTAAAGACTCCCTGCTCTAAAGATTTGCCCTTAAACATTCAGTTTGGAGACCCTTGGCATTATAATGCATTCTAAAACAAGCAGGAAAAGACAGGATAAAAGGAAGACGTGCTGTCTCAGCACTGCATGTTCCAAACACTGGATACAGTTTGAATAGTGTGACAATGTACATGAAACTTGGGAGAATACATAAGCAACAGGGGTTTAAGTTTAAGCATTTGGTTCTTGTACAGCACTAGTTGCAGAAATGTTACCCAGTATGTTAGGCAACCATTATGTAGTAGCACTTTAAATATAAAGAAATTCAAAAGGAATACAATGAAACATTTAGAATAGGTATGTAGCCTGAACATCTGCAGTTATATTGGAGTTTAAACAAAATGTAAAAGGGGTTCAAAATACCACATGAAACAATATCGCCATTAACAATTTATTGAGTCAATATACATTATAAAGTAAACCAGATGTATGCCATTTAGCACTGACACTAGTCCAAGGTACAGATTATGTATAAGACAGTCCATTAGCCCTTGACAGGTGCGCTCTGGGAAGGTCTAGAAGAGCCTGAAGGTTTCTGGATAAAGTTGATGCGTCCACTTGAGATAACTGATGTTGAGTCACTGGACAGACCAGAGAACATGCCTTGTGAAGCTGCTTGGACATTTGAGCCTAGAGATGAAGTCCAAGAGACTGAGCCCATGGGGCGTTGAACAGAAGCAAACAGGCCAGGAGACTTTTGTCTAAGGATCACAGAGCCTGAAGCAGCCTGAAAGGGGCGCATAGAGGGTTGGCTACTCTGGGCCACAGAATTCACAGGAGAGCTCAGGGCTGGCATGAAGGAAGAACCAGTGGAAAGTTGAGAGGTTTGAGGGGAAGAGCTACTCTGTAATGTTGCTTTACCAGATGTCTGGAAACCATGGGACCACCTTGAAGTGGCAGGCTTCAATTGAGATAGCTGGCTAAGAGACAAGGAAGATCCACTTGGAGCAGCCTGACTGTACACTGGCACTTTTGCAGCCAAAGTAATAGGGGCATACTGGCTAGATGTGCCTTGAAGCTGGAGAGATGAGACATCAGTAAAGAGGCTTCCGGTTTGCATGGGCACATTACGACGAGCGCCTGCCAGCTGAGCACCAGCTCCCTGAGTAGAGCTGGACGTATACGCTTTGTAAGAGCCCTGATCTCTGGTAGCTTGGCTAGAAACAGCAATGACTGAAGAGCCACGCCTAGCATATGTAGGGGACCCAGGGATGTACTGACTTGAGGCACTTTGAGACTGGCTGGACAAACCACTATAACTGCCACTTCCAGCCTGTGGGTAGGAAAAATGGCCAGGACTTGCTGCTGAGGTAAGGGTAGAGAACCTACTGGGAGCCTTAGAGCCTTGCGATGGAGAGATATTCTGTGATGTTGCTGTACCAGAGGTCTGAAAACCATGGGACCACCTAGAGGTGGAAGGCTGCCATTGAGGTGGTCGGTTCAGCGACAATGTAGAGCCACTTGGAGCAGCCTGACTGTACACTGGCATTTTTGCATCCAAAGCAATAGGGGCATTCTGGCTCGATGCACCTTGAAGCTGGAGAGAGGAGCCGTCAGTAAAGGGGCTTCCTGTTTGCATGGGCACACTACGACGAGAGCCTGCCAGCTGAGCACCAGCTCCCTGAGTAGAGCTGGATGTATACGCCTTGTAAGAGCCCTGATCTCTGGTAACTTGGCTAGAAACAGCAAGGACTGAGGAGCCACGCTTAGCATATGCAGGGGACCCAGGGATATACTGACTTGAGGCACTTTGAGACTGGCTGGACAAACCACTATAACTACCACTTCCAGGCTGTGTGGAGGAAAATAGGCCAGAACGTACTGCTGAGGTAGGGGTAGAGAACCTACTGGGAGCCTTAGAGCCTTGAGATGGAGAGCTACTCTCTAATGTTGCTTTACCAGATGTCTGGAAACCATGGGACCACCTTGAAGTGGCAGGCTTCAATTGAGATAGCTGGTTCAGAGTCACGGAAGATCCACTTGGAGCAGCCTGACTGTACACTGGCACTTTTGCATCCAAAGTAATAGGGGCAAACTGGCTCGATGCATCTTGAAGTTGGAGAGATGAGACATCAGTAAAGGGGCTTCCTGTCTGCATGGGAACATTACGATTAGAGCCTGCTAGCTGAGCACCAGCTCCCCGAGTAGAGCTGGACGTATACACTTTGTAAGAGCCCTGATCTCTGGTAGCTTGGCTAGAAACAGCAAGGACTGAAGAGCCACGCCTAGCATATGTAGGGGACCCAGGGATATACTGACTTGAGGCACTTTGAGACTGGCTGGACAAACCACTATAACTGCCACTTCCAGCCTGTGGGGAGAAAAAATGTCCAGGACTTGCTGCTGAGGTAAGGGTAGAGAACCTACTGGGAGCCTTAGAGCCTTGAGATGGAGAGCTATTCTGTGATGTCGCTGTACCAGAGGTCTGAAAACCATGGGACCACCTAGAGGTGGAAGGCTGCCATTGAGATGGTCGGTTCAGCAACAAGGAAGAGCCACTTGGAGCAGCCTGACTGTACACTGGCACTTTTGCATCCAAAGAAACAGGAGCATACTGGCTTGAGGTACCTTGAAACTGGAAAGAGGAGCCATGCCTCTGCTGATTTAGAGGTAGGACCAAGGAAGCAGAAACAGAGGAACTTGGTGCACTTTGGGTAGGAGACATAGATACATAGCTGCTGGAGATGCCACCTTTAACATAGTTAGGTGAAAGGGAAAACCGAGACCTGCTGGCATCCGGCCGTTTCCAAGCAAGTCCATTAGAGGCCACTTCTTTCAAAGGAATGCTTCCGGTCACTGGAGCCTCCAACACAGAAGACTGGGCTCCCTGAGGGGACAGGATCTTGTGGACAGGCCGGTTCTGGTTAGACTGAACAGCATGAGAAATCCAACCTACAAAACAAACAGCAAATAAAGAGGATACCTTTAAAATCTCATTTTATTAATTAACAGGATACCCACCTTTATATCCAACAGCATTTTTCCAGAAGATCAATAGGATCAATAGTATAGGGACCCTAGGGAGAAAAAGAACATGCAAAATGTTATACATTTTACACACATATAGAAACTTTTGCACAACACATGAACATCATAAACACCAGAAACTAAGATCTAACTAACCTTTTCCACCCCATGTCCATAGCAAAAAAATGCATTAACAGACCTACTTTACCAACAACTGAGTCTGTTACTACAAACCAGAACTGCTACAAATCTATGTACTCATTGAAAATCAGGCATTTGTTTTTATAGGCCTGTTTGTCCAATCAGCTCACATGTCCAATTATATAAAATACTGTTCACCTGTGAACACTTAGTTGGATATTTTAAATTTTCACAAAGTAATTAAATATAATCACCTGTATGATCCTATACCAGCCATAACATATCCCATCAGGCCTGCACCATAAAGCATATTTATGTGGCTACATTTTTTTTAACCAGTACATTGTAATATATTGTAATGTTTTGAAAGTCACTAGTGCAAGAGATTGCACACACATTGCAGGTACCATGAGACTGATTCACTGTGAAAAATGTCCACCTATTTCAACTTAAATATTCAGTTGCTGACTTAAAGTACAATCAACAAGTAATTTAATTAAATGATATTAAACTGACTTTAAAAATCTAGTAGAATGATATTGCTTAACTTATTTTGACGAGTTCATAATATAAAAAACATGACATGGAAAAGGTGTAATGACTTACTGATCATATTTTTACAGTGTTACACTCTCAATGTAAAACCATAGGCCTGTTTTACGTAACATGCAGCTCAGTTGAATGACTAATACTTATACAACTAATAACATAATACACTACAGACATTATTTATTCAGACCACCTGGTAGATATACAGTATTAGAAATGGATATTTGTACAAAAGTCTTTATTGTGTGAAGCCACTTGGGGGATAAAATATTAATATAATAAATATTGTACTCTCAAATTACCCTTTATACTAAAACACAGAAAATCCTCTAATTGGCAATGCAGCTCCATGGTCTTCTCAAACAGTTTTTCACTTGAAATAAAAATAATGTACGTTAGAATTATATTGCAGGCTAGGGAATCAGTGACAATGGTTTGTAAAACCACAAGACTAAGCTGCAACATTTGTTCAGTGGATTGTTGAACTATTTTTTTTGTTTTACCTTGAATATGGTGGTTTGTGAATAATCCAAAACAAGAATAGACATTAAGGTAATAAAGAGGGCAATGCATTTTCACATTCAAATGTCTTTCATGCAATCAAGAGTGTAAACAATAAGGATTTAAGTAATATACTGCTAAAAGCAGGTTATTATTCACCTACTTAAAAAAGTCATTGTTTAAGAGTAAGTGCAATGGTTATTTGTTTTAATTATTCTTATTTGTTATCATCATAGACCTATGAAGATATTTGCATGACCTTCATTTTCAGAAGAAACATAAAAAGCCACTTATTTACTAAATATGACGTGTCTGACTTCATTTTAAACACTTAAAATGTCTTAATACGTGTAATACTTTAGTTCAACCATCAAAATGTAACCACCAGACCAGCAAGAATTCTCAAATAATTTAAAATTAGCCAAAATGTAAGTGATAAATGCAATTAATAAATGCAAGTCTGCATTTTGGAGACCTACTACTGCCATTACTTATTACCCACTGAAAACAAATTGAAAGTATCTGTAGAAGAGCACCTTCACAATGTGTATACTTACAATAGTGTTGTCTGGAATGAATTCCCACTCTTTAAGGCAGTGTGCTGAAACTGTGTTAGTCTGTGTATTAGTGTGTACCTGTGGTGATTATGCATGACAATGAAGTGGTTGCCATATGTTTCAGTTCACGCATCAATGAATATTTGAGCATGTTATTGTGGGGAGGTGTGTTGAAATGTTTAAAAGGTTTCCTCAGCACAAACATCAGGTTATCATGGGAGTGCAGCAATTACCCAGAACCACAGGTGTGTGCGTGTGCTCATAAGAGAGGAACATAATGGCCACTCTACACTCTCGGCTCAAAGCCAGATGAGGTGTGGGTTGACCTCCCCCCCAACCAACCAACGACTGCTGATTAATATTTATGGATCTTTAATAACAATAAGAGAGTTCTTCATGTCCCCAAGAGCTTGGCAGAGTCACTCTATCTGAAAAGCTGAAGAATCCCATTAATTAAAGCAAGTGGACGTGATCGTGGTACATCCATCATTCCCATGCTCATTAAAGAGGTCACATATCCAGGATTAAAAACTCAAATAAAGGCGGCAAAAATTGGCCTAATCTAACAACCTGCAATTAAAAGCAGCTAGTTGAGCTCTTTAATGAGGGCACAGATTCACACAGGATGGTTTTACATGCCAAATCACTGACATAAAAAAACGCACAGACGCATGCCAGAAATCAGCCATGGGCTAACACTTAATCATTGTGTTAAAGGAACACACCGATTTTTTGGGACTTTAGCTTATTCACCGTATCCCCCAGAGTTAGATAAGTCCAAACATACCATTCTCATCTCCGTGCCTAATAATCATGGAACTTTGTGCCATACCATGAGTGCAGTGGCGCAATATTACACAGTGCCTGAAAATAGTCCCCAGCATGCTCTCTGTACAAGCAGGTTGTCACGTTGGTTATGTTGACGGAAGTTAGCCTATTTTCAGGCGCAGTGTAATATCATTGTGCCGCTGCATCCATGGGACGGCTCAAAGTTCCTTGATCATTACGCAGGAATGAGAGTATAGTTCCTAGCCATATCGACCTAGAACATCGCAACTTTTCATTTTCCGTCGGTCTTAGTACACGATGTAACTATACACATCACAACATGTAAATAGGAAAATGTTGGTGTTATTTTGTCACTTATTGAGCAGTAGGCTAGCTGGAGCCATTTACCTCCAGTCATTGTGCTAAGCTAGGCTAGCGGTGGGTGTGTCAGACAGAGTTATGGCACGCACGGAGATGAGAATGGTATGTATGGACTTATCTAACTCTGGGGGATACGGTGAATAGGTCCCAAAAAGTCAGTGTGTTCCTTTAAAATAGTAAATTACTAGCAAATTTGAAAGAAAATGCCCATATGTAGTCTAGGACTTGGATCTTGCCCAATGCTATTTTATTGATAGTGGTTGCAAGGGAAGAGACAGAGACATTCTCATTCAAAATGCATTTGATTGGGCAAAACTTAGGAGACACATTTAAGACATGTCAATACCAAGTGTGTATATGAATCTGTTTTGACTAAACACTAGTAATCTGATTCCCAGAGACGGATATAAACACCCAGTATAAACAAGGTCTAAAATCCGTCAGTACAACCAAAACATATTAGAACACAATTTGATTTATTGGATTTACAACAAAGTTTCAATATTGTTTTGGAAAATTAGTCATTTCCAAATGAAACGCTAACGTGGATGGAATAAGTCTAATCCGAGTTCTCCAGTCCTGAGGTTAGATGTGCAGGCATATCAGCGATGTGATCCACGTGTTCTTCAGTGCTGGAATGGTTCAGTTTTCTCCTTTCAACACAGACACCAGCTCACCGTTCTCGTTCAGCTCCTGTTTAAGTATATAAACACATTTTCCATCCTTTTATCTGGAAGTATGATACAGTCAAAATAAAATAGAGTGAGTCTCAATTTGCATAGTATTCTTCCCTTTTAGCAATGGTTGATCCAAAAAGGGACATTTTTGTTTACATTTATGAAAACCAAATACTAATTTTGAACAGTTCAACATGTTAAACAACTCCTTTATGTAATGTATGTGTGCTATATTTTGTTACAGTTATTTATAAAAATAAATATAATTTGTTTGAATAATGGATCTAATGCATTGACCGACGTTTAAAAGTTTTTATTTTTTTAAAGGTTCAGAGATAGTACTGCCAGCATTGGCTTTAGGGCTCATTGTAAAGCTTTATCTGCCCTCTGCTGGAGAAAAACACCCACTGCAGGACACAGTATATCTCACTTTTATACTGTTTTATACAGATTTCTATAGAGTGGTGCAAGGATGACAGGCCAGAACCCGGAAACGAGTTAGCATTTTAGCTCTTCTGGTTCCATCATTCTGAAGTTTTTGGTTAAATGCTTGAAATAAGGTCTGTGGTGGACACAACTCAAGATATGTTCACATTGTATTCTACAATGTAATATACATCAGTAATACCCTCTTGTGGTTTTTTTAAAGGCGTTTGCATTATGTGACAATGGGACTACAGAAGTTGTCGGGGACATTAAACGTCCTCAGCCGAACAGGTTAACTCATCTACTCACTAGATCCCTTTCACAGCCTCATTGTGTTTATGATCCGGCTTTTGCAGGGAAAATATATTTTTTTTAAAAACTGAAAGAGTTGTCGGAAGCTTAGTGATGGTCACAGTGTAGTTCGTTTATAGCCTACGTTCAGTTTTTGACTTCTGCCGATTGTATTCACACTTCAAAATGTATAAATGTTGTGTTGATTTGGGAAGATTATCACGATGATCAAAATGTGTAAGAATCATGGGCTTTTGTTAGCCACAGATCTTATTTTCTGCAATAATCCAAAAGCCAATGGAATAATCCTATTGGTTTTGTCAAGGGAACCAGCGTGATACGAACTTCTTGGTTGGCCTACAAAAATACATCATATCTGCACCATTCTATATCATATAAATGTTGTTCTTTTGAAATTTCTATTCATCAAAGAATCCTGAAAAAATTATCACAGTTTCTATAAATAATTTCAGCATTGATAATAAGAAATCTTGAGCTTTAAATCAGCATATTAGAATGATTTCTGAAGGATCATGTGACACTGAAGACTGGGGAAATGATGCTGAAAATTCAGCTTTGCCATTACTGGAATAAATTAAATTTTTTAAAACATACTCAAATAGAAAACAGTTCTTTTTAATTGTAATAATTTCATAATATTAAGGTTTTTAGTGTTTTTTTCAGTCTTGGTGAACATGAGACATCTTTCAAAAACATACCAAAAAAAAAAAATCTTTCTGACCCTAAACCTTTGAACGGTAGTGTATATCAGATTGAGTTTTAAAAAACTGAATTGCTCAAATCTGCATACTAGTGAACGCAGCAACAACAACAACAACAACAAAAAAGTTCACTCTAAGGGTGTGTTCACACTCGTAGTTCGGTACTTGGTTCATTTGGTCTAGACCAAACAACAAAAACTAAAAAAAATGTAGTCCTGGTCCGCTTAGCGTTCGCATTTTAAAACAGAGCATAAAGATACCAAACCTAAAGGCACAGGGATATGTTCACAACCTGATTGGGCGGCTTTTATTACGCATATATTGTGACGGAACTTACCGAACATCCAAAACAATGCTGTGTGCTGGGTTAAAAGAGCTCGTTGTATGTGTGTAGCTACATATGATGGTATTTTGACCAGCTGAGAACTTGTGAAGAGCTAATAAAATGTGTAAAGGAGTCAAAACAGAGGCAGGAATCCCTCCGTTACACACACACAAAAACAAACAGAGACGCGCTTCTGACGCCTGTACTGAACTGTGATGGGCCACATCGGAACAATGACGAGTAAAAATAGGTACGCTTGAGCATTCTGTCCTTTTTAGGGTCGCATATGGAGACATCACATCCTGTTTTGGTTTGTTTACATGTATTTGGTCCGTGTTGCGTTCATTTGCATTCAAATCGTACCAGAGTTTGTTTGGAAGCGGAACAAGACCCATCTTTTCAGTGGTCTTGTCCACTAGTTTGGTGTGCACCAGGGTTCAGATGGTAGTGTTCGCTTATTCAAATGAACCGCGTTAACAGAGCAATCGTACCAGAGGTCGTTTTAATCCAACCAAACACGCCAAAGTGTGAACACACCTTAATACTATATTCAGGGCTGGTCCGAATCAACATCGAATATTCGAAGCTTCAGAGGGAAGGGGCTGAACATATTCTTCTCTCTAATAAAGGCAGGAATCTCGAGAAGCGGCGCGCCTCACGCGGGCAGGGCTTATATGCTCAGAGAACGGACAATGCGTAGTGATACAAAACACACAAGTCTGTTATGTCCCAGTTGATATATTATAGTAGTAAAAATCATTTTTGTTCAGTTAGAGAACAGGGGGCGCATTACAGAAACTTTCCATCTTATGTCTTAATTTAAGATATGAAAAGTTTAGGGCTGTCAAAAGATTAATTGCGATTAATCGCATCCAAAATAAAAGTTTGTGTTTACATAATATATGTGTGTGTACTCTGTTAATTATTATTTATATATAAATACACACACAAGCATGCATATATTTAAGAAAAAAATATTATTTTTTATATATAAAACATTTATATTTATATATATTATAGATTATATAAATGTATATACAGTATATACATGCAAATATTTCTTAAATATATACATGAATGTGTGTGCATTTATATATAAATAATAATTAATAGAGTACACACACATATGTAAACACAAACTTTTATTTTGGATGCGATTAATCGCGATTAATCTTTTGACAGCCCTAAAAAAGTTAATTTAGGATTTTCCACAATTTCGTATTACAGAAGCAAATCTTAACTTGATTTAGGATTCTTATCCTAGCTTACAAACTCTCATCTTATCTGTAGTTAGGAAATCTTAACCCGCTCCATCGAGTTCGGTAATCAACTGTCAGGTCTGTTACCAAGCAACCAACAACGCGCAAACTGCTTCTGAGGGAAACCTAAAATCCAAATGGAAAAACAATGCCGTGCTTTTAATTCCAGTGCGGCATAAAATGAAATGAAAAGGATAAGGCGTTAGTCACTTGAAGAATGAACTGGCATAAAGTTGGTTTGACATTATCAGACGTTCGATAAGCGCAAATTTAAAGTTACATCCGACATTGGTATACACATTTCTAACTTCAATAGCATTTGAACGGGATGACTTACAGTATCAAAACCAACTGTAACGTGTTCATCTAGGTGTCAGTTATGATGCACACATTTTACATATCCCGTTCAAATGCTATTGAAGTTAGAAATGTGTAGGTATCAATGTCGTATGCAACTTTAGAGACGGTCCTTAAATGTGCGAATATCGAACGTCCAGCGTCAAACCAACTTTATGCCAGTGAAGAACGGTCGGTAATGCTCCGTGACGGCTCGTTGGCCTCTGTAATGTTGGTCGCAATTCGTCAACTAACTGCAAAATCATGAGTCGTGGGAGTCTGTACTTATTTACCAGCATTTTATCAAAGCACAGCACATCCTCTGGGTCCTCCAAAAGTCTCTCCACCATCAAAACGTCGTTGCTCTTCATCTTATAAAATTCATAAATGTAACCCTCTCTCGAAAAAGGCTTTTGTACTGTGATTTTTCCCGTTGGATTTCAAAAAGGTTTGAAGTTAGGACACCAGTGGGGTTGTCCTAAAGTTAAGACAGCTTTTAGGATTTTTTGTCGAGTTAGGATGCTTCTGTAATACCCATTTCCTATCCATAGTTAAGATAAGATTATACACTTAAGAAATGACATTCTGTATTAGCTTTTGTCCTAAATGCGGTCCTAACTGAAATGGCCATGGTTACCAAACAGATAAGATGGGATTGTAAAGTTAAGATGTTTCTGTAATACGCCCCCAGATGAACTACAGTCAAAAACTGAACGTGTCACGTGAGCCGAAGGAGAATCGCCGCACAAACTGCAGCAGGATTTAGAACTCATCCATCACGAGAGTGATGAGCTGAATAACTAGATGATCGCGAAATATTTGGTTTCAAAGCTAAATGTAAAAGCGCCTATTTAAGGGAGTTTGTCATTGTACTGTTTTGTTGTTGTGTTTTTCATTAAGAATAATAGGCTAATGAACCCACAATTCAAGCAACCCGCCCCCGAACTGGCAAACCGAAAGTAAACTGCGCACGGCTGCATTCGTTCACAGCCGCTCAGTGCACAAGCACTGCAATGTGACAGTGAGGGAAACATTTTCTCATCATCACATCTCTAAAGGGGAAAAAGAATAATAGAATCAAAATGTATTAGCCTATTTTCCACAATGTCAAACGAACATGGCTTAACCCAAAATGCAAGCTCAGGTATGCGCTTCTTCCATATAAACTCATGCAGCGGTGCGCTCTAGAAAGAGAGTACTCCGTTGCAGGGAACACTAAGAAGCAAATAAATTCATTAAGTATAACAAGGTTGGGTCCCTGTAAACATATGCAAGCGCACACCGTTTCGAGGGGGATGCCAGGTGTGTGCGAAAAAAAAACAAAAACCCGAATATTCGAATCCCAAATTTGAAAATCGAATACCAACCCATCGAACGAATATTTGAATATTCTGGTCCAGCCCTAACTATATTACTGTAATCTATACTCATTAACATTCATTACAAATGCAATGCATTTTTTAGTACCTAATCCTACATTTACTTGTATTATTCATATTAAGCGTTTGCGTGTCACCTTGAGTATATCCAGTCCTCCGATGAGATCCCCTTTAACATACAGCTGTGGGTACGTCGGCCAGTTGGAGTACGTCTTGAGTCCTTGTCTAACCTGTGGAGACAATCAAAAGTACATGTTTTGACACCAACAAACTATTTATTTAGGCACATTTCTACAGTAAACCAAATCATAGTCTAAACAACAATGTTTAATTGTTAATCAGTCTCTCTTGAAGTCGCTTTGGCAAGAAAACATTCACCAAGAACATAAATGGAAATCAACTTTAACTGAAGCAACTCTCACCTCTTCATCTTCCAATATGTCAAACGTATCATATTCCACTCTGAAATGTTAATACACAGTTTCACTTTAATAACATACATTTAGTCTTTTAATAATTCATACATGTTAAGAACATTCTCCAAAAAGAGCTTTGTTAAATTACACTGGAATCGTGAAAAGTCTCTCACCCTGAGCTGTTCATTATTTCAAGGATCTGACGGCTGAATCCACACTTGGCAGCCTGAGTATTCACAAAGACACGAGTTAAGAGGGTAAAAACGCTGGAACATTTTTCATATCATGAAAGGCTGCAGTGAAGTGATGCCCTGCGCTTGAAAGCCAATCAGAGCGAGCAAGTTTTTAACTCCACCAAAACACACGCAGACTACTGGAAAAGCTCAAAGAACAGAGTACATAAGACTTGGAGTGGCTCCTCTGGGCCCAAACCAGCACAGAACCAAACTTTCATTTAGAAACTTACAACTACAACCACCTACAAAAGACATTCTGAAGTGCGTCTCAATAACTAGGGGAGAAAGAGGAGTTAATAGAACAAGAGAGACAGAGAGAGAAGCCAGTCAGACGAGAGGAAAGAGAGATCTCATGGGGAAAGACTTTAAACTACTGCAAAGAACGTCTTTCATGTGCGAGTGTTAAAGATCAATACAGTTATGAGGAGAGAGGTGAGGGGTCTTTCTCCTCCATTAAAGAAAGAGAAGTAGCTCTATCAGCGCCGGAGCCGCCTGACATCGATTTCCAGCACCTCTTTACCCTTGCACGCCGTCTCTTACTGTACGATAAAGGAAAAGATCACCTAAAAAAAGGGGGGCTTTCTGTCATTATTTACTCACCTTTATGTCATTCCAAACCCACATCACTGGAACTTCATTGGAACGCAAAGGGAGACATTTTGGAGAATGTTCTCGCAGCAATATTACTTTACTAATGTTCAAAAATAATGTTATTGTATAGTTTTATGTATGATTTTAAAATTTATTTCATTTAAATTATACTATTAATAATATTAACAACAACAAAAAGAACACAAAACAATTGCAGAATGTAAAGTATTACATTATAATGTTCTAATATGTTCCATACAATTATTTTATTAATTATTATTAATTATTATTTATTGTTTATTATTTGTAATATTAATAATAATAACAACAATACTATTAAAAAACATTTCAGTTAATTGAAATAAAGCTAAAATAAAATAATTTAAATCAGGCAAAAAACAAACTAAATGAACAAATTTAGCTTTGGCTACTATTTGAAGCGCTGCAATCACTATCTAAAATAAAAAAAAACTGGAATAAAAATAATATTTTGAAAAACAAAAACTAATAAAAATGACAAAAGCACACAATTACTAAACTAAAATTAAAATGAAAACAGAAAATATTAAAAAGCTAATCAAAATTATTAATAATAGATCAAACAAGTAATTTATAATACATATATACATAAATATATACACTACCAGTCAAAAGTTTGGTAAAAAACTTTTAAAAGTACTATTTTGATTGTTTTTGAAAGAACGTCTCTTCTGCTCACCCAGGCTGCATTTATTTGATCCAAAATACAGCAAAAACTGTTTTATTGTGAAATATTTTTACAATTTAAAATAACTTTTTCTATTTGAATATATTTTAAAATGCAATTTATTTCTGCGATCAAAGCTGAATTTTCAGCATCATTACTCCAGTCTTCAGTGTCACATGACCCTTCAGATATCATTCTAATAGTCCTATGCTGATTTGCTGCTCAAGAAACATTTATTATTATTATCAATGTTGAAAACAGTTGTTTACAATTTTTTTCCAAGATTATTTAATGAATAGAATCTGAAATATAAAGCTTTTGCAACATTATAAATGTCTATACGGTCACTTGATCAATTGAATGCATCCTTGCTGAATAAATGTATTCATTTCTTTAAGTTCTTTCCCAAAAAAAAAAAATTCTTACAGACCCAAAACTTTTGAACGGTCGTACAATGTTACAAAAGCTTTCTATTTCAGATAAAGACTGTTCTTTTGAACTTTCTATTAATCAAAGAATCATAAATGTTTCTTGAGCAGCAAATCAGTATTAGAATGATTGTTGAAGGATCATGTGAAAAAATATCTTTCTACATTGAAAGCCAATCCAAACTAACAGTAAACTTTGATGAACATTTATGCAACATTTAGCAAATATATTAAATTAAAATTGACACTGAAGACTGGGGTAATGACGCTCAAAGTTCAGCTTTGCATCACAGGAATAAATTACATTTTAAAATATATTAAACTATAAAATAGTTATTTTTAATTGTAATAGTTCCATAATATGACTGTTTTACTGTATTGTTACATTTTAATAATATTTCACAATATTACAGCTTATTTTTTGTATTTTTAATAACAAAAATTCAGCCTTGGTGAGCAGAAGAGACTTCTTTCAAAAACAATCAAAATAGTACAGTTTCCAAACTTTTGACTGGTAGTGTATATTTATAATAAATACAACTAAACAACATATTTTCTAAATATTGCATAAATGTTCAAAGTTTACTCAGCTGAAATGTGTAGCTAGCTAGCTAGCTGACCCATGCTAACCAGCCAATAATGAGTTCTTATAAACCAACTACGGAGTATAACTACTTAAACTGAGAACCAACTCTTTATAAAGAGTTCTTCATAAAAATAAAAAAAAAGCTGGTGTAAGACTTCAAAAGACATATATATTTTATGGCATTATTTTTCGTCCTTGGAGCATGACAGACGTGGCCACTATGACCATGGTGTTGTATGAGAAATGTTCTGAGGAATATGGTTTTGGAATGACATGAGGTTGAATAAATAAGACAATTTTTGGGTGATCTATGCCTTTAACAACCTCTGCTTTCTCTTTTAAAACGAGTTTCAGGAGAGAGAAAAAGAGCATTTAAGTTCACCCACCTCTTTATTGCCTTTCATGAAGAGCATGACGGGTGATTTATTGATTAGAGATTTCAGCCTGTCAGAAGAGAGAATGATTAAACAAGTCCATTCACACAGAAGCAGGTGATTGAGCGTGCGCGTATCTGTCTTCACCTGTTTTCCAGCGAGACGGTCTTGGGGAAAGTATTCTCAAGTTCACCAGACTCGACCAGTTCCTGTGGAGGATATCAAATATCTTTAAATCCAAACTCCCTTTCAACTCGACATACACATACACGCTCTCCTTTCATAAAGAAAAGCTCCCTGCTGAGAATATTTTACCTCTCTGTAAAGGTAAATTCACAATCTTAATGAGGAAGGGCCTCTAGGACTCTTGAGAGAAGAGAGGATGGATGCTGGCTAATCTAACCCTCCTCTCTCAGCAGGGCGCTCTGCTTGCTTTAAGCAGTACGAGCTCGCTGGGAATGTAGAGCAACATACAGCTAACCGCGAACACACACGCTGTCAAAAGTCCTGAAATGCGAACACTTAGCATAATACACGCGGGATAAAACGCACAACATCAAGCGATGAAGAAATTGGTGTTGGGGAAAACACAAAAATATCTAAAAGACACAGCTATGCTCTGATTTTCAATGAACACAATCAACATTGTGAATGTTTCTTCTTGTATCCCGCTGATGACAGTGACTCCTCGCACCTTTATGATGTCCAGTCCACCGATGAGATCTCCGTTGACGTAGACTTGCGGATAAGTGGGCCAGTTGGAGTAGGCCTTGAGTCCCTGTCTGACCTCTTCGTCCGAGAGGATGTCAAAACTGCTGTACTGTATAGTACGGTCCTTCAAAATCTGAATAATCTGACGACTAAAACCTGCAAACAATGGCAAAAAATATATATAATAAAGACAAAGATAAAACAAATATTATTACAGCAGTTCACCCCGTTTAGTTTACTAGCATGCACTTATTTAGAAGCTTAAAGAAACAAAAGCATATTTTATGAAAGCAAATTAAGTAAATTAACTACACTACAAATTAAGTAAATTAACTACACTGTCACTACAATGACAACAAAAGTTGTCAATTGTCATTGCAAAAATATAATAATTTTTTTGTTCATAAAATATTTTATTAAAAGTTCAGTTTGCTTGTGTGTCTTTTACAAGTTTGCACTTTTTTAAAACTTTAAGTTTTGAAGAAGATTATTTGCTTTTATAAAATAATTTAAGTAAATAAATAAATGTGTTATTTTAATATCAAGATACTATTAGTTATTAACATAATATATATTTTTCTGTATTCATTTTAATATTAGTTTTATATTTATTGTTTTTTTTTTGTAATTGTATTAGTTTGTTGTTAATGTCTATAGAATTTTAACTACATTTTATTTCATTTTTAGTTATTTTATTTTGAATGAAAATGAGAAATGTCTCCTTGCCAACTAGCTGAAATAAAATATCATTTATTTTAAGCCATTTTATTAATTTTTTCAATTAGTTTCAATTCAAAGTTACCTATAATGACAATGTAATGTCAATGTCATTATAAATAAAATGCAAATTTTTAGTCACAGCGAGTAAAATTTTAAGTGAAATCATAATTACACATTTTTAGATACAAAGCAATATTGGGCAACACGACTGAAAGCTGGAACTCAGAGTTGCAGAATAAAATTCTATGATTTGTGAATTTTAATAGAAGTTCAATTCATACGAGATGACTACAAGCCAAAAATGAGAGAAGATAAAAGAGAGAGAGAGAGAGAGAGAGAGAGAGAGAGAGAGAGAGAGAGAGAGAGAGAGAGAGAGAGAGAGAGAGAGAGAGAGAGAGAGAGAGAGCAATATTAGATGGGAGGAGACAAAGAGAACAAGACGCAAGAGAAACGGCACACAGGGAGAAGTGAGCGAGAGAAAGAAACAAGATCAGGAGAGAAAGAAAGAGAGAGATAGATGTGCAAGGTGATGTGTAGAGTCTGTGTAGCCCCTGCAGTAAAACACCCATTTTCATCTTGTGTGGCTCATGAGGGAATTCATTATAAAACAGCTTCAGGCGTCTCACTTGTGCTTATGCATTTGCTGGTATATTAGCTCGACTCTATCAGAGCGGGCAAACAGGCGGGCAGCTGCTTTCTCTGGCTCCGGGCGAACTCCACCAGACATGCTGCATTGATTGCCGAGTCCTTTACCCCTCTATGCCTGCACCTACAGGGGACGAAGACCGCTCGCTCTGGCCGACTCTGCTCCAGGAGAGGGGCGATGCTACAGCCTCGTTCCTCTTTTGAAGGACAGCCCACTCAGAGCGAGAAAGGCTGAGAGATCAGAATTGCTATGCGGACCCTTAACCTTTTAATTTGACATGCATAGCTGCTTTAAAGTTAGTGTTAGCCGAACACTTGATCATTTGGCTCGACGCTCGTATTGGAACGAAAGAGTGCATTTACATTTAGAACCCAATGCACGCAACCGACAGGCATGGCTCGCTCTCTGTGCATTATTTCTTGATTTGGATATCAGCCAAGCGAATGAGAACATCAATAAGTTCCAACATTATAATATCTCCGAGCCGGGCCGACCCACTGACACCTAACGTGGCTTCAAATAACATCAACGGCGCCAAGCAACAGGTTTCGGGCTCAGAGACGAAGCGGCGTAAACTCCGAGGATCTTCTATTAATAAAGCAGAGCTGGAGGAGCTGGCAGCCGTTGAAAGCCCAACATCACGTTTGAGATTAGAGTTCAATATGGTTTTTATTTTGATCTCAGGATGGCAAACGCCAGCCTTCCCCCAGACCTTCCTCTTTGCACAGCCAAAACGTCAAACGCTAAACTGCGCCTCAGTCCATGACGAAATATGCACTTTGAACTATCAAAAGTATTTTGTTTTGAACGGGTGAAATTAATAGGAGGATATTTTCCAACGCTGAACCACACATCTTTGACATGAGGAGGAAGTGTTAGTAGGAAGGAAAACGCAAGCCAGAAAATCAGCAAATCAAACAGAAATCAGCAAGATCAAGCTGACAGCCTGAAGTTAAACACAAACTAAAGTCTAACATGCTATTAAGTTATTAAGCTGTCACAGTGGAGATTTAATGATGTAAAAAAGCAGAACATGTTCCTTATTTAGATTGATTGCTTATCGGCCAATTGTTGATTAACAAAAGTGGTTGTTCCCCCTTGTGTCAGCTTCAAAACCTACCAGTTTGTTAGTTAATGGAAAGCTAATAATTAAATCATCAAAATGTCAAATTAAAATCTGCTATAGCTCAAACATTAGAGCATAGCGTTAGCAACGCCAAAGTCATGGGTTTCATTCCCAGGGAATGCACTGACAAAACATGCACCTTGAGTGCAATGCAAGTCGCTTTGGAGAAAACGCATAAATGTAATTGAAATATTTTATTTGTTTAACTGTCATGACATGACCGACATCAGAGAACCGTGAATATGCAAATGTGTTGTTGAAATATTCATTTAAAATCTCAGGGGGGACTTCAAGTAAACATTTTAGTTCAAAGGGGTTTGGCTGAGAAAAAAAAAGTTTGGGAATCCCTGCCATGCGCACAGGGCAAACCACACATAAACTGTTGAAGTAGCTGTGCAAAGAGACAAAAACAAAAAAACAATGGTGTCCTTTGACTAAATGCACATCACACTGTCCTGCGCCAGCTTCGTTGAGTGTAGTGGGAGGTATTTAGATCAGCAGGTTAAACAGGCTGTTTTTTAATTGGGGATGGGCATTTTTCACAACTATTGTATTTGAGTATGTGGACTCATGTAATATAAATTAACTTTAACGAGAAAGATGTTTTTTTTTCAATCATTAAGTTTTTATAACCATTTCTGAACAAGCTTATATTTAAACAATATACACAACAAGCTTACATTATATCTCAAGGTTTTCTTTTAGTTAGAAAACAAAAATATACAGAACAAAACCATTTAAAGTCCCTGTAAAGGCAATTCTGAGATTTGTTTCTAAACACATTATAAATGTTAGAAATGTTTTGCTGAAACATGTTACAAAGACTGTGAAATTTGTAGTACTGAATTGTGGAGTTAGACCGTTAAAAAATTTTTCACCATTGCTGTGTTCAGGATTATTTAGGCGGGGCTAAAACAGTGGCTCGATCAGAGAGTATAGAAGCCCAAGAGGCGAAACTCTGTTGTGTTATGGGTAACAGTCTGTAGATGGCGCTGCGGAGGTGCGGCCGCCATTATGGACTGAAAGCTGCTGAAATCGTTAGAGCGCCTCACAACTGTGAAGATGAGCAAGTGGTCAAAACGCAAGCAGTGTTCTGCAATAAATTGCAAAAATTATCAGTCCACCAGAAGCGATTTGGCATTTCATCGTTTTCCAAAGGATGCACAAAGGTAATAACTCATTTAAGTGGAAATATTTTAATGATGTCGTTATTAATTTTTCCAAATCATATATATGGTGATGTTCACTAATTTCAAAATCAACATTTGAATAAATATCTTATTACTGTGTCTGCCTATATATTATTTCATGGATTTCTGTTATTCATATAACATATAACAAGGAAAATGCATAATAGAACATAAATATTGATAGATTAAAGGTTTGCAGTAATTTTATAATTGTATCTTTGCAAACCGTAAGTGGTAACGTTAGGCTAATGAAGCCGATTCGGTGGGGGGCATACCCTTACGAAAAAGTACTATAGGACTATAGGAATCTTATAGTATTTTGGGACAAAATATTATAGTAATCTTATAGGAATACTATAGTAAATTGGGACATACTATAGAAGTACGATAAGACTACTATAGCAGCTTTAAAATATTATAGAGGTATTACAGAACATCACAGAAGTATGTTATGTTCTGTATTTCCTAAGGGTAATTAGGCCATGCATAACCAACACATAGACGTAACATCTTCTGTCATTTAACGTCAGTCATCCTCATTAATGTATTTTAAATTGTTTTCATATTTAGATATGACGGCCAGAAAAAATTAAGTTATGTTACGTTTTTGTTATGTTAAGTTGGTTCAGTGCCATTGACTTCCATTATTTTTCGTTGTTTTCCTTCAGTTTTCAGTCCATAATGGCGGCCGCGCCGTCACGTCATGGGGGCAACTGCTGCTATGGAGCGTTCTATTGAGTTTCGCCTCTTGGGCTTCTATACTCTTTGGCTCGATGACGCACTGGAGCCACTGAGTATGGCCCCTCCCCCAACACTATCATAACTGTCGATGACGCACTGGAGCCACTGAGCCTTGGCCCCTCCCCTAACACTATCATAACTAGAGCACATTCGCATCAGTTTGCCCGCTCGATCGCGAGTTACTGTCAGTGTCGTTAGTTACTACAGCCTACAACTTACAAAACAAAAACGATGATATCAAGAGGTGGATTTTGTGAAAAGCTACCTTGATGGAGAGCTGAGGATCACCACCAACATATATAGTGTTATATAGTGATGACGATTTCAAAACACGGCCTCATGAAGCTTCGAAGCGTTATGAATCAGTGAGTCGAATCATGATTCGGATCGCGTGTCAAACCCCCAAACTGCTGAAATTTGGTGATCCAAACTGCTGATTCGGCTCACTGATTCATAACGCTTCGAAGCTTCATGAGGCCGTGTTTTGAAATCGTCATCACTATATAAGTCGTTATTTAGGGTTTTTTTGCGCACAAAAACTATTCTCGCCGATTCATAAAGTTATTGTAGAACCACTGTAGTGAGATGGACTTTGTAACGACGTCTTTAGTACCTTTTAATGTCTTGAGAGTGAACCGTGCATTGTGCCAATGGAGGCCTTTCAGAGCCATCAGATTTCAACTAAAATATCTTAATTTGTGTTCCGAAGATGAACGTCTTACGGGTGTCGAACGACATGAGGGTAAGTAATTAATGACAGAATTTTCATTTTTGGGTGAAGTAACCCTTTAAGTTTATTAACGGAGGCCGAAATCCAGTGGGCTCTGGAAAGTCGCACGCAGTCCTACGTCACCGGACTAATCTTCACAGTACTTTAGACCAGTGTTTCCCAACCTTTTTTCAGTCATGGCACCCTTTGAAAATGTTCTCCATTTTGTGGCATCCCCTCGCATACGTTACGCTAGGGGTGTAACGGTACAGTTTGCTCACGGTTCAGTTTGTATCACGGTTTTAGGTTCACGGTTTCGGTACGGTTCAGTATTTGCTTTGTTCAGGGAAAAAAGGACTACGGTCAAATAAAAATAAAGAAAATAATAAGAACAAATAATTTAAATACAAGCAGCAGCATAAATAAATACTATTGAGCAAAGATACTAATAAAATAAACTATGCTTTTCAGGTTTTTCAGGTACGTCTAACATTAGTTTTCAGGTACAGAAATTGATCAAATGTAAAATAACATTGCATATTTGACTGTATAAATTAAAGATTAATCCTATTAAACTTACAAAAGCTATTCAATCAAGAGCAGTGAGTGATGTCCTTGCCTTTTGTTGTTTGACGTTAAACAGACCGCAGTAAAGGCTACTGCCCCTTTAAAGCAGCACTAGGTAACTTTTCAACCTTTATAATATATTTTCAAACCTCTTGTGATGATACATCGACTTACAATAGGTTGAATGACACGTCTGCCATAGCCTGACGGGGTCTGTATCGTTTTTAATCGTACTTTTAAACTTCGGGTTTCGGGTAGTAACCCGAGGGAAAAAAAGAACTACAAAATTCGACTGCTTTACGGCATATACGTCACTTCCACCACCACCCCCACTTCCTTAAATTCGGACGTGCGAGCCAAACTATCATTTGTTTGCCGAATGTTATAGTCATGGCCGAAGCAGCACAGAAAAATAAGAAAGCAAAGGTTTTGTCGGAGGAAAGCAAAAAGAGGAAACGAGAAAGTGATCGGATTAAAGGCAGGACGAGGATCAACATTGGGCCAGCGTTTGCTTGTTGGTGTTAGCTGAAGGAGGAGGGGCTACATTCTTGCAAGTATGCAATCATATTTTAGGATACCTAAAATGTCTGTGATATTGGTTTATTTATCTTGCCTCAAGCTATAATGCAAATCGATTTTTCAAATTTGCAGATTCATCTAGGGTAGCTTGATATTATAATATTGACGTTATATGGTTATTACCTACCACTCAAACATTAAATTGAAGTATCATATAGATTCTGTAAAACGTTAACCAATAGACTAGGCTACTATAATGACGCTGGCTTGTAAATGTGAGCATCGCGATCATTTGGCGTTTGAAAAAAACAAAACCCATGAAATTATATTCATATGACATGCTGAAACATATGCCACTGTACCTGGGATGAAGACATTTCACACGCGACGCAAGCAGAACACCTGCATGTGAACTCCGGCAGTGTTCAGGGCTATCATAGTTGTCATGTCAACAAATGCACGAGCAATGCATCCACTGATGTAGAATGACAGTTTACGACAGTAGTAGAGGACAATACTGTTTCCCAACTGTAGGGGGACCCCGAGAGCAAAAACTACCTAGTGCTGCTTTAAGACCTAATGCTCGGATATGCGTCGACTTTCTCGACTGTATAAAGTTTACTTAAGGCACATACAGACTATGTCTGCTAGAATACTCATCAAGATGGACATTGACATACTTTTTGTGTGAGTTTGTCCGTTCAAGAGCGAGACTTGAAAGAGAACTCAATATTTGCGCGCTGTGAGACGTGTGCGCGCTTCCGGATGAGTGCACAGAGACACATATTCTCACAGCGCGCGTGACTTCTCATTCGCGTCTTATGGTACTACACCCGGGTGATCACGGCGAAAATGACTGGTCAAATTCGAACATACGGCAGCACTAGCATGCATTGAACAAAGTTTACAAAGAGAGAATCATTTGAAAAATGTGAAGAAAAAAATATATATTTGAAGGACTTTTACACGTCACCCCGGTTGGGAAACACTGCTTTAGACAGCTATGGAAACGCAGACAGCAGCAGGTCTGAGGAGGAAAAAAAAGAGTTCCTGGGACAAAATGTTCTGGGTAATTTCGGTGGAAACGGGGCTTTTGTTCTGTTGTATTCATGTTGGGCTGCTGAATGTTAAATGGATCCAGTCTATGTTCATTAGAAATTATTTGATAATGCAGCAATAAACTAGCTAGTAGGCTATAAGTTAATTTTTACTTTGCTGAATTAAAACATGATCAAAACACTATCTATTTTTAATGACAAAATTTCAAATAAGATGGCAAGTGACAAATATCGGTATCGCCCAATAATTGTTTGTTAAAATCGGTGTCTGCCCCAAAAAATCCTATCGGTGCATCCCTAGTTATAACGGAGTTTTAGTTTGCGTGCTTTAGGATTTATCATGGATTTACTCCATTTACGAATTTTCGTGCACACCCCTATTTTTAATCAGTGCAAACTTTGGGCCAAACCGAGCCAGATTGGACTCCAGTCTCAGCACCCTTTTGGTGGAAAAGGGGTACCTGGGATATAGTGGCACAACCAGACACATGCCCTTTGCAGTCAATACAGAAGTAAAGTCCATCCCTTTCACTCCACCGCCAACAGTTGCTCTAACTAACCCCCTGACCCCGTGTTAATTTATGCAAGTGTGTGTATACGGGTGTGTTTACCACAGCGAGGCTCCTGGGGCGATCCCTTCATGAAGAGCATACAGGGTGCGGCGTTGATCAGCCTCTTCAGTCTCTCGTTGAGATCCTCTTTAGGGACGTCCCCCACCCCGACAGCCCCGCCCCCACTGGACCCCAACCTCTGCACCTTATTGGTCAGCTCAGGGGCATGCGCACCATCCAACCTGTCAATCTTCTCACCGCCCTGAGGGTTGACGGTAAACAAATAAATAAATAAATAAAAAACTCAAGAGTGAGTAGTGATAGATTGAGAGGGAGGGAAAAAAACAGCATTAATTTTTTAGGATGCTTGCCAGTTTGTTTAGATTGTGTGCTGGGAGAGAGAGAGAGAAAACAGGCCGCAGGCTCTCCTGGTTCTTTGACATGTTACGCCAAGAGAGGGAAAGTCTTGCCAAGCCGTGTGTTTGTTTAACCTCCGATTATTTCTCAGTTGCTTGATTCTAACATGAGGAGATTTTGCAGCTCACATTACTTGATCGTTAAACTCAACCTTCCCAACAGGCTCCGTTTTCCGAACCTCACCTCCCTCTGCTAAATAAACACAAAACACCATCGCAGCACACCTAACATAAATAAAAGCTGCTTGTACAGAAAAAACCTAGACGAAATCTGTCACGAATCAGAATGATGAAACATAAAGAACACAGTGTATTAGTGGACTTCATGTTACACAAAAATGAAGTAAAATCTGAAATGAAAACGGACCCCATTAACGTTCTTAATAAATTTGGCTGGTCGTAAATGTATTCTGCATGGTTCAGCAGTGCACATTATTATAAAGAATCTTTCACTTTCTCCACCTCTGAAACAACTTTGTGGGCTAGGAAAAATAATACTAACCAATAATTTCATTCACAATCCTAACATTCACAATCCACTCAAATTCAAACAAATAAGTCACCATTTTTCATACAAAATATTGTTTCATTTGTAAATACATGATTCTAATTAATTAATTCAAAGGTAACCTGGTGTATTTCTGTGTAATAGCAAAATAGAAAAAGTAAAAACACATAAAACAAACTTAGATGAACAAATTAATTTAACTGAAATCACAATTTAAGATTCATATTTCTACTTAAGAGTCAGTCAAATTATTTTTTGTGATGAATAAAATTACGCCACAAATGCTGTAGCTTAATTTCTATTGAACCTAACATTCTGCAAGGAAATTAGATTTGATTTATACAATTTTAGAACAAGTCTAACTTTTCAAAAGAAATTAATAAGTTAATTTAATGCAAGGATACATTAAAATGATTACAAATGACAGTAAAGACATGTATAATGCTACAAAATATTTAGATTTCAAATAAATTATGTTCTTTTAAACTTTCTTTTCGAAGGTTTCCACAAAAAATCTTAAGCAGCACAACTGTTTTCAACATTGATAATAATTATAAATGTTTCTTGAGCAACAAATCAGCATATTAGAATGATTTCTGAAGGATCATGTAACTGAAGAAAATTCAGGTATTGCGGAAATAAATTCGATTTTAAAATGCATTCTAATACCAATAATATTTTACAATATTTCAGTTTTTACTGTATCTGATCAAATAAATGCAGCCTTGTTTTTTTATGTTCTTACACCATTCAATAACAATCATACATACATAAAAAAGGCTGTATTTATTTGATCAAATACAGTAAAAAACGAAATATTGTAAAATATTTTTGAACGGTAGCGTACACTAAAGACATTTTAGTTGTGTTTTATATTATGTTTCCCATTTGTGTCTGAATTAACCTCATACTCTGGCAAACGTAAAAGTCTTGCCATTATTTATTTATAAACTTAATCATAATTTTAGGTCAATCTGAGCCCTTTGACGTAAATCTGACGTCAAATGTGTAAGTTTTACCTTGAAGAAGAGGAAGGTGGGAACTGAAGTGATCTCATACTTCTCAGAAACCTCCGGGACTGCCTCTGCCTCCAGCTAAAGAGAGTGAGAGAGAAAACTACTGTACTAATGATTCTTTATAATTCACATTAATAAAACATCACACACATCAACTTGTCAAAAATAACATCCACACTGACAGTTTATCTGGCTGTAAAAAAAACAAAAAAACATGTAACATTTTTTACATGGAAATTGAGAGCTAAACTACACATCTAAACTCCCCTGCTTCAGCTCTAACATGTAAAGTGATGACAGCTGATACTGGCAGTCAAAATTTGGACACACTTTATGTTGATTTTATGTCTCTGATGATCTTAAAAACATTATGATCTAAAGGCTTATGGTTAAATGGCTGAAACTAGTTTTGTATACATAAATTGTAACAACGCATGAATTTCTTAGACACTGAAATTATAAGCAAAGAAATTTATCAAATTCCAAGCTTATTCTAAGGAATCCGACCTAATTAATTTATATAGATTGTAAAAGGGCCGTTGACGCTTGAAGAACTCTTCTGCTCTGTTGACTATGTGATGAAAGACAGTATTAACCCTTGACAGAAGGTAAAATTCTCTCTGCTGGTTTAAGGCCATGAGGAAAGTAAAGTCATTCACAGCCTGAGGCATTTCAATGCGCTCCACTGGGAACCAGAGCAGAGGGAGGAGAGCAGTCGGATGTGTGCGCACAGGAAAATTTGCAAGAATAATGGCCATTTTCAAACAGGTATCTCGAACACCCCCGTCATCTGCAGTTGGTCAGAGAAGTTTTGGTTCGACCCCAAAGCTCTTACTGGTGTGTGCGCTGATTTGGATGCTCAAAATGAGTGATGTCAAATCGATTCATCGCGACTAATCGCATCTAAACTAGTGTTGTCAAAAGTACAGACCGCGATACCAAGTCGGTACTGATATTTTAAGAATGTGAGCGGACTCGTAAACACCTCTGACCGGCCATTGTGCTCACACGCTCATCAAATATGTCTGTGATTGGTTACAATGACCAGCGCTTCAAAAACATGTTATAATAAATATACATCAATGACGCTTTTCAGCGCTTACACAGATACACACAAGAGCATTTGAATGCAGGCGCCTTTCAGCCTACCGGTCCGCTGGTCGACGCCTGCTTGTGCTTTTAAACCCTCCCGCTTTCAAAACACTTTCAAACACTTCCGTGTGCTTTCAAATGCTCTCATACGTAGATCATTGTAGCCAATCACAGACACATCCAATGAGCGCGTGAGCACAATGACCAGTCAGAGGTGTTTACGATTCCAGCTCAACAGCGCTCAAAGCATCAAATTTTTTAAATTTCATTTACATAAATTTTTTTTAAAGTGGTATCGCGGTACTTTTGACAACACTAATCTAAACATAAACGTTTTTGTTTACATAATGTGTGCAAGTATGGCAAGCCGTTTTAACATTTAATCCTTAAAACGTACTAGTATCCATTTTCATGCTACTAGTACTTATTTTTTAGATACTAGTATATAGTAAAAATGTATGTGTTACTAGTAACAAAAGAATATTTACTAGTCACTATTGAAATAAGTATTATTATCTAATAAATAAGTACTAGTAGGCAGTGTCTAAAAAATAAGAAATAGTATCTAATAGGGGTGTAACGGTACACGTATTCCTAACGGTACACGGTGCACCGAACGGTTTCCGAAAGCAATCTTTAACAGTTAACGAAAAAAGCTGTGAGAATCTTATTTTCCGAATTGTGACGCATATCCGAGTGAAACGGCTTCTTGATCTTGAATGAGAAAAACATAGATTGGGACTTGATTTTACATTACTTGATTATCTACTTATTATAATTCATGCGTGTACTAATTCATAGGTGTACCGATTAAACAATATACATTTACTGTTATTAAATGAGCATATTTTTAGATTGAAATTAAAATAAAATGTTTCTTTTACAATCTCATTCAAAGCAGACATCAAATTTAGTCGTCTATCATTTGCCTTTCTACAAACTGGCCAAATAGTAAGCAAAAAGACTCACTTTGCAATAAGAAACAAAATGCAGGAAGACAATATGGCATATTCAAATATTTCAGCAGCCAGACATATACATTTCTGGCAGATATTGATTTGAGTTTGAGGCTGGAAACTGGAAACAAGCTTTATTTTTAACTAATTCTGCTTAAGATAGAAACTACACTTCAGCATTGCTGTACAACAACAATTTGCACAAATTAAATAGGAATATTATTTGCCGAAAATATGTCCAGACAATAGCGGTGTCCCAATTCAGAGGCTGCATCCTTCGAAGGGTGCATTCAAAGGCCTCTGAAGTCTGCGTCATTGTACTACATTACTACAAGAGTCAACGGTTCCCCTACCTTCACAAACATGGTGTGTTTGTGCTCTTTGGCTAATTCTGCCATCACATCGTTCATCTGTGAACACTGAGGAGCCCATGCTGCATGGAAATGGACAACGGTGAGGGACCTGAAAGGTAAGAACGAGAATGAGCTTTCAAGAAACCTAGATCACAGACTTTGAGATTTAAATTTAGGGAGGAAAATATACTTTTAAAGCAATTCCATGTAGAATTGAATCACTAGTTTCATTTAAATGTGCATTCTATACTGTAATGTGGAAACAATTTGATTTTTTAAATATATATATACCACAGTAATAGTATAACCAATCAATTAAATCATGAATACTTACTTCCTATTAGTGTTATTTATTTGAGCCATTTTTGTTTTTTAGTGCTTCACACAATGGTGATAGTTCATGTATAAACACTTGTCAGGTTTCTCCTTTAGTGAAACCAGCCCAGATAAAACACCATGCTGCATCATAATAACAATTAATGACTTTATTAATTGTTTGTCTGTTCATATTAATGTCCTCTGCAATGTACAATGAACAGGAAATACCAGTATTGAATGAAGAACCTTAATTAAAGTGTGGAAGCAAACTTGAAATGATTGTTGATGTAGCCTAGGCCCTAGTTAGTTATAATAAGGGCTGTGATTATGATCAGTCATATAATATAGTATATCATAATATAGTCATATTCGCTGAAAATATGTCAACAATTATTTTTGGCATACAAGTTTGGAATGACAGGACCTGACATTGACTAACAAGTAACTTACAGAAGGATTCATCAAAAAAATATAAACAGGTCTAGCTCAGCCTAGAGTTCTGATTATGAAACTAATAATATTAGTCATACTACTACAACAACAACAACAACAACTACTACTACTACTACTACTACTACTACTACTACTACTACTACTACTACTGCTGCTGCTGCTGCTTAATATTAGACTTTGACTGTAACTAAGGACGCTGAAAAACATGATTTTATCAAATGCTCCAACAACAAACCAAACAGGCAATTGTGAAGGACAGCTGACACACTATATTGCAATGTTAAAGCAATTATTCCATGATCCTAATCTATCGAGATCATACAAATCCATTAATATAGAAGTGCATTATATGTATTTGTGTTTATCTGAACAGGCCATCGGTTATTTCATTCTGTGCGACCAAAAGGCCTCTATAACCGTCCTATCCCCCTGTATATGTGTTAAATCAGATGAACAGCAGTGCGAATTGAATTACATTTAATGACAGACTTGTTCAATTGTAAATAATTGACTTACTTGCTGTATTTTTTTAATAATTCCTCAAACTGCTTCAGTGTTGTCGCGTCCGTGAGGTTCGCCATGCTGCCAGACATTATTAAGCGATCACCGAATCCTCCATCAGGATCAGGACACTGTACTGACGCAAAACATTACTAAACAATTAACGATATCCCTAACATCGAACACATACCCACACACAGTTATGTGATAAACACCGAGTTAAATAAGATATTGGTTAAACATATAAACGTGTGAGTTATAAGTAACATGTTAAGTTTTCAGTCATCTTCCTTGCACTTTCTTTCAGAGGTGAAATGTACAGTATGTAGAAATAACCTGATAATAACTTGAATGAGCACATCTTGCACTGCATCTTTCACTTGGATATTTTCCTTATGACTTACAATAATAATTATGTGTCATTTTGTAACTTGACAGTCACATTAATTAATTTTTATTCAAGAATAATGGCAACCCAGGGTTGGGAAATGCGCAACAATATAACATTAAGAATGACCCTAGGTTTACAAATTTAAGTGTGACAAATCCAGCGGTGAGAATAAACCATAAAAAATTTTTATTTTGAGGTGAACTATTCCTTTAAATTACATTGGCCGACTCATTCGCGCTCAATGCTCTCTCGTCAAATAATAATGCTCTATTTGACGTAGCCCCGCCTCTGTTTTCCCGTACTGTTCGTTGATTGGTTGGCGCAACTGTATGTCACCCATCTTGAACGATACAGGAACTATAACTCGGAATAAGCAGGACGTGAAGAGTCACTTGGGAAAGTGCAGCAGCATTGTTTTGATTTTAAAAACGGGAATTTTTAGACTTACTGTTTGTGTTTATTATATTTTTTATAATACTTGTGCAGAAACCTAGATGTGCGATGGATAAAAGATGAATACAGTGGGTTTTTGATTGTGCATATTGATCCAAATGGGAGGTCTGGGCGGATTATGTTAATTTATCAAGTGTTGTGCATTTAAATCTGCGAGTTTAAGGTAACGTTACTGTAAAATAATCAATGGATTGCATAAGTCCCATGCAGAATAAGAGAAGACGTAGTGGAGAGTTTGAACAGTGGCACAATCAGGCGGTAAATTGATTTATTTACTAAATTATATTATATGACTAAATATTTACTAACTCCTAATTCATGCTTTAAACATATCAAATATGCACGTATGTGTCTGCTTTGGATAGCATTTGTTTGACCTTCCATGGCATTTGCACAGACTGTTGCCCTTTACAAAAAGAGTTATTATTAGTGCCTATCCATAAACACCCAGCAGATCATCCCTGAAAATAGCTGTTATGATTTATAATAACCGTGGGCACCACCATGGCATGACAGCTGCTTTTTCTCTCATTGCCATCTTATTACATAATTAGGCTAAATATAGTTTAATGCATCTCTGAATTTCACAGAAACGGCCGTGTAATGGACTGGGAGGCCGAGGGCATGTTGAATATGGTGTGGTGGTGGTGGACACTCCAATGGAGACATGGGATGCCCCGAATCACAGCCCTCAAAATGGACACAGCGCCAGCGTCCCCGGCATGGTACATATTCTCACACATGCCTGTTCTCTGTCTAGTGGAAAATCCTATTGGAGTTTCTACCATAATTTGGAAGCAACCCTGACGGATCCTAATTATAATTTTTGTGTTCTTTTAGGATTCCAAACGCACATAAAATAACTAGGTATTTTCCGACACATAGTTCCCAATGCGGTAAAATGCCTGTTGTTTTTCTCAAGGAATTTAAAGAAACTTATATAGCCCATTTTTCCAATCCAAAATACATGCAATATCCAGTTTGATTGAAACAAATAATAATAATAATAAATGTTTCCAAACTAGGGCTCTCTCCTGTCTTATTTTCCTCTTCCTGTTTACAGTGTTGCGATGAACATGTATATTGCTCTTATCTGATGTGCTTGTGTTTATGGAGCTGTTGGAATGCAGGGGTTAAAGGTCACAGTCTGTTAGGTGGTCTGTTTTATGGCACTGTCTCTGTGAATATAATATTTTACCATAAAGTGACGTTTTACATTCAAAGTAACATTGTATCCTTAAAAACTTATTAGTCTTACGTTCTTTTTAATGGTGCATATCTATTTGCAAATCTTTATTTTAATCTCTAATGTGTTTTGGGCTTGCCAGCAGGTGTTACCCGCCCCGGGACGTGGTGTAGGACAGCATTGCCCCAGGTGTATGGCGGGTGAACCTGTGAGTAATATTTGGCATTGTTCTGTGTGGGTTGCAAATAATATTTCCTTCTCTTTTTATGTCATTTAGGGTTTGACAAGGGGAAAGAATGTGTGGATAACATGCCACTTTTTATGATATGACACATTCATCAATTTCTTGTGCAATTTGTACATGCGCACACTCAAGTCTACCTACAGCACTTTCACCGGACGGCGTTGATACAAGCAATATGATTGCCTTTGGAAATTTTGTACTTCCTGCAAATCAATATTTATTCATGACGAGAAAGAAATGCACATTTTGAACGGTTTTCCCGGAGGCCAGAGTACCTACCAGCTGATCTAACCACTACGACACGGGAACAGTCAGCATATATGAATATCAATTTGCGTAGGGTTAATGAACATTATACATACAATGCATTGGGTGTTGAGTGAAGTTGACCTGTGTCACATCAATGTTGCTCTCTGTCTCTGGCAGGGCCATATAAACCACATCATGAGGTATTGATCAGCATTGCCGGTGACTCCTGGAGAAAATGAATCGACTGAATAAACGGAGAAGGGAAAAGCGCTGCAGAGAAGCAGTCTGCGGTTTATCCGGACCATGTGGGGTTTTCCCGCATTGTGCCTTTCATGCCTTTTCCAAATCACCTCACCTAGTACTGTTTTATCTACAGAAGCACCTATTGTTTTGTAGCAGTGAGGGTTACAATACCGAGAACATGCACTCCAGTGACAGAAAAGGCAATGAATGATGGTCTAGATCACACTGCTGTGAAGTGTGTTGACATCTTTGCACTGTGCATTTGCCAGTGTTGCTTGGTCTCGATTTTCATAAAGCAATTACTGCTGTAGTCAGTGAAACTAATGCATACATATTTTTTTAGACTATTTTTCTAAAAAAAAAATAATAATCAAAAAGACTTATGATTAAATATGTTAATTCAAGTGTGAGATTGTTTTTAATTTCATTTAACCATGTTCATGGTTTAACATTTCAGCTTAATTTTATGTGGTTGTTATTAAATGTTTGAAAAATGTGTCAGCTTCATTTGAAATGAAGGATATTTTTTATAGATATTTTGTCTCTGTTTTGTTTTATCCCAATGGGTAAATTCTTGTTTTGTTTTCCTTTATTCAATGTTGTAATCGTTTACAGCGTTCTTCTTTTTTAACCCAATCCAGAATATTTTGCATTAAAGTCTAATTTGGTGAAAGCTTTTGTGATTTGTATCGTCAATTCAGGCTCCATATACAATGCCTGCTGTTCGCCAAAGTGAGCACAAGATGGCAGTGTCCCATTCCGTTTCTCTTCCAGGGGTGCTTTGACCAGTCACTAGTGTTTAAAATCCAGCTTTTCAATATTTGATGCCACTAAACATCTGTTTTTGCGTTTGATCCATTTGAAATATTCTTGGCATTTTTTTAAGAAAACATTTAATTTCAGAATACATGCTCTTTTTTAGTCCCGATTGCATGCATATACTACCTGGCTAAAAACAGTCGGGATTTAAGTAGGCCAATGCTTTTAAGTCTATGACTATGATCATTATTTATTATGTTTCTAGCGTGTTTGGCAACAGTTCTTCAAACCCTAATGTGTAGCTTTTCATTTCAAGAAAAATGTAATGTTCGGTCATTAATTATTCACCCTCACGTCGTTCCAAACCTGTAAGACCTTCGTTCATCTTCGAAACACAAATAAATATATTTTTAATCCGAGCTAGCTCTCTGACCCCACATAGTCTGCAACGTTATTACCACTTTCAAGGCCCAGAAAGGTAGGAAAGACATTGTTAAAATAGTCCATGAGACAGTCGTTCAACATTAATGTTATGAAGACGAGAATATTTTTTTGTGCTCAATGAAACAAATGACTTTATTAAACAATTTCTTCTTTTCTGTCTAAGGGTTCGTCTCAATCAGCTAGTAGTCAGGGCACTGATCAGGGAGTCGGCCATTTTAAAGGCTGTCTCAGTCGCAGAATCCTTCCAGTGCACTGAAACGGTCGCTCCCTAAAAAATCCCACAATGCACCGCAAAACCCAGGGTGCGTTGAAGCTTACTATAGCATGCGTCTAAAATCGTGTAGGCCCACTATGTGAGTAGGTACTACTTACTTCACAGCCGTTAAAAAAGTATGTTCTATATAGTATGAATGTGTAGTATGAATGTATTCTGGTCGTATTACATCCGCCATGTTGTTTTTATCACATGACCTACCAGCATCAGTTGCACTTCTTCACCTCCATCCATATCTCCCTAGTAAAGTGGCCAATCACACTTCAGAATCTCGCAGCAAGCAGTAGGTCATCCGGCTACTGAATTCGGACATACTACTGTTTTTAGCATACTATAGTAGGGAAGTATTCAATTTCGGACTAAGTTTATGTTCCCATAACAGAAGTAATGACACGCGATAGGCTATATGTTTTTAAAAATAGACATCATTATTGTATTATATTTCAGCATAAACATACATCGCTAGACAGGTAATAAACATAATAACATTTATAATTAATTTGCGGCTGAAATGTTGCACATATATGTAACAAGCAAAGTAGGCTATTTATCATTATGTACTTTAAATAACATATGGTAATGTCAAAAAGATATAATCTCTGCTGTTGTTCATAAATACCAGTAATGATGTTGTACAATTGTAACGGAGGCCAGCTATAGTTGCTGGGCGAGTAAACCTCACTCTTTTGATCTCAAGAGACATTCTAGCGACTGACGCTAGAGATTGCAGCCTTTAGCCTCCTTGTTAGAGCGTATGACTCTCATGCTGGCCGACCGGACACTTCGCCGGAAATAGAGTCATCAGTGTCCCAATGTGTATTGAGCCAGCGTCCTTTCCAGTGCCCTAATTCGTGTACACAATGATTCACGAGCTCGGGGCTAGGGAACTGATTGGGACGCACCCTAAGTCTCCTACACTATTCACGTTGTAAACACAGTGCCGTGCTTCCGGGTTTTAAGTCAGAATGCCGGCTCTCTATTGGCCAGCTCCTGCGTCAACATCACACGTCTGCCAATACAGAGTTCTGACTGTGCACCATAGGAGACTGACACAGAATAGAAGAAATGGTTGAATAAAGTTCTAAAATAAATTTTCCCACACAAAAAGAATTCTTGTCACTTTTTAACAAGTATGTATGTAGCATGTATGTATTCACATGAACTATTATAACAATGTCTTTACTACCTTTCTGGGCCTTGAAAGTGGTAATTACGTTGCAGTCTGAGGGGTCAGAGAGCTCTTGGATTTCATCAAAAATATCTTAATTTGTGTTCCAAAGATTAACAAAGATCTTACAGGTTTGGAGGGACATGAGGGTGAGTAATTAATGACATAAATGTCCTTTTTGGGTGAACTATGCCTTTAAACAATAATGTAGGAAGACACAGCATGGCTTTATTCCAGGATGACAAAGCCAAGATTCATCAGGCTCAAATTGTGAAAGAATGGTTGGGAGGGAGCATGAAGAATCATTTTCACATATGAATTGACACCTCTGAGTCCTTAAATACATTAAAAATCTTTGGGGTGTGGGAGGATACTTTACAAAGTGCTTGACTTCTGCATTGTCAAAACAAGATCTTGACCAAAAATGTACCCACCTCTTGATCGATTAGGGTTAGAAGACACATTCTTAAGTATTTGACTATTTAAATCCAAACAGTGACTTTTTTTCTTGGCCGGGCAGTGTATAAACCCCTTTTAACGTACTTCTAATGAAGTTTTACATTCTCAGTAATGACTCCGATTAATATGAAGAACACCTGCACCACACATTGATGCTTTTTCCATGAGGGGCAAAGACTTATATTAGCTATTCCCCTCAGACAGCAAGTTTTAATACTCATTTTGACATGAGTGACTCTTCTCGCAGATATGACTTCCTCAAGCTGCGGCCCTGCTCATAAAACAAGCTTCTCCTACAAGAGACTTATAAGAGTGGCCGTGTATTCATAAGTCATAGTTTCTGCTCCTGTAAGTTATAAAGGAATTACCTCAGCTCAGGAGGAGCCGTGGGGACGGGTCGAAGTTTGTGCTAAGTCAACCAAGATGGATTTAAGTATATTACCAGCTCAATCTTCCTCACCCTCCCTCAGTGTTAGCTTTTGTCGGTGGAGAAATGAGAGGCAGCGTTCAGACAAAGCTTGACCTCTTGGGGCCAGCTCTCAGAGCCTAGATTTTCAATAATGTAGGACAATAAAGCTTAGTCCTATAACCTACTGCAATATGCTACAAGTGTAAAGAGCTTAGCTGCTAATAAAGGAGGCCGGCGAGGAGTGAGAGAGCGAACGGGAGGAAAAAAAGGAAAACAACAACTCATCTTCAGAACTCATATTTGGAGATCAAGTGCGGCCCATAAGAGCATTTCATAAGGACAGTAATGAGATGCTGAGGAGGAAGACGAGGAGATCAGACCGGTCAAGCCTGACAACTGCTATCTGACACAGTGGATATGAATGCGGGATCTTCCTCTAGTCCCTCCGAGCGCTCCTGACAGGTGCACATATATGTTTGTTTAGATGTTGGTGCTTTCGTCCTCATAGATGAGTTATTATTTTTCTCTCCAGCCCCCCGCCGCTCTCCCGGTGACCTGGCGCTGCGTGGACCTGCTCCTGGTTTCCTGTAAGTGGCCCAGGTTGCCTGTGTGTTCTCCTCAGGGAGACAAAGGGCTATTATGGGTTTATTGTACAGATCAGCGGGGTCAGGGTACGCCGTGTGCGCATGCAGGGGAAATTTCTGGTTCTCGTTCGTTGTCAGCAGGGAGGAGGAAAACCAATCGAGCGTTCCAACGTGCTGACTGGTTGCTTTCTTGATTATATATGCGTATTAATGATGAAACTAACATGGGCTGTGTTCGCAATGGAATATGCTCTTAAAAATAAACGTTCAAAGGGGATTTTCACAGCGATGCCATATAGGAGAACCAGTTCTAAGTAAGAAAATATATATATATATAAACAATTTTTTAAATAATGCAAAAAAAGTGAGTGGTGGCAGCTTATAAAAAAGAGATGTTACACGAAATTGCACTAATTACTTCAGATTCATCCATTGTACTGGAAATGGAAGGCCAATTTAAAGCCCACTTTATACTTCTGCGTCGTGTGTACGCCATAGCTATGTCTTAGGCTGTGTGTTGCATAGCCTACGACGTACCCTGATGTGCACCCCTCCAAAAATGTAACAACGCATCAATTCTACTCGGACCGCAAGCGCTGTGATTGGTCTGCCAGAACCCCTCCCTCAAGGGTGTACAATCTCCCTCTGCATGTGTAAGTGCACGTCAACACAGACAAGGACGCAGAAGTGTAAATGAAAATCGGCGCGTAGCCCACGGTGTAGAGGCTGCGGCGCAGGTCCAGAACAAAAGTATAAATCAGCCTTAGGGCTGCATTGTGGGATACAGTATTTCACACAGTGGACTCTGTTCAAATAGGCTGCATCCGAATACGATCATACTATATAGTAGGCGAAAAACAGTATATGACAAAATAAGTATGTCCGAATTCACAGCAATCATGATCCTTGATTCTGAAGTGTGCATGGACACTTTACTATCCCATGAAACAATGTAACTGACGCCGGTAGGTCACATGATAATGTGAAACATGATGAATGTAGTACGCCCAGATTACATTCACACACATTCATGCTATATAGAACTTTTTTAGCGTTCACAAAGTAATTACTTATTCAAAATAAGTATGTGCTCAAGAGAATATGCAATTTCAGATGCAGCCATAGAATGCTACACCCTTAAAAATAAAGGTGCCAGGAAGAACCAAAAAGGGGTTTCAGGGCGATGCCATACACTCAAAAAAAAAAGGTTCTACATGGCACCAAAAATGGTTCTTGGCTCGTAATCATAGGGGAACCTTTTTTAGTGCTATATAGCACCAATTTTGGTGCTTCAGTGGTTCTTCAGTGGTTCTTCAGAGGTTCTTCATCGGTTCTTTGACTAAGGTGCTATACAGCACCGCTAACCATGGTGCTATATAGCACCGCTACCATATACAGAACATGTTAAGATATGGTGCTATATAGCACCCAAAGTGGTTCCTCTATGATTACGACGAAGAACCATTTTTGGTTCCCTGAAGAACCATTCTTTTCTAACCATAGTCTATAAAGAAACTTTCTGCACTACAAAGAACCATGGTAACGCTTTAGATTACGGCCCGGAAAGTACTGTGTACACTCTAAAAAAAAAGGCTCGTAATCATAGGGGAACCTTTTTTAGTGCTATATAGCACCAATTTTGGTGCTTCAGTGGTTCTTCAGCGGTTCTTCAGAGGTGCTATATAGCACCTTAGTCAAAGAACCGGTGAAGAACCTCTGAAGAACCGCTGAAGAACCTCTGAAGAACCACTGAAGCACCAAAATTGGTGCTATATAGCACTAAAAAAGGTTCCCCTATGATTACGAGCCAAGAACCATTTTTGGTGCAATATAGAACCTTTTTTTTTTTAGAGTGTAAGTAAAGAGAATTTACAGCATATTTTTCGGTAATTATAGTGTAACTATAAAGTAAGTATGTGTAGGTATAAGGGAACAATATGTAATATTGGGGGTATAAAGGGGTAACTATCAGGAAAATGTAAGTATTTTTTTAATAAGGGGTCATTTTCCGTGTAGTTACAGGGTAAGTACAATAAACAACATGTACAAAATCTGATATCACTCCGAAATATTTATTTTAATCCAAAACAGATTTGACACTTCTTATTCATTTAAAAAAAAAAAAAATGTTCATTTCAAATAATAACATCCGGACAGAAAGAGGCACGTTTTGTCCCTTTTTTGTTTCTCTTGCCTGTCTTCCTCTTCGTTATCGTTATTTCCACTGATGGCTCTTAAGATGAATCCCATGTCTTTTGATATTCTGTATTATTATTTATTAAAATAAAAAGTACACCAAGAAATGCTCTCATAATTTACTAATCTTTTACCAAATGAGTTTTCATTAGCAGAGATTATTTATTTTTCTGTGTTCATATGAAGAAATTAAGTCGTATACATCTCGGATGGCATGAGGGTGAAAGACGAGTAAACGGTGAGGACATTTCTGTGTGCACTGTATTTTCAGTGTAGCTTCATAATACAGAACACTAGCTAGAGACATGGGATTCCTTCTTTAGATTCATCTGTGGCAAGGACGAAAAAGTAGAGGAACAAGACGAGGATAAAGCCAAGCAAGAGAAACGAATAAGTGTTGTAAATCTGTTTTTAAAAACTTTTTTAAATAAAGGTTTCCGAGTGATATCAGATTGTGTAAATTGTGTAGATGTGTTAATTTTCCTGATAGTTACCCCTTTATTCCACCAATATTACATATCATTCCCTTATACCTACACATACTTACTTTATAGTTACACTATAATTACCGAGAATTATGCTGTAAAGTCTCTTTACTTACACAGTACTTTCCGGGCCGTAATCTAAAGCGTTACCAGAACCATTTGTGCAATGGAAAGGTTCTTTTGATATTAAAGGTTCTTCATGGAACCATACACCCCGCCAAGAGTGTACATTGTTGTCACATGACTTCATGTTCATCGTGTGAATGGCATTCAGTTACCATTTAAAAAAAAAAGATAATTTTTAATGTAATTTTGTGTAAAAACGACATATCTTTTGGCAATCTGAACAAATAATGATTAAAAATGAGATGCTAACAATCTTTTGTAAAGATCCAACTTTCCCGGTTGGATTTCCATAACTCTATCAAAACCATTTTTTTGGCTTTAACCTACAGGTTGAGAACCACTGTTTTATGTATACTGAAAATGTGCATGTTGTATATACTGTAGAAATAGTAAGCGAAGAATATTTGTATCGCTTTTTCTGAACATATAGCCATTGTCAAGTCATTAAAACTGTTGTAAGACCCTTATTTAGACTTGAGAATCTCATAAAACAGGAAACTGTTGCTCGTTGAGAGACCTCAGTTAAAGAGTCCAAAGGCCGAAACGCAGCAGTGACAAAATTTCCATCTTTCCTCTGCCTCTTCCCGAAGTTTAGGCCCGTCTCTTTCATGGCTGTGTTCTTTTCTGGATCTCATATACTCTTACACCATTTCCACCTACTTTGTTTATGAGGCTTTGATCCACAATATTCTAGGCTAAGTTACACCCATGCTCTGCAAGGTGAACCTGTCGGCATTGTTCCCAACGGGAACCTAATACTCGTGGAGTCTTTCCTCTCTCCTCTCAAAAAACTGCTCTCTTTAGTAACAGAATTCTCCAAAGATGCTGAACAAAAGGTCATGCACAAAGACACAATTTTATGCTCCTTTAATGAGTCAAATTTGCTACCTCTGCACTCACTTAAAGATACTTTGCTAGATAACGGCGCATTATCAGAACCCTCGTCAATAAAGGGCGTAACTCTTTGAATGCAGTTAAAGTGTAAATGCACCACGCGGGCGACCTGTGTATATATGACCATTTTGCGCCGTTAAGATATCTACATCTTTCGGCCTAATCTTTTGATGTTTCCTGTTTATGAATGGACTGAAAGCTGCACATTGTGGGAAGGAATAAAGAGCCGTGGAGGTGTCTGCATTATATCTGTTAAAGCGAGTCTCAGAGACATGAATGTGGGGCACTGATTCATTGTGTCCCGCGGTTGCCTCATTCAGACTTTCATGGAAGCCTTTTGTCCTAAATCTTAAGATCCATCCATTTAAAATCACGCCCGACAATGCTCTCATAGATGGTTAATATGCATACGTTGGCTTTTGTTAAATTGCTTTCATAAATGGATGATTTTGGGAGGGATTCGCTGGATTGTTTATTTATTTATTTCATTTTTACAGAATCAATATCCTATTGCAGAGAGATATTGTAATGTGTAACCTTTACCCAATATGTTTTATTCATCTTCAGAGGAAAACGTGGGATGCAGGGGCCTGAAATGTAATAACCAAACCACACAAATTAGTTTGACTACAAACGATATTCTACCATTGTGGTGCAACCTCTTAAAATGAAATACCGAGAATCATCGTAATGCTTAAAAACAACTTGAAACCTTGACAAAAATATCGCCAGGTATTCCTTTGTTCTGCATCGGGAGCCCTTCATGGCTTGAACATAATCATATAAAGGTGTCTAGGACACCTTTATCAAATATTAATGTCTCATAGTATGATGTCAAGGTCGTGGATGAAGGATTATAATTGTGGATCTCACAAAAACACATTTCAGGTCATATTCCATCGCTTTAAAAGGTATATCAATAAAATAAGACAATGAAGCCTTTGTGATATTATTTTATTATAATTAAGCACAATAAATTCTGATTACTGTAATGCAATGGCATAAAGGTGTACAAAAATATATAATGGCATGATTAGAATGCTTCATTTTCATTTATATATGAATTTGAATCATGTGTTTGACTTTATCATATTCAGCATGTGTGTCATTTTGTTTTCTTTGGTGACACGTTTCAAAACAACTCCAGCGTATTTGTATTGGTTTTATTGAATCATCTGTTGTGTGTGATGATATGTCACAAACCATGTGCAAATTTGTAGCTTGTGCTTTGAAAGCAACACACATCAAGTCATGTAAAAATGCGCTTTTATTTCCGAAAGCCACATCTCTTATCATCGCTGGCTCCCCTGGGAACGGAGACCTCGGCGAGACCTCTTTCCCTTCAGTGAAAAAACAATAGCACAACCGATGCTGGTGTATTTTAAGGTTTTTTACTTAGCCTCGATCACCTCTGTGGCTCTTAGTGAGCCTTGACAGTGCTCGAAGCTCTCCAGGCGCTCAAAGCATTCCCCACAGACCCACACAACATACATGATGCCATGAAAGCATGTAGAGTAGCGCTGCCGTGTCGACCTGTCAGTCAGGAGTCAGACGCCGCTAACAGTTGAAATGCTAGAAGTGTTCGAGCACGCACACACACACAAACAGGCCTCTCTCTCGCTCTGTTTAACGCCAGGCTGAGTGTCAGAAGAGACTGAAGTGAACAAAAGGAAGCGAAGCCCACGTGTGTCATGCAGGAAGGGAGCAAACGCAGCTAATGCTGGCGTTTTATCTCCTCACACCCTCCTGATAAAGAATATAAAGCATAATATAGATTAATAATGCATGCCGAGTTCACAGCCCCCCTGTCTTGTTTGTATCTACGCAGCAGTCGTGGTAAATACGTCGGATGATGTTTACAGAGGAAGCTGCGCACCTGGCTTTAAAGGTTAAATCAAATCCGAGTCAAAGAGGGGCGAACGTGCAGCCTGTCCCCTGAGGAAGCACAGAAAGGTAAAGAGAATTAAGACGCACGCATGCTGTTCTGCTCGGGAAGGAAACTTTGCGGTTCCTGGCAACGACAGGCCTGTTGATTCACACTCGCGCAGATTCGATTCACATCTTTCTACTTACCACCTCCAGCAGCCAAATGGGATAAACAAGCTGCTGGCTGTTTGCTGATTAGCTTGAAATATAAATTTGAGGCAGCGTAAAATGCTGAAAAACACCTGCAAGTGAAGTAGGCCAGTTTAGCTTCCTCCAAGATATCTGCTGCGTTGACAGTTTTTTTTTTTAAGTAATGATTTTTGTCAGAAATGAAAACATTTACAGGGCAAAAGAAGGAGACGGGAAAGCCAGATATGCACAACGGCCAATGGATGTGCTACTTAAAAAAAGCTTTTGGCTTTTTTTAATCATGGTTATCATTTTGACACACTTTTTGCGACCCAAATGTCATTTTAATTAGAAAAGAAACTGTTTATTATAAATTATTCACAATTTCTTTTCATTATTTGAAACAAAACGTGTTTTCTTGGGAATATTGTTTTGAGTGGTATCCTAATCTGAGAGATTAATGGCTGCATCCAAAAGAAGTAATATTCACAGTACTCATAAAAGAGCAGACAAAAAGTACCCGGATGACCTACTTCTTCCGGCGAGATTCTGAAGTGTGCATACGGTGAACACTTTACTATCCCATGAGGCCACGGGACAGGATTTGTGAATGGCAGCGAAGCGACGCAACTGACGCTGATAGGTCACATGATAACGACAACACGGCGAATGTAGTACGCCCAGATTACATTCATACACCAGTAAAAATGATGAGTTGGATTTACTTAAAATATATATGCATCATTTTTGCATCACACTTTTAACTAAACCCAACTCGGAATAATTTTACTAAAAATTAACGATAAATACTTAAATATTTGAGTTCACTCAACATTCTTTATTTAAAAATATATGTAAGATGCATATGTGCAAGTTAACATTACTTAGTAGATTATATTGTGTTAGGCTACATATATTTTTAAGTAAAGACTGTTGAGTGAACTCAAATATTTAAGTACATATAAAAAAGGTTTTCTTGTTAATTTTAAGTAAAATTATTCCAAGTTGGGTTTACTTAAAAAATGTGATGCAAAAATGGTGCATCTATATTTCTAGTAAATCCAACATATCATTTTTACTAGTGTAATACAGACATACATTTTTAGTGGTCGTGAAGGAATTACTTATGCAAAATAAGTATTCAAGAGAGTGTGCAATTTCGGATGCAGCCTATGTTACTTGTCATCCTAAAAAAATTGTTCGTGAAATCCCTTAAATTAAAGACACTCCGTAATGACATCATCATCCGGGATGTGACATCACTTTGGAGGGAAAACAACAGGGCTGCGTTCACCCCGACAAAACGTTTTTTAAACGGAAACGGTGCTGCGTTGAACACCCTGTTCTGATGACGCAAGAGTTGCAACTATGGCAGCTGAGAAGGCCATAGTTTTGTGTTCATTCTTTGTGTTCTTTTTGAAGAATTTTCAGAGCCTGATGAAATCGATATAAATATGTGTTTAATACTGCAAAATACGCTCGATGCAATCACTTCCCTTGCCGTCCAGAATAAAAGAGAACACCCCCATCCCATTTAATTAACTTTTTTTTATCTCCTGGTAATCGATTCTAATTTAAATCATTTTATTTCTAGTTCTTACTTTTTTAATATCTTGTATTTTCTTTCTCATTTTTATGTAAAGCACTTAATTACCATTGTGTATTATACTACATCATTGTAACTACATCATCATGTTGATATGCTATATTTTTTACTATAAAACTCTTATGACAATCGTAATATCTTCAATTGTTGCATATACTGAGCTGAGCTTACACATTTGTAAACAACTTCTCTTGGACCTGTGCGAACTGTCTCTTTAATACCGCGTGGTTTATATACATGTTGCTGCTGATTGGGCTGAAATATTTGACACACCCACCAAACAAGAGAAAACGTATATCTCACCGTTTCCAGGAAACATGTCGTTCAACCCGGAAACCGTAGCAAAATGTTGCGCAAAATGCTGTTTGAACTTGAACGTGCCCCAGTACAAACATTAGTGAGTAAAAGCAATGGTTTCATCAAATTCTAGCATTCTTTCATCATGTTTGATGAAAATAAATCGGTTTGTTGTATATAAGGTGGTTAAATTAGTCTATCTATCTGTCTGTCTATCTATCATCCATCCATCCATCTATCTTTCTAGCTATCTCTCTACTCTACACTCTAAAAAATGTGGGGTTAAAAACAGCCTAAGTTGGGTTGAAAATGGACAAACTCAGCAATTGGGTTGTTTTATCCCAGTAAATTGGTTGTTTTAACCCAGCGGTTGGGTTAAATGTTTGCTTAAAACAACCCAATTGCTGGGTTAAAGCAACCCAATCGCTGGGTTAAAACAACCCAATTGCTGGGTTTGTCCATTTTCAACCCAACTTGTTTTTTTTTTTAACCCAGCGTTTTTTACAGTGTACTCTACTCATTATTTTATGAGTAAAATTGAGGTTTTTGGTGTTTGAAATATTAAATCGTGTTGATTGTTCAGTGAAAAGACCTTAAAATGAAGCACATTCTGAGCACAGAGCTCTTTTACTGCCCATATTTCACATTCAAAACCATTTCGCTATGAGTTCTGAATTTATTTTCTGCTCCAAACAGGAAACAACAAGTACACACGAGTGCATCGTTTTTATTTATTGCATATTTAGCCCATGCTACAGCTCAATGAACAAAATCATCATAAACAATAAACACATTTCTTTGCACGGTCTCTGTGATCAAAGCTTTGGCAGTCTAATCTAACCAATTAATCCATTTATCAGCGGCGCTCTAACAAACATGCCCTCCATATGCTGTCTCCAACACACCCTCTTCCTCGGAGAGAGCAGCTCAGAAACTAGGGCGTTGTGCTCACCACAATCACGGCGTTGTTCCTTCCCTTGGATTTTGAAATAAGTGGGAATGAGTCGAGCATTTCAATCTTTTAAAACTTTTGCACGTACTTATACACACACACACACACACACACACACACACACACACACACACACACACACACACACACACACACACACACACACACAGACAAAGAGAAAACAATTCTTGTGAAATTGGGGGTAAAGGGTTTTTGAACACAGATGTTGCATTTCACTGTTTAATTTAAAGCTCTGTGAATTTATTTTCACAGTTTTTTCACCTCTGTGGTCCCAGTACACAGTGCAGAACTAACAGCACTTATTTTAAGCATTTACTTGGTGTGTATGTGTGTGTGTGTGTGTGTGTGTGTGTGTTTTCACGGCTGCATCTTCATCTTTCTGTCTGTTAATAATGTAGAGTTCACACATCAGAATGATCTTCACGTTCTCCATCTGAGCAGGTTTCCTTTCTTACTTTCTCTGCTTTTTTTATTTCTCTTTATGAAATCTGCAGGAAATTCTCAGCTCTTAGATTCTCTGACAGCATCTGTCAAAACCTCCTGTATACGGCTTTACAACAACACAAACATCCAGTGGAAAAACCTTCGATCTGAAAACCACGAGCCATTTCCTTGTGTTCCATTATAGGAATCAGTCTGATAAACTGCAATGGACGCATCCTTTAATAAACTGAGCTACTGAGTGCGGTCCAAAACTCTGAGAGCACAATGAAAACATGTGATTTCTTTCATTTAAATTTAAACCAAGTTTTAGAATTTTTAATAAAAGGTATGATGCTAAATTTGCCACTATGTCACTAATCAAATGTAAGCAAATTAGTGACATTGGTCATTCTCTGTATTTTTCTTTCAAGCTTTTAAGCTGCTGTGATTAAAGCAAATGGATGACACTAAATACGAAGACATTCTGACATTCATAAAATTGTTATTCTGGTCATCATACTTTACACTAAATTAGAACATTCGGCCCCACTTTATATTAGGTGGCCTTAACTACTATGTACTTACATCGAAAAAATAAGTGCAATGTACTTATTGTGTTCATATTATATTGCAAACACTTTTGCTGATATTGAGGTGGGATACGGGTAAAGTTAGGGACAGGTGTGGTGGTATGGGTAAGTTTAAGGGTAAAGTTAGGGACAGGGGTGGTGGTATGGGTAAGTTTAAGGGTAAAGTTAGGGACAGGTGTGGTGGTATGGGTAAGTTTAAGGGTAAAGTTAGGGACAGGTGTTGTGGTATGGGTACGTTTAAGGGTAAAGTTAGGGACAGGGGTGGTGGTATGGGTAAGTTTAAGGGTAAAGTTAGGGACAGGTGTGGTGGTATGGGTAAGTTTAAGGGTAAAGTTAGGGGCAGGTGTGGTGGTATGGGTAAGTTTAAGGGTAAAGTTAGGGACAGGTGTGGTGGTATGGGTAAGTTTAAGGGTAAAGTTAGGGGCAGGTGTGGTGGTATGGGTAAGTTTAAGGGTAAAGTTAGGGACAGGTGTGGTGGTGTGGATAAGTTTAAGGGTAAAGTTAGGGACAGGTGTGGTGGAATGGGTAAGTTTAAAGGTAAAGTTAGGGGCAGGTGTGGTGGTGTGGGTAAGTTTACGGGTAAAGTTAGGGGAAGGTGTGGTGGTATGGGTAAGTTTAAGGGTAAAGTTAGGGACAGGTGTGGTGGTGTGGGTAAGTTTAAGGGTAAAGTTAGGGACAGGTGTGGTGGTATGGGTAAGTTTAAGGGTAAAGTTAGGGACAGGTGTGGTGGTATGGGTAAGTTTAAGGGTAAAGGTAGGGACAGGTGTGGTGGTATGGGTCAGTTTATGGGTAAAGTTAGGGACAGGTGTGGTGGTATGGGTAAGTTTAAGGGTAAAGTTAGGGACAGATGTGGTGGTATGGGTAAGTTTAGGGGTAAATATAGGGACAGGTGTGGTGGTATGGGTAAGTTTATGGGTAAAGTTAGGGACAGGTGTGGTGGTATGGGTAAGTTTAAGGGTAAAGTTAGGGACAGGTGTGGTGGTGTGGGTAAGTTTAAGGGTAAAGTTAGGGGCAGGTGTGGCGGTATGGGTAAGTTTAAGGGTAAAGTTAGGGGCAGGTGTGGTGGTATGGGTAAGTTTAAGGGTAAAGTTAGGGACAGGTGTGGTGGTATGGGTAAGTTTAAGGGTAAAGTTAGGGGCAGGTGTGGTGGTGTGGATAAGTTTACGGGTAAAGTTAGGGACAGGTGTGGTGGTATGGGTAAGTTTAAGGGTAAAGTTAGGGGCAGGTGTGTGGTATGGGTAGGTTTAAGGGTAAAGTTAGGGGCAGGTGTGGTGGTATGGGTAGGTTTAAGGGTAAAGTTAGGGACAGGTGTGGTGGTATGGGTAAGTTTAAGGGTAAAGTTAGGGACAGGTGTGGTGGTATGGGTAAGTTTAAGGGTAAAGTTAGGGGCAGGTGTGGTGGTATGGGTAAGTTTAAGGGTAAAGTTAGGGACAGGTGTGGTGGTGTGGATAAGTTTAAGGGTAAAGTTAGGGACAGGTGTGGTGGAATGGGTAAGTTTAAAGGTAAAGTTAGGGGCAGGTGTGGTGGTATGGGTAAGTTTAAGGGTAAAGTTAGGGACAGGTGTGGTGGTGTGGATAAGTTTAAGGGTAAAGTTAGGGACAGGTGTGGTGGAATGGGTAAGTTTAAAGGTAAAGTTAGGGGCAGGTGTGGTGGTGTGGGTAAGTTTACGGGTAAAGTTAGGGGAAGGTGTGGTGGTATGGGTAAGTTTAAGGGTAAAGTTAGGGACAGGTGTGGTGGTGTGGGTAAGTTTAAGGGTAAAGTTAGGGACAGGTGTGGTGGTATGGGTAAGTTTAAGGGTAAAGTTAGGGACAGGTGTGGTGGTATGGGTAAGTTTAAGGGTAAAGGTAGGGACAGGTGTGGTGGTATGGGTCAGTTTATGGGTAAAGTTAGGGACAGGTGTGGTGGTATGGGTAAGTTTAAGGGTAAAGTTAGGGACAGATGTGGTGGTATGGGTAAGTTTAGGGGTAAATATAGGGACAGGTGTGGTGGTATGGGTAAGTTTATGGGTAAAGTTAGGGACAGGTGTGGTGGTATGGGTAAGTTTAAGGGTAAAGTTAGGGACAGGTGTGGTGGTGTGGGTAAGTTTAAGGGTAAAGTTAGGGGCAGGTGTGGCGGTATGGGTAAGTTTAAGGGTAAAGTTAGGGGCAGGTGTGGTGGTATGGGTAAGTTTAAGGGTAAAGTTAGGGACAGGTGTGGTGGTATGGGTAAGTTTAAGGGTAAAGTTAGGGGCAGGTGTGGTGGTGTGGATAAGTTTACGGGTAAAGTTAGGGACAGGTGTGGTGGTATGGGTAAGTTTAAGGGTAAAGTTAGGGGCAGGTGTGTGGTATGGGTAGGTTTAAGGGTAAAGTTAGGGGCAGGTGTGGTGGTATGGGTAGGTTTAAGGGTAAAGTTAGGGACAGGTGTGGTGGTAAGGGTAAGTATAAGGGTAAAGTTAGGGGCAGGTGTGGTGGTATGGGTAAGTTTAAGGGTAAAGTTAGGGGCAGGTGTGGTGGTATGGTAAGTTTAAGGGTAAAGTTAGGGACAGGTGTGGTGGTATGGGTAAGTTTACGGGTAAAGTTAGGGACAGGTGTGGTGGTATGGGTAAGTTTAAGGATAAAGTTAGGGGCAGGTGTGGTGGTATGGGTAGGTTTAAGGGTAAAGGTAGGGACAGGTGTGGTGGTAAGGGTAAGTATAAGGGTAAAGTTAGGGGCAGGTGTGGTGGTGTGGGTAAGTTTAAGGGTAAAGTTAGGGGCAGGTGTGGTGGTATGGGTAAGTTTAAGGGTAAAGTTAGGGACAGGTGTGGTGGAATGGGTAAGTTTACGGGTAAAGTTAGGGACAGGTGTGGTGGTATGGGTAAGTTTAAGGATAAAGTTAGGGGCAGGTGTGGTGGTATGGGTAGGTTTAAGGGTAAAGTTAGGGACAGGTGTGGTGGTAAGGGTAAGTATAAGGATAAAGTTAGGGGCAGGTGTGGTGGTGTGGGTAAGTTTAAGGGTAAAGTTAAGGGCAGGTGTGGGGGTATGGGTAAGTTTAAGGGTAAAGTTAGGGACAGGTGTGGTGGTATGGGTAAGTTTACGGGTAAAGTTAGGGACAGGTGTGGTGGTATGGGTAAGTTTAAGGGTAAAGTTAGGGGCAGGTGTGGTGGTATGGGTAGGTTTAAGGGTAAAGTTAGGGGCAGGTGTGGTGGTATGGGTAAGTTTAAGGGTAAAGTTAGGGGCAGGTGTGGTGGTGTGGGTAAGTTTAAGGGTAAAGTTAGGGACAGGTGTGGTGGTAAGGGTAAGTATAAGGGTAAAGTTAGGGGCAAGTGTGGTGGTGTGGGTAAGTTTAAGGGTAAAGTTAGGGGCAGGTGTGCTGGTATGGGTAAGTTTAAGGGTAAAGTTAGGGACAGGTGTGGTGGTATGGGTAAGTTTACGGGTAAAGTTAGGGACAGGTGTGGTGGTATGGGTAAGTTTAAGGGTAAAGTTAGGGGCAGGTGTGGTGGTATGGGTAGGTTTAAGGGTAAAGTTAGGGGCAGGTGTGGTGGTATGGGTAAGTTTAAGGGTAAAGTTAGGGGCAGGTGTGGTGGTGTAGGTAAGTTTAAGGGTAAAGTTAGGGACAGGTGTGGTGGTGTGGGTAAGTTTAAAGGTAAAGTTAGGGACAGGTGTGGTGGTATGGGTAAGTTTAAGGGTAAAGTTAGGGACAGGTGTGGTGGTATGGGTAAGTTTAAGGGTAAAGTTAGGGACAGGTGTGGTGGTGTGGGTAAGTTTAAGGGTAAAGTTAGGGACAGGTGTGGTGGTATGGGTAAGTTTAAGGGTAAAGTTAGGGACAGGTGTTGTGGTATGGGTAAGTTTAAGGGTAAAGTTAGGGACAGGTGTGGTGGTATGGGTAAGTTTATGGGTAAAGTTAGGGACAGGTGTGGTGGTATGGGTAAGTTTAATGGTAAAGTTAGGGACAGGTGTGGTGGTATGGGTAAGTTTATGGGTAAAGTTAGGGACAGGTGTGGTGGTATGGGTAAGTTTAAGGGTAAAGTTAGGGACAGGTGTGGTGGTATGGGTAAGTTTAAGGGTAAAGTTAGGGACAGGTGTGGTGGTATGGGTAAGTTTAAGGGTAAAGTTAGGGACAGGTGTGGTGGTATGGGTAGGTTTAAGGCTAGGGTTAGGTGTAAGGGAAGTGTCAACAGTGTAATTATAAATGTAACCACAGAAATTAATTACATATGTAATTACATGCAGGTAATTTTTAAAATGTACAATGTAAAAACATGTATGTACACATTAAGCGCATTGTATCAAATGATTAATTAAAATGTTAGTAGTAGTTAAGGCCACCTAATATAAAGTGGGTCCGAAAATTCAAACATTTGGACCACACTTTATATTTTGCCCATTTGGAGAGGCACTATTCCACTAAAGTTCCTCTAAGATATGTGAGAGTAATGCATCCCAAAAGCGGCCGCCTGGTAATTTTCGAGGAATCCGCATCTGATGTTTTGTGCTGCACTTAAAAATGCATAAAATGCTGCTTTTAGGAAATAAATAATTCCACCAGCTGTTTTCATCTCCATCTTTTGAGGAATATCATTGAAGAGGCTGTTTGTTTGCTTCCTCTGTGTGATTAAAGGTTCAGTTATGCACGTGGGCGGCGTCGAGCATCTTTAGAATGAAACGAAGACCGAGTTTTCCCCATGCATGTGGTGTAAAACACACACGCACGCACACGTTGCGTTTTCATGTGTAATGGGGACTTTCCATAGACATAATGATTTTTATACTGTACAAACTATATTCTATCCCTTAACCCTACCCCTAAACCTACCCATCACAGAGAACTTTCTGCATTTTTACAATTTCAAAAAACATCACTTAGTATGATTTATAAGCTGTTTTCCTCATGGGGACCTAAAAATGTCCTCACAAGAACAAGGATTTTGGATATTGTTATCTTTATGGGGACATTTTGTCCTCGTGACATAGGGTTTCTTGGACAGACACACTCATGTTTATGGGAACTTTCCATAGACATAATGGTTTTAATACTGTACAAACTGTATATTATCTCCCCTTACCCTAACCATACTTATACCCATCACACAAAATGTTCTGCATTTTTACATTTTAAAAAAACTTCACTTAGTATTATTGTTAAGCTGTTTTCCTCATGGGGACCCAAAGAATGTCCCCACAAGGACAAGAATTTTGGATCTTTGAGGGCACATTTTGTCCTCATGACAAAGGGTTTACTTGGACACACACACTCATGTTTTATGCAGAGTTTCCATAGACACAATGGTTTTTATACTGTACAAACTGCTATTATCTCCCCTTACACTAACCCTACCCATCACACAAAACTTTCTGCATTTTTACATTTTCAAAAAACATCACTTAGTATGATTTATAAGCTGTTTTCCTCATGGCGACCAAAACATGTCCCCACACTGACAAGGATTTCGGATATTGTACGTTGTGGAGACATTTTGTCCTCATAACACAAGGTTTACAAGGACCGAAAAACACGTTGTGTTTTCATGTTTTATGGAGACATTCCATAGATGTAATGGTTTTTAAACTGCATATTACATCCCCCCACCACTAAACCTACCCATCACAGAAAACTTTCTGCATTTTTATATTTGCAAAAAACATCACTTAGTATGATTTATTTTTAGTTTTAGTTTTCCTCATGGGGACCAAAAAATGTCCCCACAAGGACAAGAATTTTGGATATTGCCATCTTTGTGGGGGCATTGTTTACCAAGACACACACACATGGTTTCCATATTTATGTTGACATTCCATAGACATAATGACATAATTGTATACTGTACAAGCTGTAAATTATATAATCTAAACCTACCCATCACAGAAAACTTCCATTTTTACATTTTCAAAAAAACACTATGATTTGTAAGATGTTTTCTTCATGGGGACCAAAAAACGGCACCACATGATTTACCAGGACAACACACACACACACACACTTCGACTGCCCATCTCTACAGCCATGGGACTACTGTGGTCTGTAGACAAAGCCATTCGTTCACCACCCAGTGTGTTTTCTTCGAGTTTAAATTCTTGCATTTATTCATTTGGGAAATTAAAAGTAGCCCTTTTGTCTGTGAGATTATATTTTTCAATGCAATGGTATTGAAACAATTCAAGCTTGATATGCTATTGATATATCTGACATCAGGAAGACGAAAAAGAATGAACTGCCAGGCTCTATCAAAATTAAGGTTACTCAATTAAAAATTTATGGGCTAATAATGCACCTGGATACAATCTGACCTGCCATTATGTGGATGTAAGACACGTCTCTAAGTGAGTGTGCGCCTCCACTCTTACGCCAGTGCCACTGGGAATTTAAACTGCAACGTAACACAGCAATAAGGGGCTGTGTGAACTTTGACCTGTTGACCCTCCCTATTAGAGCTGGCAGCTGGGGAATTTCATTTTGATACAGCAAGGCAGTCACTAACAGTCCCGCTTCGTGCTACGAGTTGTCATTTCTCACATTTTCAATTTCTTTCCTCCGTAGTTTTCATTTCATAGCGTTGACCTTTTTGACTCTGTCATGTGGAGTGTTTGGGTGATGTGCTCTCAGGAAATAGCAGGAAGTTCCGAATGATAAATTGTGGACTACATTTGCTGGTCTCGTTGCGTCACGGTTTGTCTCATACATGTGAGCAATGCATGCAGTTGAGTGAGATTTCGCTTCGTTCGGCAGCTTAATCTGAAAGTGAAATGATGGTTTGGTGTGTCCTATAAAGTAACATCTGTAATCCTGTATGGATTTAACCATCAACCCCCACCTTTCCATAGTGCACCATATATTAACGTGTAATGTGACTTGTCCCGGAATTATGACAACATATGTTTTTACATTGCTTCAACTCATCAAAATAAGTTTAGCAATTTTCAACTTTTTTATAAGTTATACAAGATCCAACTCATTTTTAAAGTCAGTTTAATGTAATTCAAGTTAAAATGACTTAAACAACCAAGTTGATTGTGCTTAAAAATTTTACTTTTTACAGTGTTTTTTAAGCAGAAAACAAGACATCTTACACTCTAAAAAATGCAGAATGCAAAAAGCAATTGGGTTGTTTTAACCCAGCGATTGGGTTGTTTTAACCCAGTGAATGGGTCGTTTTAACCCAGCGGTTGGGTTAAATCCAGCATTTTAAATCAAATATTGAACATCCAAGTTGATTGCACTTAAATATTTAAATAGCACAATTTTTGACATAACATTTCAGCATTGTATTCAGAATAATACACTCTGAAAAATGCTGAGTTAAAAACAACCCAATGGACTAACCCAGTAATTGGGTTGTTTTAACCCAGCGACTGGGTTGTTTTAACCCAGCGACTGTGTTGTTTTAAGCAAACATTTAACCCAACCGCTGGGTTGAAACGATCCATTCAATGGGTTAAAACAACCCAATGGCTGGGTTAGTCTATTTTCAACCCAACTTGGGTTGTTTTTAACCCAGCATTTTTTAGAGTGTTTATATGTAAATGGTTTAATTAATATATAGTTTAATGAATTCTATAATTTGTCTTTACTTTTTTTAAATTATCTTAATGGAAAAATGAAAGATTAATGCTATAAAAAATTGGTTTTCTATACTTAAATGTGTACATGGCAGAAATATTTATTATGATTGCATAATTGAAATGGATTTGAATAAAATATGTATTTAATTACATTTGTAGACAACTTATTTTAGAGAAAATAAAATGTTTTTTCTCAGCTTCATCATTGTGTGGTTACTCCATTTTACTTTAGTAGGAATTCTGGGTTGTTTCAACTCAATGTTTGGGTCAAATATGGACACATCCAACCGCTGGGTTTATCCATATTTGACCCAACCATGCGTTGAAACAACCTAGCATTTTTAGTTAATGAATAGATTTTTAAAAAAAGATTAAAAAAGTAAAAGGCAAATTATCGAAATGGAAAAGGAATGGTTATGACTAAACAATTACACATGCAGCATATTCTATTCTATTCTATTCTATTCTATTCTATTCTATTCTATTCTATTCTATTCTATTCTATTCTATTCTATTCTATTCTATTCTATTCTTCAGCAGATGCAGCCTCTGACCTCAGGCTCAGACTACAGGGTGTTTGTTTTTACCCCTCAGGCCTGTAGGTGGGGCAATGGCACCACATAACGGTCCGTTCCGTGCCAGAAAAGCCCGAGATCGTCTCACCTACAGGGGCAGAAGTGACCGAGCGCCCATAGAAAGGCCTGAATAGACAGACCGGTGGCTCTTCCTCTCGGTTACCAGATGTTCGGGCTCCCAACGAGCGTCTGATTTGTGAAACTAACCGGGAGAAAGTAGGTCAATCGCGTCTCATGAAGGACGTGCTGCTGGTGACAAACTCGTTGCAGAGCGAGCTGTTTAATACCGAGAGTGTTGGAATAATCTCTATCGCCGTCACTGTGCGTGTGGAGGGGCCCCGAGCGCAGGTGCAGCTGACGCTCCCGCGCCGTTAATTACTCCGGTAAACTTTGTAATCACGAGAGTTTACGGGATCTGCCGAAACGAGGTGGAGCTGACCCGCTCCGTCTCTTTTCAGAGCCCATTTCCACTGGATATTTTACATGTTAATTGTGTCGAATGGCTCTCCGCTCCTTTCTTTCTATAGGTGCTGCCTGGAGCTGCGCCTCGGGCTCTTTCTCTCTCTCCCTCTTCATTTCAGCAACAGAATGAAAATGCTAATTATTATATGGCAACCTCGACATAACCAGCCCATTTCACATGTTCTGCTGTTTTCATTTAAAATCAGCTGTGAATCACGATCTGCGTTAGACTGACACACAAAGAAAGAACTTTAGGCTAATAAGAATTATTAGTATTATTACTACGGTTATTATTTAATCATTACTACTAATATTTTTTATCAATTTAAAATGAATATAATTTATATAATAATTTTAACGTTTGATACTATTATCAATGTTGTTATTGTTTAGCCTATACATTTTAATCTTTTATGATTTTTATTTGAACAATAACAATAATAAAACAGCGCTAATAATACAAATAATGCATGCCTATATTTTATACAAATGCAAATATTATAAAACAAATGCAGTGCGTATTTTGAAACGTCAATAAAATCGTAATAAATCGAATAGGGATGCATGAAATGAAAAAAAAACACTATTACTTATAATTAAAACAGCCTAAATATGGGTTGAACATATAGGAACGGTGACCTGTTTAATGTCGTCAGCCAGCATATAAGGTTTGAAGTGGTTTCCAGAGAAGTGAAGTTTGTAATTGTCACTGGAGTTGTATTGGGACATCTGCTCGACTGTATCAAAGCCGACACGAGAGTCCCAGCGGCTGAGCAAAAATCTGAGTTAATTAGCGCGATACATGTTTAATTAAAGCCAATTACAATATCTAAAATTACCTAATCGAAACCTGTTTTCGCAGTGAAGGTGCCCTCAGCACGAGCTGCTTCACACAGAAATAACGCATGCATTTTGCAGCACATGCACTTTGTGCTCCTGTACAATATGATGCTTCTGCATGGATATGGAGATTTTCTTTCTTTCTTTTTTTTTTTTTTTTGGTTTGCAAATAAAAGCATCAGCGGATATTGGAAACGAAAGTGATACAATACTTTTATAGGAGTTTTCTACAGCTAAATAACATATGATTTATTTATTTTTAAGTGTGTTTAATTTATTTAACCGGCGACATAAACTGTTCCATATCAGAGTTTTGTTTTTAAGTCCTTCCCATCTTGATGTTTACAACGCGCGACAGCTGTGAGGTGATAAATTCTGGCACTCTTTAAAAGAAAATCAGAAACTGATTGGCTCATGTTTGATCGATATTAGGCGATTGATTCGAGCTCTTCTTCCCCGTTTAATTGTGCTTTGGTCTCATGCGCTGTTCCACACACGCGTCGAAAGGAGGCGCTCTTCGTCAAATTTCTCTTGAAGATTAAACGCTGCTCCGCCGAAAGCTCCTGCAGTTTCCCCCGGTTTAAAAAAAAATACACTCATATATTTTCACGTTTTATTCATTTAGGCTGATGCTCAAACTCATTCTTGAGAGAGAGAGAGAGAGAGAAAGAGATTGAGATTTGTCATATTGTTAATGATATTTTAGATGTTTAAGCATATTTGGCTTTTTTTTCTACCATTAATGCATTATTTATTCATATATATTTTTATTATTTATGTATTTTGATCAGTTAATGCTGTTTGCTTTGTCTATTTATTTGTTACCCGCTACAAATCCACAATGGAAAAGGTACATTAAAAATATATTAACTTCAAGTGAACATATAGAATAAAATGTCCAACGTGATTTTTTGCAATGCTAAGCAAAGCTTTATAACAATAAACCGTTAACGGAAACGATGACTTGACTCTAATAGCAATGCTCATAATTCATCAAGATTTTATTTGCCCTGATTTTTCCCTTTTCTGATCATTAACGATGTAATTAGTTGTCATGATTAAGGCGAAGGGAACATATGCAACAGTTTAAAAATGCAAAGACGAATGATTGATTCTCCCTGTTTGTCATGCACCGACGTTTACGCATCTCTCTCTCTCTCTCTCTCTCTCTCTCTTTCTCTCTCACATTCCCTTTCAGATATATATATATTTTTACATTTGTAATTATTTTTGAGCCTTAGCATATGATGACTGGGTTTTAAAAGCATGCAAATGTGAAATTTAACACTTGATTTTTTTTTTTTTTTACTCTGGTGCTTGAAAATAGCCAACATATTGTGACACAGATGTGCTTTAAACCTAGAAACTTGTGCTTTTGGATTGATATTCCGAGGGTAAATCATCTTTCAGCAGCTCTGCATTAGTTATGATCACGCCTTTCACTACGCGACGTGCTCTCTGAGTGGTCAGTTGTCCGATTTTACGCGCAAGAATCTCAGCACTGCTAATTTAATTTCATGTCTCAATGCCAACACCAGCCCGAACGCACATGTCAACGCTTTTGTGTGATGTTGGAGACAGACAGGCCCTCGCCCTCTCTATAGCCATGCCTCTCCTCCAGCTTCTCTGGAGTTTTGCAGGTGTCATTTCTTCCCCAGACCTTTAAGATTAAAAGTGGGCTTTGGAAGATTTGGCCGTGCGCAAAGATGCAAATCGGAAAGTCGTGGTGCGCTGGTATGATGCGTGGAGGGGACATCTGGGCACTGGCCATCTGACTGACTTTGCCTTGACATCTGGGAAAGCCACTGGTGTGTGGCACGCGAATCGGTTGATGTCGCTATTTAAATGCAAATTTGTTGGGGATCATTGGAGCCTCACCCCGTAAATTCACACAAAAGGAACACTTCACACACAATAAGGAGGAGGGTCGTTTCTTCGGGAGGTCTTGGCAACGCCGAACAAATCTTATTCAAACCCACACACACCTTCTGCATGACTAACTTTTCCTTTGTCCCGCGCTCTCGGTTAGTACATCTCCCCAAATAAGATCTAACATGGCCAGACAGAATAGAGCTCAATCCGCGGCGTTCAGTTTACAAAAAAAATAAAGGTTCCGGTTGGAAGCAAAAAGCTTTTTGTCATAGTAGAATGTATCTAAAACACTGTTCTTGAGAACCTACAATGTAACATCAAGTTTTGATTATTGTCAACAATTAAATATAATATTAAAGGTCTAAACATTTAATTCACAAATGTTTTTTTTTTCAAAGTATTATTATTATTTGCCTAGTATTATTATTATGGTGTTTGCAACCCTATAGCCTAATCTTTGTGTGTGTGTGTGTGTGTGTGAGTGTGTGTGTGTGCTGACAAACTGTCTTTTTCCCCCCTACGGAATATTTTGAATGTTATTTTAGCTGCGCTTTTAATCTGGTGCTTTTTTCTTCTTCGTTTTTTTTTTTTTTTTTTTTTTTTTTTTTTTGCATAACAAAAACTGACATCTGACACTTGCAAAACGCAAATAAATCAGATTCAGAGTAAACACTCCGGATTTTCGGTGTCATAAAACATACATTTGTCGCGCACTTAATTTTCAAACGTCGAGGAGCGAAAGTGAAAGTTGGTGAATTAAAGAGCGCATTTTGCACGCTTTGGCTCCGGGCTCCAGATGAGCCTCAGAAATGAGCCGAGATGGATTCAGGCGAGCAGCTGATTCTCCAGTCTCCGGCCAGATGGCTTCTGAACACAGATTTGCATTCATTTTCGCCTAATATCTTCCAAAATAGAGGGGCAGCTGCATTTGTTGTCAAATAAGGTTTAAAACTCCTTTTTAGGACGGGATCGTTACCTACGCGATGGGATTGTTGAACTTCTCTAGTCAACAGTATCAGATTTAAAGGGATTTAGACTAAAACCCTAATTTGGTAATCAGATTGAAATCGCTTTGGTGTGTAATCTGTATTAGAGATACTGTAGATTAGGCCTAGAGTTAGCAAACCTGAAATATTTATGGTAAATCAGGGTTCGGAAAAAGAATTAAAACAACAATAATTTGATTTAAAAATAACAATAACATAAATTAAAGAGATATCGCATGCCAAATAGGTCATACTTCAGATGTATGTGTTAGAAGTACTAATTCAAATTTTTGACAATAACAATAATTCTAGCATTTCACGTGAAACAAAAAAAACAACTGTTTCACGATTAAGATAAGCGCATATTAATAATCATTAGAGTGCCGTTTAACACTAAAGTTCACAGAGGCATTCAGCGTATGCATGGATCAATGTCATTGCGAATTAAAGACAAAAAGCATATCAATCTTAAATTGTCGTAAAATATAATTTTATTACTTACGTATTTAATTAGACGACGATGCAATGTGATGGATTTTGAGTCGAGGCAAGAGCAACAGCTTTGATAATTCACTTATCTTTGGCAATAGTCATTAACCCCCAACACTAGCAGAATAGATTGCTGTGTAAAACACATCTCTCTTCTCCTCTCTCCGTCCATCCATCCATCCATCCCTCCCTCCAGCGCACAGGGTCCCCAGATAACCAACATCGGACTTCCATTTTCGCCCGTTAATTCAAATATTAACATACATGCGTGATCTGCCAATATCGGAGACACGAGCCCCTTACGAAAAGGAAGAGAAAAATGCCCCTTATTGTTCTGATAAATGATTATATTTTTATTACAAAAGACATCCTACTTCTTGCGCATAGAAGGAGAGGGTGGACGCAATGTTTCCCCCGAGTCCTTTCACAGTTTCAGATGTAATTCTGGAATAATTTACAAAATTAAGCGCGTACGCACTAGGACTAGGAGTTTGACATCGCCTCGGTTCGCTCCACGCACGCCAACTGTGAGCGTTAGATTCGAGCAGTCAGTGTTCTCATAATTTAAGACGCGCATTACGCCATTATGCAGATGCCCAGGGTGTTTATTATAAGGAGCATCTAGTCTTAAAATGCCAGTGCACCTTCCTGACTTCAGAAACTAGTGAATCGATTTAGTCAATTAGGCGCCCGGGACGTTTGGCACTGTCACTGTGATGATGGCCCGGTAAGAATTTAGAACAGTTGCATCGGTGTTCCTTTTGCACTCTATAAACTTGCATGGCAGTTTCTCAGAATGTGTATATAGTTCCTGCGCGCCGCGCTTTATTCGTTATCATTCATTTGTGTTCCTCTCTGATGATTACTTGACATGATGTTCACCGCAAAAGCAGCAGCAGCAGCAGCAGCAGCGGCAGTGACTCTAGTCGGGTACGTACTCACGGTCCAAGCTTAAAGCCCAGCGACAGGAAGCGTCTATCCTCTCCATGTATGGGCAAAGCCCCGCCCACGCGCGCGTCATCCTCTGACAGCGTGCATCCCGTGGGTCTGGAGTTTTTGGCTCCCGGGAAAGGTTCCAGTCCTGGGGGATAGAGGGTTGAGTTTTGTATGCTTCCATCCATTCTGCAAAGACGCGCTAAAGGCCCCTCATCATCCTCTCCCGTGTCCGGGAACACCTCCACGGTGATCATTTACGCGTTTATTTGTCTTTTGGAGCCAGAAGTGGTGGATTCAGCAGTGTCCCGAAGCCTTTTTTGATGCTGTTGTTATAGGATGCCACCAAGCTAAGAGCATCATCACCATCATCATCATCCTCATCAACAACAACCGCAGAAAGTTGCAAGAAATGTTTAACTGAATTAAAACAACTGTAATATCCCTGCTATTTGCGCGACTCGTCTCGCTTCTTCCACGGGAGGATCTCCATCTATCCAAACAAGCTGCTGGAGTGGCTTGAGAATCTTTACGCACTGAATCGTTCATGTGGTGCCAACGCAGGACGGACTGAACAAGGAGTCGGGACTGCTTTTTTCTTCTTCTTCTTCTTCTTCTTCTTCTTCTCTTTTCGACAAATCCCAAACAAACTCTTACTGCTATCCGAAGGGGCTTCTTGGAGAAACGACGCGCCCTCGCTCACACTCTCATTTCATCTCTTTGGCTGGAAGTGGGTTGCACGCGAACTGTTTTAATGTTTGGGATTCAGGAAAATATACCGAGAGGGGGGACCACTATGAAAGAGGAACCGCTGGGCAGTGGCATGAATTCGGTCCGATCGTGGATGCACACGGCTGGGGTGGTGGATGCGAACACGGCCGCCCAGAGGTACGTTTGCCAAATCATCCGATTTTTAATGCATTTCTCAGATCGACCCCTAAATCCCCAATATGCCATGTATCAATTACACTCTCCCCATGCACCTCTTCGCCGCTTTCCCCTGTTCATTACATCATATTACAGTTTAAGTGACAAATCAAGAATTCTCCCATGTTTTCGTTCTATCTACATCTATCTATATCTCAAGTGTACGCCTGTTGTTTTAACCCACACTGGTGTCTTGTTTTCCCCGCAGTGGAGTTGGTCTGGCACGGGCGCATTATGAGAAACAACCGCCATCCAACCTCAGAAAATCCAATTTTTTCCACTTCGTCCTGGCGCTTTATGACAGACAGGGACAGCCAGTGGAGATCGAAAGGACAGCTTTTGTGGACTTTGTGGAGAAGGAGAAAGTAAGCGCCGCTCTGGAATACAGCTCTGAATTTTCAGCTTAAAACTTCCACATCTATAGATCTTTGGAAACACGTGCGCCATAAAACACTTTTGACGGATATCACAGAGAAAAGAAAAACAAAAATAGATATGCATTATACACATTATTGCCAGGAATGATTCTACTATAAAAAAATAAATTAAAACAAAGAGTTGCTGGATAAACGCGTAAATATGTATACATGCATACAGACAAAAATGCATGCCTTTCACAAATATACAAAAAATCTCAACAGCCCAATAATGCCAATCTGACCCCAAACCAATGCTTATTTTCAGGAACCTAACAGTGAAAAAACTAACAATGGGATACATTACAAACTACAACTATTGTACAGCAACGGTAAGTGTAAATTTCTCTATTCAGCAGGGATAGATTTACAAGTGTTTTATTCACTCAGTGGAGCCGTGTTGGCTCGCATTTAGTTTCCTAAAATGCAGTTCAGTTTATTCCACAAATGTAATTCTAGTAGATGGCAAACCTTTTTTTTATTTTTTTATTAGTGAATTTCAAGAATACTTATTTTTTTTCCCCGAGGAAACTTTTCCCACATTGAAAAACAAAAAAATAATTTCCCACAGGCGTCAGAACAGAACAGGATCTTTATGTTCGGTTAATCGATTCCATGACAAAACAGGTAAGAATCTTTCTTTTATATTACTCGTGTCTGTGTATTTATATTTATAATCTCTCTGTGTGTGTGTGTGTGTGTGTGTGTGTGTGTTTCAGTTGCACGTGCTTTACATTAGGCTACATTGTTCATGTTTACATAAGTAAATACGGCATAAGTAAATACATAATCTTCTTTATTTGTATTATTTATTGGAGATGCAGTGCATTTTATGGCTCGTTCTATTAACGTGTGCTAGGGTAACATGGACACTGTGATGTAAAGCCGTGGCTCACTTTGGGTTGCTCTGATTAATGGGGGGAGGTTATTTAGCGGATTTAATTTAATATGAATCACATTACCACGTTTTTCTTCTCGCTTGATAATTCATTGCGAATTAATGAAATAGTGTCGGGCACGAAAATGTGTTTACATATATAATTTTTTTTTTTTAAATTACGCATTAAAAATCTAAAATATTTTCTTGGGATAAAGACAAAAATAACCTAAAGTGTTTTTAGTCTACGCGTATTAGTATCTTTTGAGCCATATTATCATTATAGTCAAAACCCATATTTGTGTATTGCGCTCAATAGGTTGTCTTTTTATTAAATCTTTTTTTTTATTTATCTTAGACAATAGCTCATATGCGTGGACAGTTGAAGCATACATATTACACTGCATACATTATTTTAATCATTTTATATAATAGCATATGAAATTACATATTTTTTTTATTTGGCAGTGCAATATTTATGAATTGTCATTCAGTTACTAAACGTCCGTGTGTCATTTCTATCGCACGTGAAAGCTGACTTTTGTTGTGCTGTAATCAGATCTGGTTAAAGGCATAAAATTGAAGCTCCAGGCGTGAGACAGACACTTGATTCATATTGTGCTCTGATGTTCTCTGAAATCACTCTCAGCTCATTTCCATTGTCCATTTCAGCCTCTCATAGTAAAGAACAGGGCGGATCTTTAGCTTGATTTTGAGGCTCTTGTTATCTGTAGTTTATCCATCGTTTGGCATCACAGGAGAGAAAATATGAAGGTTTTATCTGAGGCGCCTCTGAATGGAGCTGAACATGATCAAAGAGTCAATGGCGCTGAACAGCCACTTTATGGTTTTCCGTATATTTTCAGTGAGAGGCAGGGGAAGAAAAAAAAAAAGAGGATAAATTCAACCCAGAGCTCAATTTGTTATTTATAACGGGTTGAATTGCATCTTATGTCTTAATAAAATTCATTAATAGAATTAATAATGTCATCAGAATTAGAAACCAACGCTTGATTTATTGGCAAATTAAAATTCAAGTGACCTAATTGCGACTATGCTTTATTATAAGTTCTTATATATTTTTATGTGATTTATTTTTGCACCGTGCTTATTTACGCACATTGCATTTTCTTCTTTTCCAGTTTAATGTGTAGATATACAGCAGTGCTTGAGTTTTCATACACTTATATAGTACTGTTTGTGTGTACGTGTATACTATTTTTTTTAAATATATATATATATATATATATATATATATATATATATATAATATTTTACAATGATGTACCGTGAAAGAGCGCACCCCAACGCGCCCCACGGATCCCACGGAAGGACGCGTTGGAGTGCGCTCTTGCACAGTACATCATAACGGGAGCAGGGCAGACAGGGAGGGAGGGAGAGAGAGAAAGAGAGAGTGAGACAGAACGCGCAAAAAGCACCAAGGCCCGTGCGCACCTACAGCTCCAAACGCCATCTGTTAAAGCCAATGCTCAAAAATTACTCAAGCGTACCCCCCGACACCGCTTTTTATCTAAAGAAAAATCATTGTTAGCGGCTCAAAATAAACAACAGATTGCCCATTAGCACTCTACCCCTAAATATCTGCAGATTATAACCGCGTTGATGTGTACGGTTATGGGTATTATTTACCGCGGCCATCTGCGTCGGAGAAGCGACAACTATGTGATTTCTATTATCATTCCCCAAATAAATAGCGCAAAGATCTAAACAGGAGCATATGCGACTCTTCATTTCTAAAGTGATATGCATGTGGTATAATTTGTCATCGCAATGACCGGCCAAGTGTTGCTATTCATTTCAAACATCATATTTATTTATGCAAATTAATAACACAAAGGTTATCTCTATCTAGAATGTGGGCATGTGTGTTGGTTTACAGATAAAACATTGTTTAACAATGTATGTGGGCTAAATGGATTTTATTTACGCACCTCTCTTGTCGATTTTTCATTGATGAACATGAACTTTGAGCCAGAAAACCACATTTGATTATTTTAGGTCCAATTTCACTTTGTTTTTATGTGTAATATTTGAACTGTTATATTTTAGCATAAGTGTGTTTAAAAGATCTTCACTGTTGCTTTTATTTCAAGGCTATTATTTATGAAGGACAAGACAAAAACCCAGAAATGTGCCGAGTTCTTCTCACACACGAAATTATGTGCAGGTAAGAAAAACACATTTGAACATTTTCAGATAATTATTAGACTATTACATTTGATGGCATAATTGTATTTTATCAGCCATGATGTCTTGTCATGTTTTCATAAATGCGTAACGCACACATTGTAGGCCTATCCAGGCCTCCGAGCATCAGCCTCACAGAAAATCAATGAATCCCTGAATAGATCTGCCTGGATACGCTGAAAAGATTCCAAATGTTCAGAATTGTCAGGCGGCTTACGCATAATGATTTACGGTTCGCTTTGCGCCCTGCTCTGCGAGTTTCAGAAGTCCTACTTCAAAAGCGCAAATTTGACTGAATCATTTGGTGGCATCGGACTTATGAATGATCTCACTGGACTTTTAATACTATAGAGGATGAACTGAAATTCTCACACACACATATGCAGACGCGTGTGTGCGCGTGTGCGCACTCTGGCCTTTTGGAGAGTGTTTTTTTTTTTTTTTTCCTCCTCAGCAATTGGACCATGCGCCACTTTGTCTGTTCTGATATTTACGCACGCGCCACAGAAAACCATGCGGTTATTTTAAAAGTAAAAAAATCACATTAAACAACACAACTGCACTGGAAGAGAACCCGACACGTCTGGAAGCAAGCACTCAATTTTCCACCAAATCGGAAAAGAGTCAGAGGTCACTCCAGATAATAACGCTCCAAACTTGGAAGAGTTTGCGGAGCCGCGTTCAACGATAAAGAAAGTTCTTCGCATCGCACTCTGTTGCTTGCGTCAAACCGCACAGATGCGTTTCCGAGTCCCAAGCAGAGGTCCATAGACGTACCTTAATCACTTTAGCTGTCAGCTTTAAGGAGCTTTACGTGTTTTCCATACCATATGGTGTTAATTTAGCTCACTTAGACATGTAACCATTATACAAGTGGGCTTCTTTAAATTCAAGAGGCATAACATTTTTTTTTTCCCCTCAGTAATTTCAACATTAATTAAAGAAAGCATAATGGAAGCATCTTCAGGGCCTCAAAATGGAGGCATTGGCACATTGTAGGAGACTGATGGAGGCTTTTTGAGCTGGTAATTAATAAGTGCCCCACAGAAATCCTGGTTGAAGGTGGCATCTTGCATCCTCTCCAGACACAACAGCTTGACAATTAGAGGTAAACAAAAGCTGGGGCTGAGAGAGAGCTTTCCCCCCTCCCAGCCTCCTGGCACCCCCTCTCCTCCTCTCAGCACTAAGACAAACACCAAAAACATGCTGTTTTCCCTCCTTCAGCCACAGCGCCGGGCTCCGTGTTTACCCGCCGCCCGCATCTGCGATAACCGCTGCCACCAACACCATCAGGCTCAGCCAGAACCTACGCCAAACACCTCGGCAGTTAGCTAGAAAAGAGGACGCGAGAGCGTGTCAGATGAATAAATCGAAACACACGGTGCTCGAAGACGAAAGACACATGCAAGCTGTTTGCTGATTCTCTCATATCTCGCCTCATCTCATGTCTTGTCTTCTCTCTCTCTGTGTTCTTCTCCCCAAGTCGGTGTTGTGACAAAAAAAGCTGCGGAAACAGGAACGAAACGCCCTCAGACCCCGTGATCATCGACAGGTAAGACTCTATCTGCTTCCTGCCTTCCGTCTGTGAGTGTAGGGCGCTGCGGCCCAGCGGCCCGGCCTGGGTTTGCCCTGTGTTGTTGTGCAGGTGTGTTGACGTGGAAACCCGGGGGTGTCTTTAGGGACCGTGTAATTGCTGGTGAGTTGTCAGGGAAGCGCTTTCCTCGAGACACTTGGAGACACATCTAGAGAGCGTTTGGTTTTAAACTCGCAGCTCTTTCATCCTAATTTGTTAACAGCAGCTCTGCTTATCTTCTCTGTAAACAACGAAGCGTGCCGCAACAGAGCGGTAACGTTGCGTCTGCGAGCAAGTGTGCACGTTTGAGGCAAAAAGGTGTCTTTACGTTGCGCTCTGTAGTGCTGCCGGTGGGAAATGAGTAATGTTTCTGGGCTGGCTGTTGGCGGTTGCATGTTGATCACATTAGGGAAAGCGTGTTCAAACACACCGGCTCCCGCCGAGTGGGTAATTGACGTTCTTTCTTTTTTTTTTGCAGCTTATGTTTCTCTTTGTGAGTCTGGCTCAAGGTTACACTTACTCGGCGAGACTTACACTTCTTCCTTTTTGTCCAATTATCCCTGTAGTGGCAGCACGTACGTGGATTACGGCGGGGCAGGTCTTGGACTTGCGGTTGAAACGGTAAATGTGACAGGGAGCGCTGGCTGCTCGAGTCCGGGCCTCTTGGAGATTAGTGAGCTAGAACAAGCCTACCTTGCTCTATAAAGCCAGGAGTCTCTCTGTTTCCATCTGCTGTAAAGAGCCATGAATAAGCAGCAAGTGCTGCCAGCAGCAAGAGTCTCTCTCTCCCTCTCTCTTTCTCTCTCTTGTTTTCTTGCCGTAGCTGTTGCAAAGTTATCTCACGATCACAAACTTGTCTGTCCACTGAGTGAGAAATTAGATTGGAGGGTGAGATGATGGGTAAAGCCGGGAACAAAATATGCGCCACCAGTGGATAGCAATGCTAATGTTTGACTTGCTGAAATAGCTGTTTGCTTAGCGGGGAATGTTTGGTATCTGACAGAGGGAACATCTCTCTTATTAGTAATCAAATAGCAGTGACCACTACCAGTTGCCGCTGTCAGTCACCACGCATGAAGTGTGTGAAGCGTCGGAAAAAAGGACTCATGCCCTGTGCGTCGAAGTTATGACCCTGCTTGCGTGTTTCGAGGTCTGAGCATTTCCCGCTCTCACGTCATGCGGTCGTAATGTGGAAACTCTGCAACGCTACACAATAACGCGAGTGAATCGGTCATCGCGAGGTTTGATTCCCACTTTTGGAGCAGGCATAACTTAGTTTTGTTTTCACACAGCTTATTCATAATCAATATTTGATTGAAATGATAGTCCATGGCTTACAAAACTTAACTTTTGTGCTGTTTTTACACTGTAAAAAAGTAAAAAGAATTTAAGTACAATCAACTTGTACGTTTAAGTCATTTCAACTTAAATTGCATTAAACTGACTTAAAAGCGTAACTTATTTTCATGAGTTAAAGCAATGTTGTTATAACTTATTTATCATATCATTTTGTACAGTGTACAAGCAGCATCCTTGCTGTAAATGTGAATCACATTTGATTACTGTAAATATTAGGTAAATGAGTCCATTTGCACTTTTTGATTTTGAATGAATTAAGTATTATATGCTCATCCATGAATTAGCAATGCTGCCTTACGATTTGCCTAAAATATGGTATCTTAGAAGGTAGCATAATAATGATGTGCCTCAAATGTTGCCAATGTACGCAGCCCACTAGGTTTTTGAACAGAGCCTCTGTTTAACCTTATTTGGAGGGGAATATGAGTTCCTTACTTTTTCTTTGTAAACACTCTCAAAGTGTGTGAATCAGTCTCAGTAACCTTGGTTATCTTTGCATTAAATGATTAGCTTGTTTAAACAGACGTGCTGAAGAGCTCTGACAGTGTGCGAACAGTAATTAGTTACAGGACAGACATTCATGCACTCACTGTAACTCAACCGCAAGAGAAAGAAAAGCTCAGGGGTGGGGGAAGAAAAAAAAAAGAAAAGAGGAGTCCCGACGAGGAGGATGAGGAGGAGGATTTGTTTTGGTTTTCTGAACAGAAGATAAAACACATATCACTTCCTCTTAGCAGATCCTGAAAGGAGTCTCAGGCAGTCAGAGTCGATTCTTCCAACTGCGGCTTATACAATGTATTTACCTTTAGAGAAACACATGAACACTTTACAACAGGGTTTCACTGATATTTACCGCATTGACTCTTCCCATAAATTGCTCGGCTTTGTGTCGTGGCTAAATAGAGGTGGATGGATCGGATGTCTTGGCGCTTTGTGCTTCAATCTGGTGAACAATATGTGTAACACTAGTAAAAGAGGAAAAGGAGAACAGTGCAAAGAAGGCAAAAAGGAGGGATATTGTGGTAGGTTGAAACGGTGGATAAAAAAGCTCACATTTTGATTGTGAGGCGTCTGAAAGACTCGAGAGGATCATTTTCATAGAGGGGCGATCCGTTCTGTCAGATCACAAAAGCAGATGTACTTCATTAGCCGACTGCATTGTCTGCATATCACAACCGTGAACAGATGATTTTATCCAACGCTCGGAGAACAAGGCGTCCGGGACAGCCCGGAACGCACTGAAACACGAACCTCAAATGACTAGAGCGTTCGTGCAGGTGGGGTGTATGATATAAAGCTAATTTGTAATCACAAAACCAGTCCTGTGGGGTAATGTCTTGTTAGGTCCGTCTTTTTTCTGGTCTCTGAGGAAAAAGTGGAACGTTACAGTACACCAGGGAATTTTACGCGTTGCGAAGATGCTCATTCACCATTTATAAACAAGCATTTGCGTGCACAGGAAGTAGATCCAAAGTGCAATTGTGTGAGCGGACAAGAAAGGGTCGATTGCATTACAATCGAGACATTTAACTGGGTTGGACTGAGGATAGATAGATAGACAGACAGAGAGAGGAGGGAGAGAATGTTCTGCTAAACATGGCTTTGGTGACCAGAAGATCTGGTGATCCATTATCAATAACGTTTTCAGCCACATTCTCCCAGATGGCACATGGGCCAGGCATACTGCTCGTTGGCACGGGCTTGGACAATAACTGGCACCCGCTCGCTTCTGGCATTTTCAATGGAGTTTAGGAGACTTATCATTCCAAATGTGTCCTATTTTCCTGTAGTGAAGCCAGACATCTGTTTATACTATTTCTCTTGGACTTTAGTGCAGATTTAGGTTCTTCACGAGGAGAAGAAGAAGAAGAAGAAGAAGAAGGAAAAAAAAAACCGAGAAAAACTTGCTTGTATTTCACAGCTGTTACAAAATTTCAACCTCGATGGATCTTTAAATATTTCACAACCCGACCCTGCTTCGCCATAGATTATTCATCTGTATTTTTAAAAGATAGATTGAGCATCAGAAATGAGGAGTTCTACTGCTAGATCCTGAACTCTTGTAGGTGATGTCTTGAACACACATGTCAAGAGCGAGGCGTTGGATCATTTACCGCCCCCGTATCGGTCGGAGAACTAATAATACCTCTCCGACTCAAGAGCGATCAGGGTTTTCCTAGCCAACCGATCTCCCTTTCACTTCCTGTCAGAAAGGTCAAGACATGCTGACCTCTGACAGCCAACCCCCTCCCTCAACTGAATAATTCATGAGATTGACTTTTTTTGTTGTCAGACACAGTTGTGTAGCAGGACGGTTTATGGAGCTCATTTCGCTGAGGCTTTTGCACCTGTTCGGGCCGCACGATATTTGGGTCCCGATGCTGATTTAGCTAAACACTCATTAATTTTTTCCTACCGAAGGACCTTTCCAGAAGGGATTGCGCTCGGTTATTAGCTAGGTCTTCCTGGAGCCATATGCTGGGTCAAAATTTGTGTACGTACTCCTCCTGTTGCAGGGTTTTTAATCTTGAAAAACCAACACCGATCGTTCCTCCGCCCTTTTGTTTGTATCTTCTCCGACCAGGCTACTTAAAAAGACCTCCTCCCTCTCATCCACACGCAGGCCTTCTCGCGGAACTGAGCAAATGCCAGCATTTAGAAGGTCAGAGCTTTTGTTGGAAAAGCGCTATGTAAATTAGCACCAGCAAAAGGGACATTAAACAAAATTCAATTCATTGTCTCCCTTAATGTCATTTACATTTTTGGCTCAGGCCCGTCCTGTCGAGGAGAATTTTGGAGATGATTTTAATTACATATCAGCGCTGGAACAGAGGGCTGTCTGGAGCGAGACGCATTTGGATCACCTGTAAAGAGAGGTTTATTTACCAATGCACTTGAATGGCAGGTTTTCACAGGCGCGTGTGTGCCGTAATTACGCCTGTGTTAAGTGTTAATTCCTCGGCCTGCCTTTTTCCTTCACAGGAAGGCCTGCTTCACACAGACTTTTGCACACCTTTAGGCCTTGTCTTTTAGGTTTGAGTCCTTCTGTATTCTCCTAAATGCAGAAAAAATTCACTTTCAATGCACCTATCTGAGCCCTCATTTTGCACATATCCACTTTTAGAAAAAACCTTTAGGTTATACCTTTAGGGGTACATCTTTGTACCTTATTTTACCGCTAAATGGTTCATAGTAGTACCTAAAGGGTACTGTATATATATATATTATTACTCTAAAGTACTAATATGTTTATCTTTTAAGGGCACTGTCCCATCGACAACCTGTTTTACCCCTAAAGGTAAAAAAAAGTGTCTAAATTGTTGTCCACTCAAATGCTTTTTTAGACTGAGATTGTCCCTCCCTTTAATATTGTGTGACTCTGACTTGCAATAGCAAGTAGCGAATCATCCCGTGACGTAAAATAATGGCTATTCGCGTAAAAGGATGATCCCTCGGATATGTCCCGCCCCCAAAATCCTGTTTAACAGGAAATAAAACTGCGCAGGATGTGTGCAAAACCGGCCTATGAGTGAGCGGTAAAGTGCACTTGAACTGCTGCTTTTGCCTCCAGCCACGAGAGTAATATTTTTATTTATTTATATCTTACCTTGTCCAGGTGACATTCAACGGACCGTGTGAGTGTATGAATGTTTCATTCGAAAAGTCCTTGTATCTACAGTAGAGCCCCAGCAGTCTTGGAGGATGTGCATGCACGTATATGTGTGTTTATGTTCACAGAGACACACGTGTGAGAGGAGGAGAGCGCCGGAGCTCCATTAGACCTGATTAATGAGGTTGCAGACAGCAGATATATCTCTGGCCAGGTAACAGCCTCACTGCTGCAGGTACACAGGTGTGCACCGCAACTCCTTATTTATGAGACAGTCAGCAAACCCTCTGCTAACAACAGAGAGAGAGCGAGAGAGAGAGAGAGAGAAAGAGAGAGATTGTGCTTTTTTCTTCAATGAGCAAGTCCAGCAGTGGCCAAAGTGAAATTAGAGTGTAGTTCTCCACTACGAGAAGAAAAATAGTGTTCCTTCTGTCACACAGGACTATACTAAGAGTGTATTGCTTTGGTGTAGGTTGTGTAAAAGGTTTCTTGCTCAGGTTTTAGTGAATAATTGCTGGTTACATTCTGTCCTTTTGAAATGTATGTGTGTGGGGCGTTAGTTAAAGGTGCAGTGTCATTTCTGCACCACTAGGGGCAGCAAAGTTAATTGGAAAAATAATGACTGTTCTCAAACAAGTTTTAAAGACTCCCCCTGTCCACCATGGGCGGGAAAAACAGAGCATCCCAACGGCCTAGTAGGACAAACCGACTGCCTTTTATTATGTGCAATCAATTAAATGCAATATTTTCTTCCATTTAAATATTAATCCATGTTGCATTGATAAATTGAGGATTTTCTTAAAAAAAAAAAAAGGCAAGTGTTTTCTAGTATGCAAATGATTTATCATTAGCATACTTAAGGTTCTCCTTACGCTGGCTTGTTTGAAATGTAGACCAAAATTCTTTTGTAATTATTTGTTAATTGCTCTTTTGTCTCTCCTCGACATAATGATATACAAAAATGCCTTTGCGTGCAGCGCGGATGACACTGTCACCTTGAAACTCTTCAGAACCGACTACGCTTCTAAACTCCTCTGTTATGAACTAGTGACTTCCGTCTCACTAGAGGGATCAAGAGAGAGAGAGAGAGCGAGTGAGAACAGCTGGCTCTTTCTAACTGTGAATAACTGACAGTTGTCTGTAAGAGGTTTTAATGAAGATTGCCACCTTTTATGCGGGGAACTGAAGGGATGCCAGATCTACAGGAGGGGAGAAGCAGAGAGCTTAACCTGCCCTTGGCAGCTCGCACTCAGCTCGCACTCACACAGAAAATGAGAAACAGCCTCTGCGGTCAAAAAGCCAAACCTTAGCGCTGCCACACATTGCTCACACGTAGAAGTGGGTCAAGGCCTAGCAGATGTCCGACAGCACACTACTCTAGAGTAGGCTTCTCCACAACAATGTCCTCTATGGACAGAGGTAAACGCTTTCATATCTGAAAAAAATAATCAATGCTCCTTGTAGGCTTTTAAAAATATGTTTTTTTTGCAGCCCGATTAGAAGACATTCTGAAGTGCTGCAAAGAACCATCGAGGAAGCAATTATTTCTCTCTTCTTCCTGAGAGATATCACCTTGTCTCTGTGATTCAACCAATCAGAATAGCTCTCTGCTTATGACATTATTTTGCACATTCAGGTTGGATGGCATCAGGTGGCTAAGCAAGAAAAAATTGTTTTGAGCAGCCTTTTGTCTTGACCTTTGTGACTTTTAAATCGTCATTACTAGTCTTGATTTAGCTGCTACAAGCTAATGGTACTTGGCAATGGCAATGTGTGCGTTTCCTTTTTTTATGCCATGTGGGTCTGTGTGTGAGGAGGGAAGGGGGAAATGGCTCTAGCATGTGTAGACAGGAGGGAACCCTGCACTGTGTTGTTGTAAGACGTGTTGCATGTGACCGGAAGACGTCGGCTCCGAGGAGTCTATAGTGAGAGACAAAATCCATGCACACTCTTAGGGGTGAGAAAGCTGCATTGGGGCAAAAGAGAAATGTGAAAATGAGTTTTACTACAGCAACCAGCGCCATTGTGTGTGTGTGCGTGTGTCTGGTGGAGATATTGAGAGTCTAATCAGGACTCCGTGGAGGGGACATATGTGCTTTAAAAAGCCCCTTTTATTTGATTGAGCGCACAAAGCAACGACACTCCCCTTTTGTTGGGCTATACGAAAACCCCCGCCGAGTGTGTCAACACGCACACACACATGCACATGCACGCATGGATTCACATGCAACAAATAATCATGTGCATAAAGCACGATTATCGACAGACACACGTAAAAATGTGATCCCACACATGCATGCAGACGTGCACAAAAACTCACCCCGGGCAGTTGGAGAGGGTGTGCTGTCACACAATAGCTCGGCGCGGGTGCACGTTCCTTTTGAATAACAACCGGGAAAATTGAATCAGTTGTGGTTTAGGAAGGACTGACTGGAATGCATGTCCGAAGTTCATGACGCTTCCCTCTGTGAATGCGGGCAACGTGTCCCATTTCCACAGCACAACCTGTTTTGCTCAAACTTCACACCGTGAAAGGATTCAAAACAGATCCGCTTTATGTGCGCGTCGCTAACAAAGCTTTATTTTGATTTGGACTAGTTCTCGGGCCGCTGCGGTGCAGCAGAATGTTTTCGTGCTAAATTAAATTGACGTGTTTGGTTTCCTTTCGGCCACATTGTCTATTTTACATGTGCGTGTTTATGGAGCGTCCTGGTTGATTCTGTCAACACCATGTCAGTGTGTCTGTGTGTGTGTTTTAGGCTGTAAAAGCATGATAACTTGCTTTTGGTTTGCGGTCGATGTTGGCTTGATCCGTACAGTTCTCTTTTCATTTTCGTGAATACACACCCACAACATTTGTTTGCCATTAGGAGCAGTTTGTAAATCAGGGTGTTGAGTGCGTGCCGTCTCCCTTGGAAGAAATATCCGTTCCTTGTCCCTCCAATCTCTCTCTTTTCAAAAAACACAAAGCTCCCATGTCTTTTCTCTTTTTAAACCACCCCCTCCCAGCCACCCACCCAACCTCCATTCCCATTTTTCCGAATGTGGCAATCTGTCGTGTGACACCGCTGAGATTAGGTTAGGAAACAGTGTGAGGATTGTATTGGACATGGTGCTGGTCGCGCCAATTTGAGGTCGCAGGACAGCGATCTGGACATTGGGCACACGCCATCAGCATCTCTCCGCGAGAGGCAGTGGGCCTTGGCCGTCGCCCGTCCCATGGGCCCCCGGGAGGGGCCATCGGCTCCGAAACCTTCAAAAAAACTGCAGCAAATAACTATCATTTATTAAAGCTGACAAGTTATCTCTAAATATAGGCCCCTCTGTCAAAAGATTATCGGCCAACGGCCCGTTCTGCTGAAAGCGTAATCGTGTTTTTCGAATCTCAAATGAACATTCGCTCGCACTGTAGGATGTATAGCTCTGCATGCACTTGTCTTTTCCTGCCCTTTTGTGAGGTTCGATATGATGTTGAATTACATTTTAGGTTACCAGACGAGAAACAGTCAAGCTCAGAGTGGTGTAGTTGAGAGGTTAGGCCGCGTTTCACGCACTGGCTCAAGGCTATTTATCATTATAAGTGAGTCTCTGCTTAAGTTTCCCAAACCCTCATTATAATCATTCCCAGCAATTACAGCGTCCAGAACTCCGTCTGCCATCCAGCACACATCATCAGCCGTTTACTCTGCTCAGAGCTGCCACTAATTTACATTGTTTTAAATATGGGGTGCGATGCTGATGGATTGTTGTTGCTGCGAGTCAACTTGATAGAATATCATTAGCCATGCTAAATATTTGTTTAACTCGTAAATTGTTTGCACGCACAATACGAGGCAGTTTAGCTGCACGGTCGTATGTTTTAATGCTAGATAAATCAAACTTTGGGATAATTCTTACTTCTGTCTTATTGCTGACAGATGCCGTAAGCATTTTTAATTTGCATGATCATTAGAATGTCATTATGAAGACTTGCTCTGGCTCCATTCCTTTAGACGGCACTGTAGTCTGCAGCTTAATGCCTATTTAGCTAGATTAGTAAAACCATTGTATTCTTTGAAGTGCTTTACCATGGTGCGCATGCAACATCAGGCCTCGCTCTCTGTGTAAAACACTTGTGTTTCCAAGGCAGTCGCTGCATAATTATCCTCTTGTGAAGAATGCACAATGGCGCCAGGATGATGAATCGATGGCAGATTGGACGCGTGGTTTAACTGTCATGTCCCTCAGATAAGGGGCTGCTCGGGGATTGCTCATTCTCACTGCTAGCCTGCTAGCTTGCCAGTTTATTAGCGCAAATCCCAAATGTTTAGTAAACTCATTAGGCCCTATCTAATGCTAATTTATCATCATAGATGGACCACAAGAGGAGCGGGACACCGGGGCGGCCGGGCCAGGGCTTTGACCGCTGGCTGATCAATCAGTGCTATAGGGGCTAGCATGTTTCATTAGATCAGCTAGACTCGGATGGGTTTTATGGATTTCGCTCCTGAAAGTGGGATTTCAGGAGGCTTAGCAAAAGTGTGGTGGCTGACAACACTTATCTACAGGAATACATGGCGGGCCTTTCGTCAGAGGGCTTGCTATTTCATTGGCCGCAGATAGATAAGGCAGCTTTTTGAAGACGGAGAGCAACATTTAGGATGAGAAAAGAGTATTATGGATACTGTTATACACCTCAAAGGGGAGTAGAAAAAGGCAGCCGAAGTGCTGGTAAAGTTTTTTTCTCCTCTCTGCAATAACTGCTGCCCTCTTTGTAGCACAAGATCTCTGATCTGTGTGAATCAGGTGGACTAATTCAGAAATGATGTGATCCTTATGATCTTCTGGTCGGGAAGCGTACTGAACTTAAGATCTTCATTGATCTGTCCAGTCTCTCTGAATCAATCATTTAAGAAGAGACAAAAAAAAGAGGAGGCTTTCTTGCAGGTTCCCACACCGCCAAATCTGAGAAAATAGGATTTTTTTTCGTCTTTTTAATTTTTTTGGTATGCTAGTCTATAGCGACAGCTTATATCTCTTTCGTACAAATGAAACGAAATAATAAATAAATAAAAAACGTAGGTGGTGAATAAACCTGCCCAGACTGCGATAATAAAATATGACAGGCGTTTCCTAGTGCTGGGAAAGGAGTGTTGTAATTCAGCTGACTTATGTTCTCCTGTCTGATTTAGCTTCAGATTAAAACCCACTGCTTGGCCAACCAATTGAAATCAGATCCAGTCACAGCTTGCCTGTATTGATCCCTATTTAACATCAAGGCTGGGAATGGATTGGTATTGATTAACTATAAAACCGCTGGCTGGCTTGTCCAGAGACCTGCTCAATATGCTGAATGAAAAAGTATCGTACCTCTGCCCTTCAATGCACGAGAAAAGGAACAGTAGCACATGTAAAACAGCAGAGCTTGGAGTTCATTTCCATTCCCCTTTTACCATTTCCTTGTATGTTTTGTGTTGCGATGATATTTGACTGTACTATTTAACCCAAAATGGTCCTATATATAACAGGGCTGGCCCAAAACATGTTTTGAAAGAGGGTTATTAATTGCTTTTCTATTACACTCACTCTTTCTCTACTGTTAAAAAGCAGTATAGGCCCTAAAATATAGAAGCTGACCACAGACGTCATTTTTGAGCCTCTTGTCTCGGTGTGTGTGCAAAGCTCAGCACGAAACCCAATGACTACATAGGTATAGTATGTCACGGTCATTTGTATGTAATAATAATAATATAATTTCCAGATAAGCCCGTGATGAGTAATATACACCTGACTCAGTGACTCAATCGCCAGAGCTCGTCCACCCTGATTTGGGACCAGCTCCTCCAGCTCATCCTGGCTGGAACCCCTCTCTCCCTAAATCTCCGTGTCGTGAGCCAGAGGAGGCTGTGCATCTGTAAGAAATTACCCTCAATCTCCCACATCCAGGAGTTTACACTTCTGTAATGACAGAGGAAACCACTGGCCTCAGTAGGGTGCAGATTTTAAGGGATGTCTTTAAAAATGCCATTCTTCTGCCAGACCTACAGGATTACTTAGTGGAACGGCCCCAACACACACACACACACACACACACACACACACACACACTGGCTCTGCATCCACCTCGACATACTGATGCAAGAACATAGTGTACTGTATATTAGCCAAATGTTCAGTGTTTACTTACATTGGCTTGTTCAAACTCAGGGGCTCTTCTTTGTTATGGGAAAAATCACAGTGATCAATTGTTTTTAAGAACAAAATATCATTCTTGGCACAAAGTGCACTGAATACTGGCTGTAAATAATGTGGTGTTGTGCGATGATTTTTGCTAGCCAAGTTCGTTATTAGCATTTTGCAATAATCTTCGACCCCAAAACATTTAGAAAGAGACAAGTCTTAGGTTATTACTGTCCAACCATGCCAGAGAATGAAAGAATATGCTTAATTATTTTGCTATTATTATATGCCATTGTTTGTTCATATTTAGTTATGTTTTATATATTAACAATTGTAAACTTACTGTAACAGGGATAGAATAATGCATCGCAGTATTAGGCTTTAGCAAGAGAAATATCTGACACTCTTACAATGAATGAGACAGCCACACACACACAATCTGGAGTCTATTTGTCTCTGATAGGGCAAATCCAATTTGATTCCTTAAGTGTTGATTAAAGTGGTGGGCTGAAACAGGCTGTCCCTCATTGAGTGTTTGTTGATTATTTACCTTCCAGCTGGACATAATGAAGAGCAGCCAATCAGAGCGTCGCTCTGCCCTCCAGCGTCAGGTCTCTTGTTTGGTCTACTGTATTGGTTTGCTTTCTCAGCCAGCAGCTAAACCAAACTAATCACCACTTGGGTGGGTAGAACTGAAGGACAAATGACACTTGGTTTGTGTTCGAAACCTCCAGGCGTAAACTTCCTTGTCCAAAGAGTGAGACCAGGGGGAGAAAAGGGAAAGAAAATCATTCTCAGGGAGGGTGGGTGGCAAAAGCACTTGAGATATTCACATGTGTGTAATGCGAGAGTGTCACAGAGCCTTTAGCTCTTTTGTGAGGGGTTTAGATGGAGATCATTGAGTAAAGAAGCAAGGGAAGCAAGAATTAGCTCTTTCACGGCCGGTGCCTTGTATATCGTTTACGTTACAAGGAAAGAATCGGTTGCACTCTAAGTTATAGCTGCCAAAAATGACAAGTATTGATTGAGTAAGTCTGGAACTTTATATCTGTTTGGGCTTCATTGGATCTTGCCTTTTTTCGAGTAATATCTCAAAGCTTGCATTAAGATGCTGAAAGAACGGATAGACGTTTGGTAATCGGAGCCAGCTGCGATGGATGCCTCCGTCTCCGTTTCTCCATCTGCCCGACTCGATGGGCAGAGTACGCTTTTGAAATGTGTGCCATGCCAGAAAAAACAACAATGTAAACAGATTTAGCTAGTTTTATCCACACAAAAGCACAGTCAGGTATGATGTGTTCCATTCATACCCCTACATAATATCTATGATGTACACCACCGTTCAAAAGAATAAAAAAAAAAACCTAGATTGCTACTGCAAGTTTTCCAATTGGAAGCCCTAATTCAGATGTTATACTTTTCCAGTTTTAAGATGTCAAACTGAAATGGTAAAGAGTTGAGTGGAACACAGCGTAATTAGGCTCATAGATTTTGAATACCGTGATGATTCAGGCGATTTGAAACCGTCATGCTAGTGATAGCGACGGGAATGTCACGGATCTGTGTGTGTTGACAAGACGTTGCTAAGCAGAAACGGGGAAGAGGAGGGAGAGGAAGTCCTGGGCAAGTTTTCCCGTGAGTCGAGGCTTTAATTGGCCTGTGGGAGGTAGAGAGAGAGAGGGAAAGAGGGAAAGGCAGCGAAAGAAAGACTTGGACATTATCTCCTCAAAGTGTCTGGCCTCGTGGGTCACCGCCTTAACTTCCTTCTGTTAAAGTGGCCAACCCTGACAACCTGACACAATCCAGACAGCTCCTCAACACACACACACACACACACACGTCCCTCAACAGGTTAGCTTTACGACCCCTCTAACTAGGCTTAATGGCAGACCACTTCACCCTCTCTCCCGTTGAGCCGAACGCTTTAATTGCTCAGAAAACAAGTCAGGCTCTCATAGTTCTTCCGATCCGGCCGTCACCAGGCCGGCGTCCATTCGTTTGACGGAAGGACAATGAACACATTGACTTGCACTTTTACACCTCACGGTCTCTCCTGGGATTGATAATGACGCTTAGCTAAAACAACCGCGGCCCCAGTCCAAATTTTGCGGTCTCGCCATTAACCCCGGCAGTCCGAAGCGGTTTATTAGCTTCATGTGGTAGCAACAGCGAGCAAAACCAAGTCCGTTTTTCTGCATGTTAGCAATTCCCCCGGTTTTCAAGCACACGTCTTGGAAGAGCTTTCCAAGTGACGTGTGTTTGTACAGGGGTTTCACCGGCGAGCAGTGGTATTGCATCAGTTACACGTGTCGATGTGGTAATTAAACCATACACACAGTCAGACGGAGCGCACACACACACACACACACACACACACACACACACACACACACACACACACACACACACACACACACACACACACACACACACACACACACACACACACACTCTCTCTTGCTCACAGCCAGCGCTGTTGTTAAATATCATCTCTTTAAACATACAGAAAATAATAATGTTAGGCCAAGACTGGGTAATTTGTTTCACGAAGGAAGTTATTAGCTCGATATCCAAACCCTGAATAAGGTCACACGTCACATCCATTTAAAGGTGAGCGCGTAAGCGTGTTAACCTGTTGGGGGCAACGTGGTTTTTTCACATTTTCTCTCACGGAGATGGCAAATTAGTATGAGGCACCTCGTGGCGGCTGCGCTGACTGAAATGATTGTAACAAAGGCTCATTTTGAAGAGGTCAGGCTCCCTCTGCAATGATTTGTTGTTCATGAATCTACTTTGTGCCAATTTGTGTGTGCATGTGCAATCAGATGCGACTCGGGGGCGAGTTCCATCATCTTCACTTTGCTCGCTCGTACCGGGAGTGTGTGTTTGCGTGCGTGCGTGTGTACGTGTGCGTGCGTGTGTGTGTGTTCCTCTACAATTTGACCAGCGCGCCTCAGTCGGATTCCCGTCGAATGAGATTTTAATCACCTTCTGCTATCTCGACAACAACCGGGCCGCCAGTCCAGCTCAAGCTTCCTATATTTATGATAATTTTAGTTGTTTTTCTTTCCTTCTGTCTCTCTCTCTCTCCCCCTCTCTCTCTCTCTCTCTCTCTCTCTCTCTCTCTCTCTCTTTTCTTTTATTGAAATCACTGTTGACTGAAGGATGTAATCCTGATTAGCGGTGGCTGTGTGTCCATTGAAGGGTGAAAGGCATCAGAACCATGTTGGTTCACAGGCACCGAGTGAAATTGAAAAGGGGAGATGGTCTGAAATGCTTCATGGATTCGTCACTCCAGATAGACACCCGGATATCAACCCCGCCAAACCAATTCCTGCTCTGTTATTAGAGGACACAAGCACTAGCTCGAATTAAGCAGTGTACACGGCGCGAGTATGTGCTTACGTGGCAAACACAATCATATAGGTTTGAACAGCGTGTGGAATTAAGGGGACTTTTTTCAGTCAGTTTACACAAGCCATCAACCAATTTATCTTCCAAACTGATTAATCGGACGATATTTGACTTTTTAGGATTACTGTGACTGTTTGCCGCTGGTAGTGCTTATGTTCATTTTCAATCACTGGCATTGTATAATAAAATGCTTTCAATAACTTTTTAAAAATGTTTAATGGTTACAATTTTGTGCTAATACAATCAGCTTGAAGCTGTATTTGACCAATATGTGACCGATAAATTATATCACTTTTGCTAGATCTAATACTGACAATGGTTTTTCAACCAATGCTGATGGATACACTTTAAAAAAAAAAAAAAAATTATATAAATTATTATATTTTTAATTAAATACAAATATTTGAATACTGGACTAAATTTGGTCATTTTCAGATTATCATATCAGACGCTAACGATTCATCAATTAATAGTTGTGATTTTCAGATTTAACTTTTTTTTCTGGAGTATAAAAATGGTAAATATAGAAGGGTTTGAAATTTTGGTGTGTTAGCAAAAGTAATTTGATTAAATTTGACCGTTTTGAGATTATAATTTCATCTGATGAGGATTAATCAATTAATAGTTATGATGTTCCAATTTTAAAAAATTTCCAAAGTATAAAAACATTTTCATGAGCTAGCATTCATAACTGGAAATGTGGACATTTCGTGATAAATTCGAACATTTCCATAGTATAAAAATGTCTTATGGCTAATATTCATTAGGCTGCTATGCTCTATTGACACTCAAATCAGTCTGAAAGTATCATTATCTGTTTATATAATAAGTGTTTATAAAATTTTAGAATCGCATCAGCCGCCAATCTCTATTGACATCAGTATTGATCATTGATTAAACCACTGTATTCAACCACACGTTTTGGGCACTAAAAATATAAAAGAAAGGAAGGCAAAACAAATGTTGTTTCAGGATGTGCAGTGCCGCCCCGCAGTGCTGCTGCTGTTGAAGCCCCAGTGTTTGACTGGAGAAAAACGAGATGGCCACAGGCTGACGGAGGGCTGATGTCTAAGCAGAGAGCAGACAGGCAGCTCGCGGGGGTGACGGGGCGGGAGAGAGGGGTCGAGGTTTAGTCCTCCACCAGCGCTGAGAGAAAGTGAAAGGGGAAGAGAGGGGGAGGGCAGGGCAATCTATCATTAGTGACCGAATCAGACAGGGTAGCGGCCTGTGAGAAGCTTAAGAGATTCTCCCTTCCCAACACACACACACATTGGGGTGAGGAGGAGGAGGGAAAGAAGAGTACAAGGAGCACACAAACTCACTGTTCAAAACCCAAACAAATGAGCCAATGCCGTCTGTAAATTGCAACGTCACTGATTTAACCAATAAAAGTGTGAGGGAATTGATCTGCTTATGCGCACTGAAAAATACATTTCATAAGAGGATTCAGTAACCTAGGGTTTGTTCCCTTACAGCAGACATACATAAATCACCGGCTGAATATATCCTATAATTCTGGTGGTATAAATTGAGTGAGGAAGGAGGAGTTACAGCTCGTCATATTTGTTTTGCTTGAACAGGCCTGCTACATCCGTATTGATCCCATCGCTAATGATGCATGTTATTAAACATGATCGCTCATAGAAAATACGGTGACATTTGTCTTTGTTGCGCTCAAGAACGTTTGCCAGCGAACTGACGTCCCTATTAAAGATCCGTATAAACAATCTCCGGCATGCAAATTAAAAAGCGACGGCTTACACACACACTCGCATGCACGCACACCTTCTGCATTCAAATTGAATTACTTTATTCTAATATCACGTCTTGACTGACACCTGCAACACTCATAAATGTTAATGACTGTGTTTTGTTGTCTTTATATTGCTTTTTTTTCACCTGCTTGTTAGCAGGAGGAGTCAGCGCTTTTCAGATCCCGTCCTAACAAGTTCTTTCTAATCAGCCTCAGAATCTCACATGTCAGAAAAACGAAAGATTGTGCGGCAAAATAAACCTTAAGACGACTGCCTCTCGGAATCGAGGAATAAATGCGAGCGCACAAAGACGTGCATATCTTACGACGATCTCTAAGACTCACGCTACTTTGCCGTGCCATTATTTACCAGGACGGGCTTGTATTTGTAGTCAAACTTCATCAGAAGTGAGATTCACTCTGAACAGCTCTCGCAGAATAAAATGCAAGAGGCATTGAATTCTTTCCCTTGGGGCTCGAGGGAATTCGAAAAAGAAAGCACAACAGCTCAACCCTGCTCCAGTGCATCCGCGAACAAGAACGAGAAGTTTTTGAAAAATCGGCAACGCATTCAAATATTGATATTTGTGCTTGTCAGGAAAAGGGGCCTTGAAATTTCCAGAGCTCTTGTTGTCAGAAAAAGTGTCAGATAATTCATAAACGCAGTTCACAGTCCGCAGGGAGGAACATGGTAGCGCGGATGCAAAAAAGAACAGAAAACAGCCCCCTTTTTTTCAATCACGTCTGGCTAATGTTCAGTTTGGGCCTGTTGCATTTTCCCCACGTCTCTGCCGTTCTCTTTCTCTCGCGGTTTGCGGGCATGTTAAAGTGTTTTTGGAATTGTAGGAGAAACATCTGAGACAAAGCTGATACAATGACACTTTCAAGGTGAAAAACAGCTGAATGATATCTTGTCAATGTCTCAGTGCTCCTATAGACATTAGTGAGATTTTGATTGCATCTCAAAAAAATGTCCAGTTATCCCACAAATTTCAGAAGATATCTCAAACTGTCTGGTAAAATACCAAAACAGAATGCCATCAAAATGTCAGATATCTCACTATGAACCCAAACATTTCTCATCATATTCCTCTAAGACCAAATTATCTGTTCTATGCTATTCTCATTTGCATCTTTTGTTTATTTATTAGGAGTTGTAGGAGAAACGTCTGAGACAAAGTTGCCTAAACGAACCATAATTGAAACCTCCTATGAGCTACAAAAGAGCAACCTGTAAGCAATAGCATTTTCTTTTGTCTGGTAAAGCCAGAAATGTGTGTTCGTAATCTCGTGCTTTTTGTTAGACGCGTGGGAGAGCTTTGCGAAACATTTCGGCCCGCACCCTTTGCTCAATTATTTTATCAAAAATGTTGGATTCGGGATCGGTGCCGGCTGCTCGGCAGAGCTGTTGAGAGCCGCGGCATGTCGGACACGTCCCTTTATCAGAGCTGTACGAGGTACTTCCTCTCGCTATCGCTCTGACAGCAATATTCGCCCATGATGAATTGGACAGTCAGACGACAGTGGTACTCTGAAACAGAAGAGATATAAAGACCTATGTCTTGTCGCCATATGATCTCATAGTTCAAGGCTGTTGACAAGACGCATTTTTGGCACAGCTTGCGGGGGCCATCTGGGAAGTGCTGCTCGAAAGCGGCAGAAAGTATTTCGAAGCCGTAGTTAAATAACGCTAGAGCGTATGGCACCGCTGTGGGGAGAAGTAGGACAGTAGATTGCGCTCCCTCTTTCTGGAAGGGTAAAAAAAAGAAAAAAAATCACAGGAGACCAAAGATGGATGCGAGAAGAGGAATATGAGATTCTCCTGTGAGAAATATGATTAATATATTTCAAATAAATTAACGATGAGTGATCGGCTAATTTATCATCTGGGGGAGGTGAAATACGCCAGGGTTTTGACACAGCACGCGTGGGTGTGTGAGATTGCGTTATGTATGTGCATTCCTGGTTTTTAATGTTGTTGTTTTTGGAAGACTAACAATAATGTAGTGTCCATTTTCTGGTTGTGGCCATCTCAGGACTAATAGAGAGAGAGAGAGAGAGAGAGAGAGAGAGAGAATGCCTTGGAAACACGATTAGAGAGTCTGCCAGCATGTGCTACCCAACATGCTTTCTCTCTCCCTCCCTCTCTCTCTCCCTCTCTCTCTCTCTCTCTCTCTCTCTCTCTCTCTCTCTCTCTCTCTCTCTCTCTCTCTCTCTCTCTCTCTCTCTCTCGAGTTGTTCGTTGGCGAGTGGACACTCGTAGCGGCTGACATCTTTGGCTCGTTAGAGCCTGCTGGAGTTGACGTTTTCCACGCCTGCCTTCAGCCGCCTTCCTCTCCTCTCCTCCGCTCGACACTGTCTGCTACACGTCCAGCAGAATCTGTCATCTGCTCTCGGCCGTCCGGCCTGGCCACTCACGCCCTGACAGAGAGAGAGAGAGAGAGAGAGAGAGAGAGAGAGAGAGAGAGAGGTGAACGTCTCGCCATTACCTTTGTGAAGTGTATTGATTTCTTGTAAAAATAATGATATTGACAGGCTTTCCAGAAATAATTGTTTCCAGAACAAAGAGGTCATTGCAGAGACTGAGGGAGCAATAAGTGGAGGGGTTGAGTTTTCTTTGGGAGTATTTTTTTTATGTATTTATTTTTACTTATACACATATATAGAAATGTTATGTCCAATCGCTTAGAAAAGTAACAGCTCACCTCGGAACGTATTGGCAAAATGTTGAGGTTTGTTCAAATCACTAACCCCGAGTATGAGCGAGCACCACAAATAAATACATCCAGAGCTGTCTATATGCACCACAAAGATCTAATCTTACTGACAGGGAGCACATAGCAGTGCCGCCACCTCCTTTGCACTTTTTTTCTCCTCTGCTGTGTACCTTGACAGTCGTCAGAGAGAGAGAGAAATAGACCCTTTATTGTGTAATGCAGGCTTTGACATGGCAGTTTCCAAACAGATTTTCTCGCTGTCTTGATTCATTCGCTGCATGGCTGGCAAGAAGCGGCGGTACAAAGGGAAATACGCTGTTTACATCCAGGCGGGGAACACCTGTAATCATTTGTGAGGTTAAGAAGATACATCTACATTCCCGTAGAGGTCTCGAAAGCGCAGAAAAACCACTTTCATACCAGTTTTTTTTCCCCCTCGTCTCTTCTCTCAGGTGTTGTGACGCGGACAGGGTCTCAGCTGAAGCCCCTAGAGGTGTCTGGGAGTGGCGTTCGCCTCCACAGAAAGCTTCAGTTCCCCCGTTGTTAGTGTTTTGTCACGTGCTAGCATGTCTAGCTCACACACAGAGTTGTTGAACAAACAGCCGTTCGTCGGTCAATAGTGTTTCAGGCGGCTAATTGCGCCTGTGAAATGAACTGCCCCTCTTCTTCCAAGACAATCGCGTTTGAAGCTCTGCAAGACCCCGCGCACCACTGTGAGGGATTTTCTGCTTTTTTCATCCCTCCATCCATGCACCCCCCCTCATTTTATTACCTTTAGGATGTCAAATACACAGGGCTGTACAAAGAAGCATCTCCCACATTCTATATACTCCATTTTTTTTGCTCTTTTAGAATAAAAAATACTTTATTTATCTTGTCTTTGAAGACATCCAGGACATTTTTAATCCGATTTTGGTTCCTGAAGGAACATACATTTATTTAATTATTTTGTTTTATTATTTTTCAGAATAAAAAAAATCCATTGTATATGAATTTATTGTATTATTTTTTTTGTATTGTTTTAAAAGCAATTTTAATCTCATATCTTGTCTTTTTTATTTTTCTAGATTGATTATTTTGTTTGTTTATTTTTTTATATACTAATATCTTTGCTTTGTTAAAATTGAAATTAAATTCGTAAAGAATTTCTATTTTTTGTTGTCAGATGTTGATTTTATTTTCTTTGAACAACTATTTATTTATTTCAATCTCACAATATTTTCAGATTTTTTTCGGGTTCACTTATTTCTACACTGTAAAAAAAAAATCAGGTCTCCAATTGAAAACTTTCTAGTGACTGATCACATCTAAATTTTTTAGTTGGCCAAATTGAATTTCTGTGAATTAAATTGCATCAATTCACAGAAATTCAATTTGGCCAACTGAAAAATTTAGATGTGATCGGTCACTAGAAAATTTTCAATTGGAGAATTTTTCATTTTCTTTTTTTTATGTATATTGATCATTTTTAGGACTATGTATAACACTATGGCACTGAACGATTATCATATTCATGTACCACGGTATAGTTCCAAGGTTTTACCGTCTGATACCGCCACTACTTTTTTTTTAATGCTAGTTCTGCTAGCGTACAGATTTGCTTAATCAATAGTCCCGGATCCACAGGTTTTGACGTGCGTGTAGGGAGAGTGACTTCATGACTGGTGGAACAGATTAATTAGACGCTGTATTGGGTGTCTCAGATTAACATATCAGGCCGAGGGCCGCACTATTGTCCATGTGACGGAAGCCGATGCGTCTGTCTAATGAACTGCAGGCCAAAACTATCAATTAACCTGACAAAAGGGCCCTCACCGGCAGGGACAGACCACTTAACGACAACCTCTCCGCTGTAGTCGCCATTACCCTGTCACTCACACGCAAACGCATGCTCTCTCTCGCCTCAAATTGGGTCCTCCGTCTCGCACACTCCGACGCAGAGATTTGTGTTAACTGTAATCCAATAAAGCCGGGGAGCTCTGTGGAGTAGCGTCCCTCCGAGAGTCCGTCCGCGGGGCCTGAAGCCGTACCTAATGGCCATTTAGGGCCAAAGTAGCTGTGAAGTGTTAAATATTTACATGTAAAATGCCAATAGTAATTGCAGGCTATGTCTGAGGTTGTCTTGGGACAAAAAAAGGCCATTTGTACCCAAATACCTCCAATAAGAGCGCAGCTTGGTGTTTACGGTTTATTTAGCGTTTGGCTTTACCCATGAGCATGCATGCACGCTGTCAAGTTTTGCTTATTAATATGGAGGATAAATCTATATTTAGCTTCTTTTTTGTTCTCTTTTTTTGTTGAATGATTGTTGGGTCCAGAGGCGGCTAATGTGGTGTTGACTCCATGTGGCCTGTCTATTAGGGGTGACAGGACTGCCCTGGCAAATAATAAAGAAATATTTATGCTCCTCTTAGCGATGCTAACAAGGTAACATATCAAGCCTGTGCACTGCGGGGTCTCCCTCTAAGCTTCAATAAAGTCTTGTGGACTCCACACACACACACACACACACACACACACACCCCGCTTCCTTGTGTGTGTGTGTGTGTGTGTGTGTGTCCCTTTCCGCTATGTCCCCTTCTTTTTGTTTGCGAAATGAGATTGGTCATAAATCCAGGCCATCTCATATATATTTGAACGCTGGTATTTGCTTCTGCCAGGAAAGTGCACTTTACATGTGGTAACACGCGATTACCTGGGCGTCTTATTGCGAAGGAAGAGAAAAATCAATATCAATTTATAATTCACCATTGTTGCCTATATCTGGTTTTATGGCACTCTTGCCTGCCTCATTAATGTTTCAGAGTGATTGACTGGAACCCAAAGATTTTTAACGTGTTTCTTTTTATTTATTTTCCCTTAATAATTCAATAAACCATAACTGGTTCCATTCTCAAAGCACCTAACATGAAAAAAAAAAAAATATATATATATATATGGACCTCGTATTATGAAATTAAGTCCATGAAATATTAAGGGAATAGTTTACCCAATATTAGGAACATTTTGTCATCATTTACTCACAGTCGTGTTGCTGGATGGATGGATGGATAGATGGATAGAATAGATAGATAAATAGATAGATAGATAGATAGATAGATAGATAGATAGATAGATAGATAGATAGATAGATAGATAGATAGATAGATAGATAGATAGATAGATAGATAGATAGATAGATAGATAGACAGATAGATAGATAGATAGATAGATAGATAGATAGATAGATAGATAGATAGATAGATAGATAGATAGATAGATAGATAGATAGATAGATAGATAGATAGATGATAGATAGATAGATAGATAGATAGATAGATAGATAGATAGATAGATAGATAGATAGATAGATAGATAGATAGATAGATAGATAGATAGATAGATAGATAGATAGATAGATAGATAGATAGATAGATAGATAGATAGAAAAAATGGCTTACATATTCTTCAAAATTTCTCCTCTTGTTGAGTTAAAGGAAAAGGTTGAGTTAACAACATAACAGTAATTTCATTTTTGGGCATACTATCCCTTGAAGCAAAGTGTGTGCATCTGCGTTTCAAAATGTTAAAATTGAAGATTTGGCTATCAAATGGACTCTCGTCGTTTCTGTCACCTTCCTGAATCTGATTTCCGTCCGTCATATTGCGTCCAATCAGAGGACAAAGGCGACTCGCGTTTCTGGGGTGACCCGCCACAGACCCTTCTGACGGCTGCTTAAGTTGTTCCTTTTACTCCGGTGACTGACAGATGGAAAATTACGCTTTCAAATTCATCCCAGTCATTCTGCTCTGTTCTCACGTGTCAAAGCCCCTATGGGCCGGAGACAGTGAGGAGGGAGTGAAAAAAAAGAAAGAAAGAGAAACGCTGTGAGAAAGAGTTGGGCTAACACATTAGCTTAGCCTGCAGAAGGGAAGACAATCGTGTGTTTGAGAACTCTGAAGGAAAATCAATCATGTCGTAAGTGAGCGTATGAGTAAATTTGAACCCTGACAACTTTCATCATCTCGCCGCAGAGCGTTCGGCGGGCTGCAGTTTTCTCTCTCTTGCTCTTTCCCGCTGAGCGCTTCTCTGCTCTCCTCCGGAAGAGAAAATGAGCGCCTTTTCTCTCTCCTTTTTTCCCCGTCTCTCCTCACAGCTGTCTATTAAGAGGGTGAAGTGCTGGAGTGGTCTTTTCTTTCTTTCTGTCTTTTTTACTTTACTGCCTCCTGTCTAGTCCATCCTTTTTGAAGCACATCTGTCAAAGGGCCGGACTGTGATTTAACCCCATTCCTTGTCTCTCCTTCTCACTTCCGTTTAGACGTAACCACCATCATAACAGGGACTTATTTGCAGGTGCAATAAATTTAACACTGGGAAAATTGAATTGGAAGCAAATTCATCTTTAAGCCCCCGATATCATTCTAACGTGCCTTTTATTAAGTCTTAAACTCACAAGTCGTCCGCGATCGATTCCGGCTGAGAGAACGGGCACGATGTCTAATTTTGTTTCGTTTATTGAAGAGCGGAACGACAGCTTCGACCTTCGCCTCTCGTCTGTGAAGCTAAACATCGGCCCGTTGCTGTTACGGTCAATGCGAGAGAGAGGCCAGAAAAGGCTGATATTTTAAAAAACAAAGTTTCTGAGGAACATACTAGAAGTTAAGGATGGCCTTTCCGTGCATAAGATGGAAATCTGCTTTGGTGATTGATTCAGAGCGCTGTGAGATATTTCTTCAGTAAGTGTGAAGTGACCCGGTTAGATGGTAATATGGGCTAATGTGACTGCTCTGTTTCTTAATGTGAGCTTTAGCTGACAAGCACCGGCGGCAGGGAGGGGAAAAAAAGATTTAAGTCTGTTCTCTCTTCTTTAACAAGAAAATTAGTGTGCAAAGGAGATCTGTCATGATAAAGAACAGTGCGGTGGCCTCCCCCCAACCCTACACCTTCTCTCTGTACTCTACGACTCCCAGCGGGACGCATCCTTAAGTGTTATAAGGATAAATTTATTGTCCTGGCCACATTATTTAGCGATTTGATTTGTGCCATGGATTTGCATTAATTCTGAGCCGGAAAGAACGATGATTCATGGAGGGGAAGAGGAATTTGCAGGAAAGGAATCAAGATTGGGAGAGTTAAGATTGAGTGAAGTCTTTCTCAAGGAAGTTTTATGATTTGTCTTCAAAGGATTGTAGATTAGAAATGTCCAAGACGTCCAAGGCCTGGAAATCACAAAGTGAATAAATTAAATATTTATAGTTATTCACAGCTGTAACATTTTACATTCACTTGAAATGTCTCAGTTTGTGTACATATATGTTCAGTACATTATGAAACATTTATTTAAGTACCATGTTCATATATTATTGTAACTCTTTCCCCGCCATTGACGCAATTTTCCGTCTTTTTTGTGTTTTCACTGTTATACGGTGAAAGAGTTTGAGAAGCTCCGGATCAAAACACAGACGAACAAGAAGCAGAAACAAGCAATAGCATATTTAAGTTATGTAATATAAAGCAATCATTAACAATAAACAGCATATAAATCAAAATTGCCTTATGTTTAGGCTTATAGGACTGTGACGCTTTCGGGGTGTTGACGGACTCAATCTACTCCATCTATGTTTTGATCATCATTCTGAATCTGACATAGCCTTTTACAAAAATGCAACTTTCTCAGCTTTTTGCTCAAAATGTTGCTTTTTTTAATGAAACGTTCAAGTGTCAAGTGAATCTAGAATAAAACAGGTTTTTTTGTTGTTTAAAAGCAGAGGGTCTGTTCTTTCTTTTGATATATCGCTTGTTAATTTATGCAATATATGCAATAAATTAAAAGAGTTAAATTACACTGTAAGACACACAATCTCATGATGGTATCATCATGGCAATGTCCAAAACTTCTATGGTAGTTTTCTGGTGTTTTCCACCATGTTTCCATTGCCGTTCAGTTGCAGAGGGAGAGGGACACGTGTGTGTTGTTTTGTCTTGGCTAGTCGTGACCTTTCTGATCTGGGGGTGTCGCTTCGTGACCTCTTCGCACACACACAGATAGACGCACACACACAACCGCACGGCAGGGAAGGATGAGATCAACGCTAAAGCAAGCAAACATCTCTGGCTGAGAAAACACAAGCCGCCACACACACACACACACAACAGGAAGTGTTTCTGCAGGAGCACAGGAAGTGAAGGGTGCCCGCAAACACACACACACACACACACACACACACACACACACACCGCTGAAAAGTTTGGCGTGTTCGTCCGCCGTGAGAATCCTCAATTGGGAGCTCAGATTCAAAACCCTATAAAGCTCGTGTTCAGGCCAAATTCAGGAAAAATCTGGTTGAAATTCACTTCCCAGATGACTGTGGAAGCTTTATATCCCACTGCGCTCTTGACTTGGGTTACACGTTTGGCCGAGGACGACGTTTCCTGATCTTCCTCTTTCTCCTGAATGTGTTTGTCTTTAAGCTTCACGGCGTGTGAAGATGACACTTCGTTTCAGCTATAATTGTGTCTTTTTTGTAGCCAACCAACTCCTGAAATAAATCGCTTCCGGGGCTATGGGGGAAAAACAGATTCTTGGCAAACAAGAAGCATATTTTGCATTTATTATCGAAAATAATTTTTACAGGTAGGAGGTGAGACAATTTGGGAATTTCCCTTCGCTGGGAAGTAGGATCGAGAGCGTAAAACTGCTGCATTTTAAGCAGATTCCTGCTCTTTCCATCTGGCCCCACTGGCTGGAGAACCTGATCCGACCTGTCAATCAACAGGCCCCAGCTGTGAGGTGCGGCCCCCGCCTGGAAACCCTCCCCAACTCATTAAAACAGCTTCCCCAACGCTCCCCTCCTCTCTCGGCTCGGCGCTCCCTCTTTCCCGTTCCGTTCTCCCCTCTCCTGTCCTCTCTCCTCCGCTCTCCCACACTGCACAGTGGGGTTTTCATATCAGGGGTCTGTGACAGGATCATTTCAGCGATTTGTGGGATTCATCTGCAGTTAAAAGTACAGCCTAAGGCTAGTCTAATTGGTAGGAAGGCTAATTCCCTCCCGTCCTCCTGTCAGTCTGTATTTTATTTACTGAGCCTTGCCAAAACCTATTTACACAATAATGAGAGGAGATTGCTGTGATGCCTGCAACACAAAGACTCGCTCAGCGTGGAATCCAGAACGAACAATTAAAAGCAAATCCGAAATCACGCTAGCAACCCGCCTGCTACACAACACAGGTACATGGACGGGTTCGCGTCTATCCTGCGCTATACCTCTAAATCGTGTCGCTCAGAAGTTGCTCAGTTGTGTTTCTCCTAAAATTCATTGAGAGAAATTAAGCTCATACTAATGACAGTAAGACAATAGAGATTTAAAATGAACTTGGATAGCATCTCAAATCACTTGGTATTGGGGGAGTTGATGAGAAATGTTGGGGTTTATATTGAGTTTTCATTGCAGACTTGGGGATCTTGGCAAATCTGAGAGCAGTTTGAGATATTTTTTGAGAACGCTCATTTGATTTCACTTGGAAATTTTCCTTCTAATGGACACCTCTAAATGTATTCACAGCTTAGGAGTTCCAATTGAGTTCCCACCTCAAATCATTTGGGGGGATTTGACGAGAAATGTTTGAGTTCAAATTGAGATTGAGTTCAAACTCTGAGCACAGTTCAAAACATTGTTGAGAGCTTTTGAGATCACATTTTGGAATAGTGTCATCCTAGTTGTCTCTGCCTTTATATCCAAAGGTGTTTTGCTCTTTCATGGATCAAGAGTCTCCATTAAGTTCTCAGCTATGTTTTAGGAGTCTCTTATAATAATACATGGATAAGCCATAAATGAGACAATTGTTGGCTTTTAAGTAATAATCTGGATGGTACAGCTCATATTGAGATCTGTACGTTTTGATTGCAGACTTTGGTGTTGAGCAAGTTGTGAGAAACTCCAAGAGACACATCAGTCTTGACAACAGTCATACAACATCTCATAATAATACGTTTTCAACTTTGAAGTTTAAAAGTCAGATTAATATAGTTTAAGTTGAAATGACTTAAACATCCAAGTTGATTGTACTTAAAAAAGGCAGAAACTTTTTTTTTTTACCAGTGCTTTTGCCCTCCTTGTAATTCGATTGTAATCTAGGAGAAACAATTGCGATTTCATTTTCTGTAACTTTTCCATCTGGTCATTTTCTTTCTGTTGTGTTAGCAGACAAAGACTTTGCCCCGACCGTGCACAGGTCACCCGTCAGGTGAGAAGTGTTTAGCGTTGTCGTTTCTCCATGCGAGCGAGCCTGAGGTTTTTATACGGCTTTTTAGAAGCAAAAGACTTGTCAGATTTAGACTGGATCGATGGAAGATGATTTAGGGGTGTTGGGAGGAAACAGGTTGTATTTTTCAAACTCAAATTAAAACCAGTCATGTGAATCTCTATCTCTCTCTGCCTTCACTCTCCCTCTGAAGTCATTTCTCTGTTATTTGTGGTGTTTGGTTTTTATCCTTGACACTTTCACAGAGTGACTGCTCACTTAGAACGAGGAAATCATTCAGAAGAGCCATAATTCTCCCCCCCCCCCCCCCCCCTCTCTTGAACGCTCCTGCGACATGAGCGCTCCATACCTACGGGAAGTCTCTGGAGAGCGCCTTCTTTATGATGATACTCTCAAGGTGAATATTGGCATTTATTTAGCCCGAGTTGGATATGAAAGAGATGTTTAGTAGCACCAACCCTGGCAGAAAGTGTGCAGTCAGCACTCATCGCTTCCCGTATAATTCTATTTAATTTCCCTTTTCTCAAAGTCACTGTGCATCCCTTTCTCCCCTCCAACCCTGTTCAAATTAATTTAACACTCCTCTTGAGGAATTCTGATCAAATTAAAGTTTTTCTTTGCGGAGATGACAATAGCGGTGCGTCTAAGTTTCGAGCTGAAATGACGAGCTCCTATATTTAGAGTCTCATAAGGGCTTTGCTTTTTTTCTTTCTGCAAGCAAATTAATTGAGGAAATGACAGACTTGGCTGAGGCATCAATCAAAAAGTAGCAACACGACAAACTTTGGCAGCGATTAGAGATGAGAGCTTTTTTTTTTTCTCCCTCTCTTTTTTTAACCAGCTAACGGCTCCAAACCCCCGATCCAATTTCCTTCAAACAACAGTTTAAAAAGTCTTTCATATGAAGGGAAGCAGAGGAAACAAATCATTGAGTGTAAACTACAACAATGATCCCTTGAAGTGGAGATTTAGAGCCAAGTGGACGCTTACATTTGTCTAAAACATACCGTGGGGTCCAAAAATAATGGTTTTACATTTTTTTGTATTTATATGTATTTATTTAAAGGTTTAAGATCTTTAAAAGTTTTATTACAAAACCCCCCGAAATAATTAATAATTAATGGTGTCTGACTTTTGGATTCCATTGTATATTCAAGAGAAGCTCCTGGAAGCAAGGACAAGGAATCGAGGCGACTTGGGAACGCAAGATTCATGGTCTCTGACAAGGAACTGATAAGGGCTGTTAGTGTGGGCCGTTTTGTTCCGACACAGACAAAGATGGAAAGCATACAATGACACTCGATAAAGAACATCCGTATTGAAAAGTCCCACACAAATGCTCTAAGTTTCACGTTGTCCATATATGAGATCTGGGCCGCTGAACAAATTTCGAGTCGTAAATTGCAACCCAGCACACTTCAGCCATTGTAGATAAGTACATTTAAAAGTCTGGCGCGATGAAGAACCATTGTTTGAAACCCAGAACGGACCATTGAGTCTCTGTGAATGAGTGTCCATGCCGGAAAGCGAGAGGGAGTGTTAGTGTGTGTGTCTCTCTGTGTGTGTGAGAGAGAGGCTGAGAGAGCTGTCACTTTGAGGAATGAGAGACTGTGGCAGTAGGGAGCAGCCTGGCAGATGTGCAAAAGGAACACGAAGCATATTGATCAATTAAGTATGCAAATTCCTCCTGCTGACTAAAGAGAGAAATAAATAAAGTACAATAAGAATTAAGCCCTACCGTAATGACTCCCTCATGTAAAAAAAGAAAAAACGAACGGCCATCCGCCTGAAAAAAAAGATATTGTTTGTATGCATGCTTTAAGATCTAAGTGCATGACTCTACCTTATGTCAGTCAAAGGAAATGTTATATAATTCTAATTTCATGCAGGAATAAGATAGAGAGACTCCAGCCGCATAAAACCCACCCACACGAACGCGCAACTGTTGTTTTCCTTCAATGATCAAACAACAGCAGCATAACATACGACACACACTGAAAAAAAACCCAGAGAAATTCTGAGATTTCAAATTCAAAGTGGCGTTAAACCAACAGCTTGAGAATGTTATTGGTTTTTTAGTGTGTTTGCCAAAAATCTATTTATCTATCTATCTATCTATCTATCTATCTATCTATCTATCTATCTATCTATCTATCTATCTATCTATCTATCTATCTATCTATCTATCTATCTATCTATCTATCTATCTATCTATCTATCTATCTATCTATCTATCTATCTATCTATCTATCTATCTATCTATCTGTCTGTCTGTCTGTCTGTCTGTCTGTCTGTCTGTCTGTCTGTCTGTCTGTCTGTCTGTCTGTCTGTCTGTCTGTCTGTCTATCTATCTATCCTTTCAGACAAAAATTTTAGTCAAAATTGTCTTTTATTTGCACTTAATTTTATATTTTGTCTCTGGGTTGGAGATCTGGCTGGTCTTCTGTTGTGCTACCTCATGTGGCAGGGCTGTTTCTCTGTGAGATCGCCCCCCCTCTTTGGTGGTGAAAGGCTCCTCATTATAAGTTGGCCTAATGAAATTATCGTCTTGTTCTGCTCTTCTCTATGCTGTTGTCAAGACTTTGAAACACGATAGTTTAATTATGGACACTGTGTGTGTGTGTGTCTTTGAGTGTGTGTGCGTGCCCTCTTCAGCATGCGGGTGCACGAGAGAGCTCTGGACCTCTGGACGTCGCCCAAGCCTGCGAGAGCTGCCCTTTCCTAGAGATATGTTAAACCTGCCATTCATATGAAAATTGACTACAGCCATCGGCCTGCTCTTTTGTTCCTCTCTCTCTCCATCCATCTCCCTCCGTTTCTTGAAATGGGTCCAAGTTTAGCACATAGGATCACGCCGATGCCAGAGTCATTTGATTTTCCTGCTTTATCCCGAATCCCCCTGCTCTGTGAGGCCAGAAAGCTTCCCGTTTTTTTCTTCTTCTTTTTTTTATATCCCGGCCTCTCCCGAAACAACAGAGTGAAGTCCTATCTGTGTCCGCACATGCATATCGCCGGCAGGCCGCAAACCACCCCGCTTACAATAAGAGAAGCATCGCAAGAGGTCATTTCATATAAAACAGGAGAAAATATTCGGTCTTTGACATTTGGACCGTGTTTTTTATATTTCTGCATGGGCAGATAGCATCAAAAGTCTCCTCCTCAATAATAAATATCAGAATGTCAGCTGTCAGTCACTGCCTTTAAGGAAAACAAGACAGAAAGGGAAAGAAAAAAATGGGGGGAAAAAGGAAGAACAGACAAAAGCTATCCCGCCGTTGTGACAAGCAAGTGTTTATCCCATGAAAGAAGGATGGAAATGAAGCTAGGGTGCGTGAGGGGCTTTAGAGGCGAGGAACAGGGGAATAATCTCTCACTTTCCCCCTCTTTCTACATTTTGTGAGTGTAGTTGTTCCCCTCTAAAGTCCCAGAGGGTTTGATCTGGAAAACAGGAAGCTCTCCATGAGTTCTTCCCCCCTCAAGGAACCTCATGTGTTTAGAAAAGCTCTCTCTTTCTCTCTCTCTCTCTCTGAGATAAAAACAGCAACACCTCAGAAAGCGAAAGAAAATTTCCTACTTTAATACAATTTAATCACATCATTTCAGTATCTTCAGAACATTTTAATAACT